>NC_136865.1:22476330-23076330 GCF_951799975.1 Gobius niger | reverse complement strand
TTTATATCTTGCTTTTTTGATATATCTATAATATATATATATATATATCATTATATATTCACATCTCGATATCGATACGATAACAATATATCTTTCAGCCCTAGTTTTTGTTGCTATTTTAAAGCTTGTCTCAAGAAGTGACTAGAGAGACTAGAAAATGTGCTTGGTTCAGGTGGGGGTTAAAGTGATAGTCTGTAAGTTTGCAAAGTGAGGCAAGATAAGAGTGAAATTTGAAAGCAAACAATCAAATTTGTCCTCCCTTTAACCAGAAAGCCTGTCCTAGTTTGCAAAATGAGAGCAGGAACAGAACTCTCAAAAGTAAACTGTTAAGCTCCTCCCCCTCCCCCTCCCTCCTGATTGGACCAGACAGGCCGGTCCACAGGAAAGCGCCTCTCATTGGTCAAAGTTGCATCCCGGGATTCTGATTAGTTGCAGAAATCAGCAAAGGGAGGGACTTTTGAAAAGATATTGTTATCTAATATTACTTAAGTTGCATCAAATTTCAAGCCCAGACAGTCAATTATATCTGCTAAATTTGTAAAACTTTGAAACTTACTATCACTTAAAGAAGTTAAAAATAGGATAAAAAAAATACGAAGTACAAATATGTATTAGTAAAATAATAACATTTGAGTAAAATAACGCAATATTTGACAACTAGATTTCACATAACCTTTCAAGACTAAAATACAAAACCGTGAGCAATTAGTTTGGTCATCGTTGGCCAAAATAAGACCCTGCACAAGATCAGGACTAAACCAAGGATGAAACAACCACCTCATAAAATATTTCATCTTCCAAGTGCAAAACCTCTAGACCAAGATCAAATCAGGACTAATCCGGTTCTAATAGAAATCAAATTTGGACTAAGTCGCGTCTAAACCAGAAAAACACCAAACTTATATGCATCACTAAATCATAAATGACATTAAATTGAGCAAAGACAAAGAGCATCACCAGAAGAAGCAGAAATCAGAAGGAAAAACATTGAGGCTTCTTAAAATATGCTAATGAGCTAATGTGTGCAGCCCACCTGTAATCCCACCTACAGTTCATTTAAACACTTACAGCCACATTATGACGCGTGTAATGACTGGATAACTCCCTCCTCTCTCAGCTCTGTGTGTGAGGGAGCGTTCGTCGCCGCCCTCTGTATCCTGATCCTCCTCATTTATCATATCGCGCCTCAAATTGGACCTAACAGACTATAACTGATCGCGTAATTGCCTCTTCATACGACAATTCCTGTCTGAGATTAAGCCTTCATATTTCCCTCTCGCTTTCCCCGCTCATTTCTCCGTCTCTCCGTGCTCCTGTTTTTTTGTGGCCTTTAATTAAAAGGCCGTTTTCGTCAGGAAGTCACGGTCGAGCGAGGGCAAAGATCCGTCTCTCTCTCTCGCGCTGCATGGCTTAGCGATTACTGAAATATCGATTTACTGCACGGACAATAGTGCGCGTGTAAAAGTGTCTGGGCTTCGAAACATAAGCTACTGAGAAAGTGACTTAGATACAGTTTGACGAGGCGAGCAGTAATTATGAAGCACAATGCCAAATCGGTCACGGTTTACAGTAAAATATGAGGATCTTTAAAGTGTGATTTTGACTTAGTATTAGGAAAGTACTAATTAATTACTATTAATATTTACCTTAGGGCACAGCTGCCAGAGGGAAAACAAAAGGGGAAAGAACTACTCTTTGACCTTCTACTACACAACTACTTTAGCGCCCGAGTGCCTTTTCTCCTGTTGAGCATTACAGAGTAACACCTCATTTGAAAGCTAAGACCTACAAAACTAATCTAAGCTTCTTCCTTGTTATGATCAGGTCACAAAAGTGAAAAAAAAATGTGGCAAAAACATGTCCAAAGTGAAACAAAAAAAGCATTGAAAACGTGTGGCAAAAATTCTTCAAAAAAAGCAATGAAAACATGATAAAAATGCAACACAAACGACTAAAACATGAAAACAAAAACAAGGACAAATCGTAGATCAGGTTTGTAGGTCTTAGCTTTCAAATGAGGCGTTACTCTGGCCTATAGGCTGTGAGCTCCAGTCGAGAAGCTTTTAGATTTGAGTAAACTGAAGAAAATGTGCTCGGTTAAGGCGGGGGTTAAAGGGGCTAGACGCAAGTTTGTAATTTTATACTCACTACTGCCACCTCAGGTCATGCGTGTAACTGCAGCTTCTATATTAAGCTCGAGCATGACACCTTTTTGAGAGACAGTGCAGGATTTAGAGGCAGTTGTGGTGAACAGGTCTGGGCTCATGTTTATACATTAGGACATTATTGGAACATGTAGGGGAGGAAAATACATAATTTTACCATTTATAAACTCTGTATAGTCCCTTTAAGGGGTTAACAAATACTTCGAGCGCTGGTGTTTCACTTCTACTGGAAAATGTGCTTCAATGAGCTTCAAAATGTGCTTCAAAAATGAGACAAAACATTTGTGTCTCGTGCAAAAAGAGTGAAACTTGTGATTTTGATTGCAGCGTTTTATTGCTTTTTTGTGTGTTTTTCATCACATTTTAATGTTTTTTTTTTAGCTGCGTTTTACGTCTTGTTTTTGTCACTATTTTGACACATCTTTCGAGAAGCTTTTAGATTTGGGTAAAGTCGAACTGGAGAAAATGTGCTCGGTTCAGGTGGGGATTAAGAGGTAAACTATGTTTCAGCAAAGATTGTGTCTATTGTTATTGTGTTATATGTACTTTAATGTTAGAATAGCGGATTTTTCTGGCAGTAAAATTCAGTGACATATTGGCTAAAATGTTGACTGTACTTTGTTGATCATATTTGTTGTTAAAAGTCTTCTCTGAAATGAGCGGCTCGATCTTACCTTGGTAAACACTGATTAAAACCCAAATGAGGAAGGTTTTAAAAGATAAGGATCGGCCCTGAAACAGACAAAGGCAGGGGTTACTTTACATGTTTTGGATGTTTTAATCACTATTTGAATGATGTGAATCTGCGCACAGACCTTGGTGAGGTCTTTGTACAGCTCTGGGTAAAGCAGAGCCATCTCCGGTTTAACGTCCTGATCCAGGACCAGGGAAAACACGGGGAACATGGTGTAGATCGTGGCATAACTGTGAATGAAATAAACATCATTAATACACGAAGAGGGGAATGTACAGTAAAATGTAGAAAAGTTAGTCAAAAATACACTTAGTACAGTAAAGGAGGGCTGCACAATATATATATATTGCGAAAAATATCGTTAGGTGATGCAATATCCGTATCGCAAAAAGCCATAATATAATCGCAACATTACTATAGTCTACTATATTCTAAAAAGTGAAGTTGTCTTTTTTAAGTCTTCTTTTGACACAGTTTGCTGAAAAACTAGTTACTTGTGTTTAATTAGAATGGAACATATCGTGTTGAAATTGTTATATCGCAATATTATAATATAATTAATATAATTTGCACAGGTATATCGCATATCGGAAGTTACTTCAATATCATGCAGCCCTACAGTAAAGTAACTGAGTACAGATCAAAGGCAGGACATACCCGACCATGAGGAAGCCCTGGTACAGCGGCACAGAGGCGAAGTAAAATATGGAGGAAAAAACGGCCTGAAAGAGAGAGAGAAAACTATGAAGCTTAAATTAAATTAAATTAAGGATGGGTTTGGTACAAGCTGCATCTTCCCTATGTTCATCTGCAATTTAAATAAAGCACATATTTGGTTTGGATGAGCAAAAAGCAAAAAACAAAACAAATCTAACCCCTTAACCTCCACCTGAACCGAGCCCATCTTCTCCAGGCTTTACCCAAATCTAAAAGCTTTTTGAAATAAGCATCAAGATAGTGACAAATTGAGGAGAAAATAAAGTTCAAAACACAACAAAAACGCAACAAATAAGTGACAAAAATGTGAAAAAAAAGACAAAAATGTGATGAAAAAAATGACAAAAAAGTCTTGAAAAATATATTTTAAAAAAAAGCAATGAAAAGGTGCCAAAAATTAGATGAAAAGCCTCAAAAGAGCAACAAAAAGTGACAAAAAAGGCGATAAAGAGAACTTTGAAAAAGCGATGACAACAAAGGGAGGAAAATGATCCGTTTTCATCAGTTTTGTCAGACTTTGCTTTCAAATGAGGCGTTAAACAATAGGCTTTAAGTTGAATTGGAGAAAATGCGCTCGGTTAAGGCGGGGGTTAAGAGGTTAAAAAAAATACATCAATATGAAGAACAAAGTGTGATTCATTTCCTCCCGTCCTGCCCGTGTGCCGCACCTGCATGGTGGAGATGATCATGCCGCGATGCATCACAAACTGCCCCAGGGCGGCCGAGCGCTTGTAGCTGTTCCTGCCGTGGACCATGAGCAGACGGCCGATGTGCTTGAACTGTGTGATGGAGAAGTCGGCCGCCAGCGAGGCCTGCCTCCCTTCCTACACGACACAAAGGAGAAACTCAAGCAGAATGTAGAGGAAAAGTTGAGGAAAAGTGTCCGATTTCTTACCTTTCCCTCGATCCCGATGCCACAGTCTGCAGCTTGAATCATGCTCACGTCGTTTCCTCCATCACCTGAGCCACAGTCGGGGAGAAGATCTTACTATACATCGTTTGTACTCAATTTCACAAGAATAAGAGGGTAAAATAATATAGCCCTCACAAAACACCTGCTGCAATAATGTGCTTTGCCTGCCCTCTTGTGGACATGCGGTGTAACACATGCACTGACTCCCATGAAACTGATTCTATTGGAGCTGTTTTAGTGGTAGTTATTAGAATTTTAGCACAGACCGATGGCGCAGGTCCTGTTCTCCGTGTGCTGCTGCAGGAGTTTGACGATCTGTGCTTTCTGCGTGGGGGAGCAGCGGCAGCAGACCACCGCGGGACACTGACACGCCAACTCCACAAACTCGTGCTCGTAGTAGCGCAGACACACCTGCAACACGAGAGAGAGCCATGAGATTACGCTCGACAGGGAAAACACATGTGCTCCTAACGCTCACCTACACACTAACTGAACGATTTCCTAGGAGGGCAACCCCAGAAAAAGATCATGAAAAGAAAGGGCTTTTTCATCTACATAGAGCACGATATTAGCATGAGTTCAGTGCAGTGTGGGTTTAGGTGATGTAGAAACCAGTTATATTTAGGGCTGGGTCCCGTTAAACTATACCAGAATGGTATCGGAAAAAAAAGTTTAGGCGGTACTCGTATCGAAAAAAATGAAAGCATCAACAGCTGATAGAAAATCTTGTATCTTTAGATCCAAGATTTGATGCTGTTGGTCCTGGGACAGCAATAAAGGAAGGGACTTGGTTGTTTTAGCTCAAATAAATAATTGTTGCCCAATTTTTCCCCCTATTTTTTCCCCCATCTTTTCACAACTTTTTCCTTTCAATTTGTATTGCTAATAATTTCCCTATTTTCCCCCCATTTTTTAAATAATTTTCCCATTTTTTTCCTTTATTTTTGCAACAAGTTCATTGAATTTTCCCCCAAATTTGCATGTCTTCCACACATTATTGTTCTGTTTTCTGGTTCTCGATGACAAATATTCTAGTAGGTATCGGAAAACGTATAGAAAAAATAAAAATCACGATTATTTAAGTCATAATTGAAATCACGATTATTCAAACGATTATTTGTTGCCTTTAAAAAAAAGTCTATCTTTATTTTATTTATTTATTGATTAATCAAAAAATTATGCTGAATATGTTTTTTGAACAGTCATAAAAGTATAAATGATTTCAAGAATGCCTCGATTAAGGAGAGGTCTCTGTTCACACCTGCCCCCTGCTGGCCAGCCCACACACCTGCGCAAGTAAACTGAGCGGCGCGGCCTGATGACATCATCACACAGCGCAGTTTGTTTTTGAGCCTTGGCACATGAAATGCGAAGGGAAAATAATCCCAGCGGCATGAAATAAAGTAAGTAACTGCACAGCAGTACAGTATAATATTTTAGGCCCGGCAGCTGTTATTACTTCCTGGATGCTTGGCTGAACTCATCGCCTTCCTAAAGTTTTGATCAGCAGATGTTCTAATAACCAGCCAGTCTTCAAAACGTCAAACTTCTGAAGCACATCTCCGTCTACCTGCTCATCTGCTGATCCGCTGACCCCTGTGTAACATTACTGTGTAGCACCTCTAAAGAGTCTCCGGAGATGACCAGGGCACAGTCGTGTTTCCTCCTGAAGGCGTTGAGCTCCAGATGGGCCTCTCCGCGGTTCGTCACCTGCTCGAGAGCCACAACAGACGATAAGCCAGAACTGAAGCACGGGTGTGAACGTGGGGAGATGGAGGAGATGGACGTACGGGTTTGAAGACGTGGATGTCCTGGTTCCTCGACACCAGGTGGGAGCTCTTAGCGATGCAGGTGGCCGTCTCCAGCTTGTCGCCGGTCAACATCCAAATCTGGAGACGAAACAGATGAATGAGGAGATTATCTGTACTGGGAGGCAGATGTTTATGTTTGTTGAGAAGAAGTATTATAAAACATCATCAAACATTTCCCAAATCTATTAGTTAATTCGGTGGGACCTTGATGCCGGCGTTGCGCAGCAGCTCCAGCGTGGGTCTGACGTCGGCCTGGAGCTGGTCTTCCACTCCGGTCAGACACAGCAGCTCCATCTCTCGCTCCAGACTCTCCACCGCCGCCGCCACCTTCAGCGACCGGTCGTGGATACTCAGCTTCGCCTGGTTATAGCGGTTCTGAAGCAGAAGATACACTAGATGATTAGATTTAGGCTACAAGAACATATAGCCATAGTTACTAGAAGACCCAATGAACCGAATTGGATGATTAGCTTGATCAACATATAGGATTTTAACTACTATGCCCAAAACCAAGCTTCAAAACACATTTTCATATACTGTCTAGTAGGATTGGGGCTAAATATCGGATCGGACTTGGATCCCAATACTTTGTGCTGCAACACCAAGTATCAATATTTATCAAGTAGCACAATACTTTCAATACTTGTGTTTGGAGGCATTTTTTTATCATACACTCAGGGCTCGAGACTAACAAAGTCCGGACCCCCAAGGGTCATGTAGATCATATAGATAAATTATTATTTTATTGGAGTATGTGTGTGTTATTTTACCAAAGTGCCATAATTTGTTCTGAATTTGATTAATTGTATTTAGCCATTGTTTTTTTCCCCATTGTTTTTTTAATAATTATACAGGCTAATGTCCCCATCTCCCACTGTGTGACCCGGACGGGGGTCACGAGCCCAGTTAACTGTTATAATGAGGATCGTGTCTCCAAAAGGTTGAGAAGCACTGGTTTATAGTATAGTTTATAAACTTTGGACACATGACTTTTTACATATTTCAAGGTAAACATATCAGTGGTCAATTATAATTATAATTACTTACTGTATCACAATACATATTGGATCGACCCCCCCCTGGGTATCGTGATATGTACTGGATCGTGACAAAAGTGGATCGTCCCAGCCCTACTGTCGAGTAATGTTTCCATTACAGTTGCTAAATTTAAAATGTCTGTACAATATTGTTTTCTTTACAAAAAATTAAAGAGGAGGCGAATAAAGTTCAATCGTGTCATTGTCTTAACTCATTCCTACACTGGAAAAATTACCATCTTAAATGAGATAAATCACTTATGTTGAATTTGGGTCGGTTTGAACTGCTCTAATCTAGGATAAAAATAAAGCCAATGGAATAAGCGTAAATCCCTCCTCAAACCAGACAAATTCACTTCTATATTTAAAAATATTTATATTTCACGTTTTGTTCCACTGGCAATGAGAGGTTTTATCTGATCTAAGACCAGACTAACCGTATTTAAGTCGCTCTGGAGTATAAGTTGCAACAGCATTGGCAACTACCTGGGTCTGGGGGCACAACTACACCTTTGACGAGCCTCTCCCGGGATCACGTTGTTCAAGCACCCAATTGTGAACTCGTTTCTCTCGCTGTGGCCATCAAGCTTTCAGCCCGCGACAAGCTTTTTTTGTTTTCTTCTTTGCAGTAAAACGAACCTCTGCTTTTCGCCAATCCTTCACAAGTTTCTCGCTGACTCTAAACTTTCTTTCTGCTGCTCGATCACCATTTTAATTTTCAGCGGTTCAGGAGTAGCAGATACTGGTACACAAGCCTAGAGCGCCCTCTAGTGTCTGTCAGTGTGAAAATGACAAAATGTGAAATTACATATTTTGATATATAAGTCATGCCTGAGTATAAATCGCACCCCCAACCAAACTATGAAAAAAATAAAGTGAAACTTATAGTCTGGAAAATACTTTACTCAAACTTTTGATTTAATCACTTAATTCAAGTAGGTTTATGTCATTTCTTTCTTATGATTATTCTTTTCTCAGTGCAACACTTTTCTAACATCCCAATTCATCACGGACATGAGTTTAAAAGTGTTTCATGATAGCCTGCGAGTCCACGATCAATAAAAAAAACCCTTTATATTTTAGAAGAAACAGCTGACCGTGGTCTTTTTTGAAAAAACATCATAATTCCAACACAAGAAAACACTGAATGCAAACCGACTAAATGCTAATTGTTTTGAATACTTTCCCAAAACGTGCCCAAAGTAAAGTTTTGTGTCACATTTACCTCAAAATCCTGGTACTGCTCCTCAGACAGAGACTTCTTGGCAACAACCAGAGTCCGCAGTCCTTCCCTGGCCATGTTCCCGCACTGAAAACAACACAATACTTTACATTTCAACCTTTTTTCTTTTTTTTGAGGTCACTAATTAGCTGATGTTGTATAGGACACGAACACGCACCAATAACTAGACTCCACAGCATGGTCAATAGCGGCATATTAATTCCAACACTAAAAACCTGATCAATGGCGTATAACAGCGCCTCTGGAGATATGCAGAGGACACATAGGGAAACAGACGGGCGGATGGCGGTTTATCTTTCTTATGAACCACCAATGGGCTAAAAGTTGATTGGTTATTGACTGGGTGATTTTGACAGAGGGCATTGTTGTGAATATGACATACAGTAATTACCGCGCCTTTATCTAGGTCACTAATTAAATCTACAGCTGCCCGCGGAGCCAGCAGACTCGATAATGCCAATATAATTATGAACGTATGCGCACGAGGGCGGCCCAGTCTGATCCAGATCAAAGTCACAATGATGGGAGGCGGTGAAAGAGCAGTTATTGCAGGGATAAAGGTCTCAATATCTATTAGCAAATAATGATGAACGCTATTGTGCAGTTTTTTGAGAGCCACATCTTATTTTATTTGGTTGTGACGTGCAAATTGTAGTGTTTTTATTTTCTTATTATGTTGCTTAAACTGCTACAAAGATGTTTCTTTGTAGTTTTCATGCTTCAGTTTTCTCTCAAATGTTAAAGCTCCTGGAAGTTTTAAAAGGCGTGCTGTGAAATGAAACTTGCTTTATAAAAGTGCATTTCAAATATTATTGCTATACTGATCAGAAAAACAATTATTTAATATTTATTTTCCTCAGTTCATGTTGTACCGCAGTGGTTTTTGACCTGGAAGTGCGACTATCTCAGCACCTCAGACAAACTTTTTTAGGCCCATTTCGACAGCACTAGACCAGTTCAGTTCACTTGAGACCAGTTCATATAGGGGGGGGGGCAGCGCCTGCTGTGCTTCAAGTAACTTTAGTGTAAAGTGGTCCGGGTCGTTATGGGAGTGGCCAAGGACATTCATATGCACATGACAGGCATCGATATCGAGACATCTGGCATGAATATCGAGATATGAAATTTTGTCCATATCATTCAGCCCTATTTTAATGCCATTTAAGGCCTTGATTTTGGCACAATTCACATGACTTTTAATGCCCTGTGGAAACCCTAACCCAGACCTGGGCAAAGTACGGCCCGCGGGCCACATCCGGCCCGCGAGATGATTCAGTCCGGCCCATAACTTGTAGGGCATAAATTCATAAGCATGTAAAAAAAAAAAAGTAAGTCTCTAGCTCATTCCTGTGCTGAGTTATGATTTTTTTTTTATTATTACCAGAATGCTTACTCCAGCCACTAGGGGGCAGATTAAATAAGAATAAAAGTAAAGAATTCCACAGGTGTCCAGCAAAGGGCACTGGCATAATAAGATATAAGGATATAAACAACACATTGTGTGACTTGCAAGTGGGATATGGACAGTCTGCCCCTGGGCAGCTGTGGCTACAATAGTAGCTTACTACCACGGAGTGCGGAGTGTATGAATATTGACTACAATGTAGGAGAGACTTGTGACACAGGCTTGTAAAGTGCAATAAGTGTGAGCCGTTTCTATGAGGCTACAGTCCTGCCAGGCTCATCATTATAGATTTATTGAAAAAAAGTCCTCAATGTATTTTCCCAATCAAAACATTTTTATTTTTTTTGGAGCTTTTGTTTATGGACCCCGGCGATACACTCCCAATATATTTATATCCCGATATAAGTTTGAGTTATTGTTGGTGCGGCCCTCCGACTCAATTCAGGCTCCTCATGTGGCCTCTTATGAAAATGAACTGCCCCCCCCTGCCCTAACCCAAGAATTCTCCAAAAGTTTGTCAAAGTATAAACCAGGGGTGTCAAACATACGATTTAATCCGGCCCCTGCCCTGCAGAGCATGAATTCCAGGATATGTCAAAAAAAAAGTACGTCTCTTGCCTATTCCTGTGCAGAGTTATGACTTTTTAAAGAATAACCAGAATACTCATTCTAGCCACTAGGGAGCATTAAATACAATTTAAAAAAGGATAGAGTTCCACACGCGTCCAGCAGAGGGCACTGACATAATAAGAGCTCAGGATATGAAGAGCACACTATATAGCCATGTGGTAAATTCTGCCCCAGGGCGGCTGTGGCTTCAAAAACAGCTTACCACCACCAAGTGAATGAATAATGACTACTGTACTTTCAGGAACTTGTGACACAGGCTTGTAAAGTGCAATACAAGTGCAAGCCGTTGTCATTAATGAAGCTACAGTCAAGTTGGGGCTTTGACCAAATCAAAGCCTTATTCATTTATTGGAAACATTTTCTCGATTATATGCGGCCACGACCCGACGTGGGAGCTGAATTTCGGCCCGCGACCCAAAATGAGTTTGACACCCCTGGTATAAACCCAAACGCTGACCAGTCACACACTCCTATATTTGGTCGAAGCCTTTAGCTTGGATTAGAGCACATATCACTGTGGCGATGCTTCATTCAGCTTCTGATCCAGTGTCGCAGTCATTAATCACCAGGATCTTGTATTGATGATGGGAGAGTGTGACCACAGCGCAAAGCCTCCTCCTGCACATCCCAAAGATCCTCAATGGGGTTCAGATCTGGATTACTTTGCTCAGGCAGTGAACGTCAATAATGGTTTTAAAATGTGTTTTCTTTTCAGAACTGTAGTAAAACTGAAGTCACCTCTTCCTCCAGCCAGTCGTTGTACTGGACGATGCTGGCCATAGCGACGTCTGCGCCTTTCATGTAAAAAGTGATGTCTCCTGTCGACTCCTCCTGCAACGGAACACACAAAAAAAAACATAAGAAAACAGCAAATAACTCACATTCATATTGTCCAAACTTTCTTTATTTTACGAAGTTGCTTTTTTATATTCGTTGTTCACTCTCAAAACCTAAATGTGCAGAACTTCACCTAGAAAAATGCCCCAGAATCTATTTTCCATTGCACTTGGAAGAGCAGCATGAATTGGGGAGAAAAATCTATTTAATTTGTGAGACGCACCCGGACGATGATGCCCATCCTCTTGCTCTCGGAGGTGAAGGGGAAGATCTGCAGGATGTGGAAGGAGAGGATCTGTCCTGAGGGCGTCTTCAGCTGCAGAGAGCCCAGATCCCTGTTCACCAGAGTCAGGCCCACGCTCTCTGTCCAATGCACCAGCGCCACCTACAGGCACAACAGAGATTCATTCAGATATTGAGTTAGACATTCAAAATTATGTTAGTCTCAAACCCTTGGTACCAAAAACAGTAGTTCAGGAGTGGATTTAAGCTGTCCTTCGTGATTGCACTGTTTTTTACTGGATTATGTAACAATTAGGACTTCATATAGATACAAATCAACAGGGTGGGCAAAAGTAATAAACGATAACAATAATGCGCTGCAAGAAGTCATCGAGCAAAGTGTAAAATCATCTTGAAATAAGTCAATGCATTCCATATTTGAGTACCGTATTTTCCGGACTATAAGTCGCTCCAGCCTTGGCAACGACCTGGGCCTGGAGGCGTAACTGCACTGTTGACAATCCTCTCCCGGCAACATGTTGTTCAAGCTCTCATTTGCAAACTCGTTCCTCTAGCTCTGGCCATCTAGCATTTAGCCTGTGATTAGCTTATTTGTTTTCTTCATTCCAGTAAGAGTAACCTCTGATTTTTGCCAGTCCCCCACAAGTTTCTCGCTGACTCTAAACTTTTTTTCTGCTGCTCGATCACCATTTTTTTGAATTTCCAGTGGTACAGGAGTAGCAGATACTGGTACACGAGCCTTGATCGCCCTCTAGTGGCTGTCAGTGTGAAAATAACAAACATGTGAAATGACATATTTTGATATATAAGTCGCATCTCAGTATAAGTCGTACCCTCAGACAAACTATGAAAACAGTGCCACTTAAGAGTCCGGAAAATACGGAAAAAAGTCGTCAAGCACATTTTCTCCAGTTCACCCAAATCTACAAGCTTTTTACTTAAATCTTTACTGAAGGGACAGAGACATTAAGCTCAATGAGAGATGCACCAGATTGCTATCAAAATAAATAACACTAAACAGAATGACCGTTCATTCTTCTAACAGTCAATCACACAACACTTTACCAATCACACTACATTACATTTTGCATCATTCCAATCGCCTTTCCTATTTACAGACATATTAAAATACATTAAAATAATTCAGTGCTGCCCCCAGTGGTTCACAATGGATAAGCAAAAGCTACATTTTGTCATAGAATAATGAAGGCCCTAAAACCAGCCCCTGTCAGTGCCTGCAGGTTTGGCCTCCCAGCAGCCACTTTTTCAAATCCCCGGTAAAAGTACTATAACTTTAATTAATAATTTTTTTATTAATTTGGGAGATTATTCCATTCTTTGATTGTTTATATGAAAACGCTGATTGTGCAAATGAAGTTTTGCGTATTGGGACACTACACTGCCCTCTAGAGGAGGAGAGTGTAGCTCTATTTGTCACTTGTCTATTTGATGTTAATTGTACAAATTAAAAGGAGCAGGATCTTGCCTGGAGCTCACAGCCTATATTTTAGGCCAGAGTAACGCAACATTTGAAAGCTAAGACCTACAACGTCACATTTTTGTAGCACTTTTATGGCTTTTTTTTAATGCTTTTTCATTAGTGTTGCTTTTCTGTCACTTTTTGGTCGCTCTTATGATAATCTTTTTTGTTGCATTTTCATCTTTGGTTTTGTCTCTTTTGTCGCTATTTTAACACCTTTTTCAAGAAGCTTTTAGTTTTGGGTAAAGCCAAACTGGAGAAAATGTGCCCGGTTCACGTGGGGGTAAAGAGGTTAAGGAAAAACTATTCTCAACAATCTTATTTCAGGTAAATGAAGACTTTTTATGTGATTAGATCAAGAACGACAATTTGTTCCTGTTCGAGTAACTGAATGACTCGCTTTACTGTCGGAGCTTCCGTTGTCCCTAGCGATGGCAAAGCTCATATCAATATCAGTGCAAGATTTCCCATAATGGACAACAATAACACCTTTATAAAGTTTGCAAACCGTTTGAATTTAGCTTCACTGTTTTGAAAGGTTTTGGTAAAAATCTCAAAATCAAAGACAGTTATCAAATATCTGCATTTTCCCCTCACGTTCTGCAGTGTTGGAAATCTAGCAGCCGCACACATTAAAGAGCAGAGACTGGGTATGAAAGCGTACACGGTCCTGGGAGTCCTGGGAGAGGGCAGTGCGAGCCTCTCTTCAGCTGGAGTGAAGTGTTGTTCTGTTTTCTTCCTCTTTTCTGCAGCAGGAACCTCGGCCCCTCAGAGCTCAGCTGCGTTCCACTCCACCCCTCAATGGCTTCATTTTCAATTTAGACACTCGCCGCTTGTTATTATACTCCGACCTACAAATTGGGACTTCCTGTTAATAGCCCATCATTTTTCCTGCGCCCCCTTTGAGCCGCGGAGAAAGAGCTGCCTATATTTACTCAACACACATCTGCAGCTCATTACACAGGGCCAGGGGAGGGGGCTGAGGCGCTGAGTGTGCTCTTCATCTGATCTCCGGATCTATGTCAGCGCCTTGTAAAGCGTTTACTTATCATTTCTATTCACTGTCAAAGAGAAGAATGAACAATGTTGAAGTAGACCAACAATATTAATAGTTTTCAAATCAAAGTAGTATCCATTTGTCTGTGATTTCAGTAAATAATTTCAACACATTGTCCTTTTAAATGCTGCTTTTAACTTGTATATGTGTCATTTTTAATGTTCCTTGATGTAAAGCGACCTTGAGTGTCCAGAAAGGCACCCGGTTTTCATCACATTTCTGTCATTTTTATCACTTTGTCTTTTTTGCCTCATCCGTCACTTTTTTGTCATTTTTTCATCTCATTTCTGACATTTTTTTCATCACTTTTTTGTCATTTTTTCATCACATTTCTGATATTTTTCATCACATTTCTGTCATTTTTCATCACTTTTTTGTAATTTTTTCATCACATTTCTGTCATTTTTATCACTGTCTTTTTTTCCTCATCCATCACTTTTTTCACATTTCTGTCATTTTTTTCATCAAATTTCTGACATTTTTTTCAGCACTTTTTTTCATTTTTTCATCACTTTTCTGTCATTTTTCATCACATTTCTGTAATTTTTTCATCACTTTTTTGTCATTTTTTCATCACATTTCAATCATTTTGTCCCATCACTTTTTTGTCATTTTTTCATCACGTTTCTGTAATTTTTTCATCACTTTTTTTTGTCATTTTTTCATCACATTTCTAATCCTTTTTTGTCATTTTTTCATCACTTTTCTGTCATTTTTCATCACATTTCTGTAATTTTTTCATCACTTTTTTTTGTCATTTTTTCATCACATTTCTAATCCTTTTTTGTCATTTTTTCATCACTTTTCTGTCATTTTTCATCACATTTCAATCATTTTGTCCATCACTTTTTTGTCATTTTTTCATCACTTTTTTTTGTCATTTTTTCATCACATTTCTGTCATTTTTTTATCACATTTCTATCATTTTTTTCATTACTTTTTTGTCATTTTTTATAAAAAATTTCATTGCATTTTTGTCACTTTTTTATCACATTTTTGTTGCTTTTCTGTTGCTCTTTTGTTGCATTTTCAATGTGTTCTTTGCGCCTTTTTTTTTAAACCAATGGAAACCGCTAAGCTAACATTAGCCACAATCGCAAATTTTATAGTTTCCATAAAAACGCCTGCTCCTTTCAATCTGCACCAGTAATCAGATTCTCCACTTCCACAATGGATGCATTTAGTTTTAGAATTTTATTCAGGGTTTAAGTGAGTACTTTTTAGCTCTAATTTAAGTTTTGATCGTAGCACAGCAGGTTCCTTCCGGCTCTCTGGGAGTGAGCAGGAGAAGGAAGGGCTGCTCTGTAGGAAACACAGAAAGCATCGATACCTGCTCAAATGAATATCTAGCTTCAATACCACTTTTAGTATCGATTTAGTATTGAGGAATCGATTTTTTTGACAACCCTACTGTGAACATGTGCTCCAGCATCAGTATTTTTCATAGTAATTTATCCAGGCAAAACACAAACACTTCTGGTTTACCCATTTTGAATCTTTTTGTTTTTGCTCATTTTTAACTTAACACTTTGACTTGTCTACCCTGATCCAATAACAACCCATAACA
Organism: Gobius niger; assembly: GCF_951799975.1. NCBI lineage: Eukaryota > Metazoa > Chordata > Actinopteri > Gobiiformes > Gobiidae > Gobius > Gobius niger. The sequence goes on along the minus strand of NC_136865.1, from coordinate 23,060,531 downwards.
TCAGTGTGAATGACATCACGGGGGACTACGGTCACAGCCTGCAGCGGGAGGTTTTCACGACCCCTTCTCGACCCCCCGAGTGACCCCAGGGTCCAGCCCACTTCATCTCCTTAACGACGGTTCGTTACATTAGAGGCAGAACGAGGCGCGACTGGCCAAAGCAAACTCGGCATCAACAACAAAGATCAGACGCGAGCAGCCAATGAAACGGAGGTGACGAGAGCAGAAAGACACAAAGACCGCGGCTCGCAGCTGTCTCTCTGTGAGAAAATTAAATATTGATCAATCCGAGACGTGTGAAAGTGAAGTGGACAAGGAAATAAATAAATACAAACATCAAAGTGGGAGGGACGGGGCAGACAGGTGAAGTGAAAGACGGGGATTTATCTGTGTAGACACTCCCACTCAGAGGAGCAGCTCGAAAGTGCATTTACTTCAATTATTATTACGGTTTAGAGATGAAGCACTGGGGTTGCATGGTCTGAGAATTGAACCCATGACCATCTTGCTGAGAGGCAAGACCCACCCCCTAAAGTCAATGATAGAATAGTAGTACTAGTATAGTAGTAGTAAACATAATTGTGATTTGATAGTTTTCAGGCAAATGCTGTCCAAGCTGTAACGAAGTAGGTTTATGACTAAATTTGTGGAGATTGGAGCAAAAGGCTCAAGTGTAAAGTACTGTAGAGCATCTCTGCGCCCTCACCTCGTCGGGACTGGAGGCCTGGTAGGTCCTGTTGTCGTCGCTGAAGTCCTGGTCGGCCTCGGTGGCCTCTGGTTCTCCGTTCACCTGGCTCTCGTAAACCGGAGTCACGTTGTGGCACAGAGCGATGGCCTTCACCGCCTCGTGGATCCGGCTATTCACGGACTTGCGCACCTTCGGAGCCGACGACTGGGGCTTCCTGGACGGGGTCGCTCCGCTGGTGCTGCCGCCGGAGGGCTGGGAGGGCACCTGGCATAGGAAGAGATGATAGATGTAAGAGTCAAGGATTTATTTATTTATTTGAGCAGTTAGTCTGCTCAAAAGGAGTGGGCCGAAGCAAAAGGCTTATAGGCGCCCTCCCCCCAAAATAAAAACAATAACATTGTCATTTCACAGTCAAAACAAAGAACATAATACAAAGGTAACAAAACAATAATGAAAAAACAGCAGCAAAATAAAGAAACAACAGCAAAAGAATGGAGTCTATATCTAGACGATTACAAAACATCACACCAAATTGGCTATTTTAACACAAACCAAACTTTAAAGGGGCTAGATGCAAGTTAGTCATTTTATGCTCACAACTGCCACCTCAGGTCTTATGCTTAACTGCAGCTTCTATATTAAGCTCGTGCATGACGGCACTTCGGACCTAAATTAACACTTTTTTGAGTGACAGTGTAGGATTTTAGAGGCAGTTGTGGTGAACAGGTCTGAGTTCATTCTACATATAAGGACAAGGCTGGAACATGTAGGGGGAGGAAAATACTTAGTTTTAACATTTTTAAACTCTGTATAGTCCCTTTAAGTCAAAAAGGCACAATAATATTATATAATACTCAATACTAAATGATCTTGCGACTTCCCAGTTGTCATTACCATCCTCAGTATGATATTAATTTATATTTTTTTAAATAATTAATTTGTGTACAATTTTCAATATTTCAGTATAGTGTAAGCTCTACATAGTGCAGTGCGTTAAAAATAACTAACTGATTTTGTAGATGATGTTCCTATACTGTGTGGTGCATTAAAAGACAAGGTTCGTGAGATAGAAGGATAGAAAACACTGATGTATAACATTTAAAAGGAGCAGGCCACCGTTTTTATATAGATATGTTCTTACCTGAGCTCTCAGTATGGAAGAACTGTGTGCTCTCAGTTACGCAAAAAGACCAAAGATGTCGTTAGCATTTGGCCTCTCCCAGTATATTCCTATAGCTCCAAACGGGGTGAAGTAAGAAGCGACCAAGCTCTTCCACAGGCACAAAGACCAGACAGGTAAGTATCAGTCAGTCTATGCTCAGGTAAGAACATATCTCAGTATGGAAAAACGGTGGCATGTTTCTTTAAACCAGAGAAGAAATGTGAGCAACTGAAGTTCTTGCACAGGTTTAGAATCAAATTTCAACATTTCTCATAAAATTGCCACTTCATTGGTGCAAAACTAGGATTTTTACTGCACATCAACATTATCCTATTGCACCAAGTAATATTTTGGAAAAAATTAAAACTTTTTAATGTTGAAAATAAGAATTTCACATTTTTGTCCAAATTTTTCTTCATTAAATTGCCACTTCACTTGTGTAAAATAACTATGATAAAACTTCCAGCAGCCATTATTCCATCAAACACGAGAGGACCTGTCACACTTTAAAAGCTCAGGTTTTATTTGATTGTTTTTATTAATAGACGTTCCCCTTCGAGTCCTGTTCCGTTCGCCCCGTCCCCCAGCACCGGTACGTGGTGTGACAGCGCCTTTAACCTCGGCCTGGTGGATAACTCACAATGACAGGTTTCCAGTGGAGAGAGAGAGCGTCACCATATTTATCCTGTCATAACTGCTGTAAGGGCCTCTTTCTGTCGACATGTCATCCATTTAACGCTGCAGCACACAGCCCTCTGAGCCACTGAGCGATACAGAGTTTATTATAACAGGCTCACGGGGAGAGAAAAGGACAGAACATGACAACCTTTGTCAAGAACAAATTGGACAGATCTGGTGATGTTTTTGCTCAAAGTGATTATTCAGGCCGGATACACAGCAGTACAGTCCGAGACCTTATCTACCAGCGTTTCAAAGGAAGTGATTGACAGGTGGATTAACCAATGGACAGCATTCACAACAACCTGTGATTTAAAATTAGGAGAAGCAGCGTTCAAGCTCGATGCCCGCTCAATGTATTTAGCAGTTAGCATTAGCCATCAAACATTGCAAATGATGAAAAATCCAGATGTTTTCAGATGTTGTCAACCCATTGACCACATAGGACCACAGGTGAGGTCAAAGCCTAGTTAGAAATCATTAATGAATGTACAGGCCTTTTGAGATTTTACTTTAAATTAGGGTCTAAAAGTGTCCTCTGAGCTAAATGCTAACTCACATTCAGTTAAGTTTATCAAGTGACCACTAAACATCATCTTATGAGAAGCTAGTAAAAAAAACACAGAAATGATATAAATGCCATGAAAAGGACCAAAGATACCTCTCCATGTGTTAGTATTGTGCCTGTCTTCCCTATTAATTTGTATGGAGATGGAACATTACAGTTTAGTCGGGCTGTGTGCATTTGTAGGAGCAGGCTCAGAGCTGAAGGCATTTCTCTGATTTTTATGGTCACAACATTCAAAACAACCTGTAATTTAAAATGGAATTGGTGCTGAAGAAATCTATTGTGGTAACTATGGTAACGGTCCAAACGCAGAATTTTCTACTTGGTGTATGGCTAAAATCTCCGTAATGGCTGGTCCTACCCACATGGAATAAAAACTGTCACAAAGTTCAAAGTGTTCTCTCTCAGCACATACGAACTGAGGCAAAATGACCGTCTCATAAACGTGTCCAAAAGTGGGACGATATTCAAAATGAGGTGTTTGATGCTTGTCAGATGAAAGGACTTTCAGCATTCAATGAATGTGGCAGGTTTGTGAATCCACTCACTTCCAAATAATGATCAGGTTCAAAATTGAAAATTATAACATGACCTCCTGAAATGTCCTAAATGAATGTCAAAATGTCAATCAATCAATCAAACTTTATTTATAAACCGGTGTAATGTGGTCCCGCCTCCTGGTCTTCATCAGGACACGAGCTGCTGAGTTTTGTAGAAGTTGTAGTTGTTGAGATCCTCTTTTTGGGAAGACCAGAAAGCAGGGCATGTGGCTGGCTATGTTCTTTAGATGGTAAAAACCTATCTTTGTGATATTCTTAATGTGTAAAATAGGACTGAGTTTAACTTTTTAATCCTATTTCAAAAGCGTTTTAGTTGATTTAAAGATGGTCCAGAGAAGCCAAGTATAAGGGACAGTGAATGTATGAGAAGACGTCGGAGGTTTTAACACCTTACTTTTTTGTTGTGTTATTGCTTTTCTGGCACGTTTTTGTTTTTTGTTGCTCATTTGTTGCTGCTTTGTTGGGTTTTTCGTTGCTTTTTTGTCGTGTTTTCATTTTATTTTGCTATTGTTGCATTTCCGGCATGTTGTCGTCACTTTTTTGATGCCTTTTAGTCACTTTATTGTCACTTTTTTTGTCATATTTTTGTTGTTTTTTCATCTTCGCTATTTTGACGCGTTTTCTAAGAAGCTTTAAGATTCGCGTAAAGCCAAACTGGAGAAGACGTGCTCAGTTCAAGTGGGGGTTAAGAGGTAAATATGTAAAATACATCGTTGAAGTGTCCAAAAGTACTTCATGTTTCAATCTATCCTAAAATGACTTCTCAACAAGCCTTCCTTCTCAGTAAATACTATTAATTGGCGTTTCTCTTGTGCTCTGCCTGTTCCGGCGTGAGTATTAAAAATCCCAGTCATTTCTCCGGTCTGTGATCACTCGAGGTTTGTAGCAGATGGTCTCGGAGCTGAGCAGCTGTTTGAGCAGAGACCGAACAATATCATTTTGTCACGAGGCGCATCTGAACCACCCAGAGAGGAGCGCACTTACAGTACAAGAGCCTCTCAGGGAGGACATGATGATGAATTAACAATATGACTCTTTACTGGAGTATGTCACGATGTGTAAATACAACAGACTCTTTCATCATTCTCCAGAGAGAGAGGGAGAGAGAACGTGGAAGTATCCAGTCGCAAAAACAGAACATCACTCTAGATTGTAGAATAAAGGCGATAAAGGAATTGTACTGGAAAATAACTTTACACACAGCTTGAACAGATAATCAATAGAAAAGTTTCAGTTTCACCCAGATGTTGAAAAGAGTTATGGAGAGTTTTATGGAGTTATTAGATGAATATTAGGCAAAAAGCTACAACAAATCAATGAAGTCTTTCAATCAGACTCACATTTATACATTTTTGGCTAGAGATGAACCGAGTAACCAGTATTGGGCCGATACCACATGCTTGTACTCATACTCATACTCATTCATGAGGTCCCGAAACCAGAAACCGGCCACTTGACGTGTGGCCGGCGCTCGCATCTCTCCACTGAGGAGAGAAAATAGCAACAAACTGGAAATTCTTTAGTGGAAATACAATATTCCACACTGAGCTGACTTTATCACAGACTGCGCTCTCGAAATCAGAGTCTGTGCTGGATTTAACCAGAGCTAAATGTGCTGCAGTAGTGCTGCAGCGATACAGACAAGATACAAGATACAGGCTAATGTTGCTAACTAGCGGCTAACAGTTCTGGCGATTCTCATGCCGTTTTATGCCCAGGGGCTTATTTATCTGAAAAACTAACCCAGCGACTACAAAGTACTAATAAAGAGATACAGCATGTCCATATTGAGCGAAAATGAGCTGCAGCAAAACAGTCAAAATGCTGCAGCTACTCGCTAAGTGGCTATAAACAGACGGGAAAATCTACACGGAGCTGAAGTAAAGACGACAAGAGACCATTTAGCTGCAATATTAAGTAACATCTCAATACTACTGTTAAATAAAAATACATAAATGAATAAAGCACAGGCATTGAGGAGCTTTTGGACATGGGCTGTTCTGTCTATGATGGACAGTGTAATACAAATTAAAAATAATTTTGAATAAAAAATATTATATATATTTAAGAGATAACTTCTCTTAAAAGTGTAGACTGCTTTAATCAAGGAAATGTAAATGAGTAAATAAACAAATTGCTAAACAACCTGCTGTGAAAAAGTCAATCTCTGAACTGTCTATTCACTTCAAAAAGTATGTTGAAGAGATTTAGATTTGGGAAAAGCTGAACCGGAGTAAATGCCCTTGGTTAAGGCGGGGTTAAGAGATTAAAATGTCTCACCAGAGCATAGGACTGTATGATGTGGCTCTGAATCTCGTCCATCGTGTCCGTGCCGTAGGAAACCGTTCCCAGGTGAAGCCGCTTGAAGATCATCTCGTTCTGCGTCAGAGTCCCTACAGTTCAAGACAACGGCGAAGTTCAGTTAGTGAAATATGAAAGTCCAACTGCGTGAAAGAGTAAACAAAGTATGATTAATCAAATCCCCAGGCCCAAAGTTGAGTTGAGTGACCACAAGTTTGCAAAGTGGGCAGTGCCAGTTTTGGAACAGTAAGTGACTGTTTTGTAACTTGAGGCTTTTTAATCGACAGGTCAAAAGCCGATCCTGCATACGGGACATGGAGTGTAGTAGAGGTTTTCAAAGTCTTCAGCAGGACAAGGTTGTTTCAGGCGGGGAGGAGGCAGCTCTCTTCTCTTTACGCTCATATGATTAGACTTATAGTAAGAATGCTGGTATTTAAACTGTAAAGTCAGAACAGGCTAGAGCTTCACCTCAAACATTTTCTTTCACCCATCTCTCCTCGAGTGCACTTCTCCTTTATTATCAACGTAGGGCTGGGTAATAGTGGCAAAAATTAATCTCTCAATATATTTCGGGACAATCTCGATTACAATGGTGAAGCGATATTTTTGTAAAGCATCATACATTTGTAAAAATGTGCTGACAAATATCTTAATTAACAAATTAACTTGTTGCTCAAATATATAATACAGACTACAAAAGGGCAGTGCATTTCTTTCCAAATTTGTCCTTCGGAGGGCTGAAGGAAATATTTCTTGGAGATTAACACAATATTGTAAATTTGCATATCTTCCAAACAGTAATTTCTATCTCTATATAAACATATTTCTTTAAACGCTTCAAAAACTTGGAGAATCATCCCAAATATCACTGCCTAAAAAAAGTAGAACAACAAGTCTGCACAATGCATTGTGGAATTCTTACAGCTGTCCTGAATGCGCTTATTCCAATGGGCGAGGAAAGCTCTTTTTGGTCCTATTGACGGGAGTGGACATTGCTGTAATATCACCCCCTGGTGGCCGGGGGCGAGTCCAAAACACACTTGGTAAACAGCGTTTCTATGTACCTCTGGGCCTCGATTGCACTGCTTAATAAGTGCTATGACCCATGTGACAACGCTGGGCTATGTATCATGTTTTTAACCACGCTGGTTTTTGGATAGCAGAAATAAAAATTTGAAGCCAGGCTCTGGAGCTCAGTGGAGGCTCGTAACCGGCCCGCCCGTCTTTTTGCCCTTTTAAGGAACAGGCTTCGTAGGAGGAGACATAGCAGCCATTGTTAATTTCACAGGCCACACGGGATCATTAGTACGAATGGAAAACCTCAGTCTCTTGTATATTATATGTATGTCTTATTCGCTCTAACCACATATTCAATGTAGATCAACTCAAAGCACAATAACACAAAAATACAAAAACATTCAGAGCTGAATTTAAAAATAGATCCATAGCTTTATTTTTGATTGCTTGAGCTTGGCAAATTAGAGGTGTGAGCATGAGCCAAACTCGGATAACCGAATCTAACGCATTGATCGGTTGTGCTTGTTTCTGTGTGCGCCACTTCTCCGCTCAGATTAATGGAGCTCACGGCTAATCTATAGAGCAGCAGGAAGACAGAGGGCCGCGTTAGCAGCACCTCAGCAGCTCATCACTAACGTCACTGTGGCCCGCTTTAGCCAAGAGCGCACGTTTGTTTAAACACAACACCGTCATTATCTGGGAATAGACAAAAGCGGATAAAATGGAGAAATAATTAAAAATCTCAAGTTTGTATGTATTGCGAAATATACAGTTCAATTAGCTTTGCTGTTAGCTCTACCACAAGAAAGAAAACAGAGCGTGCCATAAACCACACCCTGTCAGCTCTAGTCAGTTAATATTTTAGTTTTGACCATGTTTAGGGTTAAGATTAGGGGTTGAGGAAGGGGGCGTGTTATTTTTCTTATACCCGTCTTGTCGGTGAGGAGGTAGACCAGGCGCCCGAGCTCCTCTGGGATGGTGCTGGTCCTCACCACTGTCCCGGGAATATTCTCATCTTTCGTTATCATCCAGCCGTACGCCGCCTTCCCCATGTCCAAGTTCACACGCAAACTAGGCACAGAAAAAGTCCTCATCAGTATGTGGTTCTCTGGATACGAGACACAACTTTGAATCTATGCTACGTCACAATTCAGAACAATTTATAAACATTTTCTTCATAAAAACGTAACTTATGTAAACGTGAATATACAATTCATTGACGTTGTATGGGGATAATGTTGGACTTGTCACATGTTATGCCTTATTGAGGCTAAAGTACCAAGTAAAACTACAAAATGAGTCCTAATCGAATGAGAACTCCAATCTATATAGTTACTAGCAAATAAATCACTAAAGGCTGCAATTATTCAGGCAATATTAATATGGGGTAAAACAAGCTAACCCCCTTGTTTATACTTCTACAAACGTCCTAAAATGCAGGCGATACTAAATTAGCTTAGCAGGAAAATCTAAGCTAATTTAGAGTGATCTCAAAATAATAAGCTGCAAAGGTTGATGAGTTTCTACCTGATGGGGATGATGTACGAGAAGAGGACGACGAATCTGAAGAGGTTTCTGAACCAGGGCCCGCTGAAGCCCTGCAGCGCCACCATGACCACAGACAGGACCACCTGAGCCAGGAACAGCGCTTTGGTCAGACGGTTCAACTCCAGGTCCAACAGGCCCACCTGCAACAGCAACAGACACTTTGTTATTACACTGGCTATAACTCGAATAATGTATAATCATGAGCTGAGTAAAATAGAAAGCCACTTCATGATTCGGCCAGACAGTACACTTAACTTTTATAAATATATGACAAGGTATTTGAAGTATGAAATAAATATAGGAAATAAATTACCATAAGGAAAGGCAAGTTTATTTACTTATAAAAAGTATCTAAAAGGCAAACCAAACCAGTAGAGAACAAATAATCTTTAAAAAACTGATTTGAAAGTGCATAAAAATACTCTAAATTGTCAAATGCACAGACAAATATGACAGATTCAGCCTGGATTTGAACATTGTCAGAGGCGATGCCTGCCTCACATCTTCAGGAAGTCACTGTAAAAATGAAGCGCAGCCTCACTGTGTTTAGTCCTGACTCTGGGACACATCTCGAGGTTTCTGCAGGTGGCCGCCAGTCAAATGCAATGCTTTTTAAAAGGTGTAACCGTGTAACATTTTGGACTATACTGTTGCCATCAATACAAAACATGCTCCCAATGACCGGCTCGACACAGAAAATGCTATTTTGCAGTGGGAATACCTTTAGTCACATCTCCATGGCGACGAGCCAGAGACGTACCCACTCCTGGTTAAGTTACAGTCATGTCTTCAGAGAGCTGAGCCGCTCACAGCAAAAGCTCATGCTTGTTTGTACATTAATGAGGTATTTTTCATTGATGAAAATATCCGTCATACAAGAAATGCTTGTATTAAAATGTTATTTATTGGGTGAAATTTTACGCAGTGTGGCTTTAATGCCTAAATACTATAATTTAGTGCCACAAATGCAAAAAATCTCAGCATATTTCATTTCATAAAATTTGTAAATATACAATTTTATATTGAAAATGTATTTGGACACAACGCGAAACTTTTGAGCAAACGATTGTGTAAAGATTTCAGTCAGAACTGCAGCTGGATTAGTTTTAGACCATAGTTTTAGTGTTTTAGTATCTTTAAAGTGAACAAATAGGAATGACATTGTTGTGGTTCTGTTGCTAAGGAAAAACTATACTTTCCAAGAAATTTAGATTTAATGCCAGTTTGAATCTGATTGAATGACTTATAGGGAAGACACCCTTTATGTATCAGTGTTGTCCGTCTATAAACTCCTTTCGGATAATAAAGTGATTGATTAGCACTGAAAATATAATAGAAAGTAACACAATGAAAAACCTTTACTCCATCTTTTTTTCAAAAGTTGAGTTTGTAAGCAATTTCTCTGTTTCAACAAAGTCTGGCACATTCTTCTGAAAACTAAACATGCATTATTTCTCAAAAATAAATAAAAAGTCCTTCAATCATGCACAACCGTTGATAATAATATTGTTTGCTTCCCATTTTCCCCACTACAGACTGGGAAAACAAAGCGGGTTATTATAAAAGCTCGATTCTTTTTTCTTTTCTTTTTTGCAATCCATGAAAATGTCAGACGTGTATTTGCCAAACGCGACACAAAACCACCACAAACAGCGTTATTTCCTCCTCGAGAGCACAGGCGGGTCAGAGGGGGCTCGGAAATGAATGGAGGTTTCCCATATTGAGACGCTTCTCGAGTCTGAATCGGACAAAAAGCGGGTCAGAGTCGTCCTTTATTTTTCGAGTGTCCGTCGCGGCCAATGGAGCATGTGGGAAAGAGACGTCAGATAAAGCAGCGCCTTCCCCTTTTCTGGACCAACACAGAGCTCCTTTCAAGTGACGCACCACGCTTACAAAAACAGCACAACATAACATCGCAAAGCCTCGCAAATAAAAGAACAAGGCAGAACAAAAAGGAGGGAGTGGGGGGTAGGGGCTGTGACTGGCTATAAAAAGACCAAGTGCAGGGTTTCTCAAACAGTGGGGTGCGGACGTCTTTGGACGATTGTCAGAAAGATTCGTATATTTGCTGGATGATCTAGGAAACGTTTATTTTCAGGGTTTAGACCGGCAGCAGCAAGTCAGATCAAATGCTTTTTCATGCCATTTTAATGCACAAATACTCAGTGTCTTTTAATAAATTTCACTAGCAGCCGATTTTGTGTGCCTCAGATCTAATTTTCTTTCTCTACGCACTCTAAGGCTGTGTCCGAATGTCCACACTATTCCCTATATAGGGAATAGAGTTTAAATCTCGAAATTACAACTTTTAAACTCATACTACAAGTTTAAATCTCGAAATTACGAGTTTAAATCTCGAAATTACGAGTTTTAAACTCATACTACGAGTTTATATCTCAAAATTACGAGTTTTTAGGATCCATAATCATAGACGTCAGCCCTATTTTACTTTGAAAATCCAGATGTTGTTGCCGTTCTCGTTGTCTGATGCGGTCTGAACTGTGGAGCTTGATCTGGCCAGCCTAGCCGTATCTTGGAATCGTATCATGCCTGAAAAACAACTGCTAGTTTGGGGCAAACTCGTGCCTCTTTGCCTCTGCCATGTCCTATGGATACCCCCTATGGTCTCCCCGCTTGATAAAAGGGCGATGCCGGTGGACAATGGCTAGTTTGCCCGGTTAGCATGTGCAAAACACCTCATTGTTGATTAAAAAAAAAAAAGTCTGCAATTAACCACCAATGAGTCAATCCTGACCCAGTGTGTGATAATCTTTATGTGGTTACTGGCTTTATTGACGTTTTTAGTGTATAATACTTAATTCCACAGGATCCATTATTGGAGCTAGATGCTAGAGCTGCTAAGAAGCTAGTTAGCTGCGGGTGCTAAGCAATCGGCTACGGCCAATTGTACATGAAGTGTGAGTAATAAACTTCAAAATCAACCAGCCTGGCTCAGTGTGTGATCGTTGTTAAAGGGAAGCTTTATGTAGACAGTGGTTTTCCATCCAACCATCCATTTTCTTCCGCTTTATCCGGGGCAGGGTCACGGGGGCAGCAGTCTCAGCAGAGATGCCCAAACTTCCCGGTCCACACACACCCCGAGGCGACACAGTGGTTTTATTGACCTTTATTCATGCATATTTCCCATTTTCACACGATCATGATCATCCAAAGTTCATCAAAGTTCATAATGCTACGATCGTAGCATTAGCTTTGGGAATGCCCATGCATCATCAAGGCCTAAACACATTCCTATCGTGGATACAGACATTTTTAATAAGTTTTCTTGTCACTGCTTTTAATCCTGGGTGTTCGGGTAAAATAAACACTTCTGTGTGTCTTTGTAAAAGTCCCAGAGTTGCTGTAGCTCCGGTTCACAACACGAGCTAATCCTCCATGACTGTTTGTTTACATCTGCAACAGTGGTTCCGCTGTCCCCGCCGTACCGACATCTATGATCACGGATCTGAAAAACTTGAAATTCCGAGTTTAAAACTTGTAATTTAGAGATTTAAACTCGTAATTTAGAGATTTAAACTCTTAAATTAGAGATTTAAACTTGTAATTTCGAGATTTAAACTCGTAGTACGAGTTTAAAAATCGTAATTTCGAGATTTAAACTCAAAATTTTGTGTTTTAAACACAAAATTATGACTTTAAATCTCGTAATTTCTTTTATCTTTAACTTTTATTTTTTAACATGGCGGAAACGGGCTTCCATATAAAACACTCTAAAAAGTCGCTTCATCTTAATACTGAACTTTAATGCTGAACCGTGCAATCATTCCAGAATAATGAGGGAAATTCTGATATTTTAATGCCACACATTCAGAAAAAAGAAATCTGTGCATATTTCATTTAAAAGAGACTAGATGCAAGTTGGTCATTTTATGCCCACTACTACCACCTCAGGTCTTACACGTAAGTGCAGTCTCTGTTATAAGCTTGTGCATGACGGCACTTCAGACCTGAAGTAACACTGTTTTGAGTGACTGTGCAGGATTTTAGAGGCAGTTGTGAGCAGGTCTGGGCTCATTCTACACATTAGGACATGGCTGGAACATGTAGGGGGAGGAAAATACTCAATTTTTAAACTCCGTGTAGTCCCTTTAAAGATTCAGATTTGAAACCAATTTAATACTTTTCAGGGTTTATACAGACAGAAGCCACACATGCAGAAAAAAAAAATCTGTGCATATTTCATTCAAAACTTGTAAACATTTCAACAGAATTGGACAAAACGGGCAACTTTCTAGCAAAAACATTTAGTCAATTTCAGCCAGAACTGAAGCTGAATATATATATTTCATTTTCAATCATTTTGGTATTTTCGATGAACTTCCAGTAAAAACTTTTGAGCAATGTCATAATTTTCCGATACATTTTGATTTAATGTCAGTTTGAAACAGTTTTGCCACAATTCATTTGGCGACTTTTAATACTTTTTATTGGCCCGTAGCATTCTCTACATGAGAAAAACATGAAAACAAATCCACCTTTAATGTTTTATTATGCAAATACCATTGTGCCGTCATCTACTTAAAATGCACAAATTTGCATCTGTTAAAAATGCAGAAAAATAAATAGAGGCTTTAAATGTCTAACTTTAATTTTGTGGATCTATACTATTTATTAGGATTGAATTTATTTTTATAGAAAGGGAATCACGTCTTAATGTCTAAACAAACCCACAGGGCAGTACAACGAAGGTGGGGGGGGAGGGGGGATTGGGGGTAGAGGGGGCGGGCATGTGGTCCCAAGCCGGTGCCTCCCTAACATGGTTCATGGTTGAGCTATTGAGAAAAATAGGGGGTTTTGGGTGGATTAAAATGAAGAAAAATTAAGACAGACACAGTGAGAGGAGGAGAGGAGCACAGTGCATGCCTGGAGGAGCAGAAAGGATCCCCCTCGCTGCGGACAATGGCCGGTCTAAATTTTCCAAGCTTTTGCCAGGGATCGGATGAAGTCATTATTCATTCAGTCACGACGGGAAAGGGACTCAATTACCACGAGCTAAAGATGCTATCAATGAATAAAAGTGCATATTTTAGCCCATTCACGGCGGGGCTATTAGAAGTGAAAGAGAAGATTGGGTCGGCCTGTGTGGCTTGTATTTTTGCATATGTGTGAAATCTGATAAAGGCTTTTTTTCAGTCCGAGCCTATGAATATTCAGTGGTGTGTAAGTGCTGCGCCTTTGGGGTCGCGCAGAGTCGAGAAAATTAAGTGAAATTGATTTATAAACGCGCGGTAAACAACTTGAGCGTCTGAGACTGTTTAAAGGCGGACGGACGAGAGGGGGGAGTATTGGATTGTGGGATTTGTGCAAATAAAGTCCGTAATAGTCTTCTGTCAAATAACACCGTGGTCCATCTAAGCGTTTTAAACAAAGAAAGCGTCTGTGTCCGTCTCAGATCGATCAACTCTCACCATTGTCAAGTAACTGCAGACAATGCGCTAAGATGCGTCTGGCCGGGACATGAAAACCCACCAGCGTCTAGTAGATCTGCACAATTAATTGCAATTAAATCGAAACCGCACTTTGAATGGTTGCAATTAGCTAATCGCAAAGACTGTAGTTATCTAGATTCTGCATAAAACAACCTTTCTTGTCTCAATGGGTTCTTAAGTTAAAGAGTATTTTGCTTTTTGTTTATCACATGTTTATCACTATCTTGTTAGAAAATGCTATGTTGATATAAATCAGATGAAACTAAATAGCAGGTAGTTTCACTTCCTGATTTTCAAGTGATCTCACCATTAGCCATCCCCAATAGGGTTCATTTTGTCAACTAAATATTTTGTTATAATTTAAGTCAAAGTAACATTTTTGTGACTAAAGTTAGACTAAAACTAAATAAAAAGTTGTTAAAATAAAAAACTAAAAACTAAATAAAAAGTTGTTTACGAGACAAAAACTGACTAAAATGTGCAGATATTTTTGTTAACTAAAATACGACTAAATAAAAATGAAAAGAAGAGACTAAAAACTTTCAAACTCCCATATGAGCCTCATATCATTTAGATTCACAAAGGAACAACTCTTTGTTCATGTGGGAGAAGCTCCATGGAGCAGAGGACTTTGATTAAATAGGATTATAATAAACATTATTAATGCAAAGTCGACTAAATTCGTCTTAATTCTTTAATTCTCGTTGACTAAAACTAGACTAGAATTGAAGAGGGTTTTTTGACTGAATCTCGAATGAAATTAAATGGCATTTTTGTCAAAAGACTCAAACTAAATTAAAATATGTTGTCAAAACGATCACTGCTTCCCACTCTTCTCCTCCGGCTCGAGAGTTTTAGTTTTAGTAAGAGATAGAGCGGTGAGGAAAGCATTTCCTGTACGTAGGACCTCAAGGGGAGGTTTCTGGGAGTGGTCGCCGCGGTGATAAGAGCTGAAGATTCAAAGATTACTCAAAGGTGCATGAGTGGGTCAATGTTGTTTTAAAGGGACTACACAGAGTTCAAAAAATTAAATGAAATTAAAAAATTAAAACCAGGCATTTTCCTCCCCTTACATGTTCCAGCCATGTCCTAATGTGTAGAATGAGCCCAGACCTGTTCACCAAAACTGCCTCTAAAATCCTGCACTGTCACTCAAAATGGTGTTACTTTGGGTCCGAAGTGCTGTAATGCCCAAACTTTATATAGAGACTGCAGTTACACATAAGACCTGAGGTGGCAGTAGTGAGCATAAAATGACCAACTTCTATCTAGTCTCTTTAATATAGACCCTAATTCCTGTCGCTGTTCATATTTCACTTTCTAAATGTGCACAATGAATTGAGTGTTCATTTCAAAACATACCGTAATCACAAAACTTGTCATGAAAACGACGCAGTTGGATATTTTTCCAAAACTGTGCCCCAGCAGTGTAGAAATTATCCAATACATTAAATGTCGTACCAACAATGAGCTATTCTATTCTTTCTGACCCGGGCGGCTGGACTGGTAATAACTGTCTTCTGCTGTATCTAAGAAACCTATGAAGACACAGAGATCAAGCTGAAAATAATCAACTTAAAAAACATACATACAGCTACAAGTGTTAATAAATAATGGGAAATTTATATCTTAAAATATGACTTGATAAATTAAAATAAACTGATTGAAACCTGGAAAAAACATTTTGGCTTTCCAGGATGTACAGTCGACTCCATCAGTGTAAGTGTAAGTGACCAATGCAGCTCAAGAGACTCCAAAACATCCCACACATTCAGATGTTGATGTTAATATGTCTCGATGCTTTAAAATTGATTTCTCAGGTCCCAATGAAGTACGTCTCATAGAACTTGGAGCTCGAGAGACGGGCGAGTATTGGATTGTGGCTATGTTCAAATTAACCAGTCTGTATTCAGGGATGGCCTTTTGTCAGGTTACATTGTCTCCTCACTCTGACGGTGGTCTGTCTCTCCATTCTCAAACAAAGAGAGGGGGCTAAGTCCGTCCTGTCCAATTGATCCGTGCCTGCCTTTGTCCCGGACAGTGTCACAACAGATTATAAGAGGCCAAAACGCTCGGGCCGCAATAGACCGCACTGTATCGACTTTCCCCCAGTCTCCGTATTGGCACTTCTGACATCATCTCCTTGAAATATTGAATTCCTCTCAGCTGTCGGGCTTACACAAAACACTCGCCCGACCGAATCAGCTCTTGAAACGAAAAGACTAAAGTGTCAAAAACAAACTTAAGCCGCTTAAACGTGCTAAAATACTGCGCCATGAGATTAAATAGAGTTCAGGACATGCCACAATTTGATGTCATTTCAGATGGAGCTCATGTGCCTGTGTGACTCTGTGAGCGAAAAAGTGGCCAAACTAAATCCAAAAATAATGAACCTGATCATCATTTGTCATGGATCGGATTCACAAACCTACTGAAAACAATGTCATGGCGACAGTAGTTTCAATTTCTGCTAAAACTGGGAGTTAATAATTTCACCAAACTGTCTAAACCATTTCAATGTGGTGCTCCATTAAGTTTAGATTAAAGTGATAGTCTGATCCCTCCCCTCTTTGACCAGAAAGCCCTTCTGAGTTTGCAAAATGAAGAGCACAGAAACAAAATTTTCAAAAGTAAACGATCTAGCTCCTCCCCCTCCCTACTGATTGGACCTGACAGGCCGGGTCACAGGAAAAGCTCGTCTGATTGGTCAACGCAGGAGGAGACTAGACTGGTTAGTTGCTGAGATCCAGGAAGGAGGGACTTTACAAAAAAATATAATAAATTAGGCCTGGGACAAAATATCGGATTGGATTTGGATCCCAATACTTTGTGGATCAATACCAAGTATCAATACTTTTTTAAGTATCGCAATACTTTCAATACTTGTGTTTGGAGGCCTTTTATTCCTGCATTCCTTTGTTTTCCAGTAACAGCACCTTGTTACATTTTGTGTTAATGCACTTTTTGATCTTGACACTTCAATAAATGTCAAATGTCCTTCTCTTATTTTTTTTTAAAATGTTATTTTAATATGTAAATTGGTCTATGCAATACCTTTATTCGTATATGTCTGTTTACCTATCAGTGGGCGGTCACTCATGTTCTTGTGTCGGCTCACGTGACATGGGTCACCATTTAAGACCACCTGGCTACACTTTCATATTTAATCTGTGCCCTGACGAAGACCATGCAAGTGGTCGAAACGCATCGGTTTAGTGATGTCCCCGTAACATTAAAGGATCTTTAAGTCAGAGTGCCTCAGATCGCCTTCTTCTTTAAATATTCAATTTCTGTACCTGGATCCTTGAAGTTGAAAATGAGGACATTTTTCCCAACAGAATTATAAAAACCATGACAAAAACCTTTGCACATCTTAAAGCTATGTTGCATTTTTGTTTTAGTTTATTTTAATGTCTGACAGAGGGAACGCCTCAGTGATTTTGTGTGGCTTCCTTCTTGCAATATTATGGATATTGCTTTACCTTAAGGATAACATGGCGATACTATTGTGCAACCCTACACCCAGGTTCACTTGTACTGAACATGTTGAACTTTGTGCCAGATTGTGTTTCATGTGAATCAGCCAAATGATTACAGACATTTGCCATAAACAAGAAAATCTGCAAAATGGCACATCAAAAAGTAAATTCTTCAATGGGATTCAATATAAATCTATGTCTTTGTCGTACTAGAAAAGACTAAAACAACTCTAGAATTCTGTGTAAGATTCCTTGTAGTACGACAGCCTCGCTCCGAGACCTGCCTTTATCAGATGACCCGGGTTTATCGGCCCAAATCTTTCAGGCAAAATCTTACAAATATTCATTAATCTCCTCAATCGGGGGACAAAAAAACTCAATGGGGATTGCACGGGATTAACTTTTGGCTCATTTAAATCCTTGGTCAGTTAATTTCCCTTTTGGTTAATTAGCCACGAGCGTCGACCTTTCGCATTGACAGGTCTAACTTTATCTGGAAAGTCTTGTGGAAGTGATTGATTAGTGATAAAAGGCTGGGGACAGCAGGGAAGTGAACACAGATGCTAGTTTTGTGGTTCTGTGGCTTAAAAGATCAATATTGTAGATGATTTTATTAAATGTGAGCCTGTATAAAGCAGCAGATGAGAGACAGGAGTCATGGTTGGATTTTATGTGTGATACTCATTTCAATTTGTCTATAAATAAACCTCTCGTCTCATTTCAAAGACTGTGTCCATTGAGAGCGAAACCCCAAAATCCAAAAGGCATTCACCTTGTTCTTGGCGGAGGACGTGTTGAGAACGCTCCTGGTCTCTTTGCCGGTGTAGATCACCACCCCGATGACGGTGCCTGCCAACCACAGGACAAGAAAAGTAATGTAGCTCATTAAAGTGCCCCACACCTCTGCCCCCCGCTGCCCCCTCGCCCTCCCCCACGTAAACAAACGCACACTAATCTTGGTCAAGTAAGATGAACTGCAGCAGGGGAAGACACTAAGGACCCAAGACAGAGGTTTTTAATACGTTTAGAGTCCCAATGAACCACTGGAAGCTTATAAAACCAGATCGATATGCCGCCATCTTTATTTGGCAATTCATTACACTGTTCAATTAAAAGAGATTAACAGAGCATTAATATTAAATGAGCTAAATGAGGGAAACAAAGGTGCTAATAAACCTGGAAACAAGCTCCCACATCCACAAACTATAAAAATTACAAGTATCAAAACATCGACCGCCCTGAATTGATTAATAAACCTCCTCTGTCAACTGTAATGTAAAATCTGTGTGGTGGTGAACAAAAAAGATAAATGCACACTTGCGGTTTTAAAATGGCACAACATCATAATATATTTTTGTTACCTTTATCTATTGCAATCTATGTCAAATTGCTGGCGTCTTTTTATATTTTACTTTTTATCTTATTTATTTTAATATTCTTTTTTTTATAGGTTCTTTTTATCTAAATTATGTGTTGTATGTTTTATGTTGCACGTCTGCACTGGGAAAAATTCCTAGTTTGTGAAACTGTTCTCAAACAATGGCAATAAAAACTATTCTGATTCTATTTAAAGGAGGAAAGTCCCACTAAGAAGTCAGAGTCTCTTTTTCCGTGTGAGTCCCGGCTCCACAGGGGAGTAGCCTAAAATAAAGTTGATCTGTGCCATATGTTTTGATTTACAGCCGAGAATCTGGCATCTCTGAATTTGTAAAATGTGTAAAAGTCCTAATTTACTTAATTTTTAGTCTTGTTGTGCTGCTCAAGAGTAGAGCAGTAGAGTTTTTAAGTCTTGTTTTGACACAATTTGCTGAAAAATGTATTAACTACAATTTATGTTTTTATTAGAATGGAACATATCGTGTTGGTTTAGCGAAATATTGTAATCACGATATGGCACAGCAGTATCGCAAGTGACTTCAATATCGTGCAGCCCTAATGTAAAAGGCTTTTTAAATGGTGAATGAAAGAGCGTTAAATTTATTCAGTCTAAGGTTGTTTGATTTCAAAATGACTACTTCACACTCTATCTGGGGTCATATGTAGGTTGTGCATTTTAAATATTATTTCAGACAAACCCAACCTCAAAAGAATTTGAAAACATGATTCTGTGAGTAAAAGTATTGAAGCAATTCAAATGGTACCCAGCCTGCCACCCGCCTACGGCCCATAGTTCCTGATAAAGGCTGCAGATCTCTACACTCGGTACTAGTCGTCAGTGGTGGAAGATGAATGAATGAACAGTGTGACAAATGGCCTGAGTCTCAGCGTGCACAAAAGGTTTCAATTTGAATACGCCAAAGACTAGAATTAGTCGTCACAGCTGGAGCGGGGCCCATGACGAGTGAACAGTGTGATCCCGAGACACTGCTGCAGCTTCACTGTGTTCTGGGACGGGTTTAAATGCCTGGATTCTACTATCCTTATGCCAAAACGTCATACACAGAAAACCCGAACAATTAACCCAAGGACACGGTGACAGAATGAACTAAAACATATAACGTGACCTTTAAAGTCCCACAGAGCAGAATCTTTTTTCAGGACAGCGAGTTCACGGCTGAGGAGGAGCAGAGCGTTTGGGGATTGGAGTGGGATTCCTGAGCAGCAGATGATGTAACTGTTGAGAGGCATTTGTTCTCGTGTGAAGGTCAGGCAGAGGGGCAGACCGCGGGTCGATGCTGCGGCCACGGCTCCGATCGGCTCAAACACTCTCAACTGTCACAACCACTACTGCAGCAGCGGGATTACGTCAGCGTGTGAGAACGGAAGGGGAGCGGGAGGGATCGAGACACATGGAGGCAGACCAGGTTTATGTCTTTATATCATTTATATTTGTATGTATTTTTGGCCCACAGGCTTTATTTGACAGCTTAGCACAGCGTGAAAGTGGGTGAAGATTGAAGAATGGGGAGAGACGTTTGCAAATTAGCAAAACGCAAGCACAAAATAGCTGGTTAAGAGATACATTATTGTTCGATATTTGTCTTTTTTATATCTTGAAATCATCTTGGGATCCCCAGCTCGGTGCTCGCAACCCCCACTTTGGGAACCAATGCATGAGGCCAAAAGGCACCGACATCGAGATCACGACTCCAAGCATAAAGATGCACTAAGCTGTGTCTTTTTGATTTTTTTTGTCAATAGGCGTCAGTCGTGAAACCTGCTCTGCTCCCCCTCCTCCCCTCACCTGGCTTTCCCCCCTCACCCACGCCCCTCACTCCCCTCCACACCACAGACCACACACTGCTCTGATTGCATTCAATGAGATATCATCAATATATATGTGGCAAAGTGAACATCTTTAGACTTAAATTTATTTTCATATAAGTCTCTTTTTTACATTTAGAAGATAATACTTCCATTTAGAACTAAGTCATTGCAGAGCTTTTTTTCCCCGCATCCCTTCAACGCCTCAGCCTCCCGATGCCTGCTTTGCTTTGTGATCATAAGCAGGAAAAAGACCTGACGGCTCCTGTAGATATTGGATTATTAAACAAACGGACATTTCATGAGGATTTCAGCTGCTTCAGAACAGGTCGGTCAGATGTTTGTCAGTTTGTAAACATCTATCATAATGCAAACGTCTGCTGCTTCAAACCATGTAAACACATGTTTGTGTTTACATGGTGTCGGGCAGGTGGAGGGAGTGCTGGTCTTCTGTGGTACGAAGTGAAGGTGGCGCATCTCACGATGAAATGTGGGAATGCAACCATGCCGGTCCAGGAAAATGGAGTGGCTTAGAGTAGCTTTAAAGGGATATTTCAGGATTTTTGACATAGGGCCTCATTTCCTAGTTATCCAGAGTGTTGCTGATTTCTGGAGATATTTTCTTTGTAATATGCAGTTCTTATATTTGAAGAGTTATGTGGCGCTAGGCTTGTGCTAGGCTAGTGAATTTCTATGGTATCAGCTAGCCTGCATTAAAAACAGTCTGACCCGCTCCACAGTGCACCTGAGGCAAATCACTTATAACACCAGACTAACCATATAAATGTCTGTGTGCCTTGCATTAGCCTAGCGCCACGTAGCTCTTCAAACAGAAGAACTGCATAAATTACAAAAAAAATATCTCCAGAAATCAGCAACACTCTGGATATGTCAAAAATCCTGAAATATCCCTTTAAGTGTTCTGATAATATATAAATTCAACCTAAAAACTAACAACGTATTCACTGGTTGTGTGGGCAGGTTTTAGTAAATCGTCTCCAATAACAGGTAAATGATTGATTTACAAATTAGAGGTACCAACCTGATGCCACCACAGTGCTGGCCCACAGCGTGTTCTCGATGCTCAGGCTCTCGTGAATCTGAGGGTCTGCGTCCTCCTGAACAAAGTGGAAACCAATAATCAAATGTTGTACAAAACAGGAGGAGAGTGAGCGCATCTGTGTCCAGGTGGGTAAAAAAAACAAAACAGCATCAATCATGTGCTTATTGAGGACAAAAAAATGACGACACAACAGGAAAAGGCCTTTTGAGGGTGGATGGGAGGGCAATAGAAGATGCCAACGCAGTTCAACCTAAAGTGGTCTAAATAAAGCTGCTGTGTCCTCATTCAAATTTGTAGTTGTCGTTTCCCTAATGTTCAATAGTCTTTTGAGAAACCAAAGTACACTTGACGTTATACAGTAACACGTTTCTTCTCCCAAGATCCCGTCGGGAGCGCGGTGTCTCTATTGCCCCATTAATTTCAGCTGCACCTGCCTCCGCGGTGCCGAGCGCAGCTATAAGACAGTAGCCCTTTTATCAATAGCTCCAGTAGATTTGGCTCGGCGATACGGGCTCCTTTAAAAACAGTAGCGCATAGATGAGATTTCAGAGATAAAAACGTCTCTGGGGGGGCGTCCTGTTTCGCCTTGCCCTTCTTTACTCCGTCCCTTTAAATAAAGACGAAAGGTGAAAACGGCTGGAGTCAGGAGTGCTCAGACCGACGGCTCCTGTTTCGTCTCAAATTGCTCGACTGATATGATAATTATGATACCTAAGCAGCCACATCCGCAAGGTCCACTCGCGCGCAGAGAGAGGTGCATGAAAAATAAATGGCAGGTCGGACAGCGCTTGACCGCACTGACATTGGCCTCATAACTCCAGCTCCACAGTTTTTCCCCAGTGACCCCAGTGGCTCCTCTGAGGGTGTGGATTTAATAGGGCAAAAATCACTGCGTATTCCATGTAAGGGGGATTTGCAGATTTTTGCCTTAATAAAAAAAGTAACTTAATATCGTGCAAAATCCTTGTTTAAGTCATGATTTTCCTAATTTAGTCCCATTATAGCCAGGTTTCGGGGCTGTTATACTTTTTTAATGTTTTTTGTAACATTGTCATATCGTGATTCATTGTTTTTTATGTCTCACACAGCTCGGAGCGCAAATACTTTTCTCCGCTCACTGCTTCAGGAGAAAACTAGGCCTACACCAAGTCTAAAATCGGACAATATCACGAACTGAAACTGGATTAAACAGTGACTAAACCAAGAGGTAAACCAGACTAAAGCAGACACTGAAATCATGGTTTAAACCAGGACAAAACTAAGCTAAACTGGGGACAGAACAAAACGAAGATTAGCCTGGACTAAACCAGGTCTAAACCCAAGAAGAGGCTTTAGTCAATGCACTCATGAAAACGTGAATTAAAGTTATATTATATGCAATATAAATACTGTGAGGGTTGTGATGTAACAGTAATACTAACATGCTGATATATTGGGCGAAGGAATGAATAATTAGCCATTATATATAAAATTGGTCATTTTATACTCACTACTGCCACCTCATTTCAGAGGCAGTTGTGATGAACAGGTCTGGGCTCATTCTACACATTAGGACATGGCTGGAACATGCAGGGGGAGGAAAATACATAATTTTAACATTTTTAAACTCTGTATAGTCGCTTTAATGTAATGCATTGTAGCATCTCATGTATACATGTAACAACGTAATTGTTTCATTACTATAGCGACCAAGGGCCAAACTAAGTTAGTTCAGCAAACACATTATTTAAATTATTTAGAATATATGAATAGGGGTGGGAGTAAATTTGAAGAAGTTTGTCTTCCTCCCACTCCTTTTCGAGCTAAAATGTTGTTTATTTTATTTTGTTGGCCAATTATAGGGGCAAAGGAAGTGCGTTGTTTATAAAGGTAAAGATCTTGGATGGATATGACATGTACCGTTGTCTCTGTATTTGTTCTTGAACACTAGTTTTGTTTATATGGCTCGAAATAAAATGTTCAATTCAATTCAATTCAATTCAATTCAACTAAAGACAATTGTGATCAGATTCATTTGCCGTATCGCCCAGCCCTAGTTTTCGCACAATTAGATTAAAAAAAGCACAAAAATTGCCTACAATTTTTGCTAAATTCAATCAAACTGCAATACTCAACAACGTAGTTATCAAATATTGCAAATCTTTCTTATCTTGTGCAACCATTCCATGAGACAAACATATTTGCTTGATCAAGTCTTGTATCATTTTAAAATCAATCAAAATGTACAACTTTACACTTTGCCGCGTTTTCACCACCATAGCATGAACCCCTTCAACTCCCCTACATCCGCTTCAAGAGAAGGAAAACAAAAAAACAACTCATATATAGGTAAGTTCATTTGCCGGGGGGGATCTTGTGGGAACCTATTTTTTTCCCATCGCGCTCGGGCTAAAAGCACACGCTCTGCAAAGGAAGGCCGCGGAGGATGAATGAGTAGAGGAAATGCTCGTTCACTAAACCTGGTGTGTGGCCAAATGTGAAAGCCAACCACAATGGCCGCCTTTGTGCCGCGGCTCTACTCACTGTGGGGGCTGCGCTAATCTGCTATTAATAAAAAACCAAGACGAGAAAGAGAGAGAGAGCGAGAGAGAGAGAGAGAGAGAGAGTTAGGGGGGAAAAAAATCACCAAGCAACAAGTGAGAAGGGATGGACAGGGAAGGGGCTTGTGATGTAAGGCTGCAGATAACTGTCGACACACAAGACGCCATTGTGGGGGCTTGTCAACACGCCGCGGTGATATACACGGAGCGGTTTGTATAGCGAGGGGGGGAATCTGAATGCGCTTAAAAACATTTGTCTTTGAGGCCGTTAAAAGTGTCAGCGAGTTACTGTACTGTACCCGAGTGAAGTTCCCCTCGAAACTGTGGATGTCCAGCTGCGGCTTCTGGGCGTAGACGAACGCTTTGATGGAGAACAGGTCCTGGACCAACAAAAGGATAAAGGCTTTAGTAATATTTAACATTTAATTGACACACACTTTCATCATATTTCCCTCGGAGACTAAAATGGTAAAAGTAATAATGAAATTTCCCGAACAGCAGATGTTGAGCATAAATGAAGAGCATTGAAAATTACTTGAACACATTGAGTGCCCCGCTGTTTTTTGGGATTTAGCTGTAGAGTGCCAACAATCCAGAACATTTTTCATGATATTTGAAGCAACACAGCATATTCTATGTTATAGCTATGGACACATGCTATGGCTCGTTTGAAAGGTTAGACTCTAAGCTCTCCGTAGGTGAAAACGGAGGTAGAAATGGAGGTAACGGGGGTTTTATGCAACACTTCTGATTAACTCCTCTCCTCCGCTCTCCTCTCTGGACGGACACTAACATTATGGGAAGAGGCAAATGCATAAATATCTCAGTTTCAAGTTAATTTTCAGTGACAACATTGTTGACATGTTTTGAAACGCTGCGTGTCATCGATTGCTTTTTATCGTGTGTGCATTTAACCAGCCTGGTTCTCAGATTGAAGATTCAACCCGGATGTTTCTCAGCCGTCCATGAACCGATTTTGACACCACAAAAAAAAAAAACGAAACGCAATAATATATGAAATGTCCAGATCGTGACTTTTCACAAGTTTTTGATCATTTATTTCACTTCTGTTCATCACAGAGCTACCAAAATCACACATAATGTGTATTAGAGTGTCTAGTTTCACAATTAAAAAACCCCCTGCAAAAACAAGTTTTTCTGTTTTTGGCACTGTGTTAAGTGGCAGTAAATTGTCCTCTTAAAGCCACAGAGCGGGACATTCCAGGTTCAATGTTGCTCGGTCACAGGAGCAACTAAACTGTTGTAAACTGAAAACATAAACAAACATGCCTGTGATACTATGATCAGCGAGACACAGATAATGCTATTTTTGAGATCAAAGTAAAGCATCAGGGACAGGACTTGGAGTCAAAGTAAAGCAGCCGTAAGAGACAAACAGGTGATGTCTCGCTCCCGGCAAAGTTAGGAGCAATGCTGCGTTCCTGCGTTATGAGTTTAATCATTCTGACACACTTCCTTGGGGGCCGCCATTGTTGTGCTCAGCTCGTATCTGAAGTCGGACCACTCTGATCGTCTCCGAGTTTACTAGTTGTAATCACTAGTTTGAGCTCAGGATATTTTTCCA
This sequence comes from Gobius niger, assembly GCF_951799975.1. NCBI lineage: Eukaryota > Metazoa > Chordata > Actinopteri > Gobiiformes > Gobiidae > Gobius > Gobius niger. The sequence goes on along the minus strand of NC_136865.1, from coordinate 23,034,688 downwards.
AGTCGGAGGTTGGAAATTAACCAGATGCGAACGGCCTGGAACGCAGCATAGGGTCTGACGAGAACTGAGCCAATTCACAATAAAGGGGCTATTTTTAACTAATAAATATTTCACTGTGTGAAATATAACATGGAAAGATTTCTTTTATATTTTTTGGCTTTAGTAAATGATCTGCCAGCTTAAGCAAGTGTGTTGCACATGTTGACAAGATAGATTTACTCAACCTCTTACTGTTACTTTTTTTTTTCCATGTTTTGGTCACATTTTTGTGGTTTCATCACAGGCACTATACAACAAAAAAGCAATAAAAACATGACAAAACGCAAAAAAAAATAAAAGCAACAAAACAACAAACATGTGGAAAAAAAGCAACAAAGACGGCTAAAGCTTGAGCACAAAAACTAGGAAGAAGCTTAGATGAGTTTGTAGGTCTTAGCTTTCAAATGAGGCGTTACCCTAACCTATAGGCTATAAGTGCCAGTCAAGTTGCTTTTAGATTTTGATCAATTCCAAACTGGAGAAAATGCGTGTGGTTAAAAGGGGGGTTAAGGCGTTAAAGATGCCTTTACATTCCTTCACAGTGGCCTCTACAACTCTCCAGAATCAATTGATTTGTAGGTTTTCTGGTGCGAGGGTCCATGGACAGTGAAAACCTACCAGAAACTCTAAAAACAATTGATCCTGGAGCATCATAGCGGCCACTGTGAGGGAAAATGAAGACAAAATAAAGGCCGCTGGGTCACTGAAAGGTCAAATACAAATGTTGCTATAGTTCTTTTTTTTTTCAAAAGTTGCATCATGTCTCTTTAAGTTTAGTTTTAATCTATTGATTTATTTGAACAGGGACAATGTACAATATACATCAACCCCAAAAAGGAGAGATGCATTGTACCAGGTTGTAGCACTTCTGCTAATTTGCACCTGCAGTCCCTGGGCAGGCTGATGTCAACAGAGATCAGAATAATAGTTTGACATCCAATTTTGGCTGAAAGTTATAAACACTGTAAAACTGCCAGCAGCAGCGACCACCATTTTAAAAACAGATTTAAAAGCCTCAATAACAATCAGCTTAATAATCCACAGCTCAGTCGACTCAAGCTCATTTGGCCTCAACCAGAAAATTGATTTAATTATTACCATTATTCAGTGTGACATGCAACCAGAGCAGCCGATACACTGAACCTGGTCCAAACATCACAGCTTTTTAGCATGCAATGGAACAATGACACATCAGCACAAAGAGGCCAGAAAGGTCAATATAACTGTAGCCAACATTACATGATTTAAAGTGGACATTCATGCATAAATGATTGGTATGTTTGCAACAAGGGATTGAAGTTGATTTATGTGTCAGACAAAGCTCTTGTGTTCGCTGGAGCTGTGAGCGGGTCTGAGTAAAAGGCTAAACATAAAGTCATGAGTACGCTGTGCAGTACACACCCCGACAGCAGGAAGTCTCTGAGTGCAGCCCACAGCCACTTTCAGTTTCCAGTCCGTCTCCCCATCCAGCTGATCAGTCCGGATGAAACAAGCACCTGGAGAATCACACCACAATAAGAAATATGACGATTGAGGAACTGTTTCTTAAAGGGGAAGCTTTACAGGTGAAAATATAAAATGCACATGAGTATATATATAAAGTTACAAATGTGGAAAATGTCAGCCTGTAAGCCTTCTTCTTCAACCAAGCTTGTCGTTCGATTTCCCTGACAGAATGTTGCTCTTTTTCTGCAAAAGCCTTTAAATAAGACGTAGACAATTATGCTTGAAGGCCAAACCCGCTAGTTCTGAGTCAAGGCTTTATCCACTCACCGACTGTCAAGAGCGTAGTAGTATCTCACAGTTAAAAGAGTCCTAATCTTCTCTTACACATCTCTTGTGTTGAGCCACATCCTTCTAGTCTCCATTTCCAAAATATGACTGTCCTTTTCCTAACAAGTGAAGAGCTAAGAGCCAAAAGCTTGCACAAAAGTAGCGTTCTTGTCTTGATAAAAATGCTGTCCCGAGTTCAACAATCAGCTGAATTTACAGTTCAGGCACAAATATTGCAAACACACGGTAATCTAATAGTCTTTTCTTTGCCAAAACTGAGCTCAAAGCACAAAATCGCACCAGAAACTGCCCTGCTGTGTTAAAACGATTGACTCCAGGGGCAGGATATTAATAAAGAGCTTATTGGAGATGAGTGAGCGCTGCAGCGGCTGAGGACACTCAACAGTCATGACCTGCATTGATCTGAGGTAATATTACACATGAAACGATCAGAGGAGACAAACCGTTTGACAGACGGGCCAAAGGGCAGAGCTAACCCGCCCCCGGAGGCTTCGATATGACGGGACATTAAACAAGGCGGAGAGAAATGACTTAAGACTGCGGCACTGACAGGTCTGCGGGAAAAAAAACTCCCTGTGTATGATACAAATTTCAACACAATGTAACAAACAGCAGGAAATAGGATCTTAAAACATCAGGCTGAAATAAACAAGAATAACATCAGGTCTGAATCACAACTTAATCACACCTAAGCCAGATAAGAATAATCATTTCAAAGACTAACCCAGGAATGAATCAGGAACTCCCAGTCTCACACAAACTACTGTATCTGTGTAAATGTTTTGATAAAATGACATTAAAACACTCCTCTGATCATTTCCTATTAAAACTGCTCATCGAATCGTCAGTCACAGGTTCAATGTGACATAAACAATACGAATCAAGGACCGCTATTATGGGACGAACAACGGACTGTGGGAAAGTCAAACCCCACATCTAGATGATCTCAACAGCGACGCAGGGCAGTGAGAAAACTCCAGAGTAATTGTATTATTCTCCACAGGCAACACATTCAGTCAATTGTGTAATAAATTTGCACAGTTAACAGAGACAGACTCACCATTTTTCTCAGACGTTCTGAGGAAGATCATGTCTGCGGGAATCCTCTGGTTCTACGAAGAGTAAAATGCATAAATGTGCACAATGTCACGGACAGATGAGTTTTAGGTTAAAGGTGCATCATGGAACTTTTAATGCGAGAAAACACACTTGATATTTGTGACCTTTTTGTATGGGTGGTTAGCATGGAGCCTTTACGTGCAAAGCTCCAGGATCAATTGTTTTGTAGGTTTTCCCACCAGAAAATCAGAAACTCTAAAAACAATTAATCCTGGAGCATCATAGAGGCCACTGTCATGGAATGTAAAGGCGCCTGCTAACCAGTGGGTCACTAAAAGGTAAAATAGAGAATTGAATTTATGTACCACGTTATACATAATACAAGCATTGTGAAATCTGTTGCACTCAGTGAGCTTCAGAAGCTTGAAGCCATGAAAAAGAAGATCTGAGGGAGAGTTACAGTTTGCCCATGATATAACATGTACAACCTTCTTCTGAAGAATCTCCAGCTTTTCAAGATGAGCAGGATACGTGTTAGACCATATGACATTGCAATAGTTTATGTGAGAGACCGATAGAGTTAAGAGAGCATCGAGAGGAAGATAGTGTCTCACCATAGAGAATAGACCGACATGTTTAGATAATTTATTCATTAGAGATTCAATGTGGGTTTTTTTTATTTAAACATACATCTATGTACTGCAAGGAATTTAGTGCTCTCGACTCTCTCAATTGTTCAACCATTTATTTAAATCTGTATCTAATTCACAATTTACAGTAGTTTTTGAAGGCTGTCTGGGTTTTTGTGTGACAGAAATAAATTAGTGTCATCTGCAAAGGTTACCTTGTGGAGGATATTTGTTGAATTCACAAAGTCATTTACACATAATATAAAGAGAAGTGGTCCTAATATTGATCCCCGAGGAACTGTATGAGTAATAATAATAATGCATTGGTTTTATATAGCGCTTTTCATACTCGGTGGTGGCAAGCTACTATTGTAGCCACAGCTGCCCTGGGGTAGACTGACGGAAGCGAGGCAACCAGTCTGCGCCATCGGCCCCTCCAACCACCACCACTCACTCACTACATTCGCTAGGCTTCCTTGTGTTCCCAAATGGTCTCCTGCCAGGCCCTTCCCTGCTTAGCTTCCAAGGTCTGACGGGATTGGGCAGAGCAAAGGCGGTATGGCCACAGTAACTTCTGAACCAACTGAGTGCAGTCCCTCTGCCACCACAATGTTGTAATTTACCCAATAAAATGTCAAAATCAATGGTATCAAACACTTTTGATAAATTAAGGAAGACACCTATTCCACACTTACCTTTATTAACAGACATACTAACATACTAACATTGTATTGATCAACTCATCAGCAATAACAAAAGGCATGTCTGTACCTTCTCTACAATGATGAGGTCTCCCACTTGTATGTCTGAACTCTTCACTTGAACTTTACCTGAGAAAAAGGAAAAGTTTATTTCAGATTGAAATATATACACATTCGTCTTTTTGTTCTACCAAGCTTAGAGGCTTTCTACATTGCATTGTTTGATTTCATTTTGTAACACATCATCTAGTTGTTTATGAAGTAGATCAAAACCATAGGGCACACAGTTTATTTAATATATCCTCCTCTATGCATAGAGACTTAACTGCCTACAAGCCCGGTGCACTCAGCGGGTGTGAAAGTTACAGCGCGTGTCACTGATCCGCCGCTGGGGACCGACCGCACAATCAACAAAAGGACACGTCTTAGATCACAGGCTCTGGAGAAACCTAGAGAAAATCGATGCTCTCACGACCCGAGCCACGACTTCTGTTACAAGTGTAGATGCAGCTTCTAATTGCACGGGGAGCGCGGCACTGTACGGCAGAATATCGGCTATCATAATGTGGGCAAACAGCAGAGGTGGTGAGTTACCAAGTAAGTTTAGATACTGCACTTACAGTAGAGGTTTTGAAGATCTGCACTTTTCTTGAGTCGTATTGAGAACTTGTAACTTTTACTCCGCTACATTTGAAAGATAAATATAATACTTTCTACTTCACTACATTTCTATAAAAGCTCCAAAGTAAAACATAAATTGGCCATGTCTTGTGAAAAAGCTGAATAATAAACCGTTTTGCTTTCTACTTAATGACCCTGTACCTGATTTTAGATTAAGAAAAGGAAATAGGAAGCCACTAAATTAAACTATTACTTGTGGTTCAAACTTATTCCTAACTTTCCTAAGATGCTTGGAGTATCTGAATGCTCTGCACGTTTCACAACTTGCAGGGTCACCGTCATAGAAATGCTAGAAAACGAGCTTGCGAGTTCATGAAATTGATATAAATGCTTTATAATTAGAGGCACAGTGTTTTTTCCCACAAATGTCTGAGTTTACAATATACAAAAGAAAATTTGTCTGTCCCACTACTAAAAAAAAAAATGGCTTGATCTTCGTGTGAGCCTTCAATTTTGCACCCTTTCAAGACCCTAATGTCAAAAAATGCACACTCCAAAAAATAGCCTTAAAATATCCACATTCCTATTTTTTTCTGCTTCTTTTAACAAAAATCTTCAGCAGCTTTTGGGTCAAAATGACCCGAAGAGCACACAGGGGTACCTTAACGTTTTTTCCACAGTTAAAGCTCCAGTTTTTTCAATACCAGGAGTAGTTTGGCATCCGCACAGTAAAGTGAAGATTACTGCGCGGATTTCGAACAACTCCTGGTATTATTACGCCTTACAATATAGTTCCCCCTTTTATCCGCTTAGAAAATCCACATTGTTTAATTTTGTGTAATTATACTTTGTAGTGTAACACTTCACGTAACCATATTTAAATAGGGAAAACGTGGAAGAGCTTGGTAGCTTCTATCTTGACCAGTTTTGGAGCTATAGTGGAGAGGAGGAGAGGCTAAATGCTAACGCTGTCTGCGCTGTGTTTACGTGATTGAAGGCACGGGGGAAGATCAGACAGGTCCTAAAGAACTCGTCAAAGCTAAGGTAAGAACATATCTCAGTATGTAAAAACGGTGGCCTATTCCTTTAAGATTATTATCTATAATAATTATCGATCTATTATTGAGTGACAGTGCAGGATTTTAGAGGCAGTTGTGGTGAACAAGTCTGAGCTCATTCTACACATTAGGACATGGCTGGAACATGTAGGGGGAGGAAAATATGTAATTTGAACTTTTTAAAATATAATATAATTCCTAAGTAATAATGTGTCTGAACTTTTAGTTTTATTGAGGTAATGTTTGATCAGATTCAGTAGTGTCTGTACTTTTACTCACTTCAAAGCCCTCAGAAAAACATGTGATCCCACAAAATCATTACAAAGCCAACTGAAGTACAGCTTCATCCACCAAGCTGTCACGAAGCTTAACTCTCTCTTCCCTTCCCGGCTCTTCCTCTCTCTGCTTCCACCTGCGTTCACAAACTGTGCCCCTCAAAGACACTGAGCTCTTCCCCTCCCCACAAATAGCACCAAGGGTTTGAGAGCAATACAATTTAGATTTCTCTGTGAATTGACAATAACATTTACCTCGGACAGTGAGTTTGCTGTAGAGTTGGGAGTTCATTTCTTTATCCCTTTGATAACGCCGCACTTCATCCACAGCCTCTCGCACCATGGTCACCGCTAATACAAAAGCCTGAGAAAAGGCAAAAACGTTTATTTAAAAACACGCCGCAAAAGATCAATTAGAAAATGCCTCAATGGCAGATAAAATGTATTGTGAAATGAGTGTGTGGAGACATTACCAGCGGCGCCCAGTACGTGTACAGATATCCGATTTTGAGCGACGGCACAAACTGGGAACAGGCCACGACCAGGAAGTAGAGGTTGAGGAAGAACTTGAATTGCTGATAGAGAACCTGAGAGGAGAGAAGAAGAGGAGAGCTCAACGATGAACAGGGCAGGTCTCGGGATGGGTTACTGCACGGGTCCTGTAGTGGAATTAGAGACACTAACTTTATATTAGTCTAATGGAAACTCAGACAATGCTTAAAATGGCGGCACACAGTGACATCACTCACAACACACTACAGCACAAACGGTTGAGATGTTGGGTGCTTCAGTAAATAAAGGTGATTATGAATTTTGTTATGAAACTATCTATCTGGACATAACAAAAGGATTCCCTCAAGGCTCAATTTTAGGGCCTACTCTGTTCACAATTTACATAAACGGGGCCTTGGTTCCAAAGATGCAACTATTATTCTGTGATCTACTGCCGTTGTGTTGTTTCACCTACAGCTCATGTCATCTTGTATTTCATGACCTTTTGTATTTGCATTGTAATTGATGTGTTACAAACAGGTCTCTTTTTACAATGAGACAGAGATTCAAGGGACAAATCTGTAAATAAAGGATAAATGAACGAATGATAAAGTTTTGTGCTTAAGGGATTCTGCACCAATTTGTGATATAGATCTAACAAAAATATCAGACAAACTCTTAAGTTTGATTATGGCATTTGCTGTGGCATTGTTTCAATAAGCCTCTGCAATGGTTCAAGATTCATATCCAGTGGTGACTTATTTTTTTCAGGAAAGAGAATGGAATAGCTTAGTCATTCGGTATGATATTTTACTGAACGGTATTGTATGTTCCATTTGATTAACACTTGGACTTTGATTAAAATGGATCGAAATGAAGTCAATTACAGCTAAAAATGTTTAAAGTTCCATCCATTTTTTGTTTAAGGTTAAAGGGATATTTCAGGATTTTTGATAAATGGCCTCATTTCCTTGTTATCCAGAGTGTTGTTGATTTCTGGAGTAATATATATATTTTAATTCATGCAGTCCTTATATTTGAAGAGTTTAGTGGTGCTAGGCTAGTGCTAGGCTAGCGCATGTCTATGGTAACTAGTAGCCTGCACTAAAAACAGTCTGACCCAAGCACAGTGCACCTAAGGCAAATCACTTATAACACCAGACTGCCCATATAAATGTCTGTGACTGAATAACTTTGTTTTAAAATATAATATGCATTGAAAAGAACTTATATTTGAGCAGCATCAGCTTCCTGGTTGTAGCTACGCAGCGGCGGAGTGATCTGCGAGGTTACCGGATCTACAGTAGTTAGTTTACCTGCGACCGGCATTGCTACACGTGGAATTCACAAAGGAGCTTTCAATAAATCAGAAATGGCAACATTTGGAGGACGACCCCATGATTTTGAAGAGGTTTTTAATGCAGGCGACTAGTTAGCATAGACATGCGCTAGCCTAGCACTAACAGTCTACATTGGCCTTTATTAGCATTTCTGCTCAATGACAAACTTGTATATGTACTCATTGATTACTCCATACACCTGCATTGTACAGTAAATGGCGATGAGTGAAAGGCTGGACAATGCTTTCGCTTGTTTCTATGGCGCTCATGTGGGACTCTGCAAAGGACACTTTTCTAATGGCCAATCCATCAGTTACAGCTCTAGTACTGCATCCATCTAAGGTCAAATTTTGAATAATGTTTGCAATAATGGGAGCCCTGTGTCTGGTCACAGATAATCACAGACAATGAGATCAATGGAGGAGTTAATGAACCTCCCGACCTTTAAGGAAAAATGCAGTGGCTAAACTCAATCTGTGTGTTTTTAATAATTCAAAGAGCAGCGGGAAAAGTAGAGGTTTGGTCCAGCGCCGACTACGATATTAGACACTTCACTGGACAGGTGACATTTTATGGTTTAGGGAAATGCAGGTCTCTTAATTAAGGCTGTTTAATAAGTAACTTAGACTTCCTGGTGCCCAATAGTTCCACGTCTTTACATAACACTACATAACAGGGGCAGCCTCATCTTAACAAAAAAGGAAAATATTCTAATTCTGAGGCCTTTTACTTCCCGTTTTTCAGACAGTTTTACTTTCAATACTGCAGGCCAACTTTAGCAACGCCTTATGAATATGATGATTTGCCTTGTTCAGTGCGACTCACCCCAGGCACAAAAGTGATGATGTTGTACTTCTGGTTTTTGATGCCATTCTTGGGATATTTCTCTTCACATTTCTCAGGAGCGCCGAGCCACACGGTCCGCGCCTTCAGCTCCTTCTTTCTCCTACAGCAGCGAGCCAGGCAGTCACAGCAACTGGAGGAGGGCAACAATATTCATCATTAGTAAACATTCTTACACTTGAAGAAAAGTCTTACAGGTTGGGTTCACGTTTTACTATCTAATGATTTACTATTTGGTGGTGTTGGAATGCACAAACCTGCAATAGAATTTTTTTTTTTTTTACTTTAGGATGGCTTTATGGACCTAAGTTTAAGTGGAGATAATCAAATCTCTAATCTCACAATGGAGAAATTCACCTGTTACATTAGCTCTCAAGAAACACTCAGGGTGTGCAAAATAGACAGGAAATATTAACCAGGAGATAATAGCCCTACTTAATCCAAGTTCAATTAGAAAAATAGTGACTGAAACTGAACTGTTTCATGTGTTTTTGTGTGGGGCTGCCTCACACAAAGCCTTTTCTTTTAAAGTAAAACAATCAAACAAACTGGAGAATAAAACAGATTAACTGCTAAGATGGTAAAAGACTGTTGTGGAGTGGAGGAAGCTGCGCAGAGGAAGAGGAAGGAGGAGGTGGAGGAGCTGACCAGTGCAGGACACCACGCTCTAAAACAGGGACAAACCCAGGAGGCGCTGCACAGTTTCAGAGGATCAGAGGAGACTGAAGGCAGGCTGCCAGGTTTCCTCCTCTCCTCTCCTCTCCTCTCCTCTCCTCTCCTCTCCTCTCCTCTCCTCTCCTCTCCTCTCCTCTCCTCTCCTCTCCTCTCCTCTCCTCTCCTCTCCTCTCCTCTCCTCTCCTCTCCTCTCCTCTCCTCTCCTCTCCTCTCCTCTCCTCTCACTACAGACATTTTGTGTTTGCGTCGAACACGTAAATGCGGTGCACTTAATTAGGCTCCATAAACAGAAACTCGTCGCCGTCCCCATGGTCCCCACGCAAACTTACGCCCATGCGTCGCCTAACATTGGCAGAACAATAATTGGGCGATATATTGTGCCACTTTAGTCACCAGTGCTTCTTATTGCACTTCTAACTCTTAAAGGGCTGGTCTTGTGCTAAATCGACTTCTTTGAGATTTTTACCATATTACAGTGTTGTTCCCTCATCAAAAACATACCTGGAGCAATGTTTCTTTTTTTTCATTTTATTATATTTTATACTTTATTAATCCCGTAGGGAAATTCACTCTCTGCATTTGACCCATCCTCAATGTTGCTGGGGCGACCTGTAGAAGCAGTGAGCTGCCAGCATGGCCCGGCTCTCGGGGACCCATCTCCATGATGTGCAGCCAGGCTGGTGGTCAGAAAACTGGAGGATTCACCAAGTGTACATGTTTTAAGTGGTAGGGGAAACCGGAGTACCCGGAGGAAACCTACGCAGACACGGGGAGAACATGCAACCTCCACACAGAAAGGCCCCGTCCCTTGTGGGAATCGAACTCGGACCTTCTAGCTGTGAAGCACGAGCGCTAACCGCTGTGCTACCGTGCCGCCCAGCCCACTTTCAACCTACTGCGTATCTTTGAGGAATCTTTGGATCGTCTCCAGTGGCTTTACTTAGCAAAAAGCTCCACCTGTTCTCCTCCTCCTCTTCCTAAGCCTAATCCTCTAATTGCAGAGTAAAAACACTTGGAACACCAGGAAGTGAACCTACTGGATATTTAGTTTCGGCTGTTTTAGATCAACATTGCATTTTCTAACCTACAAAGACAGTGATAATGCAAGATACTGATAAAGATATGTTAAAGATTATTACCAAACACCCCCTCTTTAATATTACTGTACAACTTCCATTAGCCTCCATTGACTTGGCTGAGGCTGATGATGCATTATCGGGCGGACAAACAGTGTAAGTTGGCTGTGACCTGGCTGCACCTGTGCCCGTGTATACCGTCATGCTGCGCGACTTGGCCTCTACACTTTTCAAGTTGGCAAAACGCTAAATAAATCGAACTTTGGTGGAAAGTCATGTTTACGTTGGCCGTGTCTCTGAGCGCCGCGGGGGCAGATTCATAACGGTGATTATTTGAGCAAATGAAGGCTCTCCAAATAATAAGGCATTTGAACAGCGCCGGCTTATTCAAAGTGAACTATTTGCCTTTTATAATCCCGCACTAAGCACACAGAAAATTACTGGAAAGCATCAAACTGGTCAGCTGTGAAAAATCCGATTTGTTCATTAGCGAGAGGGAGGGCGGCGCGCGATCAATATGCAGCTACAGCGACCGACTCCAACAACAAGTCAACGAAATCTGAATTTTCATACGAATTTCTTTAAGTAAACATCTATTTATTTGCTCGCCGTTTATGAATGCCACACGCCGCTGTTCAAACAAATGTCTCCGTAGAGGGCGCGTGAATTATGAGCTGCATAAAACCCGCGTTGTTCCGTTTGACCTGACAATCTTGTTGGGACTGATGGTGCGCGTCCAAAAAACCCGTCCAAAAACACGCCCTTATCCTCTCTTTGCACTTCATGCTCAACTACCAGAGCGTTGAAACACAAACTGATCATCGCGGGGACAACTAGGGAAATATACAGCAACACTCCACATAACAGTGCAGTAACAAAACAGTATGTGTGTAATAAGTTTAAACTAGAAGCTGTGCTCGCTTTCACAACATTTAAGAATGTCACACGAAGGGCAGGAGCATAAATAACTGTATTTGAAGGAAATAACTAAAACAAAGGGTACGGTAAATCTCCAGATCGAGAGCTACTGGAGGTTTGGTTTGGAGTAAAAGAAAGAATTAAGCCCATTGAGCATATTATTGGGTTAAGGTGAGGAATGCCATTTAAATCGGGCTCTGTACCGTTAAACGATATGGTATATTTAAAAACTACTGGGATGGAAAAATAAAAGTATCATTAGAGACCAGGTTTTGCTGCTGTTTGTCCTGGGACAGCATTAACGGAAGTGACAGCTCAAATAAATGATACAAATGTAAAAGAAAATGTCTTTTATGGAATAAATTAACATTGTCGTTCCGTTTTATGGTTCTATGTGACAATTTTTTTAGCATAGGTATTGGAAAAAGTATCGCTAAAGGAACAGGCCACCATTTTTCCATACTGAGATATGGTCTTACCTGAGCTTAGACGAGTTGATACGTACCTGTCTGGCCTTTGAGTGCCCTCAGTCACGCAAAATGACCAAAGATGTTGTTAGCATTTGGCCCCTCCCAGTATATTCCTATAGCCTCCTATAATGGGGGTGAAGTTGGAAGCGACCACGCTCTTCCACGGGCAAAAGACCAGACAGGTACGTATCTACTCGTCTAAGCTCATGTCAGTATGGAAAAACAGTGGCCTGTAAGGTATTGGTGTTGAAAACTATGTAACGGTACCAACCCCTACATTTAAATACAGGAAAAGCAAACTTCACTCAGTCACTGTGCGGCCACACACTCTGAAAATCCACATATTGAACCTTTTCTAAATTGCAATAATTGACTTAATCAATGAGTGAACCAAGCATTTGTCACAGTAAGTTGTAATACAGCGCGGTAATACAGTCTGGTTAATGTATTCTACATTATCGCTTTAACCTGTGCACAGACCGTTTAATATTTAAAGGTCTTTATGGTGGTTTTAGTGCTTAGGTAGAGCTCCATAAAAACGGGCCACTGAGTAACTGAGAGTTGAACGTGGGGGCTGTGGGTGGTAGTCTTAAATAGTGCAGTAGGTGAATGGTAGTACAACGTGTGTTTCACAGAGAAGAGAAATTGTGTTTAACTGAGCAAAGATTTCTAGTGCCGGAAGTCCAGGATTACAATAAAAACATTTTTACAGGGGTAAATTATATAATCTGTATTAGGTGATTTAGTAACTTATGATCTAAATGTAAAAAGCCAAAATCAAACAAACCTAAACACTCTGACATTACGAACAATAGAGCAGTGTTGTTTTCGTCAACAAAGAGGATAATGGTATAATTTAATTGACACACCTTTTTTTAAATGATAACGTAATAATTACGCGCGAAAAATATCGCTTTGGGGAGTAAAACGAGACGAGACATTTATGAGTTTACGTCACTGAGACGAGACGAAAATGGGAGAAAGTGGTTTGCCAGACCGTTCGCAAACAGAGCTTGTGCGCGTAGAACACACCGCTACAGCGGCGCCGTCAGCTCACGTGGGCTCACAGGCTGCAGGCTGCGGCCCTCTCTCCCTCTTCCCCTCTCTCCCTCTTCCCCTCTCTCCCTCTTCCCCTCTCTCCCGCTCTCCCTCTCCCCGCACACCTCCATGGAGAGCGTCTGACAGTGATGTCAAAGTGACTTTATCTTTCCTCACTGACAGTTTCAATTACGTAGCGTATGAACGCAGAAAGCATGTTGATGAATCAATGTGCAGAACTGCTAGTTAAAAAAAAAAGAAAAAGGAAAACGATCAGAGGACAAGGAGAGCGGGTGCTTTTGGGAAAAAGCCTGTTCACATTGACACTTCTGCCAGTGCTTGTTGTGTTGTAATCTGTTTGTCAAAAGCTGTATGAAGCCATGAGATAATTATTTATTATTAAAAGGTCAGTACAGTCTGTCAACCTTCATCCTAATTTCCAAAACTTTGTTTATTAATTGTTAATTACTTTTTATACTAAAACTGACCAAAACATTTTGAGTTTTCAACTGACTAAAACGTATATTATATATAATATAATACAGTACTGTTCTATACATGACAACACAGGACCCTGCATGTACTTTTTTTTTAAATATAATTGGATTGTTTGAGCAAATCTGTATTTTTAGTATTCGTTTATCAATTCGTTGGACAAAGGCAAGGCAAGTTTACTTGTAGAGCACAATTCATACACAAGGCAATTCAAAGTGCTTCACAGTTGCAAAGAGCCCTATATGAATGAGTGGAAGTATTTTACTGTATTTGTGTATTTGTATATTTGAGAGTGTCAAGTACCTGCTGCATAGGATCTTCCAGCCCCCACACAGGAACCACCCCAGGCCCTTCTGTCGGTGGTTGGCGCGGGCCCGGGGCAGGGTCTGGTAGTCACTCTCATCGTTCTCAAAGCCCTCCTCCGACATCATCAGAGGCATCTCATCCAGGTTTGAAGGGTCATCTTCCAGAGAGAATCTACAGACAAAAACATATTATATTCACAGCGGTCATGTTTGGCTTCAGATGACATCACGACTTTGAAGTGCTTTAGATTGGATCATTTCGCAGCACCTCCATCATTGGATAAAGCTGCAGTGTAATGTGGCAAACATTTCTCTCATACAAAACGAAAAGCATCAACAACACTGCCAGACAGAAGCCACCTGAGAGCGTTACATCACCGCCGAATGAGCTCTGATGGTTTGGTTTCTCGTAAATGAGAAGCAATCAGCAATAATATCACATAACAGAGGGATTCAAAGCATTTAATGGCATGCATCACTCTCAGGCCTCTCCCATTCACATCCTACACAAATACTGAAAATGCAATGAGAAGCACTTCATGTCTTATTCATAAGGCCCTTTCAGCTGGTCAGACCGGCTCAGATCTGCATCACGGCTAGAGCTCCTTTGGTAAACCATTATTTGACCCTTTTTTAATAAATACTAGAAGTAAATGCAAATGAATAAAATATACATCTAGTCCTCCAGACATCACGTGGGAAAGCATGTCGTCTGTCCCCGCAGACGTGAGCGTGTAACAGACATGAGTTTAGCATCAGTTGGATTAAGTCGGATTAAGATGATCCAACTCTGCGCTTACGAAAAGAGCAGCAAAACCTCTGCAAACAGCTATGACTACGAGCCTGTAAGAAGAGAGAAGTCACTCCTGCAGAGGATAGAACGGTTACAAACCACATACAGTTATACAAGTTATATAATGACCATTGACTATCGCCGAATCTTCTTCTACATCACAACATAATTTAACATGGAAATGTATAATGTAATTGCTTCCATTATACCACATTGAAGTGCTTCTGGGATCGAAGTACACTCAAAGCTTCTTCATCTCACCCATAAAATCTTTATATCTGGAAATAAAAGCTGTATTTTTTTTTCATTCAGCCTTCAACAAATATTAATCTATCACAAGGTATTTATACATGTGATGAAAGTTTTCTTTTCCCCACTACAGAATCTGAGAATTTATCTTTAGTTATAATTTCTCCATATGTTAAGCATTTGGGGCCATTTTTGAACACAATAGGAAGCACAATTATGACAAACAATGACAGTCAGATGGCAAAAATGTGGCCAAAGTTCACTGCAGACATGTGGGAGGAAAATAGCAACATTGTGGATTCTGGCCAGTTCAGGGCCATAATAAATGCTTACTAAAATCGCTTTACTTTCAATTAAATATGCTTATAATGAATGTGGAAACAAAGTTACCTTTTGTCTTTAGCAAACACAGGGACATTGACATACTAGCATAACCCATCCGTGTTGCTTGATTACTTAACAGGTCCCAGAAAGGACAACGTCATTATAAACCACTGCTGTCCGCAGAATGACCATGCTAATAATTTACAAAATACAACAATTGTTTTGATTTCCAACATCCAATGACAGTAATAACATACTGTGTTGAGCAGTAAAGCGCTCCGTATAGTAGCCATATGATCACAAAAGCTACAATTGTTCAGTAAACATACCTGGAAAAGTGTACACGTCAGTTCAAGAGAAGTCGAAGGTGTTTAATGAGATCATTCTAGTCATCTCCCACAGTATTGACACTGGAGTCAGGTGAGGCTCGATCATGTGATGTGAATTGTCAAAGAGGGCTGTCTTAGCTGTGGATACGTATCTTCCTGGCTGTAGTGTCCGCACTGCACGGGTTAATGTGATGTTATATGGTTGGAAGTGAACAGGAAATGTTTTATATCCTGGAGACGCGGAACAGACAGCTGTCAGATGAGAAAAGGGGCAGGAACATGAACAGAGCTAGCAACACAGGCTAACAGCTAAAAAAAAACAATCAGCGACGGCGGACACCGGAAGCTCAGTCATAAACCGATATTTTAATTACGACCAAAGAAAGGACCACACGGAGCCTCTTTGTACCTTGAAAGTCTTGCGGAGTTGTAATACGGTATTCGCCTCGAGTTCTTCCTCACCGGATTTAACGGGATGCTGTCAGCCATCTTGGCTGGGCACTCTGCGTGATGACGTCACTTGAGGACGTACATGCCCACTTCAGGGTAGAAATGAAAAATAACCCTTTATTTTAATCAGGAAACAAAAGCATGATATCAGCGAGACAAGCCCGTGTCAATTCTTAGTTTTACAGTCTATGGGTCAATCAAGTTGGGTGCATCACCTGACCCGGATGGACAGAGCAGTTGATACAGAAATATATTTTTTCTGTCTAAATAATATTGCAGGTCTATATCCTAGTTCTATATCAATCAACATACAATAATAAGACTAATTTAAATGTTTTTATTATTATTATTATTTCTTCATTGAACCTCTTACCCCCCACCTTAACTGAGTCCATTTTCTTCAGTTCAGCTTTACCCAAACCTAAAAGCTTCTTGACTGGAGCTTGCAGTCTATAGGCCAGAGTAACACCTCATTTGAAAGCTACAAAACGAATAAGCTTCTTCCTCATTATGATCGTTACATTTTTGTCCTTTCTGGTTGAGTTTTTGTTGCTTTTTTGACATGTTTTGGTCACATTTTGTGGCTTGATCACAGTTACATTACACTCAAAACGAAATGGCGCTGAAATGCTACAATAAAGCAATGAAAACAACTTTAACATGACAACAAACACAAGGAAGAAGCTTAGATGAGTTTTGAAGGTCTTAGCTTTCAAATGAGGTGTTACACTGGCCTATAGGCTGTAAGCTCTCAGGTCAAGAAGCTTTTAGGGTAAATCTAGAGAAAATGTGCTCGGTTAAGGCAAAGGTTAAATAAATAAAAAACGTATTAAGGCCAATTTATATTTATATTTTGTCTTGGTCACATCATGTCTTGTGTCCAATATGATTAGGCCTATATACTAGCAAGGGAGAATAGGTTTAAGGAGGGATTTTTTTATGAAACAGCAGAAGCTCAGTCTCAGCAGGGGTGGGGGTTGATAGCCTGGGATCCAGAATGATCCCCCTCTGTATATTTTATACACGCTGGTACAGCGGTGAGTCTGGATTATTCCAGGCTAGGGGGTTGAGGCATGCCTTGTCCCCTTTCTGTAGCAGCCTATTGAGATCAGGTAAAACGACTGTCCTTTGTTGATGTCAATGGTCTCAGCCCTCTGTCTCAGCAGCAGAGCAGAACAAAAACGTGGAATAGGTGGGTGTTGGCAGTTTGGTTCCTTCCTCCTCGGAGAGACCGATCTAGCTTGGGTACAGTGTCACATTCTGACCACCAGAGCTAAGAAGAAGCTTCTGTGAATAGAAGCGAAACGTCCTCAACTCAGCCACACCCAGTCTTGTCAACGGTTTAATTTACAATGTGCTAATGGCAAATTCTTCTGTGCAAATATATTAAAGTCAAATGCTGTTTAAGTTGGTTTACCAAAGCAGGCAATAAAAAGACAACCTTAGTTTTTCTCTATCTTTTATTCAGTCTAAATGTTCTTTGTGGCCATTTCCACCTTGACAGAGACAAAACCTCCGGAGTCAAACTTATGGGCATTTAGGAGCAGGTTTGTGCTTTAACAGCACTGGCCACTGTCCAGAGGAGAGAAAGGCTTTGCATTATTTATTTCAGTTTTCACTCTGTCTCTGGAACAATATGTCCAAGAACCTTATAAACGCTCAAATAAATGTATTTTACTGAGAGGTGATCCCCACAAGTGACAGCAAAGATCAAACGTGAATGCGATGCTCTTGTCCTTCAATAAAAATCATTTATAAAGCATATAGATAATACATAACAAGAACATGTTTTTACAAATATAGTAGTCCATAGTCATTTGCATAAGTTTAGTTCAGTTGATTCCAATCTCTTTGCTGTCGTCGATCAACATGGAGAAGTGCCTGTTGTTGCCCAGCTCCATGGTCTTGGTGAGGCTGCTGATGGCACTGGGGGTGCTGCCCCGCTCCAGGCTCAGGGGGTGGATGGGAGGCAGTGGTCGGTTCTGGATCACTGAGATCTCGTTGGTCTTCAGGCCCAGGCCGTTAGTGAGGGCTGAAGCGTATCTGCTCCAAAACCCTGAGTCCACGGTCCGAGAGCTCACATCCTTCTGAAACATATCTCCCAACTTCAGTGGGTCTCCACCAAGCAGCGCCAGAGGGTTCTCCACTGAGAGACGGCGCCCCCTACGGGCCGGGGCGTTGTTCCACATGTGAGTTCCCATATGCACCTAAGGACAAGAATAACCAGGTTTAGAAAATAGAGGCCAGTCAAAGTGGGTTAGTCATTTAAGAATCCACTGTTTGTGAGTGTCTTACATCCATAGCAAGACACCTTTGTGTTTTGCTTCATAGGAAGTTACATATTATATATTTCAAGCTACAAATAACATTATTTCCCATTTGAAAGGTTCAATCTCTTATGGGGGTGTTAAACAGATTGTGAAAAATATCTCTTAAGCAGGACATAAGCATAACTGTGGCTTATAAACCTACTTTTGGCATCTCAGCTTTTTGCATTTTAACTTAACTTAATACATATTATATGTATATAGTTATAGTATATTAATTATAATTTCTCTGTATGAAAAGGATAAACAAAAGGACTGGTTTGCATCTCATCTGGTTGGAGTGCCCTGCAGGCAGTGGGATATGTTTGTTTAGTCGGAAAAGACATCCATTAACTTTTAGATAATGGGCGTCATAGAAAACACAGTTTGACTGCAGAACTGGCCAGAAGACCCAGTGATGTTTTTTAAATTTTGCCACAAAAATCAGAAAAATACAGATCAATGCCCTTCAGAACTAGTATAATAAATGACTCTCCCAAAAGTCGAGAGAGTTAGCATGGCTAAAATTATAGTTAACCATGCAGTATTTTTGGATAATACGGTATCCAAAAAACAAACAAACAAAATATAATCAAATAATTCCAAAGGCAGTTCATTTTGAGAGACAAATCTGACCAAGAGCGTTCACCTTAAGATTGCCTTTGGTTGTGAAGGCCCTGCCGCAGACCGAGCACACGAATGGTTTCTCGCCGGTGTGCGTCCTCTCGTGGATCTGCAGGGCACTGGCTGACGAGAAGTTCTTTCCGCAGGCGTTGCAGTTGTGCTGTTTGGGGGTGCGTCGCGGAGGGGCGGGCCCCAGGAGGGAAAGGGGTCCCGGGCTGCCCGAGGAGGGGTAGGCCGGGGGAACGTGCACAGCAAATGGAGCAGGAGGAGGCAGGAGCTCACTGGACGAGTTCGGTTGTCCATTCAAGTCTGGCTTTAGATGGCCTAGTGGTGTGGAGCTGGTGATGAGGCTGGGAGTGCTTTGGCCAGCAGCTGGAAAGAGCAAATAAGGAATTTTACATATTTGCAGCAAAAAAACTAAACATATTTGAGACATGACTGGGCCTGGTTGGGGTTTTATCAACTTTAAGGTACATGTACATGTCCCCAATAGAAATAGTATATAAAATAACAGTAGTTTTATTGCACTACACTTTGCCAATGCTTGATTCTTGATAAATTCAATACTTTTCCATTTAAAAAAATGTGCATTGTTTGAACTCCTGTGAATGTTAGACAGAGAGTTAGATAAAATTACTTCACAACTGATATCACTGTAGTTACTTCATTTCGGAATTACCTCTGCTGAAGTGGAAGGACATGCAGTACGGCGTCTCCTCTTTCACGCTCAGTTTGGTGGATTGAGTTTCATTCTGCTCCGGGCTGGTCATCTCTGCCGCGTTGATCGACTTTTGAGATTGCTCGGTCTTTACTGATGCCGCGAAATCCTCTCGAGATTCGGACCTACTGCTGCTCACAACTGGAGATCTGATCCTCGCTCCCTCGAAGTTCGTCTGGCCTGGACTGGGACTTTTTTCAAAACTTTTCATACTGTCATGGAGACCATTTGATAGTGATTTATATGCAGTGTCTATATTCTTCATTTGGTTTTCCAGAGCGGCTAAACTTGACAAAAATGGTTTCGGCGAACTGCTAAGATTTTCCTCCGCACTTTCTTCGTCTTCCTCATCCATTGAAATATCATCCGCGACGTCATTGCTGTTGCTGCTTAGACTATCAAAGTTCTTATCGCTAAAGGAGTCCATTTCCTGGGGACTTCCCGAAACATTTGAGTCAGGGATTTGGCCAACCATGTGCATTCGAATGTGCTGTTGCAAGACTACGGCGTTTGTGAATTTCTTCTGACAAATCGGGCACGAATGCTGCACTTGCACAGGTGGGTTTTCCCTATGGACGCCGATATGAGTCTTTAGATTGCCTTTAGTGGTGAACGCCCGACCGCACACTTTGCATTTGTAGGGCCTTTCCCCCGTGTGGATTCGGTAGTGCATTTTGAGCGCACTCTGGCAGCTGAGGACGCGATGGCAAAGCACGCACTGATTGGGGTCTGTGATCTTTTTGTCAATGTTTTCAACTAGCTTTTGCAACTTGGAGGTTTCAGACGGCTGCAAAGATTCGAGGAAGAAGGAGAGTTTAGTATCTTCGGTGTGGTTAGGCGGGGAAGCGGGGACGGGTGAGGTGCTCGCTTCGGGAGTGGAGATCGCACTAGATTGGAAGGCGGGTTTTGGGGTACAGTTATGTGGCAGACCGTCAGACTTCAGTGTATTGGGGGCTTCTGAAGGCTCTGAAACAGGAGAGAAACGAGCCTCATTGCCTGCGTGGATAGGTGACAATGACATGCATTCACCGACAGCGGGAGATTTAATGGATGCGGTTACACTTACGGGGTCATTCGAGCCGCCCATACCGGCAACGGCGGAGGCAAGCGGATGACCTAAACTGGCGGACAGAGGCGGCGGCGCAAGAACAGGCTTACTCTCCAGCCACGAAGAGGAGACAGACTTTTCCGGCGGGAACGACATGCCGTAGGGAATCCCCGAGGTGGTTGGCACGTTGTCGAGGTACTCCGGCACGGGATACGGATTCATCTGGACGTTGGGGTACTTGTCTTTGTGCCGCTGAAAGTGCACCTTCAGGTTCCCCTTCGTGGAGAAGCGGTTCCCGCAGATGTTGCACTTGAAGGGCCGCTCTCCAGTGTGCGAGCGCAGGTGGATCTGGAGTGCGCTGTCGCTTCCGAACACTTTGGCGCAAAACCGGCACTTGTGCTTAAAGAAGGGCTCCTCTGGGCTTGGTTTTACATCAAATAAAGACAAGCTTGGAGGTTTGCCTTTCCGCTGCTTCATTAGCGCCGCCAGGGGGTCCAGGGCGCTAGCTGTAGCCGCGATGCTAGCTAAAGGATTGGGGAAGATGACGCTGCCGCTGGTTGGGCTGTGAGGTAGAAATGGGAAGCTTGAAGATGAGCTAAGGAGGCTGTTTGGCCCAAGGGAGAGTGGAGTGGAGGAGCTAAGCGTCTGGGCGCCGCTGATGCAACTAGCGGCTGTGTAAGGGGGAAGCAACGTGGGCACGCTGGTAATGCCGCTTGAGGAGTTTTCGGAAGAATCTCTGGAAAAAGTTTGCGAGTTCTGCTGTTTCTCAAGCCTCGACGCCAACGTTACCGCGGCCTGTCCGTTGACCGTGGAAGGAATAGTCCCAGAGAGAGGCAGGATGGAGGGCGGCGGGATCCCACTCGAAGTGGCGGGAAACTGGGTGGGGCATAGAGGGAGAGCCCTGGACACAGGGTTGAGCGCGGATTGTGTGGGCTGTCGATTCATAAAGGCCACCTGACTGCAGATCTGCTCTATCAGCTGGAGTTGATGCACTTGTTGCTGCTGTAGAGTTAGCAGGTGCTCTAAAATGACCGGGATAGCAGCAGCGGGCGCTCCCTTTACCCCCGAACTGTTACTTAAACTTTGGGAAAACTGCGCGACTGCCACCCGGGTGCTGTGAAGGATTTCAAGCGTCACGTTCGTGTTCGGCATGTTGTATCCTAGCGCCGCAGACCGCAACGGGGAGTTCGACTCTGAAGGCTGAGGGCTGGAGTTTGAAGTGTTGTTATAAGTGAATTTATCCATAAGATTCTCTATCTCCATGCCGTCATCCTGTTCTCTCGCCTCGTCTAAATTGTCCAGACTCTCACTGTCGTTCCCGAGCATGACTTCCCCCGCCTCGTAGTCCGGGGACGGGGGAGGGGAGGAGTCGCTGGACAGGACGCTGGGCAGAGGCGAGGGTTCGTTCGGGGAGTCCGCGGTGTCCTTCACGATGAGCACCATAGGGTCCTCCGCCGTGCAAAGTTTCTGGTGTTCGGTGAGTTCGCGCCAGGTGAAAAATTCGGCACAGCATTTGTCGCAGACGTGGGTGTCGTCGCTGCTGAGCTCGGCTGCGCTGGTGTCGTCTTGGCTCGGGCCTTCGACGGGGTCTGAAAGAAGACAAGGGACATACAGGGGTTAGGACAATGTGATATCAATACTGCTTGTGTAAAATCAATTAGAAGAGGAGCGTTCTTTGACCAAAAAGGAGAAAGATTTGAACTAAAGCTGCTGTCAAAGTCAACTAAAAGTAACATAGATACATTAGTTCATCTATTATTGGAGACTTTCTTGTGATTCCATCAGATTCACTAACCTAACCGTCACCTATCGTTAAAGGCGCAATATGGAACTTTTTTATGCAAAGGAAAAAAAGTGCGTAATTGACCTTTTCTTGACCCTATGGCCTTATGCTGTGGTTAGCATACCGCCCTTCACTTTCATTTGCAGAGGCTTCTAGGAGCTCCAGGATCAATGGAATGCATGTGTAACCATGGAGACGGGGGAGGGCCGGTCAGCGGTGAAAACCTATACCAGAAACTCTAAAAGCAATTGATTCTGGGGCATCATAGAGGCCTCTGTATACGAAAGTAAAGGCACCGTGCTACCCACCCATACAGTTGATTATTGTTTTACGTCCTTTGTGAACATAAGGACATTGTGATATAAGCGAGTCCCAGAAACCAGTGCAGTCTTCTTTTATCTAAGCCCTGTTGTTTTTGCTGTTATTTCAAGGCTGTGTACGTTGTAGATTCTCACTGAGGGCATTAATCGATGAATGAACACATAAGGAATTTAAAAAGTTGACATACATGCTTCAAAATCTTGCTTCTATCAATACTTTGCACACTTTTGTCATTTCATGAGCTTCATCAGAAACGGTTTTGACTCCACAGACTGTTAAACCTGGGTGTGATCTTTGACTCTGAGCTGGCGTTTATTCCACACATTAAGAATATCACAAAGATAGGCTTTTACCATCTAAAGAACATAGCCAGAGTCCGCCCCACTCTCTCTCGGGCCAACACGGAGACGCTCATGCATGCTTTTATCACCAGTCGTATCGACTACTGTAATGCCCTGCTTTCTGGTCTTCCCAAAAAGAGGATCTCAGGTTTACAACTTTTACAAAATTCAGCAGCTCGTGTCCTGACGAAGACCAGGAGGCGGGACCACATTACACCGGTTTTAGAATCGCTGTATTGGCTCCCCGTGTGTTTCAGGATCGATTTTAAAGTTCTTTAATGGTTTTTAAATGTCTTAATGGTCTTGGTCCTTCTTATCTTCCAGAACTGCTTTTACCTTACGAACCTTCACGGCCCCTTCGCTCCTCCGGCAGGGGTCTCCTAGTTATTCCTAAAGTCAACAAAATAAAATATTACGGCCCTCGCCTCTGGAACGACCTGAGGAGGAGCTCAGGGCTGCAGAGAACGTTCATGTTTTTAAGAGCAGGCTCAAGACCCACCTTTTTAGCTTAGCTTTTAACTGACTAATCTATTTATTTAATCCTAATATATAAATGTACATATATGGGAGGTTGTCCCAGGCGCATTGTTTTAAATGTTGTAATCTGTAAAGCACTTTGTGATACCTTTCGGTATGAAAAGCACTTTATAAATAAAGTTTGATTGAATTCCAGAATAATCAGAATCACACAATGTAAATAGTGTTGAAAAGCCGATACATAAAAAGTGGTTCCAAAGTTTTGCACTGTAGGACTATAGCCCTCTTCATCAAACATAAATGTATAACAACTATATTAACAATCACACTGGTTTCCCGGCTTATCCAGCAGCTACAAAGTCTATATGAAATATTTTAAGGAAAAGTTATCAGATTGGAATTGGTTTTCTTATATTTTCTCCATGTAGCTCGTCTTAAAATCAAATATACGCCTGTTTTCCCTGATTCCAAATTACTTTAGCATGTAAACTGTATAACATTCCTAATCTTAAGGCTGACTGTCACACGCATCGAGAAAGCCACTGTTTTATTGCATGTGACAGCTCTACAGTGTCTCGGCCCGAACTCCCTGCTTTTGCATGTTAACAATCTTTCACCAAAATCAATATAGTTCAATGAAGCCATAGTGACCTCTCAATTGTTCATTCAGACAGATAATGAAATCCCATGCGTTACATTGATTTTCTGTGCGTTCATATCGTTCAATCATCAGCTCATCCTCAACCGCCTTTTACCTTCACCTATTAGCCCGGATTTTCTATGAATATTTTGAATTTTAACAACGACGGGTGAAGCGCCATGAATGGTCTGACCACGAAACACCATTTTACACTTCACTCTATGTGTGGGACATAATCTACAACATTAGGTTTTGTATATAGTGTTAATTGTGTGGCGCTTCTGAATGTATACTGGGTAGCCCTTTACTTTGGATGGAAACACTATCCTAAATTTTGATTTGCATTATTATTGATCAGTGTTTCAATCAACAGAGCTTTGAAAGGAAATTGTTGTTATTTATGTATTTTCTCATGGCTATATTGGACAAAGGGTGAGAGACATTAAGCAAATTACTAAAGCTGGGACTCGGAGGACATAACTTTGTAGCTTTAAAGAGCCACACGCGGCTCTTTAAAGCCTCTTTTGAGCTTTGATTTTCCTGGATGAAGGTTTCTTGAGTCGTCGTCTGTCCTCTGTAGTTGATGAGAAAAGTAAAACCATAATGTATATATGAATGTAGTAAGATGTAAGATATAGTAAGATGCCAAATCTGTGCTGGAATCCAGATCTGTTCATATTTCCTACAATCAGATTTTTTTTAATTTTATTTATTCAGCATTTATTCATCAACATAATTATTTGTATGCTTTGTTGTTTGCTGATAAAAAATACTATTGCGGCTCTATGAGTTGTTTTGATGTTGAGACGGCTGCTTCTCAACTGGTGGGACCCAAAAGTTATTCACAGAACCATTTTCAGTGGATCACGAGCCCTTTGTGCATCTTTCAATATTGATCTTCTATAAAAGTGTAGAAACAGCCAAATATGTAAAAAAAATAAATAAATAAATACTGTTGTTTTGATAATAATTTTAGCTCTATAAGATTACTGAACCTCAGAACCCGAAAAGTGACAACAACGCGGCAACAACGCAAGGAAAAAGATCAGTTTAAATGAGTTTTGTAGGTCTTAGCTTTCAAATGAGGCGTTACACTGGCCTATAGGCTGTAATAGGACTAGGCGATTTAGCAAGAAAAATAATCACAATTATTATTTTCCCCATATTGATCGATCTCGATTTTCGCTTCGATTTTATTTTTTCAGAATAAATGAAATACATCTTGCCCATTCTTAACATTCAAACATTCAAACAAAAACAAAAGCTTTCATCAAGTCTCATTTAACGCACAAAAGTCGGCCATTGTCTGTGCTGTTCGTGCTGAAGAAATGTCTGTAAACCTGTCGATTATAAAGTCCCACAACGATTATTGAGATTGACCAAAGTAGAGATTGCGATTTCGATAAAATTTCGACCTTTTAAATTTGGGTAAAGCTGAACTGGAGAAATGCACTTGGTTAAGGTGGGGGGGAAGAGGATAATGTTTAGTCAACATCAGTTTGTGGAGAAAATATAGTATTTTCCGTAATATATCAGGCGGCACGGTAGTACAGCGGTTTGCGCTCGTGCTTCACAGCAAGATGGTCCCGGGTTTGATTCCCACCTGGGACTGGGCTTTTCTGTGTGGAGTTTGCATATTCTACCACTACAAACATGTACAATAGGCCAGGATGAATGAGAGTGTGTTTGAGAGTGCGCATGGGGGACGACGGATGGAAATTAGCCAAGGCTACAATCCGGTGTGGCTTGTTTACATGCACTGTCCCGACCAAATAAACCAATAAAAAAAATATATATATAAGAAATTAAACTCTTTTTTGGGTCACAGCTTGGAACCCTATAGTGGGTCCTGACGGCATCTTGAGAACCATTGGCTGCACAATGTGAAACACTGTTCTTGATTTCTGACACAGAAGCAGAGTCATACTGCGTAATTATCGTTAATATAAATTTAAATTAATTTTGTTATGTTGACATTTATGGAATTATAATAAGAACATTCTACACCCATTATACACATACACACAACTTTACTGCAAGAAGTTTGAATATTGTTTCAACAGTTCTTGAATCTAAATGTTTGTCATTTTTGTGCCGTAAACAAGAAGATTTGACCTGGAGAACACTTTATATGCAAACTATATTTTTAACTCACTTAAATGAGGGAAAAAAGCTACGAATTAAATCTGAGTCGCATCTGAAAATGACCTAAAAAATGGACAAATCCCCATATTCATAAATCAATACCGTGTGTCTAAAAATATTGAAATTTTAATGTGATTTCCCGATCCTTCACCTCGACTCCGACCCCTGCTCCCGTCTCTCGCTGTCACCGAGTTGAATTTCTTTGTGCGTCTCTTTTATAGAAGTCACTGTTGCATCTGCTCCGGCTGTGGCCCATTAGAAACAGATCGCGCGGCAGATGGACGGATTTGGACGAATCAATACTAAATTATAGCTCCACACTCGCACTTCCCCTGCACTGATTTCAATAACGCAATTTATGTGAGTTTGCTAAGCACATTATGAATTGAGATGACCCGTGTAGGAGCATTTCTGTAGGAGCTTTAAAACATGACTTGTAAGCTCGTTTTTTAGAAACACAGTGTGAGCCCATTAGCTGAAAAACTAAAATGGTTTTAAGGTCATTCTTCTTTACTTTTCCTGTGACCCATTTTGAGTCCACACCCACTTTTAGCAGTGACCCACATCTTTCCTCACTGTTTTAAGATGGACAGAGCTGCATTTTGTGAGAAAACACTGTGAGATTTGAAAACAAAATCATTTCAACACTGTACGTTTACAACACTTACGTTTAAGCCAAACAAAAAAATGTGAGGATTTTCATTTTGTTTTTTTATCAAATTGTGTCAAAAAAATACTTAAAGGTACACTGCGTAACATTTTGGACTGAGATAGAACATGCAGCTCGACACAGAATATGATGTTTCTGCAGTGGGTAATCAGAGAATACATTTGGATGAGAACTTAACCTGTTTAAATCTCAAATTCTGCTGCCTTTAGTCACATCTCCATGGAGACGAGCTGGAGACGTACCCGCTCCTGGTTAAAGCCACACCGCGTAGAATTTTACCCAATAAATAAGACTGAAATGCAAGCATTTATTTTCTGACAGATGAATGAATGTAAAAACAAACATGAGCCTTTGCTGTGAGCGGATCAGCTCAACTAAGACATGACACTAACTTTGCCGGGAGTGGGGACGTCTCCAGCTCGTCTCCATGGAGATGAGACCAAAGGTCAGCAGAATTTGAGATTTAAACAGGTTAGGTCCTCATCCAAATCCATTCTTTGATTTTCCACTGCAAAAATAGCATTTTCTGTGTCGAGCTGGTCGTTAGGAATATGTTTAATACTGATGGCAACAGTATAGTCCATACTGTTACGCAGTGTGCCTTTAAGCTACCGTCATGTCTTAGTAGAGCTGAGCCGCTCACAGCAAAAGCACAAGTTTGTTTTTGCATTTATGATTTTTTTTTTATTTGTAAAATATTTGTCATAAAATAAATTCTCGTATTTCAATTTTATTTATTTTTTGGGTACATTTCTATGTGGTGTGGCTTTAAAAGTACTACATAAAAGTCAAAACAAGGCTCAAATTGAAGTAGATTAGGGACATTTTGACAAAAAAAGATCGTGTCCCCACAGTTTTAGGCTTCAGAGTGTTTTTGTCTGAGGCTTCGTGAAAAGCGTAAGTCTCAGTCAGACAGAAAACCTCAGTGATTTAGCGACATAAAGTCAGTTTGTGATATATTGTACAGTCCAATTGGGAAATGTAAAGGTTTTTGACAGAATATCAAACTTCACACAGTTTCTCCTTGTTTTTTAAGACAACGGTTTTAATTATCCTGCAATTGTATCAAGGCACACATTACTTGAAATTGTTTTTTTTTATTTAATTACTTTTTACAACTTTTCACAACACTCATAGCCAGTCTCTGTGAAACCAGCCCCCATTTTAGTAAAAACCTACCCGCTTTGACAATGAGCTCACTGCACTGATACGATCTTTTATATCACTAAACTACACTACATTTCCAGACTTAACCCACAAGTTGAGAAACGCTCGTCACAAATACACAAACACAGTCTTCTCGTGTGAAACCACCGCCTTTCTCCGTGTGCTGTTTGCGCATCTGTGTCCGCGTTTTGTTTTCCTTAAGTTATTAAAATTCGGTTATCTCCAGGAACCTCGGGGAAAAATCCCAGTATTCCCAGCCTTCCCAGAGCAAACACAAAGGGGGCTTAACCATGGCAACTTTTGTGCTCGTTTTTTTTTTTACTAGCACATATATTACAAGATTGAAGAGTTGCTGCGGTCCGGACTGTACGCTCCAAATCCCCAGACAAATAAGCACACAGCAGAAAAAGGGGAGATGACTCGAATTGAGCTTTTTTTTTAATTGTGGGATTAAAAAGTTGAAGCCCGAAGTGAGTGAGTGTAACTTTTTACAGTAAACTCCGCCGTGGCTAAATAAATGGTTGAACGTGTTGGGTGGTCCGTGAGTCACCCAAGCCAAGCCAAAAAACACAGAAGCAACAAGAAAAAAAACACACACACACACACACAAAAAAAAACTGTGGTCTTTGTCTTGAGCTTTACGAGATTTACTTCCAACAAAAACAAAGAAACCATCGACTTTGATTTAGCGACCGCGCCAGTGTTAGCGAATATAATAACTGTGATTGAAATTTATTTTAGATTGTCACCCGTGTAACCGCTTGAGCAAACAGGAGTCATGTCAGTCCAGATCCATTGAGTGAGTGGAAAGTTGCATCGTGGTCTATATGTCAGAGGAGGACAGCAGCAAACTGAATGTAGGGAAGCCACTTTTACACTTTGTTTTGATCATGTAATAGATTTTTAAGGTTTGGTGGCTTTAGTCTACACATTTTTTCAGGCAAATACAGCATTGTGTTGCCTTTAAATGAGTTAAAGTAAAAAGGAAAGTGTGATGTACAATTGTGTTAGATCGTTTTGTTATTAAGCTAAGCACAGTTTAGCCTATATATTATAACATCTTACTACATTGCTAAAATCCATCACGTTCGAATTATTACTATCAAATAATCCTCTCTTCATCGCTTATTAATCCATTACACATAGACTATTTCACTCCCGCTCGACTGACCTGAGGCCACTTAAGTGCAAATCCTCCTGACTCGCGTTCACGTTTAGCTCCTCTCCTCACCTCTGACCCCGCAGATCAGAAAGCAGCTGTTGACGGACTAATTGTATTATGATCGGGACACTTGCTCTTGCCCCTCGCCGGGGTGAAGCTGACAAAGGTTAAGTCAATCATCTCTCAGACCCCCCGCCTGCTGCCGCCGCCTCCCCTTCCCCGGGACGTCCCGGCTGCGGGGGGCCTGCTGGGCACGAGAGGACCTCTTCAACACCTCCTGAACACACTGACAATATTTGTGATGTCGCCTCAGAGCTAATGGGAGCAGAGGAAAGGGGAAGCTGTGAAGCGCTCAATGGTGGGATTTAGGGAAGGCCCCACTGCAGGTTTAAGCACTGTTTTCAAAGGCGTTTAATTATCTGTGTTGGTCAGAACGCTTTAAATATACAAGTTGACCCAAAATTAAGGAAAGTCTGAATTCAGTCTTTTCCCGTAGCCTATAAAGTCTCCATATGGGCACACACAAAAAACAATACAGTGACATCCAATACTGATTTAATAACATCAGAGCCAATTCTCTCTGGCTGAGGAAATGTAATTGTTTAATTCAATATTTAAAAATGAGGTGAAGCGAAAATAACTGTGAATGTGATTGAACAAGCGAGATCACGTTACATATAAGAATGAAAATTACAGATGAAAACAATTATGATTTTTACGCACGCATTATTAGAAACGCTGCCTCTGCGTAATGAGCCACGCTTTGCATTATACAGGCTTGAAACGTCTTCAAACAAATCAAAAATCACAGCTCTATTTACTTTTGACTCGTGTTAATTATAAGCCTGCGAAACAGTTCGGTTTGTTTCGGTGACGTTACGCGGTCGAGTTTTGCGCGAGGCCTTGAAACTCCACAAACGTGATCTGCTAAAAAATGATACATCACACCGTAAATTAAATGATGATTTCACACACTGCCATTAAAGGACGGTTGTCACGCATCAAAATGAATGAAATAATTGCAAGGCTTTATTTGGTTTCGTGCCACTGCTTTGTCAGCGATGTTTGTCCCTATAAAACGTCCAGTAAACGTGGCGAGGAAGTTATAACGGCACGCGAGCGACTGGAGCTTTAATATATAAACAAAAAAAATCTTAATGCTGCTTGTTGTATTATTTCGCATGATTTGCTGTAAGTTTTCTGAATTTAATTGCAAACCGAAGCATTTCCTGCGCGTGTAAAGCGAAAACACTAATTAGGCTGTGACAACTTTTACGCACAGACCTGTTCCACTCCACAATGAAACAACTCGGGGTAAGTTAAGTCTGTTTTCTCACTTGTTTGTCTCCTCTCCTTCCCTCGCTTGTCTGGGGCTAAAAAAAAAACATGTTTAAAAAAATAAAGAAGAAGAAGTAGTGTCTAAGTCCGGACACTCTGACCCTACCGTGTCCGCAGAGCATCTCGCCGCGCGCCGCTGCAGCCTCCTCCGCCTCCTCCTCTTCGGACTTGAGATGCTGAGGCTTGGCTTGTTTTCGGCGGGACATGGCGCCGCGCTTCCCCGGGACCATCGATGGGGGTTTCGCGGGGAGCCTTCAACGGAGGAGTGGATCTCTCTCTCTCTCTCCCTCCCTCTCTTTCAAATACAGCGTCCGGAGCTGATGGAGCGGGTGGCGAGACCGGAGTGCCGATTGCGCATGTCAGGGTAATTATGATTGAGGACGGCTTCAGCTTTTTTTTTCTTTCTTTTTTTTTTTTCTTTTCTCTCTTTTTACGACTCTCGTTGCCCTTGTGTCTGTGGGGGGTTGGCTCGTGTCCAGACAAACTCAGGAGAACTGTGGAAATGAGGGATGAGGTGCGTATAGTTATTGGTGCGCTTCGTGTCCCCCGCGTGTTGCTTTGACGCACGGCTCCAACATGGTTCAACTTTCAAGCCCGGTCCGTCAAAAAAGTTGCGGCGGAAACTTTACGCACTGATCTTAAAAACGCGTCCATTTGAGTTCGTTTTGTAATTTATCTTTTTTTTTTTTTCTCTCGTGTAGAGCGTCCCGTTACGTGCGCGTATGATAAGCGGTAAGTTCCAGTGTGGGATAATCCGGTCCCAGTCCCAGTTATTCTATTGAAGAGCAAAAGTCCAAAAGGGCAAAAGGTCCAGCGAAAGGTGAAGATCGCGCGGGGGTCAGTGTCTCCGTTCCCCCCCTCCCCAGTGGTGCCGGTCCGCCCTGCGCTGGTTCCCCGTGCGAAGTGCGCTGCTCGTCGGTTCAGACACACACCGGCGCTGCGCTCCTCCTCGCCGCTCCCTCCGCCTCTGCCCTTCAGCCGCCTGCGATAGGCTGCTGCCAGGACACTGCGGGAGCGGCCGGGGCCAGCGCTCCGCGTGTTGCGACCTCCCACATTTGGGCGCCACAAAAAGCACCGAGATGTGTTTAAAGTTTTGTCGCCGAATCAAAGTTAAAAGCCGGTAGAGAGAGGACCTAACTTTGTGAGTTAAATTAAATGCCCTTTTTTTAAGACAACATGACACTTACTCAATGCTTAAAACGACACATTGAGCACTGTCCATAAAGTAATATTTTGTTGTTGTTTATACATATGCTCTAAATTGACTGTGAACTAAGCAATCCAATATTTGCAGTAAAATACACAGGGTAAATTATGTATTCAACAGCTTTCTCATTCTTTCATTTCTGGCTGAAAGGAGAATTAGTTGCATTGCTCCTTTCTTCTTCAGGAACTTTAAACTTTTATAAAGCAGAGTCATCTGGGATACAATACCATCTATATGCATAATCAGAATTTATTGTCATTGTCAGTGAACAGGTTCCCAAACCAGGAATTTTCTTTGGTGTAACATAAACTTGATAGAAATACAATATAAACTATCAAACTATAAGGGCATAGAATAGATTAAGAAAAAATATGATGTAATAACAATTTAACACAGAACAACAGGATGGATGCAGAAGCATTAAGCAGATGTGAGTGTTGACAAACCATAGTGGAAGCACAGAGCAAATGGAGCAGGTTATACTGTTTTCAAAAAGTGTTTATAAAGTGGCACAGCTACATGCATTAAATAAATAGTGAGAAGTCTATACTTGTGCCAAGCCTGGGTAAATAGATGGAGAGGTGTGCATCAGGGAAGAGCATCTGGCACATCTATAGCTCAAAAAATAAAGGGAAGGCTTGAGCATACATTGTGTTGTTCGAGTGTTCCCTTTATTTTTTTGAGCCGTGTATATGTTTGAAACACACACAGTGATCAAACATTACAGCCAAATGATTTTAAAACCTGAATTAGATTATCACTGCCCACTGTCATTGTGTCTTTGGGCAAGACACTTCACCTGCCTTGCCTCCAGTGTCTCTGCACATTGAATGAGAGTGAATGGGTGAGTGGTTCTTTGCTGTAAAGCGCTTTACTATTTATATCAGCTTGTTTATCACTGTTAAACATGTTCACAAACAGGTCGTGACTCAAATGGTTATTTTATTGCCGGTGTAAAAATCCCTTTAAAACATGTATTGTACTGTAAGACCTCTCCTCAGACCTGACTCCTAACTTCTGGACCAGGAGACCACCAGCTCGACAGCACGAGATGTTGCACATGTTGCTTTGTTCTTTGACGTTCTTCTCCAGTAGTTCTTAAACTGTGGTACAAACTTGCAAGGTCAAATTTTACAAGGTGTGAAATGTCTGAGAGGAACTGATCTGCTCATTCAAAACATACTGTTTGAAGATGGGCCTCTTCCCAATGGTTTACTTTGAAAACATTGGCTGTATCCGAAAGGCCACACTATTCCCTACTCACTCATCCACCACATATAGGCTCGCACTATGTAGTAGAGTATATAGTGCACTGATGTGACGTCACACGCACTGCAGAAAGTAGGTCAGACCAGTGTTAAAATAATTTTAAAAAAAGGGGGTATCACTTTATTTTACAGTACCTTGATATACATAACTTATACATAACTAAATTTAGTACAATGTAATGTGCTCTGTAACAATGTGTAATAACTTGTAGTACGTACACAATGGAATAACGTGTATTATTACTTTGTAAGCGCATGATGTAATAGGACACGAGACCCTTAGGGTTAGGGCTTAAGGTTAGGATTAGGGTTATGTCTTATTACATTATGCACCTACAAACTACAAATACATATCATTCCATTGTGTATCTAATCTATAACTTGCTACAAAGCCCATTACTTTGGACTAAATTTAGTGAGGTACAATGTAAGGTACTGTAAAATAAAGTGCTACCAAAAAGGAAAAAAACAACCAATAAAAAATTAAAAATAAAATACATTTGAATATATATCGAACAATATATATTGTTAAAAACCTTGTGCCATGTGTTTTACATTATAAATAAACAATTATCGAGAAAAAAAAAAAAAAAAGAGCGTCCGGACACTATAGCAAAATGAGTAACTACAGCTATTAGCCTATAAGTTTGCTAAACTTCGGGAATAATGTATTTTTTGCAACCAGACTGCCCAAACTCCAGAGACAGTAGAATATTTATGGATAAATATCAGTCTGATACATTTTATTTCACACAGATTTTACATGAATGAAGAAAAAAGCCTGAATTATCTTGTTTTCCAGCTCGAGCTAAAAGCAGCTAACATTAGCGACTTTTCACTGTAGCCGTTTATATTCAAGTCATTTATTCATGAGAAATACACAACACATGATTGGAACAGCTAATTTCATTCAGTCGTGTCGGGTTTGTGGTCTACACTGATCAGAATGCATTGTGCGAAATTTTGAGTGCACCGCTTTTTTCTCTCTGGACACTCGGACACCTCTACAAAATGGCGCATCAACTATATAGTGCATACAGGGAATAGTGAGGACATTCTGATACAGCTGTCGTCTGCGTCTCTGGCATTATAGGAGCAGATTTGTTTCTTCATCCGGGTTTTGGGACACTTGGAATGCTCCGCAGTGTGTCTTTAACACTTTATTACACGCAAATGTCTCTGCCAGTGACCTTCCAATTATCGAAACTGTAGCTATTTCAAAGAGACAGGAGAGGGACCAGCACATACTTTACCAGAGCTGTAATCCTTCGCCCCGGCATTGTCCCCAAACTTGTAATTATGTGTTATTAACAGACACGGAGGGGGGAGGACAGAATCAGCTGTTGATAATTGCAAGTGCTACACAAGAGCCTGCTATTGATCGGCACGTCTCCCCCGCTCCCCTGCTGTACTCAGATAAGCAGCTCTCTATATCATCTCTACTGACCTATCGGGCTAACCACACTTTATGATGAATAGCCAGTGGCCCAAAGCGCTTATCTAAGAACTCACCCTCCTTGATTTACTATTGATTCTTTGTAACCAGCGCCGACGCACCAAATCAAACTACAGCGCACTACTTGGCCATGATCCCGTCCAGATTGGCCTACAGCGAAGAGAAGTGGAGCCCAGGAGCCGCAGCCACTTCAGGCCGGGACACATGTGCGCTGTCGGAGAAAACGCACTGGCAGCAGAACAAGTGGCGCACCTGAATTATTATGACAGATGGAGGGATTTCAGCGGGAAGGCTTGAGTTTGGATCTGAGTTGTTCAGTTTCCGCACACAAAAAGCATCTCATAATCTCCAGAAGACAGACAAACAACTCAATGAATCATGCTAAAGGGATACTTATTATGTACTACTTATCTATCTTTACATATTGTTTCTTTATGGAGTTTGCTTTTCCACACACACATTTCTTGATAAAATACTTTGGATGGTCACTGACAGTGAAGCATACCTTTAATAATCAATAGTGGTCGTAACACAAGACATTTTTATGATTTTGAGAAACATTATCACACAAATTAGAGAGTACTTTTAACATTGTTAGAGTTAAACAAGAGAAAAAATGGTAGAAATACTGTCAATACACCCAATTAGGTCATATATTATGTACAACACTGGCATTTGAAGGAAGTGCACTGGAAAAAGAATCATCATTTTAAGGAAGAAATGACATAAATCTACTTGAATTAAGACATTAAATCTAAGGTTTGAGTAGATTTGTTCTGGTTTTAGATGAGATAAAACCTGTGGTAGTAGTTTATTCTCTTAATTCAGACAATTTTGTGTAATTTCAAGTGAAAAGCAATTATTTGTCTGATTTCAAGTGGGTTTTATTCTTGTTCCATTTGTGTCTTAGTTCAAACCGACTGAAATTCAACATAGAAGAACTTTTATTCAAGCAATTTTAAGTCATTTATCTCATTTAAGATGGTCATGTTTCCAGTGTTGTGCTTTACTTTGGGCTGATAATCAGCAGCTTCGGCCCTCGGTTTATTTCCAATAAAGAATATCGTGCCTCCACCAAGAAAACTTGCCTACCACTGGTCTAGAGGCTCAGAGAGGAAACTCACACTCTTCAAGATTAGGTGAATTCATAGAATCACCAATACAGTAATTACACATTCTGGTAAAGGCTGAATGTGGCGTAAAAGCAGCCGAACAAGAATGCAAATACACAATACCATGACCTCCAGTTGGATAATGTGACCTCCATGTTAGATAGTCGGCTCAGGATGGACGGTCTGCGGTGAAAACTTGAGATTCCATGACACAAATTAGGGTTAGGACCAGGGATATGGTTAAGGCTAAGGTTAGGATTAGCGTCATTTATATTTTCAGACAAACCAACTCATTGATAGGGCTGGATACCTTTACATGTCTATGATACCGGTACTTTAAGGATACTGATGCCTGAACGATACTTTTTTCTATACATGTACTAAAATATTTGATCTATAATTTTTATGAAGAACCAGAAAACAAAACAATAAGGTTCAGTTAATTATTTAAAAAATATATTTTGAATTTGTATCATTTATTTTGAGTGAAACAACCAAGTAATTTCCTCTAATGCTGTCCCTGGACCAACAGGCATCACAACTTGGCCTCTAAAGAAAAAAAAAGTGGTGCCTGCTTTTCTACATTTTTCATGCCAGTAAGTAAGTAAGTAAGTAAGTAAGTAAGTAAGTAAGTAAGTAAGTAAGTAAGTATGTGAGTGAGTGCTTTATTGTCATTGTACAAGCGTAGAATGAAATAGTGTTCAGGTGCTAGTCCTGAGCTGCCACTGTGTGTCAACCTGACCCGCATGACTTTGGAGGTCGGCGAAACTGTAGCACTCAGGCTGCCCTCTGTCTCCTCTGATCCTCTGAAGTGATACAGCGCCTCCTGGGTTTGTCCCTGTTTCAGAGCGTGGTGTCCTGCACTGGTCAGCTCCACCTCCTCCTTCCTCTTCCTCCTGCTGCTCCCTCCGCTCCACAACTGTCTTTCACCACGTTCTCGTTTGTCTCTTTTTGTTTCCTGTAGCTCCTCTTGTGACGCCTCCTCTGAGCTGCAGGTGTGGGGGCTCTCGGTGCCTCTTCAGTGTCGGTATCAGCCCTACTCATTGAAAATCACAGCTGACCTTCCCTCCCCAGCAGACTCTCTTCCTCTAACCCTTCCAGTTTGTAGGTGTTCAAAAACAAAAGCAATCTGCAATACAGTCACCATTGAAGGCACGTTCAACTTAACTCTCAGGCTTTCTCCAGTAAAACACAAAACTCAACAGCTGTTATTGCACTGCCGCACTTTGCCCGTGTCGATCTGAGCCAGTCTTGTTCTGTCTCTGTTTGTGGGAAGATATAGTGCGTAAATCACGGAGGTTCCTCGCAGTCTCTGGTGTCTCCTGCCTGATGAACGTGTGTCTGTTTGGAGCCGTAAAGGCCCCATGATACAGATATGACAAACTATTAACCCCTGACCTTCTTCACACTGATATGAAGAGGGGAAAAAGACTGTCAACCTTCAACATTATAACACAATTTACTGGCAAAGACCCAAGGTTAAAGAAGATTTCTCTTAGCAAAAATGAAATGTACCTGTTTTTTCTTCTTTTGGATTTACAATACGCTGAAAGACGAGGCAAAAATTTCATTCCACAACAAGAAACAAACCGGTTGAGCGGTGACTTCCTCTCCAGAGACTGCAGAGGTTTGAACTTCTGACCCTCTTGTTGACGGGTGACCGGCCCCTTAACCTCTTTACCCCCCACTTAAAGGAACAGGCCACCGTTTTTCCATACTGAGATATGTTCTTACCTCAGCTTAGATTAGTTGATGTGTACCTGTCTGGTCTTTGTGTGTGCGCGCTCAGTCATGCAAAACGACCAAAGATGTAGTTAGCATTTGGCCTCTCCCAATATATTCCTATAACTCCAAACGGGGGTGAAGTTGGAAGCGACCGGGTTCTTCCACGGGCACAAAGACCAGACAGGTACATATCAACTCGTCTAAACTCAGGTAAGAACATATCTCAGTATGGACAAACGGTGGCCTGTTCCTTTAACTGAGAACCTTTTCTCCATGTCCAGTGCCGACACGCCTCATTTGAAAGCTAAGACCGCGTTGGTACCATGTCCTCACTTTTTTGTTGCTTTTTGCCGTGTTTTTTGGTGACTGTCCTATTGTGTTATAGTTGCCTTTTTTGCATGTTTATGCTGCGTTTTTATTTCTTTTTTGCCATGTTTTTGTTGCACAGTTTTGTAACTGTTTTTGTTGCTTTTTTGTTGTTCTTTTGTTGCTTTTTTGTTGCTTTTCTTGGCACATTTTTGTTGCTTTTATGTTGTGTTCTTGTTGCGTTTTTGGCACGTTTTTGCCATGTTTTTGTTGCATATTTTTGTAGCTGTTCTATTGCATTTTTGCTGTGTTTTTGCC
Organism: Gobius niger; assembly: GCF_951799975.1. NCBI lineage: Eukaryota > Metazoa > Chordata > Actinopteri > Gobiiformes > Gobiidae > Gobius > Gobius niger. Next base: position 22,996,583 of record NC_136865.1, on the reverse strand, counting down.
ATTTTTTGTTGCTTTTTGGGTCACATTTTTGGTGTGTTTTTGTCGCATTTTCATTCGCATTTTCAACTTCTCGTTTGCATCTGTATTTTTAAGAAGCTTTTAGAAGAAGCCAAACTAGAGACAATGTGCTCGGTTCAGTTGGGGATTAAGAAGTTTTAACCTTTGCCACTTTCACCCTGTTTGCTTAATTGGAAATATTTGGTCTCTTTATACATTTGGCTTTTTCCCTCTGATGTAAAAACCGAGGCTTATCCCACAACAACTCACAAATGACACCACAATTCTTCCAGGAACGCTCAAATAATCACACAAGTTGCTCCAAGAAACTATAAATGAGTTAGTTCTTCTTCTTCTTCTTAGCTTGATAACTTGAGTTTGTTGTGAGGCCTTTTGTCCGTTTACCCTTTTCCCCCGCTCTAAAACAAAACAGTCGGACTCAGCGGGGCCTTTGTTTCCTCGTATGATCCGAGCGGGGGATCCTGCTCAAAATGACCATAAATCAGACAGAGGATCGATGCCGGGGCGGCCTGTGGGGGTCTGATAACACAATCAATACCACATTTGGATTCTAATGAAAGCATAACGCACCTCTGCCCTCGAACAGACAAATATATGTGACCTGTGAGTTTTTGAGGAACAGCTGATTGCGGCCGTAACGAGGCCTGAGTTATCCGTTCATCACAGAGAGACATGACAGCGAGAGGGAACGAGGCTCGGGTTTATAGAGCGGGTTTGCGGCCTCACTACATTGTAACAGTAAGTAAACGTTTAACTCTTGTTGGATATATCAGGAAAAATCTTTAATTTACAGCCCTGTTGTTCCTCCTGTTCTTGCATTTTGATCATTAGTTTGAGTTTAATGTTCTTTTCCCTTCTACTTCCTGCCTCCAGATGATGTCACTGATGATGTAAGCAGGAGGGAAAGGGTCGAAAACCTCATCCCTGCAAGCTAGAAATGAGTTTGAATCACAACCAATTCACTGAGGAAAGAAAGAAATAGCAAAATGTGCTTGAATTAAGACAATTCGTGTTGATTTTGAGCAGGTTTGGACTGTATTGAAATAAGATAACCAATGGAACAAACATTAAGATAATAGGGATTTAGTTGTGCTTTGATTATAGGATAGGATAATAGGCCTGTAGAAGAGGAGGGGGCCGAGCATGGAACCTTGGGGGACACCGTGGGTGACAACACCTTAGTTAAGTGTGACTAACACTTAATAACTACTTAACTACTTCAGTTAATGCCTAACAAATGCCTAATAAAAAGATCTTCACATACTTCACTCATTCATTGTTAACGAGTTATTAAGTGTTAGTCTCACTTAAAGCAATGCTAAGTAACTTGTTTACCTTAATAAATCCTTTCCAAAGTCCCTCTGGGGGTAATACAAGTGTTAATGAGATGATTGGGTCTTTCATCTCCCCCTGGTGTCTCTGGCCAAAAAAACACAATTGCAACTTGACTGCCACTGGACCGGAGCCACCAATACACACTAATAGAACAGGCTAACGGGCAAAGCTAACTGTGGGCTAGCGCCACTTAAACAGTATTTATAGCCAAGTTTGAGTGAAAAAAATGATTTCCATTGTGTAACTGGATGTACAATATCCCTCTCTCCCTTCACCTTTTCTGTCAGTGTAGTATTTACTCCCACGGACAATTAATGAGTAAAAAAACGCAACAAGGTACGAATTGTTCACAATGAATTAAGTGTTAACTCATCATTTATTCAGGCTAAATAAGGTGTTGTTATTATAATGTGTTGCTGATTAGGCTATTCACATCAAAAAGTAAATATCAAGCACTGATTTGAGAATATTCATCTTGTTTTGAGCGATTTTCACTTATTCAGCCTTTTTTCCTGATCGGACCTAAGCCTTGCCAACTACAGGTTGTAGTTTGGCAATGGCAGCGGATACGAAAGAAATGGAAGCTCCTGGCTCGGCTCCCAAATATCCAGAAATTAAAATTGAAGCCTTGGAATGTGCAAGCAATGCCCCCAAGAGTTATGATAGCTGCTTCACTGAAAATCAGATCCAATCGTTTCAAAGGAGTTCACCCCTCCCACCTGATAACGGAGCTCAATTGTAAAAGTCCAGACCCATGTACGAAACGAAGTAAGTACGAGGGTCTGGTAAAACCAGGCTGGATCAGACCAGGATTACTTTGCTTGTTTGAGAACATGTCAGACTGGATCTGAGGTGATCTCGATTGAAATAAGAAAGCGAAACTGCCAAAGGGACACGTGCAATTTTCTCAACCCATTGGCAGAAAAATTAACCTGAAATAAAGACTAAATGTATTGAATAGAGTCAGAAACACCTCAGAACAAGTGAAATAATGTAGGTCAATTTGAGACCATGTTTCAATAGTCTTCATTTGAAACATCTTTGTTTTTCATCAGGATAAAGCTAGCCTATTGTGCATGTTTCGGTATGAGAGACATCATTGGTTTTTACATTATGATAAGAAATGGGAATACCTTATAGAGTCTTCAAGTCTTAATAAACAAAACAAAAACACATAAATCCACCTCGACTTGACTGTAGAGCCCATGTTCCCTCAAAGGCGCCATATTCACCACCAGGCCTGGTCCAATATCCCAAACCTTCACTCAGCACTTATTGTATCGAGGCGGCAGCAGGCTCCTCATCCCAAAACACAAAGCAAACAGAAAATCGGGGCAAAAAGGAAATCAAATCTGAACAAAGCCTGTTTTTAGCCGGTCCGGCGCGTGATAGACAGACGGGATGGGCCCTTTAGGGTTATGTGCCTCCTGGTCCCAGTGAATGAAGGAAATTCTGATGGGTTTTAATTCACCAACTCCTGCTCCCCTTGTGCTTTTATCTCCCGCTGTGTCTAAGTATTGATTTTTTTTTTTTCTTTATCTGGCGCTGGGGAAGAGGACAGAGCAGAGGAGCAGTGGATCAGAATGAGGGGAACTTTCGGATTGGTGAAGCTTACAGCCCTCTGTCCTCCCGAGTTTGACGTCCACGCGGTGTCAAAGAGAGAAGTGACGATACGACGGGGTAGATGATGGGATTTAGACGCCAAGATACGTATTTTTACAAGACTTTTCGATCAATTTATCCTTCGTTTTGATGATTGTGAATGCAGCCACTGTTACCTCTTAACCCAAAGTGCATTTTCTACAGTTTAGCTTTACCCAAATCTAAAATGTTACAGCCTCTAGACCAGTGTAGCGTCTCATTTGAAAGATAAGGCCTACAAAACTGATCTGAATGGATCTTTTTCCTCGTATTGTTGCCGGCACTTTTTGGTCACATTTTTGTCACTTTTCTGTTGTTCTTTTATGGCTTTTTGATGCGTTTTTTTGAAATGTTTTTAGTTACGTTATTGGTGCTCTTTTGTGGCTATTTTGCGACATTTTGTAGCATTTCCGTTGCACATTATGTCACTTTATTGTCACTTTTTAATAGGGCTGTGCAATTAATTGAAATTCAATTATGATTTCGATTATTACACTAGACGATCACAAAAATAGCATAATCGAGAAAAAACGATTATTAAAGGGACTATACGGAGTTTAAACATGTTAAAAGTAAGTATTTTCTCCCCCCTACATGTTTCAACAATGTCCTAATGTGTAGAATGAGCCCAGACCTGTTCACCACAACTGCCTCTAAAATCCTGCGCTGTCACTCAAAAAGGTGTTATTTCGGGTCCGAAGTGCCGTCATGCACGAGCTTAATATAGAAGCTGCAGTTACACGTATGACCTGAGGTGGCAGTAGTGAGTATAAAATGGCTAACTTGCATCTAGCCCCTTTAAGGATGCCCTCCCGCTCGTCCATCCAAAGCTCAAAAAGTCCGTCCTGCACGGTTTGTGTGACGCGTCTGATCAGCTGAAATACCAGCGCAGCCTGACAGAACTGTAAATAATATCGTACCAATATTTTTAATACCTAACTCTTGAGATAACACTGTTAAGAGCTCACCTTGTGCTGAAAGGAGAACAGCTGTTAAGAAGCCTCGATAGCCTTTGCTCAGGCACTGGTTTTGTTTAGTAGAAAAGTCTAAAACTCTTCATCAGGAGCAGATCCCAACGGAGCTCAAACAAACTCTTAATACTTGACGCCACTGTGATGATTGTTTCTGTTCCCTTCGCATTTCACGAGCTAAAGGCTCAGGCTTTGGTCCGACATAAAAACATTGGCGCTGTGTGATGATGTCATCAGGCCCTGCGGCTCTGTTTGCTTGGACAGGTGTGAGGGCTGGCCAGCAGGGGGCAGGTATCTCTTATAGGACTAGTCTAGAAACGTGAGCATATTTAAAAAATAAAAAAAAAAAAAAAACTTTTTATCGTCCAAAGAAAATGTAGTCCATAGTTGTTTTTTAAAATTATAATAAAAATGAATAAATAAAATAAAGATTTTTTAAGGCAACAAATAATCATTTGAATAATCGTGATTTCAATGAATACTAAAATAATCGTGATTTTTATTTTAATCGAGCAGCCCTACTTTTTAATCTTTTAAAAAAACCTTTTAATTTGTTGCTCTTATGCTACATTTTCATCACACATTTTTGTCACTTTTTTTTCTATCACATTAATGTCACTTTTTCGTCGCTTTTTTGTTTCTCTGCAACGGTCTTTTTTGTTGCTTTTTTGTCATTTTTCTGTTGTTCTTTCGTGGCGTTTTCACCCTCGTTTTCATCTCATACTTATTTTGAAGCTTTTAGATTTGGGCAAAGCCAAGCTGGAGATAATCTGCTGCAGTTCAGGTGCTGCTGCATGTAGGTGAAACACAATGAAAACAATAGAAAACAATGAAGTAAATATCGTGGATCATTAACTATGCAACAATACGAGGGAAAGTGAAGGCCTTCAGTGTCACAGTGAGGCATTTTCATTTCAAGAAGCCAATTGGAGAAACGGGGTTTTGTTCCCAATGAGAAAAGGCCGAGACGACGACGACAGACTCCCCACTGACGCAGCTTTGTTCAGCAGAGAAACACCGACAATAATGGGTTTAAACATTTGGCTAAAAAGCGGCAGGCGCGAGGAATGTGGCCGAATGTAACCACAAACCTTTGTTTAAACTGAATTAAACAGGTCATCGAAAAATAAACACATTTTTAGGCGTCAATCACATTAAATGAACTTTGCCGAAATGAAGGCCTTAAAGGGCATGTGACACATTAGCCCAAAGTTTTGCTAAATCATAGTTAACACAATTATATTCAACATTTTGCCAAAGATTGTACCCGGCTTGTTTTTGTTTGGCCATTTTTGTGTTTATAGTTTGACCTCCTTATTGGACACTGACAGGAAGTGACATAAACAGAGGACAGCAATTTTACTGTTGCCGTGCCAACCATGTTATGTCAACGTTTGTTAAGTAATGACGTAATTGCTCTACTGTCCAACAGAACTTTAGCCCTGTAGTTGGGTCGTCTCGGGCTCTTCCATGACCGTGGAGAGTGGAGGTTTGTTTCTCAGTGGATTTGTCATCTATGGAGGATTAATGAAAAATTTAGCCCCCACTCCCATCTCAAAAATACGGGCAATTTTTTTAAAGCCCTAAATCCAAAATGGCCGCCATCAACAATTCTGAAAATGAGCTTGACCGTGGTTTTGTCTATAATGTCAAAATGAATATGAAATATATGAATATATACATATATGAAATATGTATTCTGCATCTTATTGGATTGAGAAATTCATTTTTGAAGTCAGATTTCATGATTGGACTGACTTTTGACCTTCAAATCCAAATTGGCAGCCCTCAGCTGCTGCAGGTGAATAGGGGGGGGGAAAAAATAAATGTAGAGATATCAATTTGAATCTTTTGCTGAACATTACTGATATAAACATTAGGGAAAAATGTATTGCAATTTTTCTGTCATTTTATGTTTTCATATAAAAATAAGGCATTTTGTGCATGAAAATGGCCTCAATTGCCTATATTTTCGGCAACGAAATCTAAATAATGGACCATGATGTAAATTTATGTTTTTATTTTATTGACTGATGGGATTTAGCTGATTTTAACCTGTTGTAGAGGCGACTGCAGGATCTTTTTAAACATCTGATCCCAAAGAAATATTACATCTACTCTGGATGTTCATTAGTGATGCTTTTCTGGCATTAATTCTCTCTTTTTTTTTCATACACAATGAAGGCTTATTTCAAATATAAAAATATCTTAATTTTACCTGGAGAAATGGTGAACTACATTGTTCAAATTAGGTGTAAAACAGTCGTTGGCCTTTGACTTGCTGTTATTTCAGATGAAGTTTTGTTTTTTGCTGCGTTTTTCTGTGGAGCTCTCAACAGTTTGGACCCAGAAGCCCAGAACCCAGAACCTTTATCTATGTCACTTCCTGTCAGCAGCTTAAAAAATAAAATAAAATAACTTCAATCCAACATTTCTTCATTAAAACGAGACTTATGTTATCCTTCTGATTAAGTAAAGCATTAAAACCAAAAGTCATATGCACTTTCAAAGCATTCATTCTGAGATCAACCAGCAATAAATCTATGAAAATAAAGCAATTGCTTGATTGTTTTAGTCCACAATTTTACGTTTCAGTCCACAATTTTACGTTTTGCTGGGTAATAATAATTTAGCGAGATTTTCTTTGATATTTCAGATAACGTTTTTTTGTTTTTGCTTGTTCTTTCTTTGCTAACATTAAACAAACAAGCACAGATTCAGGTTTGTCCTTCCACATCATGTTTTGTCTCGGCCACAGCTGCACAAAACCTGCTCTGAGCAAATGTTCACTTATCGAGCACCAATAACCTACAGTTCATTCATGTCCCTACCTTCCCGAAATCCCAGATCTGTTCGTCTTCAAGCTAAAAAGTTTCCAATCCGTGCTCGACAGCTCCGGGTCGTCTTCTCCAAACACGTACATAAACGTTTTGTCTCCCTCGCGGTGAACGGCAGAGCTCTCTCGCGGCCCGCAGTGAAAGAGCCGCAGAAACGTGTTAAAAACGTGAGTATTTTTATGTGGAGTTGACTCAGAGCGTCTCCATGTGTTTAGCGCTCGCTGTGACTTCCTGTGAGTCAGAGTCTGAAGCCTCCAGCCACAGATACTATCATGTTGTAGCCGCGCAAACAGGGAAGGCTAATGGCTGAGTGCTAACAGATATGACCAGCAGAGAGAGGCTTGAGGTGAGTAGTTTTGTATCGTTCAGGAAAGAGTTGTTCAGTGTGAAGTGTGTCCTGTCCTTAAATGACTTTCAGAGCCAGGTTTACGGGACTTTATTTTGGGAGGAATGGGACATCAAGGTAATTCAAGGCCTCATTGTAGATTTATTTATGTATTTATTATCATATTTAGATTATATTTACATCGACAAGTCTCACCTCAAACTTATTTTTCATTATTTAGATTTTCCTTATATTAATGGGACAGGGAAAGAAGGAAAAACAGCGTCCTTGTCCAGTATGGAGGAAGATGACAAGAAATAAATGTTTAAAAAATACTAAGAAGAAAAAGGAGAAGGAGGAGGAGGTGAAGAAGAAGACGAAGAAGGAGGAGGAGGAGGTGAAGAAGAAGAAGAAGAGGAAGAAGGAGGAGGACAAGAAGGACAAGAAGAAGGAGAAGAAGCAGAAGAAAAAGGAGAAGAGAAGAAGGAGAAGAAGAGAAGAAGAAGAAGAAGAGAAGAAGAAGGAGAAGAAGAGAAGAAGAAGAAGAAGAAGAAGAAGAAGGAGGAGGAGGAGGAGGAGGAGAAGCAGAAGAAAAAGGAGAAGAGGAGAAGGAGAAGAAGAAGAAGGAGGAGAAGAAAAGAAGAACGAGAAGAAAAGAAGGAGGAGGAGGTGAAGAGGAAGGAGGACAAGAAGGACAAGAAGAAGGAGAAGAAGCAGAAGAAAGAGAAGAAGAAGAGAAGATGAAGAAGGAGAAGAAAAGAAGAACAAGAAGAAAAGAAGGAGAAGTAGAAGAACAGAAGAAGAAGAAGAAGAAGGAGAATCAAACTCAATAATCAACCAAAGCACCATTATGAGATAAAACAAAAAAGGGTAAAATACAAAGCAAAACAAGACTAAAAAGTAAAATAACTGATAAAAGCAAAAAAAGAATGATGAAAAAGTCTGGAACTGCGTCTTTTGTAACAACACAATTAATACGGGCTAAATACGATAGTACTTCATATAATATAGAAGTATTATGATCTGTCATTACAACAAACTGCAACATCTTTCTATGAGTGAATTTAACAAGAAAGCACAAGTTCAGAAAGGACACATTGCGACGTATTACAAAACAATATTCTGTCTCAGCCTTTATACGTACATATGAGCTTGGTATTGTGTACACAGAGAGGTACACATACACGCTGCTGCTCCAATCCAATACAAAAACTACCTTAAAGTAACTCTTACTTTAACTCCTACTTAAAGTACTTTTACCTACTCTTCCACCTCTGGTTGTGATTACTAGAAAACTCCTTGTTTTATCATAAAGCTGCTTCCCACTTCCTTCTTGTGCGAGTCGAGCGATAGAACCAGTGCTCAGAGAGACTTTGTGCAAATTGTTGACATCTGGTACACGCACCACGGAAGCTGCAGGACTGTGCACGTACATTATTGCCACATTTGTCCCATTCCTTTGTTCACAATCACCTCCTGCTACTAAAACATGTTCAACAGGGGTCCTCTCTGGGCCGGGAGTCTCTTGAAAAGGACATTCTGAATCTCACTTTCTTGGTTAAACAAAGGTCAAATACTGTAAATGTGTCACTTTTATCTTCCACAAAGGGCTGGTTAAATCAGGAGTATCTGGAAATGAGTGAAATCTGTTCAATAATGCAATAACTACGGTCATTTATAATCCCATTGCTTGCTTTATTTGAAAATTGTGAAACTTGGCGTGCATTTGCCTCTCTGTCTTCTTATAACCACATCCCATCGATCCTTTTCACAGCAGTGTAACATTGTGTTTGTAGCATTTTCACACTCGACCTGTTTCCGTGTTACCTTTGGCCCGAACACATTTAAATCACATTGTTTGGCGCTGTTTCCCATGTATTAACGACGCTATAAAAGGCGGCCCGCAGTAGTAACCAGGCTCCGGATCGTTGCGAAGTCACGCTCCATCGACGCCCAGTGTTTATGTGATCAGCCCCAGAGCAGCTCATGTAGTGTGTCCTGTAGTGATGTGTGCTCGGGTTATGGGGCGACGCCGACCCAAAGGCAGGGGGACAGAGCCGGAGACTTCGGTAACAGCACTGTGTGGCTCAGTGGTGCGGCTGCTGCACATGTGCATCACGACCTCAATCAGAGGCAGCACAACGGATTTATACTGGGGTGGCCAAGGGAATGTTTTTTGTTTTTTTTCCTTCTGTTTTGTCTGCATAAACATGTGCTTTTACTTACTGTATGTTTCAATTCCACCCTATCTGTTCAGGCTTAGCGATATACTCTATATTATAAAAAGAAAAAGGTTTGTCTGTTTCTTCCCCTTTCCCTGTTTCATGTTGGCCAATCCCATCAAAGAAGTCACGGGCAACAAAGTTAGTCTTTTAAAACATTGTACAGCATTAATATGACACACTGGAACAAAGGACCATCCAAAATTACATTAATGACTTAAAAATGCCCTTTCGGTCAATACCCAGATCTCATGACCACAAGTGAAATGAGTTTCCTTCACTGGCTGGCTGGGACAGGGTGAGGAGCTCAGTTACCCGGGTGGAGCTCGGAATAGAGTCGCTGCTCCTTCACGTTGAAAGGAGCCAGCTGAGCCTCGGGAGGTGTTCCGGTCATGTCCTATTGGGAGGAGGCCTCATGGAAGACCCAGGACACACTGATGGGACAATGTCCCTGTGGCCTGGGGTCACCTCGGGGTCCCCTCAGAACAGCTGGAGGATTAGGAAGTCTGGGCATCTCTGCTCAGACCGGGCCCGGATAAAGCAGAAGGGAATGGATGGATGGACTTAAAATATCTTGAATAAACTTTCATTATGTTGAATTTGAGTCGGTTTGAAAAGAGATAAGAGAGAAAAATGCTATGCTAATGGAACAAGCATACCTTAAATTTCACATGAAATCAGACAAATTAACTTATTATACAATAATTATACAAAATAATCAGAATTAACAAAAATCTGTACTTGTTCCATTGGCAATAAGAGGTTTTGGTAACACTCTATTTTACACTGACCTTGATACATTGTACTAAAAAAAAATTAGTACAATGTAATGAGCTCTGTAACAATGTGTAATAACTTGTACCTATGGGTTAGATACACAATGGCATAATATGTATTTGTAGTTTGTTGGTACAAAATGTAATAAGACATAATTCTGACTCTAACCCTGACCTTAAGCCCTAACCACAAAGTACTAATACAAGTTAATCCATTGTGTATCTAACCAATAGGTACAGGTTATTACACATTGTTACAAAGCACATTACATTGTACTTTATTAAGTTAGGTACAATGTATCAAGGTACTGTAAAATAAAGTGATACCGAGGTTTTGCCTTATCTAAGACCAGACCTAATCTACTCAAACTTTAAATTTAATCTCTTAATTCAAGTAGATTTAAGTCATTTCTGAGTTAAGATGATTATTGTTTTTCCAGTGCAGACGTGTGTCAGCTCTGTCATTATAGTCTCATGCTTACACTGTATTTATAGCACCTGGATTTAACTGTTGATCTGGGGCTGCAGCAGTTGGTCGGGTCTTGGTTCAGTGCCCAAAGACTGAGATCAGCTGACGACCTGAACATCCTGAAACACCAGGTTATTCCATCAATTGATTATTTTCCTCTCCTGATGCACCGGTATATTCCAAGATGACGATGCCAGGTTTCATCAGCGCTCACATTGAGAAAGAGCGGTTCATGAGATTAGCAGCTCCTTGATGAAAGTTTCCAGTAAAGTTCGGATGTCAGAGGTGGATTGTAAAGAGCTAAAGGATCGTCTCAACATTCAGTGATAAACCGTGATAGTTTTATGTGTTTTCTGAATTCACTGCTGTCTGACCATGAATCAAACGTCCACTAACTCATGGTCAACCTCGTCTCATTTATAACATTCAAGACAAAGCACATTTCGCCTCTTTTTGTTGTGTTTGTTTTGTTTTCACCCAAATCCAGCGCACCCTTTATGGACCCAGTTCCCATGAAGCATTGCAGTTTCATTGGTTCCAGGCTGCACCAGTAAAAGTGCCTCTTCTCCAGACTCTCATTCAGGACCCGAGTTAAAGACGCGACGCAAACTGTAAAAGAACACTTTCGGAGGTTTACGGGAGTGCGACTGTGTGTGCGGTGGGACAGGCTCAAACCCCGCCCACTGCCAACACAAGCCCCGCCCCCCCTGAGCCGATTGGCCGCTGCCTCCTAAACCCCGGTCCTATACGAGCGGATTGTGGCTGTAAACAAACTCACTTGTGCATTTCCTGTCGTCTAGACGCAATTCAAGGTTGTAAGAGAGAAAATGTGGGTTTGGAGATGGGTCGCTATGGTCAACCACAGCTCCTGACCCGGCTACCTTTAGTCAGGACTTTCTCGTTGTGGGATAGGGGTCACATGATGGAGCTCTCGGGATCGATTGCCAATATGCACAGACGGAGCAAAGGTTTAAATAATAGTGGAGTCTTCAGAGCAAAGGGGTTTTTCAGCAGGTCACATTTTCAGACATGAGAAAAAAAATAAACTTCCTCAAATCAATCAACTTAAGGAGAGACACTACAGGCAAAACTTTGAACTAAATTGGTCTCTTAACGTACAAACTGTCACCTGGAAATAAAAAATACACCGAATAATCACAGCAAAATGTTTAAATATGGCACTGACTCAATGTTTCTCCATAGATTTCTATAGGAAATCGTAATTTCATGGATATTTTCTCTAAATGCATTTTTCTCCCATTGTGGTGACATCACATCAGCTCCTACAGACTTGAAACTTTCCAGCCTTGGATTTAACAATATTTTGAGGATCTTTTAGGGATTTTTTGGTATCGCTTTAGATTAAGGTGTGCTCATTAAGCATTAGTAATGGTTTTAGGGTTAGGGTTAAGGTCAGGTTAAGGGTTGGCTGAATAAACGTATTATTAATGGACTGTTAAGAGATAAGTATGATAAGCAGTGTGTTAATACTTTACAAGCATATTATTAACAATAAATAGCTTTTTAATACTTAACGAGCACACCTTAATTTAAAGCGTTACCGTTTTTTAATACATAATTCCTAGCCTGATTTATTGAGTTTTGGCGAAATTTACATTTTTACAGATTTTTCCACTAATAACAGCTTAAACAGTTTATTTTAGAACTAAACAAGATATCCAAAATCCCCTCTGAAAAAGTCTTTGTAACTATTATCTCACAGAATCAAACCAGAAATTGGATTCTGGCTCAAGATTTCATCACCAACAATATGGGAAATTTTGGGCATTTTAAGGCATTTAATGGCTTATTTTTATACGAAAACATAAAATGACTGAAAACTTGCAATATATGTAGATTTTTTTAATCATATTTATGCCAGCGATCTACAGCTAAAGTTGACAAATTGACAATATTTTCAAGTTTTTTTCAGAAGGATTTTTTAATATCTAATTCCAAGCCTGATTGTTTTGAATTTTAAGGCCAAATTTAAATTTTTACAGATTTTTCAACTAATAAACAGTATATATTAAAACTAAAGATATCCAAAACCCCCTCTGAAAAAGACTTTGTAACAAAATAAAATCATACATTTAAACTTGGCTAAATCCATTGTTGAAATTTCGTAGGACATTTTGGGCATTTTAGCCTAACTTTCACATGAAAACATAAAATGACAGCAACAAAAAAATTGCAATAGTTTTTTTTTTTCATATTTATGCCAGTACCTACAGCAAAAGTTTCAATTTCATATCTGTAAATTGAAAAAGTTTCCCTATTCACCTGTAGCGTCTTTTAAGTTTTCACTACTTGGTTTTTCAGCACATTCGGTTTGTGCTGAACTTTGAAATATATGGAAACTCTTCGGCGTAAAAACTTTGGATTGATTGACTGATTGATATAAACTTTATTTATTCAAGATACATTATGGTCAGCTCGTCTCATTCCCACAGAACAATAAATTAATTAATAGAATAAAAAACTGTTTCTATTCAGTATCAATGCGTCTTGTGCAACTGCAGGGCTGGGACATTTCCAGTGGGTTTTGAAGGTTTCCTACACAATTCAACATAACCTTGTGGAAAAAAAAAAAAAAAAGTCATAACAGGGTCAAACTGAAAGCAGCTTTGTAAACATTGAAATTAGTATTTTATTTGGGTCGTGGCGAGCTGTGGTTTGCTCAAGGTGAGTTCGTCCTCTCCTTGAGTAATATTTTTTATAAAGTTTACTGTTTACATATTGACTCAAAACAGTTGTTGCCCTATTTCCATTTCACAAAGTAAAGTGAAGTGGAGATTTCTTTTTATAATATGATATAAATACCTGCTCATTTTGGTATAAGAGTCACCGTCCTGGGATGTTTCCTTCAGACGTCCTGAAGGGGTTTGAACAAAGCTGCTGTTTGTGGAGCTCAGTCACTTCAGCTGGGAAACACCACTGACTCATGAAAGAGATTATTTTTCATGGATAGAGACTTCCTGGTAATAACTGGTGCCGATTTAGCGCAAATACAGTCATAATTGTAGAAGCTAACAAAGAGAAATATCCACAAAGTATCATGTATTGACATATATTTCAAAATAAATGTCCAGATCCAAAAAATACAGCTAGCATGATATGTTTTACTTCAGTAAAAAATGTAGAAGGTATTGAACATCATCAGTACTTTGTCATATTTGAAATTATATAAACATGAAGATTATCCATGAATGGTCATATTTCTGCCTACATTTCAAAATAAAGGTCCAGATCCAAAAAGTAGTAGTAAGTTGCTAGTATAATAATTGATAACTGGTGTAAATTTAGTGCCACTACATTGAAAACAGTAGAAGCTATTGAATATTATCCATACTTTGTCATATTTGAAATTTATATTAAGATTTGTGTTTATATAAATTTCAAAATAAAGGTCCAGACCTTAAAAGTAAAGGTTGTAGTAAGTTTCTAGTATGATCATTGGTAACTGGTGTCAATTTAGTGTCAATGAAAACTGTAGAAGCTATTGAAGAGTAATATTTTGGTTTCAAAATAAATCCTCAGACCTGATAAATGAAGGTTGTAGTAAGTTTCTGGTATAATAATTAAAATTTGAAGTCGTGGACACAGAACAGGAGCAGTCTGAAGTGCACTCTGTATTCAGCTGCAGTTTGCTTCTATTAGTTTGTACTTTATTATGAAAGTCAGACACAGGACGAACATGCAAACTCCACACAGAAAGGAATCAAACCTGGGACCTTCTTATAGTGAGGCACGAGCTCTAACCGCTGCACCACTGAGACGCCCAGGTCGCAAAATGAGGAGAGAAACAAATATAAAAGGAAACAACCAATGATTGGACCTGAAGGCCTCTCCTTGTTCCCTGTGCAGATGATTGACGAGCCAAACAGGAAGGATTGTCTCGTTGGTCAAAGGGATTCCCGACTTAAAATATGATTATTTAAAGGTCCTATATTATGCAAAATCGACTTTTTGGAGCTTTTAGCCATGTTGTAATGCTACTTCCTTATCAAAAACACCGGCAGAGTGGTTTTTGGCTTCATTCACGCAGTTCTCTTTTTACGTCATAGTGTCAAACAGGAAGAGCCTTACGGCCTGATTTTAATTTATAAAACAGCTTTTTCATTATTTCTGTAAGAAACAACAAAACGAGAAAACAAACACAGCCCCTGAGCATCTGAACAGATGTCATGTTTGCACTGAAAGTTGTGAAGAAGGAGCTCTTTCTAACCTACTCTGGACACGCCTGTTCTTTTTTCTTACCTAACCATAATGTCATGGCGAAAAGCGCGTTTGGCAGGACTTTATACAACCTTCCTAAAGAAGAGGCCACTTGCCAGAGGTTGGAATTTCTCTCCGGGATTCGGCGACTATCAGCCAAAATAGAGTTTTTCTGTGACTGTCTCTTGATGGATGCTTAGTGAACCTTCGCCAGAACCAAAGTTGATTAAAGGGATGTTTCAGGATTCTGGAGATATTTTTTTTGTAATTCATGCAGTTCTTATATTTGAAGAGTTTCGTGGCGCTAGGCTAGCGTATTTCTACAGTATCAGCTAGCCTGCATTAAAAACAGTCTGACCCGCCCCACAGAGCACCTGAGGCAAATCACTTATAACAACAGACTGATCATATAAATGTTTGTGTCGTTAGAATATTTTTTGGAATATAATTGCATCACATGAATGATCGCATTTTGAGGGACTATTTTCTAGCAGATCACTCCGCCACTGCGTATCTTAAGTTATTTTAAATGCAAAATGGTTAAAAATATTCTATCAACACAGACATTTATATGATCAGTCTGTTGTTATAAGTGATTTTCCTCAGGTGCACTGTGAAGCGGGTCAGACGGTTTTTAATGCAGGCTAGCTGATACCGTAGAAATGCGTTAGCCTTGCACCATCCTAGCGAAACTCTTTAAATATAAGAACTATATGAATTTAAAAAAATATCTCCAGAAATCAGCAACGCTCTGGATAACTACGAAATGAGGCCCTATGTCAAAAATCCTGAAATATCCCTTTAACTCTTGATTGACTCACGTCATGGGACTCACATTGATTACAAAACGTGTGTTAGCTTGTGTGTGTTAGCTTGTGTGTTAGCGTGTTAGCTTGTGCGTTAGCTCGTGTGTTAGCCATTTACAAAGCTGTGTTGCAGATGTCAACTCCTTAAAACTGTATTGTGAATTAACTTCACTTATTGCTGTGATTGTTATATTTCTTTTACTGCTAATGTATGAGCGGAGAGAGGGGGCGGAGTTAACTGATCGAAGCATCTTGTCTTCCAGGTGTGAAAAATACCTCCAGAAAATACTTATATTTCTCACAAAAATGAGTACTCCATAGTGGTAGAGGTACAATATATCATATTAATGCCTATAGTTTACTTTGGAATGGCTGAAATAGCACGATACAGATCCTTTAATATTACTTACATCAAATTGTAGGCCCAGGCAGCCAATTCTACACAACCTATTAAATGTGTAAAGCATTTAAACTTACAGACTATCACTTTAATTCTCAACAAGCCGCTAATGAGTATGTTTTAAGTTGGTGGTTATACACATTTTCCGGTCGATGTTGCACAATGACATTTACTGTGCAGCCGTGAATGGCCTGAGTCAGAGTACCTGCCGTCCAATGCCACCGTAAACAACAAAAGGCTCTTTAATAGCAGCTATAGCCGTCTGTGGGACTCTGTCATTTTATCTTTTTTTACTGTATTTAATTGGAAGTTTTCCCCTGAAACACTACCCCGGCTCTTTCAAAATGTCTTTAAGGAGATTGATAAGAATTTCGACTTTCCCCTTTTCCCCTTTTTGCTCCCTTTCAGTTTTGGCCGTGGAGGGACTAAAGTTACCGGTGTGCGACATTTGCTGAAACCGGATGCATCAAGAGAGGAGAAAGAGGGAGAGGGATAGAGAGGGTGGAAGAGAGGGAGCTGGGAACGAGCGCAAAACCAGGTGTCGCTTAATTCAAATGATACTATTATTCATAGACTGAGAAGCCCCCTCCGGCCCGAATCATTTGCAACTGAATACAGATATAATCCTGGAAATATAAGTCTCCTTAAAGGCTATCCCGTTTAGCAAACAAGGCGGCCATTGTGGGGCATGTTGTGTGTGTTTAAATCAGGCCTCGAGGAACAGGAAGAAAACACATCAGCGGAGAGAGAGGGGGAGAGATTTGAGAATGTCACCAACGATGAGGCTCAGTCTGGACGTTTACCACGGCTGATATCAGACTGTGGTACTTCTGTTTTGTTTCATATGTTTAGATATTATTATAGACCTGGTTTAGCCTCATAACGGAGGAAGCGAGACTCGGCAGAGGCAGAGAAAGTTCAGGGAAGATTGTTTGATATTTATTCCCACTTATTGAATGTGCTTTATTGTCCAAATAACTATACATTAGTCTTTCATATAAAGGTCGGACCTCAATGAGTGTAACAGCATAATATTTCAATTACTTTAACCACTTAACCCCCACCTTAACCAAGTGCATTTCTCCACTTCAGGTTTACCCAAATCTAAAAGTGTCTTGACTGGACCTATAACTAACACCTATAAAAGTGGTCTAAAGGGATCCTTTTCCTTGCTTTTTTGTTGGGTTATCATCACATTTTTTGCCACATATTCATTGCTTTTTATCCCTCTGGTTTTGCTTCTTTTTTTTTTGCTTTCCTTCACTTTTTTGTTATGTTTCTGACACTTTTATGTTGCGTTTTTGTCACTTTTTTGCTTTTTTGTCACTTTTTTGTCCCGTTTTTGTTTCTTTTTGTCCTGTTTTTGGCGCTTTTTTGTCACTGTTTTGGCTTTATTGTCAATTTTTGCCACTTTTTTTGCTTTTTTGTTGTTTTAGTGTTCCGTTTGGTCACATTTTTGCAGCGTTTTTGCAGCGTTTTTGCTTTTTTGTTTCTTTTTTGCTTTTTTTATCCCTTTTTTGTTGCTTTTTTTGTCACTTTTTTGTCGCTTTTTTTGTCACTATTTTGGTCAGTCTTTTTGCTTTTTTTGTTTCTTTTTTGCTTTTTTAATCATTTTTATCACTTTTTTGTCACTGTTTTTGTCACTGTTCTGTTGCTTTTTTGTCCCGTTTCTGTCACTTTCTTGTTTCTTTTTTGTCACTTTTTGTTACGTTTTTGTTGCTCATTTTCGTCTCATTTTTGTCGCTATTTTGACACTTTTTTTCAAGAGGTTTTTCGATTTGGGTAAAGCCAAACTGGAGAAAATGTGCTGGGTTCAGTTGGGGTCTATGAGGTGACAAAGATGTATTTCTGTGACGTTAGAGCCACATTTAAACCTGACTCATGTTTGTATTTTTTGCTGTTTTTGTCCATCAAAGCTTTGCATTACACTTCTTCTTCTCTTGGTTTGTAGTTAACGCCGAGTTTCATGCGTATTCATTATTAACAGCAACAATAACAAAACAATAAAATAGTTCAGGTTGAAAAGGTTTGACAACTTGAGTCCACAATTTACAGCTTTTGTGATTCCGCTATAAATAACCTTTACGATTGTTCCACCAGTGATCTGTGTTTTTCTTTCACACTGTTTGCATTTGAATGAAGTCGTCCTTTCTTTTCACTGTAGGGAAAGTTCTCCTGCATCTGAATGACCTGTGAGCAGGAGCGACGACTCAGGGTTTCTACAGCAGCAGGTCAGATTCAAGGCTTTTAATGCGCAAATACTTTAGTTTATTGCCAAAATTGCAACAAATCAAAGGATATTTAGTTTTTTTTTACTATTCATTTACAATCAAACTGAGGAATGAGGGACATTTTGACAACATAACTTTTGGATTTTCAATGCCACTATTTCCCCCCAAAATGTATTTAATAGTCCGGGTCACTCCGGGTAATTTTGCTGGCTCTTTGTGGACAGTATCAAAACGATACATTTTTGAAAACTTTAGTACAATGCAATGAGAAAAACAATGTCTATTTGCTCTGATATGCAAAAAAAAAGTGGAAAAAAAAGTGTGATTATAACAGTGATTATAACATTTACAGTGGGGAGAAAAAGTATTTGGACGAAATCCAATAGGAAGTCTATGGGGTAAATACTACTTTTATAGCAGTTGGTGCAGAATTTTTGGCTAATGACTCTGAGAAACAAGTTTGTTCAGTAACTCTCTGTTGAGTTTCAGAAATATTGATTGTGGTATTTAAGAGTCTTTTGTCGTTTCGGGACCCGGAAGTAGAGCTGTGATGTCACCACTTAACAAGCGTATGGGGGAAGTTCTGGTCATCGCTATGGTAACACCGTGAAACAAATGACCTGGGTTTCATTGACTTTTTCGATTGGAACGACATAATGGAATTTTCTGCCAAATTTCGTAAATTTCCGCCAAACTAAGGTTTTTTACTCCCCATATACAGTGGGGCAAAAAAGTATTTGGTCAATTCCCCATAGACTTCCTATTGGATATCGGCCAAATACTTTTTCTCCCCACTGTAAATGTTATAATCACTGTTATAATCACACTTTTTTTCCCCCTTTTTTTTTGCATATCAGAGCAGCAATAGACATTGTTTTTCTCATTGCTTATTTAATAAAGTCCAATAGGAAGTCTATGGGGAATTCACCAAATACTTTTTTGCCCCACTGTATATGGGGAGTAAAAAAACTTAGTTTGGTCTAAATTTATGAAATTTGGCAGAAAATTCCATTATGTCGTTCCAATCAAAAAAGTCAATGAAACCCATGTCATTTGTTTCACGGTGTTACCATAGCGATGACCAGAACTCCCCCATACGTTTGTTAAGTGGTGACATCACAGCTCTACCTCTGGGTCCCGAAACGACAAAAAACTCTTAAATACCACAATTAATATTTCTGAAACTCATCAGAGAGTTACTGAACAAACTTGTTTCTCAGACTCATTAGCCAAAAATTCTGCACCAACTGCTATAAAAGTTATATTTACCAAAATCGGTACATCTGGGTTAGCGGAGAAAAATGCTAACGGCGCAGCAGCCACGCTAACCCCGGAAGTAGTGATAAAACGGTGTAAATGTGCTCGGTTCAGGTGGGGGTTGAGAGGTTCATGACTTTTCCGGTCCCACAGAAACCCTGCTATTGTGCATGTTTTGGGGAGTCTCCCTCATACGGCCTGTTTCGACTCTCACATAACCCTGACCCTGGTTTAAATCCCCGCCCGTCTCCTTATGAAGACCTCAGTGTTCGTGGCTGAATGTATAATTATAACTTTGACGCGCCCCGGACCCTCCTCTGCTCCTCTAGCTGCCGCGGCTCCATGTCGGGACGTCCCATCAGCGGAGTTCCCATGCCCCCGTCCCCATACAGTCGCCGTGTATTCAGGCACTGATGTATGAAATTCGTGCAAATAAAAAGCTTTGTGCTCCGACACTGGCTAATTATTTGACAGATTGGAGCCCCGTCGAGTAAAGCGGGCCCATCCCCCAGCCAATAAAGAGGCCATTCCCGGGAACCGAAAAAAAAAATTCCTCCATAGCCGCCCCTTTTCTATTCTTTGTGAGAAGATTAAATTTTTTCAGCACATTTTGGACAGACAAAACGGGGGAGAACTGTGGGTTTTGGAGACTTCTGGTTAGAGGGGGGGGTGGAGCCCTGGTACCCGGGGTGGAGGGGGGGGGGGCTGGAGACAGCAGTCAGTGGCGCACTAAAAAGATTTTCTCAAGCAGAAATATTTAATCTTCTCACAGAAAATAAAGAAGAAAAGGGGAGGGAGGGGGAAAAAAAAGTGCGCACAAAGAGAAAGCTAATCATCCACAGGTCCCCCCCGCTCCAGACCCTGCCCCGTCCCGCACTGTAGAGATCCTCAAAAACAAAACGCATTTTATAAAACCGGCCGCATACATCTGCATTTATAATCATGAGGGTTCCCACATTCAACAAACAGCTTTTCATTTGTGTGAGCCCCGCGGACTGAATCAATAATGAGATCAAAATATCAGCGTGTTGCAGCGGCCGGGATACACTTGCCAAAACACAAACACAAAAACACAGGTCGGAAAGAGACGATAATGAAACTTCAACACAGTAAAAAAAATAGTAAAACGTTACATCGAACCGCACTTTTAAAGCACCTGTACCTGAGTGGTGAATGGGATTTGTTCATCTCCTTCAGCGCATTGTAAATTAAAAGGAAAAAAACAAACTCTTTGCATCTAATTATAAATCCTTGTTGTCTCCACTTGTCATTTACATCAACAGTGTTTCTCTGTGAAAGTTGTGAAACGTGAATAAAGTCGAAAATGTGTTAGGAAAGTTCAGATCACAACTAGCAATTTAAAGTGAACCCACTAGTTAACAAAACATGGAGTACAGGACATTTTCACTTATCAACCTCAGTTATTCTTTCATATTTAAGCCACACCGAGTAGAATTTTAACCAAAAAAAAAATCAAAATTGAAATAGAAATAGAAACATTTATTTTATGACAGATATTTTCTCCATGGAAAAATACCTCATGAATGTACAAACAAACAGCTCAGCTCAGCTCTTCTAAGACATGACTGAAACTTGACCGGGAGTGGGGACGTCTCCGGCTCGTTTCCATGAAGATGTGACTAAAGGCAGCAAAATTTGAGATTTATAAAGGTTAGGTCCTCATCCAAATCCATTATTTGATTACCCATTGCAAAAATTGCATTTTTTGTGTTGATGGCAACAGGATAGTACAAAAATGTTACGCAGTGTGCCTTTAAATAAACCAACTGTATTTCTCATGTTGTTGACCAGTGTTGCCACAAGTGTAATTTTTAGCCATTTTCTGGTGAAATATGAACTTATCACATACATACAAATAAAGTAAAGTCTAAATCAAGTCCATATGGATGTTTATTCACAGCAGATTGTTCAGTAGAAGTGAAAAAATGGCAGTCGTAGCTATTGCTAGCTAGTGTTAGCATTAGCACGGTGCTAACATGTAGAATCATGATAGCATTCTCTGTTATTTTGAAACACTTTGCTCCTTGGTATCTTTAAACTTGTTAAAGTAGTTTTTGAATAATTAGAGAAAGTTTAAATTATTCTCCAAATTGTTTTCCCCCTTAACTGTTTTCAAACATGACCATATATGGGCGAATCCAGAGATGCCGTCTGTATTTATAGTGGCCCGTTGTCGGGTCTGTGGGACTTTCTCAACTGTGAAAAACAAGTGGGGCCGAGCTAAACAGCTCGACTTGATCCTTTGACAAAACTAAAGTAACTAGTAATCAGTAATCAGACTAGATTACTTTTAAGAGGAGTATCGGGAATTAGTAGTTTAGGTTAGGTTACTTTTATGGAGTAGTCCCAACAAATAGGCCTGTCACAATAATTACTACATCGACTCATACATTTCTGGGCTCGATATTTATCGTCTGTACATTTATTAGCATTTCCCCTCCTATTTTTTTTTTGTAAAACTTTGATTTCTAGCTGAAGCAAATTGAGTTGCATTATATTTCCTGTTTATTGCAGCTTGTGTGGTATGGGATAAGTTAAGTTGTAAGTTATGCTGTATTAATCTCTGTAGAGATGATGCACTTTGAGAAAAAAGGTTTAATGTCATTTTTATGCCTAAGAGTTGACAGTATCGAGTATTGTTAGAGTCAATAATATCGTTTATCACGATACTTTCCTGGCTCAATATATCAAACTTCAAATTTGTTATTGTGACAGGCCTATGCAACAAAGAGACAAAGTTTAGAGAAAATGTGTGTTAATCACTGTGAAATGCATTTATTTACTTACATATAACCTGTTTTTGAGTGAGTCACCCATGAAATCTGTCTGAAAGTGCACATTCACTAAAATGCTAAAATTATGCTATAGGCAATATCAGGCTCGGGGGCCAAATTTGGCCTCCCAATATCTATCCTTTGGTCCCCCAAATTTTGAGACACGTATTTGCACTCATCAGATAAACTAATAAATATGGAAAACAGTACTTTTTTATTCTGTATGGGAGGAACAAGGAACAACATGACTATTTGTCTGTAGTAATGCTTGAGTTTGGGCCACAGAGGCTCGACCCGACATCTTTTGACCAGGAAAAGAATCTTCCCACATTCGAGCAAACGTCCTCAACCCCTGCAGCACAAAATCTGAAATCCAGACATGAAACAATTCCTATTTATTTATCTCTAGTTCACTGACCTCCCCTCTCCTCCCTCTCTCCCTCAGCAGTCCTCTCAGTGACTAATACGTCCCACTCCTGTTCGGGACACAACCTTGATGCTCTGCTCCTTCAGCCACCACAGTCTACTCTCTCGGCATCTGGCTTCACCCCCCCCCACACTCCCCATTATACCCCTCCGTCCCACCACGCACCCATCCCGACTTGGCACTGTCCCAACCTGAGAGCCATCCACACAACTTCCCCCCACGACGAGGTTAAAACCCTTTTCGCATGTCGCTTCCCTCGGCCCAAGAAGACATTAGCATTCTGTTAAAAAACATATGGCCAACTGCAAGACTCAACAACGAATGCTGGAAAGTGCTCTCTTGTTTGGGGCATTTCCTAAAAAGGCCACTTTTTTTTTTGCTTGACTTTTTTGAGCTTTTGAATTGCTCTTTTCTTGTAGTAGTGTAAACTTCCTTTCTTCTTCTAAATATAGCGCATTTTCCTCCAGCGCAAATGAGGAAGTCAGAGGCTAAAATTAGCACAGTGTTAGCATCAGCATTAGCATTAGCGGTCCTCCTTGTTCATGTCTCAACAGCTGAGAGATTTTACTCAACTTCCTGGCGCGGTTGGTAGAGCGGGTCGTCTGATGATCGGATGGTCAGGGGTTCGAATCCCGGCTCCTGTAGATACAAATTGTTGTTGTATCCTTGGGCAAGACACTTCACCCACCTTGCCACCTGTGTGGATGGTGTATGAATGAGAGAGTGAATGGGTGACGGGTTCCTTTCCTGTAAAGCGCTTATAGCCTGATGAAGGTAGAAAGGAGCTATATAAATTTCCCTCACATTTGCTGTCAGAAATGTAAAAAATAAATGTAATTATTAAAACTCTACGCACTGAATGACTGTGATATTATGAACAGTGTAAACGTTGAGTGAGCAACAATTTCCTGAAGTGGGAAGTATTTTCATGATGTGAGTGAAGTAATGCTTCGATGTATTATTATTCTGTAAACATTTTATGAACTTTTGTCAGTACAGGTGCTCGTCATATAATTAGAATATGAAAAAGTGCATTTACTTATGTTATTCAACTTAAACTGTGAAACTAATATATGTATTTAATATGATATAGACTCATTACATGTAAAGTGAGATATGTAGCCTTTAGTTGTTATCATTTTGATTATTATGGCTCACAGTTTGTAAAAACCCCAAATAAAAAATATCAGAAAAATAAAATATTTTAATAATGGACTGTAAGCCATAAACATCAAAAGGCTTGACATATGTCACTTTGCATGTAATGAGTCTATATCATATGTTAGTTTCACATTTGAAAGGGACTATTCGGAGTTTAAAAATGTTAAAACTAAGCATTTTCCTCCCCCTACATGTTCCAGCCATGTCCTAATGTGTAGAATGAGCTCAGACCTTTTCACCACAAAAAATCACTCAAAAAGTTGTTAATTCGAATCCGAAGTGTCGTCATGCACGGGTTTAACATAGAGACTGCAGTAACACAAAAGACCTGAGGTGGCAGTAGTGAGTATAAAATGACCAACTTGCATCAAGCCCCTTTAAGTTGAATAACAAGTAACTGCACTTTTCCAGGGACAGCGGGTGGAAATTAGCATTTTTGCTTTAACCTGGCACATGACAACCCTTCTTTTTTAGACTGATGTCTTTTGTGCATTGGCCCTGATCAAATTAAAAATAAAATTAAAAAAATATTGTCTCAAAATCATCATGTGACCCGCACTGGGGAACCACTGCAGAACAGGACAAATCTGTGCATTTTGTCTTCATATTTACGAGCTGTTTTGTATTTGCAAAACTTTACTCATCAACAAAAAAGTACCAGATGTGCTTCAAATAGACACATACAACGCCATTTTAGCCGGAGTTTATCAAAAATAAAGCATTTGGGGAAAAAACTAAACCAAACAGAGGCTGTAAACCTGATGTTTGCCAAAGTGCAGTCAAACCAGAGGTGCCACATTTGAAAGGTGTATTAACGTTTATTTGAGGCATTTTCACTGATAAAAACACCAGTGATGAGACAAATGTTTATCATGTGGTGAAGAGTGACACTGTGGCTGAAGTTTAGAAAATAACATACAGTAAAAACAATTGCCTGTAGGTGGAGAAAAGAAAGCCTGACCAGAGCGTATACCTTTCAGCAGCTACAGACATGAAAGGATTCGGTGGCGAGCGGCGGTGATTTATCTTCAACATATTGTCCCAGTTAGCACAATTATGGGGAATTGAGGGGTGGTTTGACCTTCTAATGCCACGCTCATTTGTATCATGTCAACGGGAAAAACAGCCCCTAAATCACCACCGCGCTTCACTCCCCGCTCAAATTACTGCCTCCCAATCTGTGATCTCAAAGACACTAAAGAGACGCACCGACGAGGAGACTGTCCCAAATGTGATCGTGTCCCGCGGCGGGACAAGTGCAGCACACATGGAGCAGGAGCGGGGGTGAGAAACGCAGGGACTAATGCGGGGTCTGTGCTCGGGCCAGTCCCAGTGCAGCTACTGGGATTTCTTTGTGAATTCATGAAGAGAAGGATAATAATGGAGTTTTGATCAGTTTGAGGAAAGCACTTTGAATGTCCGTAAGGAGAAGACGAGTAACAGATGACAAGCACTGGAAATTATTGATTATTTTAACCTCATTTTCTCCAATTTGGCTTTGCCTAAATCTAAAAGGTTCTTGAAAAAAAGTGTCAAAATAGCGACAAAAATGAGCCCCAAGTGTAACATGTGCAGCCTATTCCATTATTGAAATGGTGGTGTTTGTGTGGGTCGAGAAGGTCAATCTGGTAATCCCATTGTTGACACCAGTACAGCAGTCGGCAGATTTCGCCAATTGGTGACTAAACTCCAAGGACCAGATCTTGTGCCTGGCGAAAGGAGTGCAAAAACTCTCGATGACAAAAGGAATGTACCAGATCTTTTGCCTGGCCTGCCAAACTACATGCTTTTTCATAGATAGTTCAAAGACATGATAGTCTGGGAGCAAGCACGATCTCAACGATTTCCCATGGGCGTGATTGAAAGGGGGCATCAACCAATCAGAGCAACACTTCACAGTAACCAGCGGCAGGAAGCCTTTCCAAAAACGTCCTTTTTACGAGGAACGCTTCGAACTCTGTTTCTTGCTCCAGTGTATCGGTCACCGCACCGCCATCTTTAATGTTTTGGAAGAATTCGTGGGTAAAATCGTGAAATGATTGGCTGCGAGAAGCCGCTCAGACAGTTCTTTTGAACAGAAAGGAGGAGTGTCTGGCAGGCCAGGCAACCATATCTTGCGAGTGGCGCTGCATTACGTTATGTGCCTGCGCCATTTCCGAGTGGGGCGTCGCTGAGGCATCGTTTACAAGTAGCACTGAGAGTCTCACATTCACTTCCTCCTTGTTTACATGGCGCTGCCTTGTGTTCTTCCTTAAGCATTACAGGCTCTCACAGGTCAAACAAAAAACTTTATTAACCCCATCGTGAGGTAGACAATGTTCGTATCTCGAGAAATAGAGATGAAGCCTATTCCGGTCCCGCTGTGGAGCGTATACAAAACAAAACTAATGCACATGTTCATCCCCACAACCCTTCTGCCTCGCCCCTTCCCGCCCGCGGAGTCTGGTTGGAGGAACGAGTGCTTCTCCACCTTACGCACTTCCACTCAAAGGGGGTAGATGCAAGTTGGCCATTTTATACTCACTACTGCCACCTCAGGTCTTACGTGTAACTGCAGCTTCTATATTAAGCTCGTGCATGACCAATTCGGACCCGAAGTAACAACTTTTTGAGTGACAGTGCAGGATTTTAGAGGCAGTTGTGGTGAACAGGTCTGAGCTCATTCTACACCTTAGGACATGGCTGGAAAATACATAAACAAAACATTTTTAAACTATGTATAGTCCCTTTAAATGTGCTAAATCTGGAGCTGGAAGATCACAAAATGTGCTCCTGCTCAGCGCAAAATGTTACCCTGTAGTCTATAGTATAGGGCCCAAATGTTTTGCTTTGATAACCCACTGCAAAACTAGCACTGAATGTTGTTGAGCATGTTTAATATAATATGCGTTTTATGAGAGTTTAGCTGCTCTTGTGAAAAAACAGCCTAGAATGTTCCGCACTGTGGCTTTGAAGGGTATAAAGGTTTCTTATGTGATTATATATGTCCAGATGAATGTGTTTAGTTGAGTATAAACGCTGCTCGTCTCCTCGTGCATCGGTGTCGGCTCCAGCGCCGAGTCCCGTGGTGAGATGCTCCGGTCATGGGCAGAGCGAGGGGTCAGCCTGTAGAGGGAGCCACAGAGCATGTACCCCCATTCATCGCTGGCTGTCCCGGGACCCCCCCCCCCCCTTCACACACACTCACACACACACACTCCTCCCTCCGATGCCTCCCTCCGATTGGCATATGGCACGGCTTTGTCCTTGGTCGCCCAGCCAGAAGTGATGTAATTTGTTGGCATGTCCTGTCATTTTCACAAACTACCGTCCCATCGAGGGCTCCCCCAAAACAACAGCAGCAGGAGAAGGGAGAAGGGCAGCCAGCACCAAGGCCCCCTCCTCCTCCACCCCCCGCCCCCCTCTGCCGCAGGACGTCCTGCCAACAGCTCAGAGAGAGAGATGAGGGATAACTCGGGTTCAAACGCACAAACACTTACATATATTTAGCACAGTTTAACCTGCAGTGGGACAGGACGACAGCTGTGGACATGTGACTTTGGCTAAGTACGCTTACGGGGAAGGAGGGCGCATTTTTCTACAACATTCAATAATAATGTAAAAAAAAAAGTTATATATGTAATTTATTTAAGGTCTTTCATGAAGTTTCTGTTGAGGTTCATGCAGATGTTCAGTGTATGGTCGACTGCATTTCAAATAAATCAAATGGAGCTTCTTCCCTGTGAGACACTGCCAATTTTCCTATTGGGACAATGGAGCAGTGGTTCTCAAAGTGGGGGTGGGGACCCCTCGGGGGGTCGCGAGGCCGTGGGTGCGGGTCCCCAGATGATTTCAAGACGAAATGAAAAGAAAAATGCTACTGTTTTTAGAAAATATTTGAGTGCAAAACAGCAGACAATTTGTGACAACCATTCAAATGCTTAAAACAAACTGTTTAAATACATATTAGCTTGATTTTAAAAAGTTTTTCTTCCCTAATGTAGCATAAAATGCAATAACTTTATACATGGGGGTCCTGAGTAGTTTTCGTGTCCATTTTTGGGGTCCCAGACAAAAAAGTTTGGGAACCCCCACAATAGAGTATACCTTAACCTACCTGAACCTTCCAGGAGACATGATTTCAATGCAAAATGTGAAAAAATTGATCAGACTAAAAAAAGCACAAAAATGTCAAATATGTCCAGAATTATTAAAATAAATGAAAAAATATGTATACAGTATATACCAAAAAAATCAGCATAGCACCTTCTTTGTGCAATAATAATAATGGCTTACGCTTTGTATTGTACTGTGTTTGTACTGTGTTTCTTAAAGTGCTGCACTGAACTTATTATTTATTGATGGATTAAAAAAAAAAAAAATGTTTGAAAGAGACACTGTACATTAAAGGTGCATAATATAACTTTTTATTCATATAAAAAGTTGGTATTAGTGCATATTTGACCTTGTAGTGACTGAGTGGTTGTATGGGGGGTCAGCATGGCACCTTTACTTTCCATCACAGTGATCTCTAAGGTGCTGTGGGTCCAATTGTTAGGTTGGTTTTCACTATTGACAGACCCTCTCACCTGAAAACCTACAAAACAATTGATCCTGGAGCTTTGTAGAGGCCTCAGTGATAGAAAGTAAAAGCGCCATGCTGACCCCTCATGCAGCCATTGAGTCATGAAAAGGTCAATTATGCACAAATATGTGTTCAAAAGTTCCATAATGCACCTTTAATACAACATTTCTGAAAATGCACTGATTTGGTCAAAAGGCAATATTCCCACCCACAGTTCCTGGGCAGCTGTAAGATCATCTCACTGTCACTTTCATTCACTGTCTTGTCCATAAGTTTCAACTCATGGTTTAGCTCCTTTTGAGTAAATGTGTTAAATTATTGCCGACAACAACATTTTTTGAGAAAAGAATTGAATCTAAAAGTATGCCTAAGCTTGTCTAAAGTCTGCAGCCCTGTTAAACTCGTAGGTTTTTGTTTCTTTAACCCACTTTTCCCTCTTGTGGACGCCTATTGCTATGGAAACAGTTGTGACGCTACTTTCACTGTCGCTTGAAACAAACGGAAAGGAACAAACTGCGGAGCTGATACAAGGACTAAACCAGGTCTTTGCTGTGAACCGCTCTCGTTGTGTTACAAGTATCTTTTCTGTGAAGTGGATATTGCCTCTGATGAGATTATGATAATTCCACATTCACAACATGAAGCAGAGTCCGACTTAGGAACAACAATATCCACACTTTGACTCTAAAACAGGATTCACTTTTAAGTCCTTCGTGACCCCCGGCGTCCAATGTTTAATTAAGTCTTGAGACCGGACCGAGAGGGATCTTCAAATCTTCAAAGTCTAAGTCCGGGCTTTGAGCTGGTTCGGATCCTGTTGTGTGGAGTTTGCTCATAGTTGACCTCACCTTCTGTCGGGACGTCCCACTGACAAACAGGACAAAGAGGATTCACTCCGGGGGCGCATTGAGCTGAGGAGGGGCACCGGCTGATCTCAGGCTGAGACACACACCTCCACAAAACACACATGTGGATTTAAAAGTGGGGACAAAGACACAACAAACATAAGAGTATGTTGCTTTGAAATATTTAGTCGAGCTTTCAAAAGTTGAGTGTCAACAAATGAATGTTTGCCCTTTTTATCTGTGTGACTGTAAAAAAGTAAAAAAAGTGGTATATGAAGTTTGTATTATTGTATTTTACTGGTGTGAATCGTCTAGAAAAGCCCAACCAGTAACAAGCGTTGAAAATTAGCACTGGGAGCTCTTCATGCCTCACATCAGCTGCAAACCCACGTTATAACTATGTTGATCACTTTGTCCCTGATAAATAAGTCAATAAATAAAAGAAAAATCTAGGTTGCAATCCTTGTAATCCTAATCCTAAGTAACTCATGCCCCTAGAGGCCATAAGTGCCACTGCAGGTGTTGTAGCGAGTTGTGATTTTTTAACTTATTGATCGTCCTTGAGAGTAAATTCTACGCTGACAGAAAAGACGAAGGGAGGGAGGGACATCAATTACACAATGGAGATATTTTTTTTCACTGAAACTTGGCTGTGAATAGTGTTAAAGTGACGTTAGCCCACAGCTAGCTTTGCCCGTTAGCCTGTTAGCTTCATCTTCGTGATTCCATTAGTGTGTATTGGTGGCTCCGGTCTGGTGGCAGGAAAGTTGCAATTGCAGTTTTCTGGCCAGAGACACCGGGGGGAGATGTAAGACCCCCCAATCATCCCATTAACACTTGTGTTACCCCCAGAGGGACTACGGAAAGGATTTATTAAGGTAAACAAGTTACTTAGTTCTGCTTTAAACTTTTTTTTTTCATTGCTTTTTTTCTTTGTATTTTTGTCACACATTTTTGTCCCTTTTTTTTTTGCTCTTTAGTGGATTTTTTGTTGCATTTTTTTTGCATTTTTGTGATTTTTTTTGTTGCTCTTTTGTTTCATTTTCATTCAATTTTCGTCTGATTTTTGTCGCTATTTGGCCCAAACTGGAGAAAATGTGCCCGGGAATGTTGTGATATTTTAGTCGACAACTTTGTGAACTAGAAATGGTTTTGAATATTGCATTGCTTCAAGGATATTTCAGCAAAGTGAGTTAAATTGATTAAAAACCTTTTGATTGAAATTGTGGCTCAGATGTTTGGCTCTTGTTTCCCTTTTCCCCACTGTTAATTTTTACTTCCTTTTTTTATTTTTAGCTGACAAAACTGTGTGGTCTCTTAATCATAGTTTTACTCTTTAAGTCTGACTTCTTTAGCTTTTGTTTGTTTTAGTTAACAAGAATAATTCAGTGACAAAACTAAAGTGAAATGTGCTGTACTATAGTTGTACGAAATTAACTCTGTCACTGAAGGACCTCATCGCTCACAAATCACTCGGACTCTCCATAAATCACGTGTACCTGGCCCTCTCATCGCGTTAAAGCTCTGTCCATATGGCACCGCGCAGTATATCAACCTGTCCAAGATGGCGGCCGCTCCCCCTCGTCCCGGGACAGGCCTTTAACGGGGGACAAGCCTAATGTGGGACTCCTCACGTTTTTACACTTCAGATTCTCTGTTGACATTGCGCGGCTGCCAGAGCTGTTATTCTGATTGCACCTCCTCATCTTTTCATCTTTTATTTGTTTATGGTGTCAAGGCGCCCGCCAAGCTTTTTATATTTTCTGATATTTTACGAGAAATGATACGCGGGTCGTTCACATTTCCAGTAAAGTGCGGAGCGACGGCAACATCTTCCAAAAACTCCAATGTTCGGTCCAGATATATTTCCCCCACAGACAATAGGCCTTTGTAGAGTTTGTAAACATTATGGCAGCAGCTCCAGGGATGATGCCAGGACACAGTGAGAAAACAACAGTGCATTTTCATGGACGTAATTTGAAAAAAAAAATACTAAATATAGGCAATATTTTCACACCTGGCTAGGGTCGAGACTGCATCACTGATTAATTTAAAGAAAAAAATGTGGCATGTTCCTAATAAGGCCATAAGGGCGGGCTTGACTGTAGACTCGGCCCTTGTGTGACGTGTAGTTCGGTTAGCCCTAATGCTAACGGCCTGTCAATCAAAGTCCGGCCCTCATTAGGATACGACATTTCTAAAAAAGCCTAACCCAGCGTTATCACAGGAGGAATATCTAGCTGTAGAAAGTTTAGGAACATTTGGCACCCCGCTTTAACATGCTTTAAAGTGCAATGGTAGCTTATGGAAGACGAGCTTGTTCTGTCGCTTGTTCTTGAACATTGTCAGTTGAGCCCTGTCTCACATCCTCATGAAGACTGTTCTAGATTTTAGCTACATGAAACTGAAACGCAGCCTGACCATGTTTATTATTGACTCTGGGAACCACCAGGAGACCCCTCCCTGAAGTTCTCAGGGCCCGAGATGGTTCGTGGAGGTACTGAAGTAATGTCGGCCATTGGAGGGGACATGCATTTAATTGTCTTATAAATCAGTGGTTCTCAAGGGTTCTTTACCCTACAGGGGTTCCTCAGCTTTTCAGGGCACAACCCTGAAAAGCTGTGTCTAAAGTCAAATTTCAAGAAATCTGTCTAGGGGCGAGATATTTACACTTAAAGCAGTACTAAGTAACTTGTTTACCTTAATAAATCCTTTCCATAGTCCCTCTGGAGGTAATATAAGTGTTAATGGGATAATTGGGGGGTCTTTCATCTCCCCGTGGTGTCTCTGGCCAAAAAAACACAATTGCAACTTTCCTGCCTCTCGCTCGGAAGCACCAATACACAGTAATGGAATCACGAAGAAGAAGCTAACAGGCTAGCGGGCAAAGCTAGCTGCGGACTAGCCCCACTTAAACAGTATTTACAGCAAGTTTGAGTGAAAAAAAATATCTCCATTGTGTAATTGGATGTACAATATCCCTCTCTCGCTTTGTCTTTTCTATCAGCGTAGTATTTACTGTCATGGACAATTAATGAGTAAAAAATCACACAACATGCTACGACACCTGCAGTGGCGCTTATGGCCTCTAGGGATATGAGTTATCTTGCGACCCCCACTTCAGTGTCCCGTGACCACTGGACGACCATCCGTGACCCAAATAAAAATGTAATTTGTATGTCGTATAAAGTATTGTACTGTATTGTATAGACATTGTATAGACCTCTGCAGTTTCAGATGGAAAATATTGAAAACAAATGTTCTGGCGTCGGACTGAAAATGGTTCTGCGACTCACTTTTGGGTCCTGAACCACTAGTTGGGAATCACTTGATTGATTGGGGACAAATATGGAGGGTTGGAAGTGCCGTGTTTGTTAAATTCAAGCACTTCACACAATCACAAACGCAGCTTATAGTTACATTTTACTTAAAAATCCACAGAATAATGTTCGTGTCCAGAAAAGAAGAACTTCACTGAAACTTAAACATACGCTAAAACAGTTATTATTATTATTATAGTATTTGGGATACAACTTTTACTGTTGAAAAATACATTGGATTGAATATTGAGGCTACTCTGCCCACCTCGCACAGATAAAATAAACATAATATTGATTTTTGTCTCCTCATTTAATGTGTTTGGTGTATGTAAAAATCAGGGAAATGCACACTCTGGTCTACAAGGCTTTAATCAGAGGAAGCTTCTCTGCATTTCAAAAAACATGTGAAGATTCAGCCATTTCAGACATGAACAAATCCAGATATCGCATCATAACAATCAGCATAAAGCCTCAGACTGAGCCTTGTGTAAAATGTATTCAGTGTGTTTCAAGTCCAGTGCGTTTGGCCCTTAATAACATTTCTTTTATGTTTCTGCTTCCTGCATTAGCCTCTCAGCCTCATTTTTATTCAACATTACACGTCCACAAATGACACAATACAAGCTTTGAAATGATTATGATGTATTCAGCTGTTTTACTGGCCTGGGCTTTTTAAGGAAAATTAGCCCGAGTATTATCATGCTAAATATTTATCAAGAATGAACGACATCCAGGCAGTGTCCATGTAATCTGAAGGATGAAACATTGTTTTATATAAAGAATCAAACAAAAATGATAAACCGTGCTGGTCTTGAGATGTGTTGAAAGGAAAAGACGTGTTTGTGGTGCAGATGGAAATGGTTTCTCAGGCAGATTTCATGTTCACATTTGAATACACAGTTAGCCTTTGATTCTGCATCATTGTTGTATCAATTAACAGCTGTAACATGTAAATTGGGGGCCACACAGGACACGACTAAACACTGCAACACATTGTTTTAAAGTGTTTTAGTGGATCATTTCAAGCACATTATGGTAAAAAGATAATATATTATATTATGCTTTTTACACTCACCTGGAGACATGGGCGTAACTTCCTTAAAGGAACAGGCCACCGATTTTACATACTGAGATAATCATACCTGAGCTTAGACGTACCTGTCTGGTCTTTGTGCCTGTGGGAAAGCTTGGTCGCTTCTAACTTCAACCCATTTGGAGCCATAGGAATATACTGGGAGAGGCCAAATGCTAACAACATCTTTGGTCTTTTTGCGTGACTGAGGGTACACAGTTTTTCCATACTGGGATATGTTCTTACCTGAGCTTAGACGAGTTGATTCGTACCTGTCTGGTCTTTGTGCCCGTGGAAGATTGTGGTAGCTTCCAACTTCACCCCCGTTTGGAGCTATAGGAATACATTGGGAAAGCAACAACATCTTTGGCCGTTTTGTATGACTGAGGGCACGCACAAAGACCAGACGGATACGCATCAACTTGTCTAAGCTAAGATTGATCAGAGGTTTTGACCCGTCTATCGAGCAGTACCCGCGGACCCACCTCCAGAAGTGGAGCCAGGCTGATGGTCAGAATCACCTGCCTGGAGGACTCGCCTATTGTACATGTTTTTAGTGGTAGGTGAGTACCCAGCGGAAACTTACACAGACACGGGGAGAACATGCAAACTCCACACAGAGAGAAAGAACGAACCCAGGACCTTTATCCCATTCACTTTGGTTGTTTCTTCTTCCACTGCTAAAGTGCTCTGACCTGTTGTTCCAGGATTTTATCGCATCAATAGTGGGAGCACAAAACCGTCCTTCACTTTGTTGCTTTGCTCAAAGTGTGTTCATCACCGCACTGTTGATTCGTGAGCATGGCTGAAAATGAACGCTCGTTTTCACTGTCATTCCCTCAATTCAAAATCCTGACCTGCTGTGTCTCACTCCTTACGGTCTTTTCTTTACAAAAAAAATGTCAAATTTCATGAAAAAGTTATTATTATGTCCTTTATTTCATCAACAATAAGAACATGGCCGCTGGAAATCTTAACAATTATACATTTAGACTGATCATGTGTGAAGTATTGAGAGAAAAGGCCGCACCATTTGATCATTATTTTCATGATTATCTGACACCATGGATTACAAGCAGCTCTTTGGAGAAGCGTGTTTGCATATTCATGAATCTATCCGTCTAATCTTACATTGATTGATATGGAATTGATGCATCAGACCAGAACAAAGGTTGCCACTCACTCTCAGGCTGGATCACCCTCCGTCTGTGCGGCTCCAGAGGCTCGAGTGCGTCTTGTTGTTGTGTCGAGTGCCGCTGGTGGGCACTTCAAAATGCATTAATCCACAAACTGGGGAATAAACGCTGTAAAATAGATTATCACATTATGCTGAAAAGTCTTTATACGAATATGAGTGTCTATATCATGTGTTTGTTGCTTGTAAGAAGAAGTGAAGAAGTGAACATGTCCAAAAAAGAGAATGTTGACTTAAATGAAATACATTGTCTTCATGTATCTAAGCAACAATTTAAAGACCTTTATGGACTTGGATTCAAAAATGAGGTTGAGGCATAATGTATCTGACCATTTTACAGAGCCATTTCTAGCTCTATGCAAATGGTGCCCCATGTCCACTGTGGCACAACAAGTCTAGAAGTTAGTTTCACTTTTTTTTAAATTAATCATCCAATTCTCTTCTTTAAAGGTGCATTTGTGAATATTTGACCTTGTAGTGACCGAGCCGCTGTATGAGTGGTCAGCATGGCGCCTTTACTTTTGATCACAGTGGCCTCTGACGCTCCAGGATAAACTGTTTGAAAGGTTTTCACTGCAGACGGATCCTCTCACAAAAAACCTGCAAAACAATTTATCCTGGAAAGTTGTAGAAACCACCATGATTGAAAGTAAAGGCGCCATGCTGACACTCATGCAGCCGCTGAGTCACTACAAGGTCAAATACGCGCAAATATAAACTTTTGCATAAAAAGTTGCATAATGCACCTTTAAGGCCCAAAGCTGTTCAGTCCATCAGATGGTAGATTGGGACTTAACAGCTTTGGGCCTTGAAGAAGAGAACTGGACGATACTCAAAACTTTGGCATCTATGTAATTAAAAGATGTCCAGTTGAAGCGATTAAGCTTCTGTTTGTATCTACCTGGATGATTGAGGTCAATCTTTGTTCAAACAGACCTGTAACCTGCTACTGGAAGCGGGACGTCTCCAGCTCGACTCCATGGAGATGTTGACTAAAGGCAGACAACTATGAGATGTTCAGGTCTTCATCCAAGTCCATTTTTGTATTGTTGGCATCGGTATAATCCAAAATATTAAGCACTGTGCCTTTAAAGCAGTTCT
This sequence comes from Gobius niger, assembly GCF_951799975.1. NCBI lineage: Eukaryota > Metazoa > Chordata > Actinopteri > Gobiiformes > Gobiidae > Gobius > Gobius niger. The sequence continues at coordinate 22,960,597 of NC_136865.1, read as the reverse complement.
AAGTAACTTGTTTACCTTAATAAATCCTTCTCGTAGTCCTTCTGGGGGTAATACAAGTGCTGATGGGATGATTGGAGGGTCTTTCATCTCCCCCTGGTGTCTCTGGCCAGAAAACCACACTTGCAGCTTTCCTAACTAACGGAATCACGAAGAAGAAGCTAACAGGCTAACGGGCAAAGCTAACTGCGGGCTAGCACCACTTTAAACAGTATTTACAGCCAGGTTTGAGTGAAATAAATATATCTCTATTGTGTAATTGGATGTACAATATCCCTCTCTCCCTTTGTCTTTTCTGTCAGCGTAGTATTTACTCTCATGGACAATTAATGAGTAAAAAACCGTAACATGCTACGACACCTGCAGTGGCGCTTATGGCCTCTAGGGGCATGAGTTACTTGCTAAAACTTCAATCAAACAATAGAGGTATAAAACATCCAGGTAAGTTGATTATGAGCTTCTTCAAAAGGTTGTATGGGAAACTTTGGCTTCTAAGTCAAGAAAATCAACTTGGGTCCATTTTGTAGTGACTAATAAATGACAAAACATTAGTGAAAAAGACAAAAAAGCACATTTTGGTCCCGGCACTGGAGTGGAGAGGCTTCTGACCTTTTGCACACACTCTCACACACCTGCATGTCCACTCTGCAACGCTGCCCCTAATTAATAACGATTCTCTCCCGAACAACAGAGCGACTGAAATGTGCAAATGGGACAATAAATAAAGCTCTTAAACATGGCTTTTACCAGCGAGGCGGCACCATCTCTGCGCCGATCGTTAGTAAACAGCACGCCATTTGTCGTTATTACTCGCTGGTGCGTGGAAAAGCCAGATGAAACCACCGGGGTCAGAGCGAATCGTCAAAGTTTAAGTGAGGAGCAAACAGTGACTATAAAGTACAAAGGCAAACGCACGAAACAGGAAATGGACTTCAGTTTGCTTTACACTTGAGAGGAGGAGGCAGGAAGGGTCACATGCTAGAACTAATAAAGCATTACAACACATGCTAAAAGTTGGATGTGCTTACAGTGTGAAAGCCCATATTAACACCTCATTGTAGCTTTAATTTAAAACTAATAGTGTGGGCCTTGTGTCAGCTATAGGAGCCTTTATTTTCTGTCTTTCTTGTTGTCTTTTAGCTGTTCTTTCTCCTTTCAGCGTCTGGATTCTGTCGTGACATACGTGCTGCCAGGCTCTTTCACCGGTGGGCATACTTGATTGTTTGCTTCAGTGCTCTCTCACTGGTTTATTACTCCTAATCAAATCCACTACCTGTGTACATAGTTTCAATCATTTTTAGAGAAAAAAATCAAGGACAAAATGTGCGTGTTGCCATCCCATTTTCTACACGTCTTTGCACAAAGTAGAGTAGGGAGACACTACAGGCAAAACTCAATTTTTTCAGTTTTCAGGTTTTGGGCCAAATTGGTCTCTGATCATATAAGCTTTCACCCGGAAACAGAAAATATGCCTAATCTTCACAATAACATGTTTAAATATTGTGCTGATTCAATGTTTGCCCATAGACTTATATGGGACAATGCAATTTCAAGGGCCTTTTTCTCAAAAGACATTTTTCTGTCATTGTGGCGACACTATGTCCACGTCAGTCGGACCTAAAGACTTCACATTTTCCAGCCTTGGACTGAACAATATTTGGAAGATTTTTTCAGAGGGATTTTTTATTTTTTAATCCCTAGCCCCATTTATTGAGTTTTGAATGTCAAAAAATAAGGCGAAAATACATTTTTTTACACATTTTTCTTATTTTAAAACTAAACAAGAAATCCAAAATCCCCTCTGAAAACGTCTTGGTAACTCATGTATCAATAAAATGAAACCATAAATTTGAATGTAGCTCTGTCCATTATTCAGATTTCGTCGCCGAAAAGATGGGAAATTTGGGGCATTTTTAGGCATAAAACACCTTGTTCTTATATGAAAAGATAAAATGACAGAAAACTTGCAATGTATTTTTTTCTCACATTTACGCCAGTGATCGACAGCAAAAGTTTCAAATTAATATCTGTAAATATACATTTTTTCCCTATTCACCTGCAGTGTCTCGCCTTAAGCACTTTCTTTTTATTATTAATGTCGGGAAATGGTTCACTGTAAATAACAATATATTTATTCATCGTTTGCAAATGTAATACACTGCTTTTTAATTAGATTTTATATATTGAAACCGGAAGCGCTATAACACGTGACTTGCGAAAGCTAGTTTAAAAAAGCTAGGCCCACAGCCTCAGAGTAGAAGCTGTGGCGCAGTAGTCGGGCCGTGGCCAAAGCCTTTGTGCACCTGTGGGACGTGTAAGTGTCATTTTATCTGTTTCTGTACAACCATTTGACTTAATCCTAAATATGCTAAAACCTACCTTTTATCGTTTGTTCACAGGGGACCTATGTATACCCTTTGTACTGTTTTGAGCTCAAAATGAACTTTAAAAAAGACATCTGATTCTCCCTGGTCATTCCGAGGGGACAACATGTACACTTGTCTCCGTTATCCATACTTAAAGCCACATCACGGAGAATTTTACCCAATAGAAATGTATTTTATGACAAATACCTCATAAATGTATAAACAAACATGTGCTTTTGCTGTGAGCGGCTCAGCTTTCCTAAAACATGACTGTAACTGTACTGGGAGTGGGTACGTCTCCAGCTCGCCTCCATGGAGATGTGACTAGTATAGTCTAAAATGCTGCACAGTGTGCCTTTAAGACCGTACGTGCTGCGTTTGGAAAGGGACGGCATTAATACCAAATGAAGTGACACAAAACTCCTCGGGCGTCATTGATCAAGACAGGTGCTAAATAGTGAGTGAAATATGGAAAATAGCCCATTTAAGATTGCTTGTATTACAGTTTGAAGGCCCCAAATCTGATAAGTAAATAAGAGTTCTTCTTATTAACTTTAAAACATGATACTCTCTTTGCACATGAGCAAACACTTGGTAAATGCCCCCCATTTACCGCAAATCCACTATCTATAATCTCAGCCAATTTTACTGTCAACATCTTGAGTTGAATATGCATCAATGGTGACTGTTATCCACAGTGCCATAAATGCGATAAAACAAAACAAAAATTAGGAGGATAAGAATGTTTTAGCCCTAGTGTTTTGGAGAAAAGGGAATAGTTAATCTTTGTATCATGAAAAATGTGACATTTCTAAAGAGGTGTGCCTAGAAATAGAGTATATCCTGGTATACGCCGAAATGAAAACACTTTCTGTTGTCCTTGGACAGATTGCAGACTATGAAGGAGCTGGATACAACACTTGACCAGGTATTTGATTTGGGGTTCATTTATTCCCCCTTTAAATGGACTAGATACAAGTTGGTCATTTTATGCTCACTACTGCCACCTCAGGTCTTATGCGTAACTGCAGCTTCTATATTAAGCTCGTGCATGACGGCACATTCGGACCTGAAGTAACAACTTTCTGAGTGACAGTGCAGGATTTTAGAGGCAGTTGTGGTGAACAGGTCTGGGCTCATTCTACACATTAGGACACTGTTGGAACATGTAGGGGGAGGAAAATACTGCATTTTCAAACTCCGTATAGTCCCTTTAAAGCAGGGGTGTCCAAACTTGTTTTCACTGAGGGCCACATACAGAAAAATATACAACAACTGGGCCGCACTCAGTTAGAGGTCAGATATAACCATCTCTATTGTATTAAAGTTAGCAAATTCAATAAAATGTTAACTATGCTTTTTAATTGAATATGCTTTAAGGGGCTAGATGCAAGTTGGCCATTTTGTACTCACTACTGCCACCTCAAGTCATAGGTGTAACTGCACCTTCTATATTAAGCTCGTGCATGACGGCACTTAAGACCCAAAGTAACACCTTTTTGAGTGACAGTGCAGGATTTTAGAGGCAGTTGTGGTGAACAGGTCTGAGCTCATTCTACACATTAGGACATTGTTGGAACATTTAGGGGGAGGAAATTAGATAATTTTACCATTTTTAAACTCCGTATAGTGGGGGGGGGGGGGTATTATGCAAAATCGACTTTTTCAAGCTTTACATCATGTTATTATGTCATTCCCTCATTAAAAACATGCCTGAAGTGTTGCCTTGACACATTCACGTATTTTTGAGTAATCTGTAAAAACTCTGATGGCAGCTATTTTAGGGATAGCTTTGCTTGAGTCCTCCTAGGAACGCCCCCACCTCCTGGAGACGCCTCCGAGCTTTCGTCACCAGCCGAGTGACCAACCACTGCTCCTCAGCAGAACCCCCTCCCCACTGATGCCACAGACAGAGTGTGGAGGGGGCGTGTCGGAAAAGGTCAGAGGTTCTTAAAGAGACAGAGGCCTATTTCAAGTCATTTGCTACAGCCATTTTGAAAGAGCAATTTTATACAAGGCAGTTATTCTAATTTACTGCATTTACAGACCAACAGAAGGTTTCGTCATCATTGTAGTGTGATATAGACTGGTGCCATGTGATTGAAAAAAGCATTTTAAAGAAAGAAAAAAAACAGCCTTCATCACAGTTTTTCTGTTTTTCTATTTTATATATATATATATAAATAATTATTTATATATTTAAAAAGAATCCATTTTATTTTTAGAAATTTGCAGTGGGCCAATTAAAAGTGGGCCGTGGGCCAGTAGTTTGGACACCCCTGCTTTAAAGCCTCAAAGCGGAACATTGCAGATTGTATGGTGAAGCATCAGATCTAAACTGAACACAACAGATGGACAGTATATAATTTCTTTTTTTTCTTTTTTTCTTTTTTTTTTACTATTTTTTGTGTTTTTGGTGCTATTTGTGGTGAAACAACAGAGTTTTCTCTTTTGAAATTATAGTGAAAAAAGAAAGTACCAAAAATGTATGATCAATGGAGGAATGGGCCGCTTTACCATTAGATTACATGATGTTAAAGGGACAACACACAGAACAGGGGTGTGCACACTTTGGATCAGGGTTATTTTGGTACCTTCTTTTTTCATTATGATTTAAAAAGACTCTGCTTTTTCACCACAAATGGCTTCACACGACCACCAGTGATAAACTGGTAAACTGTCCAGTAACAGGACGGCATAGGTCAAGCTGATGAACAAAAATTAAAATTCTGAAACGCGATGTGTGAGTGATTTGTTGGTAATTGATTCAGCGGTTGCTACAGACACATGTGTAGTGTTTAAAATCCATATCGTGCTCTTAAAATGAGCTTGTCTAACCTCGCGTAGATTGCATGGGTTGTTGCACAGAGATAGCGACTAATGGGGGGCATACAAATAATGATTAGCCCTCTATGTAAATGGCAATTAAAGGACAGTTAATGCTCGGGGCGCTGTCCTCGTGTCGGGACGGGCAGTGATAGGATCCGGTCCAGCTGCCTCCATCCGTCAAAATCAGGCAAAAACAAGCAATCGTCTCTGCTCCAATCAATCCACGGTAATGGGAAATTAGGGCCCGCATTTAGGGGCTAAGTGTATGTGCGTATGTTGATTTGACCCTAATAGACATTTGATAAAACACGGACAAATGGGCGGACAAAGTGCTGGCGTATACAACCGAAAATGAGTGGCGTTTGTTTCACTCACATGTGTCTAAGTGAAAAAGGTTTTAGAAAAGGGTTTAGATGGAGAGAGAGAGAGAGAGAGAGAGAGAGAGAGAGAGAGAGAGAGAGAGAGAGAGAGAGAGAGAGAGAGAGAGAGAGAGAGAGAGAGGGGGGGGGGGGTAAAGCCATTGGCATCTGAATGAGCTTCACTGTGGCTGATTTGCATAAGTAGTCGAGTGCCGCCATCTAGTGAGTGTCAGGATTCAAAACAGGAGAAACCAGAGCAGTCAGAGGAAACCTGACAAGCCAGTATACAAGCTCCTATTATGTTATACTATTATTGTATACTACTGCATGCAAGCTTCCTATTCTTTACAAAGATGTCTAGTACGGCATCAGTGGTGATTTCTTCGAATCCCTGATGGCCGTGATCGACATTAACCAATTAGAAAAGTCAGATATAAAAGCGTATTCCCCAATCAAGGAGTAGTAGTAGTTTTACGATGGCATCACTGAAGAGCAGGGACCGATGTGAACGATCTATGTAAAAAAAAAAAAGGCTTTTAAAGGAACAGGCCACAGTTTTTCCATACTGAGATACGTATGTTCTTACCTGAGCTTAGGCGAGTTGATATGTACCTGTCTGGTCTTTGTGCGTGCGCTCAGTCACCTAAAACGATCAAAGGCATTGTTAGCATTTGGGCTCTCCCAATGTATTCCTATGGCTCCAAACGGGGGTGAAGATGGAAGCTACCACACTCTTTCCACGGGCACAAAGACCAGACTGGTACGTGTCAACTCGTCTAAACTCAGGTAAGAACATATCACAGTATGGAAAAACTGTGGCCTGTTCCTGTAATATAAGTCAGCACACACATACACTGTTTGTCTAGCTTTGTGACGTCAACTAGAGTTGGCTATATTGGCCAGATTTACCTCCTCGGGAATAAAAGATCTACCACTACGACTACTACTAGATCAATAAGTATACATATTCATCCTGCTGCTAAAATTGCTGACGAGGTGTCTTGAAGTGAGAGGAGATGAAGACTAACTTTGATTTTATTTGCACATCAGTTGATTTTGGAAAGTTAAGTTGTTCAGCTATCATTGCCTATTCTATACGAGCATTTACAGATAATTTAAACTCTCAAACTTTTCATGCAATAAAAATTAAAAAATAAAACAATATCACACACAACAGAGCGACACAATACACTGCATAACCTAATATATTTCCTATATTATTTCCTATTCTGTACCAAAGACTATGTAAACTTATTTCCTATGTTTGATTATGGTTATGTATATCTTAATTGTACCATAATGAGCTGGTCTCAGAGAACAAACCGGAATATAAAAGAACGGCAGCTGTAAAGTTTGTAAATACGTTTAAAGGGGTAGGCATAAAGAAGCATTGTTTGCTTCAGCCAACTCCCTTTTGGGCATTATTGTGTTTCTTTTCTTTAAGACTCTGTTGTGGCCTGTCCATGTGCGAAAATGATGCCTCGTGCTCCCTGAAACACTCTATCCCAATGTGAGCCTGATGAATCCTGGCATTGACACCCAGGCCATCATGGAAGAAGAAATCCACTGATGGAACAACCTGGTCATTCACGATGTTCAGGTCGTCAGATGATCTCATTCTTTGGGCTCATAGTGTTGCTGAATAAGAATGCATACGGTTTTCATTTCCTTTCATTTTTATATTCTTACAGCGTTAATGCATCTCCCCAGCGCAAAGAACTCAAACATTTCCTCTCAAAGCTCACACGTGACCTCTTCTCTCTGCCCACTTCACACACACTCCACATATTACACCCCCATATCTGCCGTCCTTCAAATCTCTGCCTTTATCTGATGAAACTTATCCCCAAAACCACTCAAAGAAAACTCCTTTGACTCACTTTCCCGCCGCCGCACTGAGCCCTTTCACTCCTTTCACTCCTTTCGCTTTTCAATCCCCTCCATGATCGCAATAATCTGGTCCCAGTGAGATTGACAGTTCATTTCACAAATCAATATTTACAATTTACTTCTTTCAAAGTTCATTCTGGCAGAAGGGAAAAAGGGGGGACTCCATATTACCCGGCGCCCAAATAAGCTGATCATATCTTTCATTGGGACCTGGAATGAGCTCCGATCCAAAATGTTTCTAGTTTTTTTTTTTTTTTTTTGTATTCTCTCTCCCTCTCCCTCTCTCTCCCTCTCTCTCTCCTCTCGCAGAAATCAATGGTGGCGTGGAGCGCTTTAATCTGGCGCGTTGACAGTAAATCTTTATCAGTTTGTGGGGGACTATTTCCCAGCAGAACAAAAGGCGGCCGCGGTGTGGACTCGGAGATACACGGGGCTATAACAGCAGTGGACACCGTTCAAAGGGTCATTAATCAGAATCGCTGACAGGTCGCGCCTTGTCCTCTGCCGCCTTTTCATCGAAGGGACTCCGTTTCCCACAATCCCCGGCGACAGGGGTATAACAAACAACTGCCACTGCTGTTATCGGGTCCAAGACAGGAGTCAGAGATAAATCTATCAAAAATAAATTTAGGTTAGGGCTCCTATACCTGACTCTTAAAGCTATTTTGGGACCTTAAAGTCATACTGCATGTAACGTTTCACCCAATAAACAAAACAAACATACAATATAGTTTATATATAGTATGTAATATATAGGCCATAACACCTTTGCTCAGCCCAAGTCCGTCAGATCTTGGAAGCTAAGCAGGGAAGGGCCTGGTCGGTTCTTGGATGGGAGACCGTTCGGGAACACAGGATGCCTGGGGTGAATGTGGTGTGTGCGTGAGTGTTGGTGGTGGTCGGAGGGGCCGATGGCACAGACTGGTTGCCTCGCCTTCCGTCAGTCTACCCCAGGGCAGCTGTGACTAATGAATGGAGGAACCCTACACTCTGGAATCTGAGGACTGGACGGTCTGTGATCTTGGCCCGTCTGCTGAGGGATCCTTCAGCCCTGGGTCTCTATAGCCTATCCGTCCATGGGAGTGGATCTCTCCTTCTGTGGTTCTCCCCAAGGTTTCTCTTTTCTCCTGCCGGGTTTTTGAGTTTTTCCTTGCCGTGCTGGAGAGTCTAAGGACAGGGGACGCCCGCTCGTCGCTACCTCCTATTGGACATTATATTTGCCTGGATTCACCTGAACTTTTAATTGTCATATTTATTGCTCTGTTTTATTGCCTTGATGTTTGGTGACGCCCTGTGAGGCGACTTCTGTTGTGATATTGGGCTATACAAAACCATTAAACTTGAAACTTGACTAAATGGTCTCAACTTATATAGTAAATGGTCTCAACTTATATAGCGCTTTTCCACCAACATTAGGCACTCAAAGCGCTTTACAGCAAGGATCCACTCACCCATTCATACTCTCATTCATACACCAATGTACGCAGACACTGGGGGCAATGTGGGTGAAGTGTCTTGCCCAAGGACACAACGACAGTGTGCACTTATGGGATTCGAACCCCCGACCTTCCGATCATGAGACGACCCGCTCTACCATCTGCGCCACTGTCGCAGATGGTAGACTACAACAGTAGCTTACCACCACCGAGTATGGAAAGAATGAATAATGACGACAGTGCAGCGCTTTGAGAAACTTGGTAATACAGGCTTGTAAAGCGCAATACAAGTGTAAGCCATTATTATTCATTTAAATACATGTGTCTTTACTGTGAGCAGGTTCGTCTCTTCAGATCTCATTCATCACTTTACTGGGAGCGGGACCTCATTTGTTTTGAGGTATATGAGGTACACAATACATGAAGTACAATTGCCAATCCAGTACAATTGTGCAACATGAAACATACACTAGTAAAATAAAACACATAATAATGAGTTTATAAATGAAATGAAATAAACTAGGATTAAAAAAAGGAAACATGATATAATAAATATGTCCAATCAAACAGCGAATGTGAAGACCACACAGGTCAAGTGGCCGGTGACAGGTTATTTAGTGTTCATGAGTCTGATGCAGTGGGAAAAAAGCTGTTCATTTGGCAGAATTTGCCAAGAGCTTCTGGATGCAGCAAGTGGAGGAACACGTGATCAGTGGAGCTCCACAGGAAATGACGTCAGTGCCACTTTTTTCCCGCAAACACAAGTGAATTTTAATAAAACGCCTTTCATATACTCCACTATCCTTAAGGTTAGGATTAAGGTTAGGATTAAGGTTAGGATTAAGGTTAGGATTAGGGTTAGTTTCGATTAGTTTAAACTAGCGTTGTCCTGCTGAGGAGACGTCATCTCCTGGAGCTCCACTGATCACGTGCCGCATCCAGACCCTTCTGGAAGGTTCTGGTCTGGATGCACCGTAGCCTCCTGTCTGAAAGGAGAGGGACAAACAGTTCATGTCCAGGATGAGAAGGGTCAGCTGTGATCCGACCTGCACACCCCTGTGTTTTGCAGAAACCGTGGGTCGACTTCATACATATGTTTTGAGTTGCTTAGTTGCTCTTGTGACATAGCAACATATAACCTGAAATTTAAAAGGTTGTCCCATGGCCTACGACTTGTGGCTGAAGTTGTTGTTGTGATCATACATGGGAAATGAAACTTTGGACGTCTGATTAGTTTTGTATAGCCAGTGCTCAATTTGAAAATTAGTGTTTTCAGGAACAATATTGGTCTGATGTGATGGATTCGGGGGACAGGCCAAAACATTTGCTGGAAAACTCTCATTAAATAACATTATATCAGATCCAGATCCTCCTAAATATCTCCTGGATCCTGAAAAACTGAAAATGGGTCAGATTAAGCACTGTGTATAGCCCAATATCAGAACAGGAGTCGCCTCACAGGGCTGCACCAAACATTAAGACAAGGAAACAAAACTAAACAAATGTAATGCCTATAAGCAAATGTAGAGTCCAGACAAACATAGACCATGTATTAACTGTCTTAACTGTTGCAAAAATCACTGTGGTACAACATCACAAAGTCATTTCCATTTTATTTCGGTCATAAACAAATGATCACACTGAAACCACCATGTGAATTGAGATCAAATGTGTTTTGCTTCTCCAGAGCAGTGATGATTGGTCTCTAATGCTGCACTAAAGAGCTCTCACTGATACAGTCTTTACACAAAATCAATGCAGACTCAATTAGAAATGTTTTATGACAGATTTGGTGGTGCTGTTGCCTCGTGGGAGGCATAGAGAATAAACAGACCCCGGAGAGTAAAGATGATGCGCCACATTAGACCAATGTAATGGAACACTGCCCTCTAGTGTCGAGCCGATGTGCTGCACTGGTTATAAAGGTTCAAAATAAAGGTTACAGATAAAAGTAAAGCCGTTTTTTTTTAATCCTCAAATGGGCAGAAAATAAATAAGCGTTTGTGACCCCCCCCCCCTTAATTAATTCTTAACCGTGGAAACCCAGGGTGCTGAGGGTGCTGCAGCATCCCCTAGTGGACAGTTTACACAGAACAGGCAATATTAATAAATATGAAATAAGCAGGGGGGAAAAAGCATGTTTTGGGGGCAATCTTGTCTCTTAGCACCCACAGTCTTTGTTTTATTTTTATTCTTTGATTGCATGTACTTTGTATGTGATTTCACTCACAACTCCAGAAGGATATTACACATGAAGTACCGTTATAAATTAAAAAAATATTACACTTTTTATTACACTATTACACTAAAATACGGTATTTACTGTTAATTTATTAGAATATTAGCCAGAGAAGTGAATAGCATTTCTCACGCTCTAAAGAACTCAACAGAACAACCCTCTGGTGCCCTCTGCTGGTGTCTGAATCTCCTACTTCACAATTGCAGAATCAGAGATTGGTCAACTAATATACATACATAATATACAGAATCCCCTCCTGGAGCGGCCACCTTAACGCGTTGGAGGGGTTTGGGCACCCGAATGATCCTGGGGGCTCTGTTGTCGGGGGTTTCGTGCCCCTGGTAGGGTCTCCCATGGCAAACAGGTCCTAGGTGACCCCTTATGAGAGACTAACAGGTCCAGCTAGAATCGCGAGGCCGTCCTTCTGTGGACCCACCACTTGCAGGCGGAGCCATAAGGGGCTGGTGCAATGTGATATAGGCAGCTCCATCAGCTGTGGCAGATGTGTCACCTATACGTCTGTGTGTTTTGTTCAGTTCTTCTTGGTGAAACCAGGTGCTGAATCTCTCTGATCACATTATGCACAGGCTGCAGTTACAGATGTCTATATGAACCTCATCCCCTACATTTCGAACAAAAAAAAATCCTCTGCAATGATTCTCCTGCCATCTCAAACGCACCTGGAAACATCCTTAATCATGAGTCGTATTCATCATTTCAATATAGTTTACAGGAGAGTCACTGAGAGCTGTTCATCTCTTTCAATAATGTGAAGTGAGTCTGAGATTACCTTTCCTTTTCAAATCTGACAAAACGTGTCTCCACCCTGTCCGTGCCGTTCATGCCCGGCTAATACCTGGCTGCTACACCACGTTGTAAATCGTGGATAACACTTTGTTACGTTTCTCATTAAGTGAAGTGGATTAGGGGTCATTTCTTGGCGAGTGCTTCAGTCCCTCTACAGCTGGAGAAGGTGCTCTCAGCGGTTCCATGTGGGTTTACTCAGACTCAAGCCTCCACCTCTAATTAACTGTCCAGCTCAGGGCTTGATCTATTCACATCAAATGAATTACCTGAGACATTGATTGCTGCACATTTGGGTCACGTTTGTATTTTATGATTTACGATAATTAAACATTCATTCAGGATAGAAATTAGCTTTAGTAATGGTAAATGGTAAATGGTCTCAACTTATATAGCGCTTTTCCACCTACATTAGGCACTCAAAGCGCTTTACAGCAAGGATCCACTCACCCATTCATACTCTCATTCATACACCAATGTACGCAGACACTGGGGGCAATGTGGGTGAAGTGTCTTGCCCAAGGACACAACGACAATGTGCACTTCCAGGAGGTGGGATTCGAACCCCCGACCTTCCGATCATGAGACGACCCGCTCTACCATCTGCGCCACTGTCGCCCCAAATAATAATAAATAATAATCCTGCATTTCTAAGTATGTTGTATATATGTAATATAAAATCCATTCATCATTCATATTTTTTGTGGATAGAAATATGTTTGCCAGAAAAAAAAAAGCTAGACTGAGCGGTGAACACTCTCATCTCAGTTAATAAGGTCCCAGGTTCTATTCCAGAGCCAGGTTTTCCTGCCTGTGTGGGATCTGCATGTTCTCCCTGTGCCGGTGTAGTTTTCTTCTGGGTGATCTGGTTTCCCCAACAATAGGCCATGATGCGTGAATGGAAGCCTGGCTTTTCCAAAGTCGTGTGGTCACGCTGGGTGGCCAGGCAGGTGAGTGGTGGTCGTAGGGACCAATGGTGCAGATTATCAGCCTCGCTTCCATCCATCCACACCATAGACTGTAAAATTTAGACTGGACTTATTGTGGTCGACTGCTTCCTGTAACCATATTGTTTGTTGGCTAGCGAATAAATGGTAGCTCTTTTCTCATTAGGCCCAAAGGAACCAGTTACCCATTCACACTTTCATTCATACCCCAATGTACGCAGACACTGGAGGCAAGGAGGGTGAAGTGCACAAAAATGTGAAGTGACTTTGAGCATCTGGAAATGTGTTATAAGACTAACTGACCCTGATCCCCAAAATGGCCGTCCACCATGCATTTTCTCATTTCTCGTGTTGAAATCTGATCATTTTTTGGGCAGTGATCCTTACAAATGGAAGGACATTATCATAAAACCTTTAAATAGGCTGTATACACCACGGACGAATTATTGTGTAACATTCTTTCCATTTATTCAGGCATACACGGCTTCAAATGAATGACGGGACATGATCCTCTTCTCCTGTTAATCCTGACCACAGGGGGCTCTGACAGTACCGTGTTACAGGGTAATCTCATTCATGCTTTGACATGAGCAGCAGGTAATTTAGATCACAGCTCTGCCATGTTCGGATTAAGCCTGTTTACAAAAGATCAATGCCACATCACCGTCATGTATGAGTCGATTCTACACTAATTTAGCCAAGTTTACGTAAGGATTAAACGAGATCTGAAGCAGGACCTGATCAAAATCTCATGTGTCTCCGTCATGCAACATGTTATTTACAATATACTGAACATGTCTCATTAGCATAAAAACTCAGACTACACAACAGTACATTTCGAAACAGCTTGTAGAGTTTCGTCTGTATTTTTCCAGTGTAGGAGAGACCGGGCTGTTTGTCACACGGGTTGCTTTTCATAGCCACACCAGGGGGCGCTGTGACTTGATATTTGTTAACATTACATTAAGTTTAAAGGGATATTTCAGGATTTTTGACATAACGCCTCATTTCCTAGTTATGAGAGTGAGAGTTGAGTAAGTGTTGATTTTCTGGATATATATTTTTTTGTAATTCATGCTGTTCATGCTAGAATAATTTTAACCATTTTGCATTTAAAATAACTTAAGTTTGAGCAGCATCAGCTCCGTAGTTGTATAAGCTATGCGGCGGCGGAGTGATGCAAGGTCAGTTATATTCCAAAAATTATTCTATTGACACAGACATTTACAGTGCCTCTCAAAAGTATTCATACACCTTGAACTTTTGCACATTTTGTCATGTTTACTATCCTAAACATAAAGATTTTATTTTGATTTTTTTTACTGAACGTTCACACACAAGTAACAGACAACTGTGAAGTGAAAGCAAAATGATACATGATTCTGTTTTTTTTTTTTTAATAGAAAAGTGAAAAGTGGGGCGTGCATAAGTATTCATACAGCATGAATTAATACTTTGTGGAACCCCCTTTTGCTGTAATAACAGCAGAAAGTCTTTTGGGGTTTGACTCTACAAGATTTGCACATGTAGAGACTGACATTTTAGCCCATTCATCTTTAAAAAACAACTCCAGCTCTGTCACATTAGAAGGAGAGCGTTTGTGAACAGCAGTTTTCAGATTATTCCACAGATTTTCAATAGGATTTAGGTCAGGACTTTGACTGGGCCATTCTAACACATTAATATGTTTTTATTGAACCATTCCATTGTAGATTTATCTTTGTGTTTAGGGTCATTGTCCTGCTGGAAGGTGAATCTCCGCCCCAGCCTCAGTTCTCTTGCTGAATCCAGCAGGTTTTCCTCCAAAATGTCTCTGTATTTGGCTCCATCCATCTTCCCAACTATTCTTACAATCTCCCCAGTCCCCGCTGAGGAAAAGCAGCCCCACAGTATGATGCAGGGTTAGGTTTGCTCCATACATAACGTTTTGCATTAGGGCCAAAAAGTTAAATTTTTGTCTCATCTGACCAAAGCTCCTTCTTCCACATGGAGCTGTGTCCTCCATATGACTTCTAGCAAACTTCAAACGGGATTTCTTATGGCCTCCTTTCAATAATGGCTTTCTTCTTCCACTCGTCCATGAAGGCCAGATTTGTGTAGATACGACTTATAGTTGTCCCATGTCCAGATTCCCCCAGCTCAGCAGCAGGACTTCACAGCTCCTCCAGAGTTATCTTGGGGCACTTGGTTGTATTTCTCACCAGTGTTCTCCTTGTTCAGTTTGTTAGTTTACATGAACAGTCGTGTCTTGGTAAGTTGGCAGTGGTGCTTTACTCTTTCCATTTCTGAATGATGGATTGAACAGTTGCTCCGGGAGATGTTCAAATCTTGGGAAATCTTTATATAACTTAACGCTGCTTTAAATTTCTCCACAGCTTTATCCCTGACCTCTCTGGTGCTCCTTGGCCTTCATGATGTTGTTTAGTGACCAGTACACTCCGACCACAGCTCTAAGGGCCTAAAAGAACAGCTGAAGTTAAACTGAGAATAGATTACACACAGGTGCCTCTATTTAACCGTTAGGCCAAGGTGTGAACATTCTGGAGTCATTAGAAATGTTTTAAAGGCAATTTATTGCACTCAGAAAATGCTGTATGGACACTTATGCAAGCCCCACTTTTCACTTTTCTATTTCTATTTTATTTTCTATCATTTCACTTTCACTTCACAGTTGTCTGTTACTTGTGTGTGAACGTTCAGTAAAAAAATCAAAATAAAATCTTTATGTTTAGAGTTGTAAACATGACAAAGTGTGCAAAAGCTCAAGGTGTATGAATACTTACGAGAGGCACTGTATATGGTTAGTCTGGCGTTATAAGTGATTTGCCTCAGGTGCACTGTGGAGCGGGTCAGACGGTTTTTAATGCAGGCTAGCTGATACCATAGAAATGCGCTAGCCTTGCACTAGCCTAGCGCCACGAAACTCTTCAAATGTAAGAACTGCATGAATTACAAAAAAAATATCTCCAGAAATCAATAACTCTGGATAACTAGAAAATGAGGCCCAAAGTCAAAAATCCTGAAATATCCCTTTAACACCCTGATCCTGACATTAGCTTTTATTAGGGGTTTAATACTGTAAAAAAAATCTAACATCTTATTGCAAAAAGTACAGATCATAGTTAAAGTGTTTTGTCAGATGCTCAGGGCTTGGTCGTCTCATGGAGGCTGAATGGTGTAGATTTATTTTTGCATCTGTTTACAGTATGATCATATTCATTGGTGGTCCCGCATTAGCGCTCGTCCTTCACATGTACAATAGACCAGGATGAATGATGTGCATTAATGAATGGTGGTGGTCAGAGGCTTTTGTCAGGCTATACTCTAGAGGAAACTGAAGCTACATTTGTGGCTTAGCATCACCGTGTGTGGACTGAATGAAGCACAAAACACACATCTGGTACTGATTAGGTATTGACTCATGATAACACAAAAAAACACTCTTAATAACAAAAGGGAAAAGCACTCATTATGACAACCTGCCACAGTCCTGTCTCTGATGTTTAATATTTAATACAATGAGACATTCAAAAAGGAGGAGATACCAGCTTCAGGTCAAGGGTTAAAACTTTTAAGAGTGTGACTTTAGTTGGACGTTGTGTTGATGAGAGGTGGACGCTGCAGTTACAAAAAAGCTGTGACAACCAGCCCCGGTCTCCCCTACTTTCCTCATAGACTCTTATAATAAACCTATTAGATGAATGTCCTTCAGGCAGAGGTAGAAAATGAACATCCACAGTGTACTAGTGTACTGCACACAATTACTAACAGTGTATGAGATTGTAATATATAATTGTCTAATGGAGGACGGCAAAGATGTAAACTGTCCACCTTATTGCCACATTCACAACAGGTGATCGACAAAATGCAAAATGGTTGTGGTTTTGGAAATACAAATGCTACACAGAACAAAAACAGCAGCAGGGCCAAATCGAGACAAAATCAGGACAAACTTTTCTAATAAACATCTAATTACTGAGATACACAATTACAAGGAATCTGTTTCTACATGGAGGTTTTTTTTGGTGGATGCTGCATATTCTGTGTTCTTAAATAAGATGTATGTTTTAAATGATAATTATAATGTTGGTTTATTCACAAATACAAAACCATTTTACACTAAGGCCTAAGAGTTTGTTATGTTAAAGCAGAACTAAGTAACATAAGCGCCACTGCAGGTGTTGTAGCATGTTGCGTGTTTTTACTCATTAATTGTCCGTGAGAGTAAATACTACGCTGACAGAAAAGACAAAGGGACAGAGGGGTATTGTACATCCAATTACACAATGGAAATCATTTTTTTCACTCAAACTTGGCTGTAAATACTGTTTAAGTGGCGCTAGCCCACAGTTAGCTTTGCCCGTTAGCCTGTTAGCTTCTTCTTTGTGATTCAATTAGTGTGTATTGGTGACTCCCCCAATCATCCCATTAACACTTGTATTACCCCCAGAGAGACTACGGAAAGGATTTATTTAGGTAAACAAGTTACTTAGTACTGCTTTAGACTATACGGAGTTTAAAAATGTTAAAATGAAGTATTTTCCTCCCCCTACATGTTCCAGAAATGTCCTAATGTGTAGAATGAGCCCAGACCTGTTCACCACAACTGCCTCTAACTTAAAAAGTTGTCAATTCAGGTCTGAAGCGCCGTCATGCACAAGCTTAATATAGAAGCTGCAGTTGCGAGTAAGACCTAAGGTGGCAGTAGTGAGTATAAAATGATCAACTTGCATCTCTTTAACGCCACAAATCTGTCCATTTATCATTTCAAACATATTTTTCAAAACAAAGGATTGAAGAGAAATCTAGAAATGAGCTAAATTGGACACAAATTGCAACGTTTGAGCAAAAAACAAACAAATGTAAAGACGACGGAAAATGTGAAAAATGCATTTAATGGCGGTTACAATTATATTTGAGCGCCACTTTCAAATTACATCACCTTACATTTGACGATATGTGGCGATCTCAGCAAGATCACCATAAACATGCAAAAACATGAACACAAACGGAGGCTCTTTGATGGCAATAATAACAATAAAAAGGCAGTAACAGTGTCTAATGCTGATGTGAGTTGAGCCCGAGCCCCAAGGACATGCTATACTGAAAATAATGTCTATTACCGAAACTTCATTAGTTTTATTACTAATTTCCTAACGTCTGAATTAGCGCCTCGGGGATTTGCACTTGTATTATCTCCATTAATGCTAAGAGACTGTTCCCTTATTACCCTTCAGTCTCAAACTTCATTAAACAGCTGCTAAAGAAATGCTCTGGTGGTTCTACAGTCTTAATCCACATTTATTGTCATTAATGTGTTCTTTAGTGGTGTATTTAAGTTGGGTCTTATTATTTGGGTCTATTTTAGCCAGTTCTGAGTTTCCTCGTGTTTAGTGATTAGGTCAGAATACAGGGAGGGGAGTAAGTATTGGGAGTGAACATTTTTCCCAGTAAATTCCAATAAATGATGTTACACGATATGATACGTGATACTGTGAAAGAAAATACATTCTATATTAGTAGTTACAGATTTTAAAAATGTAATGTTTGTATTACATATAACTGTTTAAAAATGATCATTGAGTGAAAGTGCAGTCAAAGATTTTCTTTGCTTTCCCGTTCTCTTGTATTTTGTTTTACGACATTAACTACTGTGCAGATCTTACACCAGTTTGGACGAGTTTGGCATTTTCTCTTCATACATCAATACAAACAATTTAAATTCACTTGTAACTTTACTGTCTTAAATCCAGCACTGGAAATGAAACACAGAGACTGAGAAAAATAACATCACTGATCCTTCTTTCTCTCGCTGCGTGGTTTGAGGAGCTGCTGCAAAGTTTAACCCTTTACTGAAGCAGGTCATTTTGATTCACTCGCCTGTAAAATGACGTCTCCAAATGAAAATCATTGCTGTTGATGTCCCTCATGGAATTTACATAATTCTTCTGCCTGTGAGTCTCTAGTTGTAGCCACAACAATCAGTATGAATATCAGTGCCACTATTGGCAAGTTATCAACTACAGTACTGTAATAAAATAATAATTTTCTTTATCCTCGCCTACATTTTTTGATGAAAATAAAGGTCCACAGCTGCAACAGATAGGTGGGAGCCCAAACACACTCTGAGTCTATAAAAATACTACCACTTGAACATATATTTTAAACAGGTCAACAATATCTGTCAAAATTAACTTTGTACATCAATTTTTACATGGATATGTCCATGCGTTTTATAGGACCTTTGTCAATGTGACTGTGGTGCGTATAGGTATGCATTCATGGTGCACGTATTGTGGGCGGTACGTAGCCTCTTTAAAGGGCTACTACTAATAATTGGTTTTATTTATCTGGACACTCAAAGACACTTTACATTGCATTACTCATTCACTCCATGCTTGGTGCCCTGGGGTAGCCTGACGGAAGTGAGGCGACCAGTCTGCGCCATCGGCCCCTCCGACCACCACCAACCACTCACTCACTACATTCTTCAGGCATCCTGGTGGTACCACACGGTCTCCCATCCAAGCACTGACCAGGCCCTTCCCTGCTTAGCTTCCGAGGTCTGACAGGATTGGGCCGAGCAAAGGCGGTGTGGCCACAAAACAAACCTATATGCCGTCGTGTTAAGCTCCTGCGGTGTGTTTTCCAGTGTCTGTCCTTCAACTCTCCTCTGGATGACGCATTAAAGCTGTAGAAAATACAGGGCAGGGGTCATGGTGTTATTTTGAAACCATTGAAACCACCCACAAAACAACAAGATACAACCATTTCAGCCATGTAGGACACTCTTGTTCTGTCATTTCTCGAAGTGAAGACAAAACAGACATTTCCTTCAAACTGTAGACTTTTCCTGAGCAAACACACTCTCTTATGCTGACAAAACAGTTCCCTTTACATATTTCTGCATATTGTACAGATGATTTGATGTGTGACAAAGATTGAATGATTTAAGTGAATTTAAAACGCCTGGATTATAAAAACTATGACAAACAACAGCAACAACAGCACCTGAAGTCAGACAGTGTGTTAAGTAAAAGAGGGCGAGAAAGTGTTATGCTTTCTCAACTGTTTTCTAACCCACACATGGCTTTTGTAGTTGGTTGTGTTTGTTGGGAGAAAGAGGTTGACATGTGACCCTGGGAAGATACAGTATGTTTTCAAACCTCATGGAAAATCCCAAGCATCCCCAAAATATACCTCAGATAATGTCTATACTCGTGAGTCCTGATAATGCTCCAAATGAAATGTCTTTGACACAAAGTTGCCAGTCCCTTTAGAGAACCAAAGAGCAAGTTTTACTCATGCTCCCCATTCTACATAATAATATACATCCACTTGAGTGTTGACCTGCTTCTCCAAAGGTGCAGCATATCTGTCTTTCTCTCTAAACTTTAATACATAATACATTTAGTGAAGTCTCCATTTATCCTTTGGAGAGACTGATTTAAATCTGACCTGACTCACATTGGTGTTTTCTTGTCTGTGTGTTAGTCAAAGGATGAAAACAATACAGTTTGCTTTTGTGGAGAGTTTCGAGGAGTGTGTCACAATGATGGTCCAATTATGGAAAATGTATTTACACCAGAACTGGAGGTTTTCTAGAGTCTGGATCAGGGCACACAAGAGCAATGCCAGTATTGTGGTGTCGACAAATACCCAACGAAACAAAACACAAGTTCTTTTATTGTGCTGTCAACTACTCTACAATAATCACTGCAGTGAAATGGCTTCTACTGACTCTGGAGCAGTGTTTCCCAACCAGGGGTAGGGGGACCCACAGGGGTACACGAGCACTTAGCAGGGGGTACTTGGAGCTATTACAGAGCTACAAATAAGGCCAAACTATTTCTCTTTTTAATGATAATTTGCAGTAAAAGATTTCACCTAGTGTTTTTGCTTTATTTTTAACACAATACACAACCAGTGTTCATTTTGACAACATATTTTAACTTAGTTTTAATCTTTCTCTTCAATTTTAGTTTAGACTAAAAGTGCAGGTCAATTTAGTCGACAAATTCAGTCTTTGTATTTATAATATTAATTATAATCATATTTAATCCAGGACCTCTGCTTCATGGAGCTGCTCCCACATAAACAAAGCTCAGAGCTGCTCCTTTGGCAGAGAATTTAAATGATTTTTCAGACTGTCAGTGGAAGTTTGGATGATTTTAGTCTCTCCTTTTCATTTTTATTTAGTCTTTATTCAATGAAAATATCTGGACATTTTAGTCATAGTTTTAGTCCAATTTCAGTCAGCAAAAATACTACTTTGACTTAAAGGGGCTAGATGCAAGTTAGCCATTTTATACTCACTACTGTCACCTCAGGTCACACATGTAACTGCACCTTTTATATTAAGCTTGTGCATGACGGCACTTTGGACCCGAAGTAACACCTTTTAAGTGACAGTGCAGGATTTTAGAGGCAGCTGTGGTGAAGAAGTCTGGGCTCATTCTACACATTAGGACATTACTGGAACATTTAGGGAGAGGAAAATACATAATTTTAACATTTTTAAACTATAGTCCCTTAGTATCATAGTCCCATAGTCGATGAAATTAACCCCTTACACGAGTAAATACCAATAAATCTGAGTTTAGTGGATCATTTTTAAAATAATTGGCTGCACCTTAGACACAAAGGGTTGGGAACCACTGCTCAAGAGCATTTCGATTTATTCAGCTATGGCCTCTATCTGGGTAATGTTGCAGGATAAGGCCGGAGATATTCATATTTTGAGGTCCTAAAATTCAGACTTTCCAAACCATTTTCTTGACACACTTTTCCCAAAGTGGCAATATTTGACAAATTAAGTCTGGTGAGAGTAAATGTAATATACCCAGAGTTGACAGCACATTACTGAAAACAATTTACACACAGAGTAAGAGCAAGTCTGGAGTTCTGTACCAGGGGAGTGTCCAAAACATTTTCTCTGGGGCGGCCTCATGGGGGCAATAAGCCATTCTCGGGTGGCACCAGGGAGTCTTTAAGGCTTTAATCCAAATTTGAACAGGGAGAAGTGACACTTAAATGTCACTGTTCTGATTTGTGCTTGTGATGTAACGCTTGTCACCAAATCGGCTCCAAAAGTTTGAACCGGATTAAATTTTTTCAATGGACTTTTGCAGAAATGTAGCTGAGCAAACACAAGAAGCAGCACACGAGCAGAAACCAGGAGTGGAAGGTTAGATGTCTGGATTAGCCTCTTTCATTAGTTGCGGCTTAACATTTTATTTACATAACAGACATTTCAAAGGTCAAAAGGAATCTCACTCTCTTTAAACAAAAAAAAAATCATTATAACATCTTTTGAACAGCACTTCCAGCTGTTGTCAACCCATCAACCCCATTAAGGTCAAAGCTAGAAATCATCAATGAATGTACAGACCTTTTCTTTTTCTTTTCAAGCATCAGACTAGACACAACTGTGCCGTATTCCTGCCTCCTGCTGTTCGTTCTTCAAATATTCCTTATTTATATTCTATAGTATAGTCATATAATCTGCAGATATATTAACACTTTTTCATTTTGGTCCAACTGTAAGGATTGCGAAGATGCTTGAGATAAAAGCTTGATTGTCCGACGATCCCCAGGTCCCTGCAGAGTTGCTTCCTCTGGTGCAGGTGCTTGTTACTGGTCGAGCCTCACAGTCGCTCCACACTCACACTTGCCATCAGGGTGCTTTGCCCATAAGAGCCAGCCCACTTCTCAGCCCAGCAACAACAGACTCCCTCCGGCTGCAGCGGAAGCTTGATGGATTCTTCCCAACAGAGTCTTAAAATGACCGCCCTTTTGTGCCTTTTTTAACACTTTTCAGATTTTGCTTTGGATAAGACTGAGCGTGTAAAAGTGGCCTCTGAGACAAATCCAAAAATCACATTCAGTTCAGTTTCTGCTTATTTATAGGGTCACAAACACATCAACCGGCCACCAAGCATCATCTTATAATACGGCAATGATAGAGAAACCACAGAAATGATATAAATGCCATGAAACAGACTTCGTCATACTTTAACATAGGGACTGGCTTCTCCATTCATTTGTCTGGAGAGATTCAAGCAGGTCCTGGAAGCCAATCAGACGTATGCATTTGGAGGAACAGACCCAGAGCTAACGGCGTTTTTGGGATTAGCGCGCAGCATTAGCCACATTAGCTGCAGTGCTAGCACGTCGACATCACCTTCGCGATGTCTGTGTTTTTGGAGGCGGCGCTGATGTTGGTGGACTGGGCGGTGTCCATTTTGCTGCGGTGGTCCCGGTTGTCGTTGAGGGGGCAGTCGCCGGGCGCGCGGCACCAGAACACCTGCTTGTAGGAGTTCCTGAAGTTCTCCGACAGAAAGGCGTAGATGATGGGGTTGACGGAGGAGTTGCTGTAGGCCAGACTGTGCGCCACCATCCGGAAGACAAAGGAGGCCTGGTTCAGGGGGAACGAGCCGAACTCCACCCAGAGATGCACCACGTGATGGGGCAGCCAGGACAGGCAGAAGACCACCACCACCACCAGCACCGTCAGAGCCGTCTATAAACCAGACAGTCGTCAACACAAAAATAAAAATAATGACTCTAAATCAATTCATCATGTCATGTTTTTCTTCCGAAGTTGATTGGATTGAACTTAATCAGTTATTACTTAAAGAGGGGGTATTATGTTTTTTTCAATCACATAGCACCAGTCTATAGCTACAATGATGACGAAACCTTCTGTTGGTCTGTAAATGCAGTAAATTTAAATAACTGCCTTGTATAAAATTGCTCTCTCAAAATGGCTGTAGTGAATGTCTTGAAATAGGCCTCTGTCTCTTTAAGAACCTCTGAGCCTTTCCGACACGCCCCCTCCACACTCTGTCTGTGGCATCAGTGGGGAGGGGGTTCTGCTGAGGAGCAGTGATTGGTTACTCGGCTGGTGACGAAAGCTCGGAGGCGTCTCCAGGAGGTGGGGGCGTTCCTAGGAGGACTCAGGCAAACCTATCCCTAAAATGGCTGCCATCAGAGTTTTTACAGATTACTCAAAAATACTTGAACTTGCCAAGGCAACACTTCAGGCATGTTTTTAATGAGGGAAGGACATAATAACATGATATAAAGCTTGAAAAATTTGATTTTGCATAATACCCCCCCTTTAAAGGAACTATAAGGAGTTTAAAAATGTTAAAGGTGTAGATAGAATGTGTAGAATGAGCTCAGACCTGTTCACCACAACTGCCTTTAAAATCCCGCACTGTCACTCAGAAAGGTGTTACTTCAGGTCTGAAGTGCCGTCATGCACGAGCTTAATATAGAAGCTGCAGTTACGCGTAAGTAGTGAATATATAGTCCAATGGCTGCTTGTAGCAGAGATTCACGACGACGACGCTAGGGGCCGCCATTGCTGCAGTACTTCCATATAGTGGCGGCAGAACAAGCTAGTTTTACATTGCATAGCATTGGACTTTGGACACGTTCTAAACAACAGTAAGGCCTGGTGCCTATTTTTTTTTTAAATCTTTCTTCAGCTAGATATTACTCTTGTGATAACGCTGGGTTAGGCACAACTAAAGGGACCAGGCTGGTTTTTGTAAGAAAAAAATTAGAAATCTCGTATTAATGAGGGCCGGACTGTTAGCATTAGAGCTGCGCGAGCTACATGTCACGCATGAGTCTACAGTGAAGATCCCGCCCTTATGCCCTTCTTAGGAACAGGCTTCGTCAGAGCTGGGGAGGAGGAGTCTTTAAATCCACCATGATTTCCCCCTTGAACATAGTTATTTTGTACGGGGAAAAGTGAGTATTGACGGTCTATTAATAATGTGTCTATAGTCCCTTTAAATGAAAGCCATAAGAGTGAGTCAAGTATATAAAGCAACAAGGTAGAAAGTTGAGAAAAGACATGTCCGCATTGTGAAACTAGCCTTAATGTAAAAATGCTAATTGAAGGCTAATTATAATCAAATTAACAATCTTCAAATCCAAATCAGAGCATCTCTTCCTGTGACAGAGAGAAGGAAGCAGGTCTGGCACAGTATGTATGGGCAGTATTTCACATAAAATTGGACGAGTTAGGCCGCTGATACCATGGCAACCCTAGGTGATGACACAATGCATTAAAGGTGCATGATGCAACTTTTAATGCGAAAAGTAGTCACCCAGCGTATGAGAGGTCAGCATGCTCCAGGATCAGTTGTGTTGTAGGTTTTCTCCTGGTCCGCCAGCAGAGAAAACCTTCCAAACCATTGATCCTGGATTGTCCTAGAAATCACTGATTGAATGTAAAGGCGCCATGTTGACCATTCATACAGCTGTTGGGTCACAAGGTAAAAAATACACAAATATCAACTTTTTTTCTACATAAAAAGTTGCATAACTATCCATCCATCCATTTTCTTCCACTTCGTCGTGGGGGCAGCTGTTGGAGCCCAAATCATATTGCACCAGCCTCTTATGGCTCCTCCTGCAGGTGGTGGGTCCACAGAAGGACGGCCTCATGATTCTCAGGCCTGTTGGTCTCTCATAAGGGGCCTCTGAACCGCTCTTTGTCTGACCCGTCACCTATAGGACCTGCCATGGGAGACCCTACCAGGGGCACGAAGCCCCCGACAACAGAGCTCCAGGGATCATTCGGGCGCTCAAACCCCTCCACCACGTTAAGGTGGCGGTTCCAGGAGGGGAAGTTGCATAACCTTTAAAGAAATCTAAAACTAAACTGAACAAATAGTTTGAGGCCGTCAGCATTTCAACACCGTCACTGGATTAAAACCAGCCAGTCTCTTACCCAAAGGCCCAATCAATGGCAGAATGAACTGCAGTGAAAATAGAAAAAGCGAGACCTGCTTCGGGACCCAAAGGTGTGGATGAATATTCACACGGGGTGCTGTTCCAGGAAGCCGGCAATATTGGACGGCAGGAAGGCGACTGGCAGGTGATATAGTGAATGCACTCCGTGGTAGCCAAATATAAAAGTCCTTTATTCAGGCATGGACATATCCCCCCTCAAAAAAGCCTCGATAAAGAAATAGATTTCTCTCCCGTCCTGTGACTCTGGCCTCCACAATAGCCCTTTGTTCTATGTGATGTGTCTTGTCTGTTAGCCTTTTGGTCCGGTCTATATGTTTTATTCCTGAATATTATGATGATAAATGTATGTGCTGTCACTGTCACTTATATAGTATTTATGTCTGTTTGCTGTCATGTGATGCTTCAAGGCTTTTATGTTTTTTTACATGTCATAATCCCATGTAAAAGTGATGCATATTATGTATATATAATTGTTTGTTTTTTTCTTTCGGGACACGAGATGCCTCCCACGTGATCTCTCTGGTATTGAACACCTGTAGGGTGTTCTTTCAAAAGATGACCTGACGAAGACATGCTGTGTCGAAACGCGTTGGCTTTGTTTTAGATCTGTCCATGCCTGAATAAAGGACTTTAATATTTTACTCCCATTGAGTGGCTCGGAATTTTTTGATTGCATTCACTGTATCTACGTCACCAGCCAGTCGCCTCTGTCCTGCATGAATTGCGGTGTTGGGGATTGAGTGATAGTGAAAACGTATGTATTCCTACACCAATGAAACTGCCTTTATTAAGACAATGTTTTGATCCAAGTGGAGCTTCCTCTTTTCTGTTCACTGATGTGCATATCATTGTTCTGCTTGAGTGTTGGGGATTGAACCATCTGGCTTTGGGTCAGTGGGTGCAACTATTTTTTTTGAAAATTGCATCTTCCACCTAAAAGGTCAGTCAGTGCGGTCGGTCTCTTTCACTTTGTTGGGAAACTTTAATCTGTCTGCACTGAGACTCCGCCTCCGTCAGTCTGTCTTTCTATCTTTCTGTCTGCCTTAATGGAGCAAAGCTAATTACATAACCAGTGGCTATGAGCAACATGACAGTAATAGGCTTTATGGTGAAAGTGTTTGCACTGGAAATGGAGCACTTAACGGATAAAACATTCTCCAAAAATGAAACAATTATGCAGTAAAAATCAAAGGAATTAGAGCCTCCCTTTAAAACTGTGATTATAGTCATTTCTAGTATAGATCTGACTATTGGATCTGATCTGGCTGAATGCAGTGGAAATGTTAATGGATTTCAACAGAAAACCCAAATACAATTTACTTCAATGAAGTCACATATTTCCACTGAAGGGTTTATTGGATTGGTAAGGGATAAAAGGAACACATTTCCATCTGTCTTCATCCTTCGCCTCTTTAGTCTTCAAGGGCTTCGGTTTCAGGCAGACCTCATTTCAGCATCGCTCTATATTCACTGTCCATCCCACATCTAAAGCTTAATCTGGACTCATCTGAATTCTATCTTAAAACATGTCACATGACCTGTACCTCTAATGACTGTGATGGCCCATTGCTAATCATATTGCCACGAACAAAGGGAACAAAAACATCACAAAACATCACTGCATCACACTCACCTATTTATCATCATGTGTCCCATCAGGACGTGAAACATTTACATTTTAATCAACGTTTGCCTCATGCATTTTTCATTTGGAAACTACAACTGAAACCAATCAGTAAAATCTGATCTCCATCAAGGTTTCAAACATCACTGTTATCAAGAGCTTTTTCAGCCTTTAGTGTGTCATTTATTGAAGACAGTTTGATATACCAGAGCTATAAATGCTGGAAATACTTTCATAAAATGGTGCTAATATAGATCATTGACTGACCTTTCTTTTGGAGAGCTCCGACTTTTTAGAACCATTCCTCAGCTTTTTGTGAAGATGATTTAAAACCTGCAACAACAGACACGCATTTTAACGCAGTGTTATGTTTTGGGGATTACAACATTTCCAAAGAACCAGATCCACATCTGCGTAATGCCCGTGCGCCCTCGTGCGCAGCGCGCCTACCTTGGCATAGCAGACGGAGATGAGCGCGAGCGGGAGCAGATATCCAAAGACGAACGTGCACAGGACGTAGACTTTCCGGTGGTGGTCGGGCCAAACCTCCCAGCAGTACGTGGTATTGTCCTCGCGCTCCACGATGCTCTGAAAGTGTGCCACGGGGGACGCCATGCCCAAAGACAGTGCCCAGATCAGCACCACGCCCAAGGTCGCGTGTCTTGCCACGCGGATTGAGGACGACTTCCTCGCGTGAACTATCGCCACATAGCGGTCCACGGACATCGCGGACAGAGTGAAGATGCTGACCAACATGGACACCGTGAAAAAGTAGTGGATGAACTTACAGATGAACGCGCCCAGGACCCAGGTGGGCAGCACGTAGATGGTGGACTGAAAGGGCACGCAGAAGAGTAGGTAGGACAGGTCCGCCACGCTCAGGTTGAGGATGAAGATGTTGGTCGTGCTGCGAGGCTGTCCGGGCTTACTGCGCGCGAGCACAGTGATCACCAAAGTGTTCCCGAGCACCCCCAAAACGAAGATGACCCCAAAAATGAGCAGTGAGATGAAGTTATCCAAGCCCACTCCGAGCAGCGCTTTGGCCGCGGGCAGCAGCGCCGCGTCGCTCTGGTTCTCCATCTCTGAAGCTGAAGTTACATGTTGAGCTCAGCCTCTCAAGTCAAACACTGAGGACTGAAGGCGCGCGCGGCTCCTTCTTGTTTCCACGCGCACGCGCGCGCTGTCTCCAACATGAGCGCAGTAAAAGACGCGCCTTTGATCCACAGCAGCGTTTTACGGGCTTTCAGATTCTTCATTATATAGTTGAATGCACACGGGATGATACTTTTATATCTGTGCAAATAGAAAACCTTTATATGCGAGAGCTCTGTACCAGACTGTTTATATTAAGGGCAATCTCAAATGAAAATGCGCACTTGAAACGGTTTACAGGTGCACAAACAACATTTATGATGGAGAATGAGGTCAGTGAGGACATGTCATTTTAGGACATACTAAACATATATATCCTTAATACACGATCAATACAAAGTAAATCTGTAGAAACCCTATAAACCAATGGAGCTTTCAACCTCAGCAACAACAAAACAGAGGTCAGGCAATCACAATCTAATAACAAATTCTACTGCACACTTTTACATCAAATTGCTGTAATTACTTCAGTAGATTGCTGCCAAAGCTGGAGACGAACTGAATATGGATGAATGATGAATTGCAGATTCAAACATAAAACTGACTTGATTCAAAATAGCTTTTTGTTTCCATTTAATCTCGCTAGAAGCAAACAGAACATAGTTACACAGCCCAGGGATATAGAGCGAGTCTCTCTTAAAACGCACCAACACACCGAGTCTTCTCTTATAATAAAATAGCACTTAACCTGAAATGATGCTCGAATGCTAATGTTGAACGAGAAAGTTTGTGTGATGATTGTGTGTTTCAGAGAGCGGCGCAGAGGAGGCAGCGATGACAGGAGGAGGCTGAAATTAGAGTCGCCCAGAGGAAGACCAAAGAGGACAATTATGGATGAACTGAAAGAGGAGAGGACGCGCTCATTAGAAGAAGATAAATTGCTCAGATTATTTTTAACTATTGGAAAAAGGGGGAGTATGAGTCGCCTTGATACCAGTTTCCATCTGGCCTGTACTTTGTCTTATTGATCCCGCTGTAAAAACAACATCACGGTGATTAAGAGGCAGAGATGGAGGATAAACATCTGCAGCTCATGGACCGCTGTAACCTGAACCAAACGAGAGCGATACCATCACCCGTGTGCCCTCTGCGCTCACAGGACGGCTGTGAGGCCAGAGCGAGCACAGAATCGGG
Organism: Gobius niger; assembly: GCF_951799975.1. NCBI lineage: Eukaryota > Metazoa > Chordata > Actinopteri > Gobiiformes > Gobiidae > Gobius > Gobius niger. The sequence goes on along the minus strand of NC_136865.1, from coordinate 22,931,046 downwards.
AGCACGTCTGCCTTTTGTCGTAACATTTGGATCACTTGCAGACGGGGAGGTAAACTAAATAACATAACATGGATCTTGAGGTGGCACTTTTTTAATGCTTTGGCTCAAAAACAAATTGTGGCCTATATATTTATGCTTGCTGAAATATCATCTATCTATCTATGTATCATCTAAGCCTGACTAGTCCCTACTAGAACTAGGAAGTATGGCCATGTTCAATGCTCAGGTCTCTGCACTGGCTTCCTGTCACTCAGAGAATAGTCTTTATGGTCTAATTACTACGACTATCGACTCATCGTTCAATTAATGACTGAAAAACCATACATTTTTGGGCAAAACATTTATTCTGTCCTCATTTTTCTCATGTATATTCTTTTTACCCACATTAAGGTGTGTCTTATTGTATTTCATGTTTATTAATTAAGTCCTTTTTGAACAAAGCCTTACTGTCATTTATAAACTTTAGTGTAAGTTTATCACAATATCCTCCTGCGTCAATATATCGAACTTCAAATTTTGTCGTGACAGGCCCACATACAGTGCCTCTCGTGAGTATTCATACACCTTGAACTTTTGCACATTTTGTCATGTTTACAACCCTAAACATAAAGATTTTATTTTGATTTTTTTACTGAACGTTCACACACAAGTAACAGACAAATGTGAAGTGAAAGCGAAATGATACATGATTCTGTTATTTTTCAAAAAATAGAAAAGTGAAAAGTGGGGCTTGCATAAGTATTCATACAGCATGCATGAATACTTTGTGGAACCCCCTTTTGCTGTAATAACAGCAGAAAGTCTTTTGGGGTTTGACTCTACAAGATTTGCACATGTAGAGACTGACATTTTAGCCCATTCATCTTTAAAAAACAACTCCAGCTCTGTCACATTAGAAGGAGAGCGTTTGTGAACAGCAGTTTTCAGACCTTTCCACAGATTTTCAATAGGATTTAGGTCAGGACTTTGACTGGGCCATTCTAACACATTAATATGTTTTTATTGAACCATTCCATTGTAGATTTATCTTTGTGTTTAGGGTCATTGTCCTGCTGGAAGGTGAATCTCCGCCCCAGCCTCAGTTCTCTTGCTGACTCCAGCAGGTTTTCCTCCAAAATGTCTCTATATTTGGCTCCATCCATCTTCCCAACTATTCTTACAGTCTCCCCAGTCCCCGCTGAGGAAAAGCAGCCCCACAGCATGATGCTCCCCCCCATTTGACACTGGGGATGGTGCACTCAGGACGATGAGCAGTGTCAGGTTTGCTCCATACATAACGCTTTGCATTTGGGCCAAAAAGTTCAATTTTTGTCTCATCTGACCAAAGCTCCTTCTTCCACATGGAGCTGTGTCCTCCATATGACTTCTAGCAAACTTCAAACGGGATTTCTTATGGCCTCCTTTCAATAATGGCTTTCTTCTTCCACTCGTTCATGAAGGCCAGATTTGTGTAGAGTACGACTTATAGTTGTCCCATATACAGATTCCCCCAGCTCAGCAGCAGGACCTCACAGCTCCTCCAGAGTTATCATGGGGCACTTGGTTGTATTTCTGACCAGTGTTCTCCTTGTTCGCTCTGATATTTTAGGTGGAGGACCACGCCTTGGTAAGTCTGCAGTGGTGCTATACTCTTTCCATTTCCGAACAATGGATTGAACAGTGCTACGGGAGATGTTCAAATCTTGGAAAATCTTTGTATAACTTAATGCTGCTTTAAACTTCTCCACAGCTTTATCCCTGACCTCTCTGGTGCTCCCTGACCTTCATTATGCTGTTCAATGACCAATACACTCCGACCACAGCTCTGAGGGCCTAAAAGAACAGCTGAAATTATACTGAGAGTAGATTACACACAGGTGACCTCTATTTAATGGTTAGGCCAAGGTGTGAACATTCTGGAGTCATTAGAAATGTTTTAAAGGCAATTTAATGCACTCAGAAAATGCTGTATGAATACTTATGCAAGCCCCACTTTTTACTTTTCTATTTTTTGAAAATTAACAGAATCATGTATCATTTTGCTTTCACTTCACAGTTGTCGGTTACTTGTGTGTGAACGTTCAGTAAAAAAATCAAAATAAAATCTTCATGTTTAGGGTTGTAAACATGACAAAATGTGCAAAAGTTCAAGGTGTATGAATACTCACGAGAGGCACTGTATGGTTGATTGATCTGCCTTTTGTACTTTCAAGTAATTGTGGAAGCTCTTTGATTTCCCTTGTGTATGAATTGTGGTCGACAAATTAACTTCCCTAATCCATAAGACCATCTGATCTAAACAGGGTTCCAGGACAGAGACAATGGGGAATTCCAGGGAGCTCGGATAAGTGCAGGGTTTGTGATGGTTGTTGTATCCATCAATCAATCAAAGTTAAATGTAACAACACAGGCAAAACAGCACAAAATACAGCATTAGGCGTCATGGAAGGCTTGTCTAAGTAAGTGAGGCCCCTTCCGAACACCAAACCGGATGTGCGTCAGCGTCCTTCATGATGAGGAGCGTCCGAATTGGGCTGTCAGTTAGGAAGGAGTTAGGAAAAGGAGCCTCAATGCTAACTATCATAGCCAAAAATAAGATTCTGCACAAGCCAAGCTTTATGAAAGTGACAAAATCCATGTTGTCATCACCACAGCTCAGTCACATGTCAGTGTTAAAGAGCCGCCTCAGTAAACGGCTTAAATGAGGGCAGTTTGTGCTTTTGCTTTCATTTAGTAGAAACTTAAGCCACATGGATCAGATATAAATAAAAGAGAATAAAGTCGAGATAAAATAATGCTAAAGGAAAATGTGAAGGATCATTTGGATTTTTCTTTTTTTGTTGTTGGACACTATACAGTAGGGGGCAGCATGTACTCTTGTTTGGCCTGCTCCACCAATACCTTTAAAGAAGAAGAAAAACAGCTGTTGGTGATGTCACTTCCCCTTCCCCTGGGTAAGGACGGTCAAATTGGGCAAATAGCTCTGAAGCTCTAGTTCACTAACTGTTGACCCCATGAAAGGTTATTAAGGATTCGTTGCTAGTGTTAGTACTTAGGGGCTATAATTTGATGGTTTCATACGCAGCCTGTTTAGTCTGGATTTAAATAGTGGCAGGTCAGTGAAGACTCGCAGCTCGACTGGGAGCTGGTTCCACAGTTTGGTCCCTCCACGGCAAAAGCCTGAGGAGGGACCTGGGCCCATCCAAAACCATCTGAGAAGAGGAGCGCAGGGCTCTGCACAGGCGGTGGATGGACAGAAGCTCAGACAGATATGGGCGCGCATGTCCATGTAGAGCTTTAAAAACAAAAAACAACATTTTAGATGACATTGTTGATCTCACAATAGAGAAATTCACTTGCTACATTACATCACTTTGTAATATATCGTCAGTGAAGGTTCTTGAATCCCTTCAACTACAGAGAACAGAAGACGACTCAAGAACTTTCACTGAAGATGGACAACGCTTGTACGACTGAGAGCCTGAACAGACCAGGAGTGATATAGTAATAATCAATATCAAAGCTCATCGTTGGCAGTGCAGGTTTACAGTCAGAGTCGGGCCGCACGGTGGTTAGTGCTCCAGCTTCACAGCAAGAAGGTCCCGGGTTCAAGTCCCACCTTTCTGTGTGGAGTTTTCCCATGCAGTGGGTGGGAGGTGTTGTCCATGATGGATGAGAGCTTGGCTAATACCCTCCTGTCCCTCTCTTCCAGGGGGCAGCTCAGGACAGAGCGGGCCCTCCTGACCAGCTTGTTCAGTCCGTTTATGTCCCGCTCTGTGCTCTGAGCATATAGTGGAGATCAGAGGCCACAGAGTCATGAGGCCTGTTCACTCCGAAGGACCTCAGTCTCCTCAGAAGGTGGAGGCGACTTCTTGTTCAGGGAGTTGGTTTTGTGGGACCAGTCCAGTTTATTGTTGAGGTGAACACCCAGGTACTTGAAACTGTCCATCTCCTCAATGTCCTCCCCCTGAAGTCCCTCTCCTAAGGTAAATTAAATCCAGAATGGCAGTCGAGGGAAAAGAGGATCGAGTTTTCTTCACCTACTACTTCTACTTCGAGTACCAGACTTACTTCGACAGTCTTCCAGATGTTTTCCTCTCAATTACCGAACACTAATCTGAGTAACTCTATTGATAATCATGCCTGAAGACAATCCGGGGGAATAATCACCGTCTACAATACTTTTAACCACGGTCCCTTTTACAGCGTTGATCATAATTGCTTTATCACCTCATGTCGAGAGTGAAGTTTCCATGGAGACGCTTCAGTCCATTCGAGCTGGAGTTTATCCCTCTCCTTCACCGCTCGGCCAATTACCTGTTCTGTACAAAACAACTGCAGCATTATTCCACCCGGACAAACAGCAATACAGAAAGTAAGTTTATGGATCTGAGGTTCTCAGACTTTTCACAACAAGGTTTTATGAAGTGCAACCACAGCGAGGCAGCAATTAAATCCGGAAGGAAATTCAGTTTTTTAGCTGGAGAAATAGTCACAGATTAAAAAGTTATGAAAATTAGTAAGACTTAATAGACAAACAGGACAGCACAGAGAATAACAGTGAGATAAATATTGGGGCAAATAAATATAAGTCTCAAAATGTTTACTTCTAAATACACAAGATTAATGAGATTTTCCTGTTTTACTGAATCCACCATCAGTGCAGTGAGTGCAGCAGGGGTGAGGAGCGGTGGGGTGAGGGGAGAAGGTGAGGAGAGGGAGGGGCAGGACTGAGCTACAGGAGACACACACTGAACAAATGTGGGGCCTTGGTTTCCAAAGAAGAGCATTTGCTCATATAACTCATGTGAGGAGTAAAATGATTGATCAAGTCGTGTTTGTCCAAGAAGCTTATGCTAACTTATGCTAACTTCATTTGGTCTGGTAATTATGGTAAATACCACTTGTCAAGTAGAAAATTGCTTTGACCTTTCAACACGACAGAGCGCAGCAATAATACTGTTTTCATGCCTTTTAGCTGAAAGTTAAGAAGCAATTTTAATGTCATCTTTTTTCACTAGTGTCAAGTTTAAAAACATGAATGAATCAAACGTGATGTGTTTTACCGAGTAAAGCAGACGCCAGATGCATTTTCTTTACTGCTGTTTGTAGACGACTTTCTCACATGAAATCATTTGTGTGTTTGCTTTTGTTAAAGGGACTAGACGGAGTTTAAAAAAAAGGAAAATCGTGTATTTTCCTCCTCCTACATGTTCCAGGCATGTCCTAATGTGTAGAATGAGCTCAAACCTGCCTCTAACATCCTGCACTCACTCAAAAAGTTGTCACTTCGGGTCCGAAGTTCCGTCATGCACGAGCTTAATATTGAGACTGCAGCTACGCGTAAGACCTGAGGTGGCAGTAGTGTAGTGTAGTATAAAAATGACAACTTGCATTAAGTCCCTTTAAAGCAGAACTAAGTAACTCATGCTCCTGCATTGTGAGAGTAAATACTATATGACAGAAAAGACAAAGGGAGAGAGGGATATTGTACATTCAATTACACAATGGAGATATTCTTTCCCTTCAAGCTTGGCTGTAAATACTGTTTAAGTGAATTGAAATCTTCCCACTAATAGTGGGACAGGTTATCTTGGACAGGTTTGTTGTTGTTTCCATCAAATCGAGTTGTTCTCACAGTAATTGTGTCCAGTGGTGGATTTAAAACCACTTGTTTTCCCTCCAGGAAATTCAGCTCCAATAGAATAAATTGGATTCCACGTGTCTCTGTCCACCCACACTCCAAAATGTGAACAAACTATCCAAAAATCCAATTCTCCTGTGCCCAGAAGATATCCCAGACAGGAGAGACCGGGAATAGATGGGAGTAATATCTGTGAATGCACCGCCCCCGTCCTCACTCATGAACATACAGCTTTTCTCAGACGCATTTCTCTGATCACAACTAAAATATTATAATGAAATTCAACCGGCACAAAGAGTCATTTTCTCGTTCTGTTCGGCAAGAAGCAAGTGTTAAGGTTCTATTAAGGTTCTAAGGCTCTGTTTTCAGCTGCCAGTTTTTTTTACCCTAAAATGAACAGAATTTACATTTTGTCTAAAATACATCGTTTTTAAATGTATTTTCAACGTTTTGATTATAAATTATACTGAGAATGATTGTTAAAATCACAGCAACAAACTGTTAGAAAAACAGCTGAGACAATGCTTAACTGAAAGGTTAATTACAAGGATCCTGTACTTTTTACGGTATATAATTGAAATAATTCCAGAAAATGTATGTAGAATAATACAGTAATTGTGGTTACAGAAAATGTGCCTTTTCCATTATCTAATTATGAAATTTACATTCTTAACTGTAAATAATTTTACAGAATTGATCTACAGTTTACTGAATGAAAACAGGGTAAACCAGTATTTGCAGCAAATGTATGTAAAATGTACAGTATTGTTAGTTACACACTGTACTATAAACAGTAATTTTCCATGAACCGAGTTACATACTTTTTCTGTAGGTAAATGACAGCCTGTACTCATCTACTTTTAAAGCGCCAAAACCTCCTCTTCAGTTTGTCTCTTCATTGCAAAACTTTGTAAATGCTCATCATCTCGTCGTCCAGGTCATTAGTTTAATCTTGCGACACAAAAACAAGACTCAGGGTTTACGTTTTTGACAGACATGAATTTCCTTACGGGGATTAATAAAGTATAACCTTGACCTTAAGACAGCAACATTTCACTCCAGCCAGATTCACTATATTGTCTTATTATAGTGCCATCCATTACAAATATCAGATTTTTTATATTGTTTTGCATTTTTTCGGTTCCTTTGTCTGACATTTTTACTTCAAGTGGGAAAAAATGTTTTCTATTTACTCCTAGCCTCAGAACATTTGGACACTCTTCCTCTGGCTTGTCTTCACTGTGATAAATGTCATTATGGAGATGATGCTCTGAAGACCAACTGTTGTTTTGTTCACATAACGAGAAATTAAAGAGATGATCTCACAATCTCACGAGGGAAAACAAGAAAGGAAGCGCATGCGACCAAATGATAGTTAAATAATAAATTAAAAAAACAGACAAACACTTCAGCCCGGCACAGCTGCTTGGCACAAAAACAAAAAAACAACTCAAAAAGCAGCCCTCCTATACAGTCTGTACAATGACATATTTTCAGACATTACATAAAGCACCTCCTTCAACTCCTCTCTTTCTAAAATGGCACTTTCATTTTTCGAAGCCTCACTTACCCTTTTCTTACAGAATCTCAAGCGTTGACACTTCACCCCTTTTTGAAATGTCTTTTTCTCACACAAACTGTCCATAAAGCAAGTGTTAAATCCCCAATTATCATCTTCATGTAATATATATCCTCACTTTGGGCTGCAGGGAATGTGTGAAACCCTTACAGGAGAAGATGCAGCACTTTGCACCACCAGCAGAGGGAGACAGTCGCATTTGCCTCTGCCACCATCAGGACAGTGTTTACCTCTTACTCCCCACTGTAAACTTTTTCTCCAGTTTCCTGAATCGTAAAAGCTTCATGACCAGAGAGCTACAGCTTATTGGCCAGTGTAACGCCTCATTTGAACGCTAAGACCTACAAAAGTGTTGTTGTTTTTTTGCGTTGCTTTCTTGTCTCTCTTTTGTCACTCCTATTTTGCGTATTTGTCATGCTTTTGGAACTTTTTGTTGCTCTTCTGTGGCTTTTTTGTTGCTTTTCCATCAGTTTTTAGTCATGTTTTTGTCTCTCTTTTTCCCCGTGTTTTTTTGGTGATTTTTCATAGTTTTTCCCCCCACTTTTCCGGTACGATTGTGTAATTTTTTTTTGTCACTCTTTGTGGCTTTTTCATTACTTATTAGTCACTATTTTGACGCTTTTTCCCAAGAAGCTTTTAGATTTGGGTAAAGCCAAACTGAAGAAAATGGGCTTGTTCAGGTGGGGGTTAAGTAGTTGTGCAGCTGTAACATTTTTTAAGAATGTCTTTTTCAGGGGAGTCCTGACCCCAGATGGACCTATTGTACATGTTTTTAGTGACAAAGGAAACTGGAGTACACAGAGGAAACCTGCAGATCGTGTCACTCCCTTCTAACACGGGTGAGAAAGAAAGAAAGAAAGAAAGAAAGAAAGAAAGAAAGAAAGAAAGAAAGAAAGAAAGAAAGAAAGAAAGAAAGAAAGAAAGAAAGAAAGAAAGAAAGAAAGAAAGAAAAAGAAAGACTGAAGGAAGGAAGGAAGGAAAGTACGAATACAAACATGACAGATAAAATACAACACTATAAATGTTGCAGCAGTTACTATCAGAGAGGAGGAGCAGAGAACCAATGAGACGCCAGAGCAGCTGTATTTTAAAGGCATCATGTATCGCTCTCGTCTTAACTGAAGGCCTGAGTGAAGGTCGCTCCCAGAAGCTTTTAATCCTCCATCCTGTGCTCGGTATCACTGAACCTTGAGAATCACAGTTTTTGTTTTTTCACTTTCTTCCAAGTGCAGCCCCTGATCACCTCCTCGGGGTTGAAATAATGAGCAGCTCAGTGGTTGTCTGCGTCTCCTAACCGTGAGGATGCACTCACATGAGCTGCAGGCATGTTCCCCAACTGCTCCAGAGTGTTTGCTGAATCTATTTCTGCTGCGCGGGGTCTCCTGCACTCAGGCACAGCAGGTCCTTCTCTGCACTGGTCCCACACACCACTTCTCAGGAAAATTGATCCTTTTATCTTTGAACGTGCCATTTATTCAGCAAGTTGTGTTTTGTTTTCTCTGGCAAACCGAACAGTGACTTTACAAAGTGCCATTTTAACAAAGTACAAAATAACAGCTTGTTGTTGTTGTGCTATGTTAGCCTAAAACATGCACATGAGGCGGCACGGTGGCACAGCGGTTAGTGCTTGTGCTTCATAGCTAGAAGGTCTGTGTGGAATTTTCATGTTCTCCTCGTGTCTGCGTAGGTTTCCTCTGGGTTACTCCGGTTTCCCGAACCACTAAAACATTTACAATAGGGATCCCGAGGGAGGTGACCAGGACCACCTCCACTGGATTCTTTCGACGTGAAGGAGCAGCGGCTCTACTGTGAGCTCTGCCCGGGGGACTGAGCTCCTCACCCTGTTGCGTCCACACCAAACGTCAGGTTTCCATTTAAAATACATGGAGGACACGCCTCGGGGGCGTCAAGAGGTCCCGCAGCGCGTCACGCGCCTCCTGTGCGGCGTATTTTGAAGCTTTTCGCGCTTGGTAAGCTTTTGACGCCTTTCAGAGCCGAGCGGCCGAGCTCTCTCGCTCAGAGCGCGTACATGTTCACTGCAGGCGAGCGCTGAGAAGCGCCACACTGTTAACTCCACCTGTCTCTTTGTTGAACTGAATGCCTGTCTTGGCCTCAATCAACTTGATGTCATCCACCTTCACTGCTTTCCTTTTGGGAAAAGTGACGAGGCCCCAAAAAAAGAGCAGCAGAGTGACCTGAGGGAAAGTCTGGATTTGGAAAAATTACAAGTCATGTAGCTATACTGCCATGTCAGGCAATATTCCTCTCTTTATGAAATAAGCACTCAATACTACTACTATAGTGGTAATAATAATAATAATCATAATAAAAATCATAATAAAAATCTTAAATATATATAATCATATAAATAATCATACAATACAGGCCAATCTTTCATTTATTTAGTAATAATGTGTTTTATACATTTTCGGACAGAAATCTGCTTTGCATCGCGAGCCGTAGACGAGTAGTAAAGCACTAAAGCACTAAAGCAGTGTGGACGGGAGTGAAGGGTCTGGGCGACGGGGGAAAGCCAGGTGAGGGGGGGGGGGGGGGTGGTTCCAGAGTTCACTACTCCACCTACTGATGAAAAAAAAAAAAATTCAAAGACCTCGCTTAAGGCAGCTTTAAAGTGCATATGACAGGTTTTAATGCTTTTATTCATTTTTCAGTTGCTGACAGGAAGTGACATAGATAAAGGTTTCACAACAGTTTGACTCATTTCCCACTGACTTAACATGGTTGGCACGGCAACAGTTTAAAATAGTTCACCTTCCTCTATACGTCACTTCCTGTCGGCGCCCAATAAGGAAGTAAAACTATAAACATCACACTAAACTAAAGAAAGCTGGGTACAATCTTTAGTAAAATCTTGAATATAATTGTGCTAGCAATGTTTTAGCACAAAATGTGTCTAATGTGTCACATGCACTTCCAGAAAACATCACAGTTTCTCCTCATCCTTCAGTTCATTGATTTGTTTGTAAACTCTCCAACCATCAGTGACTCTTTCACCTCACGGCTCAGGGTTCAGGGCTTAAACCCCGACAGAAACAAGTCTCCCTGATTGACTTTCGTTGCACAAAGCCCTCATTACCCGAGCGCCTGTCACCCCGGATGACCTCCCTTCATCTCATCTCACTGTGTATTGAATAAACAAGCGCAGCCTCTCATCCTGATGTCACCGCGAGGCCAGGCAGTGAAAGCAGAGGCCTTCATATTACACTATCTCCTCATGAATACTGATCAAAATAACCCGTTAAGGCTCGTTTCGATCCGTTCGGCACCGTGCTTAACCTCTGAAATAACCATAATACGATCAACCATGGCTGTACTTTGCTCCTTTGGATCCTAAACAGCTTGAATGTGTTGGTGCCAATGATTCTCTCAGCTTTTGGCAGGAGCAGCAGAGACAATGGGAGATAATGCGTTTGTTTGTTTAGCATCACAATAATATCACAGACCCGGGGCAACGGGGTTATTACGGACACAATGGGGCAGAAAGAATGAATGGAGGGCAGTAAGTGCAGCCTTTACTATGTTACTAATGTCAGCCATAAACCATTGTTGTCTTTCCATGGAGACTCCTCGAGATCAACTAAAGCGTGGCAGGTGCACCACTGGGGGCGCTTTGGTTTGTCAGGTGGTGATCAGGGCAATTTTGTGTATTCATTATTCTGAATGATTGAAAAATGTTATTATCCTCTTAACCCCCACCTGAACCAAAATGTGACAAAAAAGCAAGAAAAACGTGACAAAAAAATGAGGAGGCTTTCAAATGTGCCGTTACTTTGGTCTATAGGCTGCAAGCTCCAGGAGAGAAGCTTTTAGATTTGGGTAAAGCCGAACTGGAGAAAATGCGCTTGGTGAATAATGCTACAGTGTGTGTAAGCTGAAAGATTATGTTATTGGCATTGGTTTATGATTTGGTGTTGCCTGTATTAAAGCAGAACTAATTAACTCATGCCCCTAGAGGCCATAAGCGCCACTGCAGGTGTCGTAGCATGTTACGTTTTTTTACTCATTAAATAATTGTCCGTGAGATTAAATATTACGCTGACAGAAAATACAAAGGGAGAGAGGGATATTGTACATCCAATTACACAATGGAGATCTTTTTTTTTTTACTCAAACTTGGCTTTAAATACTGTTTAAGTGGCGCTAGCCCACAGTTAGCTTTGACCATTAGCCTGTTAGCTTCTTCTTCGTGATTCTATTAGTGTGTATTGGTGGCTGCAATTGTGGTTTTCTGGCCAGAGACACCAGGGGGAGATGAAAGACCCCCAATCATCCCATTAACACTTGTATTACCCCCACAGGAACTACGAAAAGGATTTATTAAGGTAAACAAGTTACTTAGTTCTGCTTTAAAGTTTCCCAGCCCCAAAGCTGATGCGTAAATGAGACAATGCTGCGTGTGTAGTAAAAATCAAGCATACATGACTCTGCTGCTGATCCACTTTTGCACGTGGTACTCGCTTTGCACATGAGCAAACAATTGGTGAATGACGATGGGAGAGTGCGACCACTGTGCAAAGCCTTCTTCAGCACATCCCAAAGATTCTCAGGGGGGTTCAGATCTGGACACTGTGGCCAGTTCATGTGTGAAAATTATGTCCCTGAACTACTCTTTCACAATGTGAGCCAGATGGATCCTGGCATTGCCGTCTTGGAATATGCCTGTGCCATCAGGGAAGAAGGAATCCATTGATGGAATAACCTGGTCATTCAGGAAGTTCAGTTCGTCAGCTCATTCTTTGGGCACATAGTGTTGCTGCAGTGCAATCCCAATTCTCATAAAGCTTAGACTCTGCTTCCACAACTCATTCACTGACTCGATTAGGGCTATATGTGCAATAGGCTAAACTTTACTCATGTCTTGACCAAACCTATAGCTAAAGATCTGGAGATGAATCCTCCATCTCTGCCCTCTGCCCCAGCTGCATTAAGTGTTGGAACAAAACCACATGAGAAAAACATTTTCCCTGTAGGGTCAAAAAGGTTTACATTTATCTAAACCTTATTATTGAAAAAGTGGATTTGTTTCGCTTTTACATCACGCCCACAGTTCAAAAATCTCCCTCATTCATTCGTGTTTATCTTTGCTTCAAACAGAGCCGTCCCTTTATCCCGTCACAAAGCCCAGTGTCCCTCTCTCTCTCTCAGCTGCCTCCTGTAGGCGTCCCGTGGCAGGATTCCTGACCGTATCTCCGTGTTTGTGTCCCACTGCTCCGATCTATCGCTCCCTTTGTGCTCCCCGCGGTCCGCCTTGACCCCGCAGTCCCAGGAACAAGTCCAAGTCTCTTCTGGACCCGAGCCGGAGCTGACGGGACGTCCCACTCCTCAGATTCCTGCGGCCCTCCACGCTCCAAACGTGGGTCCAACGCAGCGGGACGGACAGACCAACCCTATGTGGACAAACATGCCTTTGCAGTTTAGAAAGAGGTTAAAGGAAGTGGACGCCATGTTGGCCCAGTTTTACCAAATCAACCAGGAAGCACCAAGGGATCTGGAGAAACGGGACGCACCTAGTCACAAAATAACATAAAGCCAATGCATTTCACTAATACATCAGTCCACGCAGACTCAAAGCGCTGAACCATCGAAAGAACATAGCCAGAGTTGCCCCATTCTCTCTCGGGCCAACACGGAGACGCTCATGCATGCTTTTATCACCAGTCGTATCGACTACTGTAATGCCCTGCTTTCTGGTCTTCCCAAAAAAAGTATCTCAGGTCTACAACTTTTACAAAATTCGGCAGCTCGTGTCCTGACGAAGACCAGGAGGCGGGACCACATTGCACCGGTTTTAGAATCGCTGCATTGGCTTCCCGTGTGTTTCAGGATCGATTTTAAAGTTCTTTTAATGGTTTTTAAATGTCTTAATGTTCTTGGTCCTTCTTATCTTTCAGAACTGCTTTTACCTTACGAACCTTCACGGCCTCTTCGCTCCTCCGGCAGGGGTCTCCTAGTTATTCCTTAAGTCAACAAAAAGACTCATGGTGAGGCGTCTTTCCAATATTACGGCCCTCGCCTCTGGAACGACCTGAGGAGGAGCTCAGGGCTGCAGAGAACGTTCATGTTTTTAAGAGCAGCTCAAGACCCACCTTTTTAGCTTAGCTTTTAACTGACTAATCTATTTATTTAATCCTAATATATAAAATGTATATATATGGGAGGTTGTCCCAGACGCATTGTTTTAAATGTTGTAATCTGTAAAGCACTTTGTGATACCTTTCGGTATGAAAATCGCTTTATAAATAAAGTTTGATTGATTGATTGAACATGAAAATAAAAATAATCAAAAGTGTGTACTAACTTCAAATAAGACTCATCATCATTTCATTATATTCATGAAAATGCATAGTTGAACAAGCCAGACAAACACTATCAAGATAAAATAGGATCAAATAAGTAAGGATTAAACAACGAGGAGCCGTGCATTAGACGGTTATAATGCACGACGCGGAGTCAAGAACACCACGACGCGCAGCGGAGTGGTGTTACTCCGCGAAGTGCATTATAACCGTCGAATGCACGGCTCCGAGTTGTTTAATCCGCTTATACCATGGTCCCACAAACGTAACATTTATAATAAATATTTGTTTCATTTACTAAACTCACTAAATATGCCAGACCACCGGGACTATTTTATGTTGGTTATTAGCCGGTCACTGAAGGCTCGTCTCAGAGCGAGTCATTCTCCGCAGCTATTACGAGGATCTCAGTCAGGCTCAACGACACAACATAAGCACACGCTGCATCGCCAGAATCACAACACAACAGGACCAACCCGGCACTTTTCCGTGGAAGTAAACACCGATGTGCGGCACTCGTGGGCAGGAGTTATTTCACTTTTACGCTGTTTAACCTGAAGCTAGCTAGCTAGCTCAACCAGCTCAACTGTTTATGGAAACAGCTGCGGTGGAGTCGCTTACACCTGGGCGCCACGAACTGAAACTTTTATGATTGACTTTACTAATCCAGCCAAATATGTTTAAATGCAGGATCATTTTATGTACGCCTGAAAATCATGAATAGGGCCTTAACCGTTTTCAATAGAAATGGAAAGCTCATATTTTATTAACAGTAGCTAACCTGCTCACTCTCCTCTACAAACATTTATCAAACATTTTGTTTTGGTCAAAAACGTTGAAATTAAACAAAATCCATCGCATACGTTCCTGTCAGTCACTAATTACGTGTTTATCTGATTCAGCTGTGTCATGCGTTGCTATGGCGATGCCCACAGCGGAGTGATATCCCAGTGATTTAACTACCGGACTACGTGTGCGGTTATACGAAAATAATGCACGCTTGTTAGCACCCACCAGCCAATCAGAATCGAGTATTCATCCAGACCATGGTATAAAGCAATGTGAATCCAGCAATGTTACCACAGTCTAAGTTTAAGTTTGGGTTCGGCGTTCGTGAGTGGGCGGGGCATCCGGAGCATTGGGGCCTGTTGGCTGAAAGTACGACGGTAACACTTCGGATCAGTGGTTCTCAACTGGTTTGGCGCCTGGACCCACAATCACCCTTGGATGATGAGCCGTTATTCAAATACGACAAGACGTAAAATATAATGTAAAATCTTTTCTTTAAAAATTGTTGTTGCGTTAAATAAGTCAAAAAAGCTGAAATTATGATAAAACAGGTCATAACAGTAATTTGAACAGGCTCTATCATCTCAAATGCTGGGTTCTCCCATTTCTGTCTATTAGAGAGATGTTTATTCCAGTGTAATGTTCCTTGGCTTCACTGTCTGCCTTTCAGGTGAATTGGGTTCAGTTCAGTTCAGTTCAGACCTGGAATGACTTTTGACAGAGGCGGGAACCAGACGCCATTCAGACACTTGTTTGCATACATTCCCCATATACTGTATATATAATTCATTTCATTTACAGGCATGAGAGATATGGCCAGGTGCATGTCAAAATGCAATACAAGGGCAATCGCCTCAGGGTTAGACTTCGCATCTGCCAATAAAACGACGATTAAAGTAACCTATAAGGCCACAAAGGTAATATTTTTTCCACATTTAGTGTTTCTCAAAGATACTTGTAGACTTTATTATTCATTGTAGGGAAATTTGTCCTATGCATTTGATTTATTCTTCGATCAGTGCCTGCGTGAGTGGCCAAAAGTGCAGCACCCAGGGACGCATCTCTAGATTTTGAGCCAGGATGTTGGTTAGGATTATACCTAATGAGAAGTTGTTAGCCGATTCTGCATGTTTTAGGCCGCATATTCCAAAGAAAAGCCCCAAATGACCGGGAATCGAACCTTGGACCCTCCTTTAGAGAGAGACAAGAACCACAGCACCACCAGTTCACTTACAGGAGTCACCAGACCTTCAAGAGCACTGAGTTGTTCGGTAGCTCCCAGTTCCACAACAAAACAGTCAGGGCACTTTCTTCCACCTCGTGCAACAACAGCGTTGGTCCAGACGAGGCTGGTATCTTGCGTGCACACACCTGCTGCATCAGGGCTTGTGGCCAGTGGCTAAAGGGTGTCGCTAATAACAAAAGAGGCCGGCTGAGGCGTTGCTTCAAGAGCCCTTAAAGGGACTATACATACAGAGTTAAAACATGTTAAAATTAAGTATTTTCCTCCCCCTACATATTCCAACAATGTCCTAAGGTGTAGAATGAGCCCAGACCTGTTCACCACAACTGCCTCTAAAATACTGCACTGTCACTCAAAAAGGTGTTAATTTGGGTCCCAAGTGCCGTCATGCACGAGCTTAATATAGAAGCTGCAGTTACACGTATGACCTGAGGTGGCAGTAGTGAGTATAAAATGGCAAACTTGCATCTAGCCCCTTTAAACTGCTGCTTCCCCTTCGCAGTGGCTTCTCATCTCTTTCTCTCCATCACTCCTCATTCATTCAGCATTTAGGCAACATCCTTTTCAAGCTCTCACAGGACAAACTACAAACTGTATTTGTCCCACTGTGAGTTAAACACTGTCCCAAGAGAAAGAGAAGATACCGATCAAGAGCGATGTGCACCCCCGCCCCCTCAGCCTCATCCATTGACAATATTAAAACGAAGAGGGTTGGTACCACTGTTCCATAACATCCCCATTCACCATTCACACGGGTGTCCAGCCCAGGTCAGAGGTCAGCCCCAAAGTCCCATCTAAGGCCTGCATTTGGAAACACAAGTTACACTATTTAATTGGAGCTTAAAAAACAAATTCATGGCTTTAAAAAAAGTGAGCCACAAGACTAGAAATTACATATTCAAAGAAATCTAATTGGAGCAAAGTGAATGTTTTTATGATTAGAAAAAGTCCAGGGCTACTGAGTGAGCCTCAAAGGGCCCCCAGGTGCCGACGAGCTGAGCAGAGCGTTGCTGATTATTTGTTGAAGTGTGTTCTGTAAAGACGGCGCAGTGTTCATGGATAATTATGCTTCATGCCTCACTCGCTATTTTCTGCAAAACTGCCGGACAGTTTCTCTCACTGCGATTTTTCTAAAGCCGTTATTGAAGAATGAGGACAATTCAAAACCTTGCACCATGTAATACACAATGTTAAACTGAATCTGCTGCAGCTTTTTAACTCAATGTGTGTTGGGAACAGGATTCAGTGAAATAATGATCACTATGAAACTATATGATTAACAATGACCAAACCAGGCAAATAAAGCAGGGCCTATTTTGAGAATAAAACAATCACTGACTTGTGTGCGCCTAGAGCAGATTCAGAGAGATACTGTACATATAAAAATATGTTTCTTTCCCCAGTTGGAGTCTAATCGTTTGGTACAATAGTCCTTTGTTTGAAAATATTAATATTCAGAAGCTGAAGGCGTCAACTCACAACCAACAAGTGCAGTTTTGTCCTGAGAGAGATGCGGAAAACTTCACTGCAACATAAATCCAAGCCATCATTAGCAACATTATTATACAAGTGATTATATGTTTACGTTATAATTGTAAAATATTTGCAAAACCAGGGCCGTGGACAGACTTTCTGTGGCTCAGGGCAAGAAGGCTCCACGTGCAGTTTAGTCCTGATTTGATCAGAGTCCAGGCCTGGTGGGGCTTAGAAGGTCAAATTTTTCATGAGGAGGCACTTGGTGTGAAAGGTTTGAGAATTGTTGCCATATTATTCATAGAACTGGACTCACTATCCACTGGTGCAGCACCAACTGTTGTAGAAATAAACGGAAGTAAACTAGTAAAATAAAAAAGGTAAATTCTGAGTTGACTTTGTTCTGGTGATTAATTTGTTTAACATGTTGAACTGAATAATTTAAAACATAAAACATATTTTTATTTCACCCTTTTCCTATATAACTCCATGTGTTCATTCATGTCTTCAGTGAGAGTGTTGAAAATAAAGAAAAGCTGATTAACATTAAAAGTGCTTCCAAACTTTTGACGGGTACTGTATAGCTTTAATGCCTGATGTAAGTAAGTGCTTTATTTGTCATTGTACAACCGTACAACAAAATAATGTTCAGGTGTTAGTCCTGAGCCGCTGCGACTGAGCTGGGCCACCACTGTGGGCCGACCAGCATGTTTTTAAAGGTTGTGGAAACCGTAGCACCCGGAGGAAACCTGACTGCCTTCAGTCTCCACTGAAACGGTGCTCCGCCTCCTGGGTTTGTCCCTGTTTCAGAGCGTGGTGTCCTGCACTGGTCAGCTCCACCTCCTCCTTCCTCTTCCTCCTGCGCAGCTCCTTCCGCTCCACAACAGTCTTTCACCATCTTCTGGGAAGAGTTTAGCAGTTAATCTGTTTTATTCTTCAGGGAACGTCCATTAGCTAGAACAATAGAAGGCATGTGTGGCTTAGCTGTGAGTCTCGCCCGGATACCTCCTCGTTTGTCTCTTCCTTGCTTCCTGTAGTGCCTCATGTGACGCCTCCACTGTGCTGCAGGTGTAGGGGGGGCTCTTAGTATGTTATGGACACTTTGCAGTAACAGAAACCACAAATGCTATTAGCAGAAAAAAATACTAGAATTACTGGATTTGATAAATGAAATGCTAAATGAAACCTCTTTACATCAAGGAGCCACTCCCCCATTCACACTCCAGGCAAGTGTCTTGCCCAAGGACAGAGACCTTTTAGCTCTGGAGCCTGGAGGAATAATGTTGCTAACCCGGTATCATAAACCAAGTTAACCTCTTACCTTAACCAAGCTCATTTTCTCCAGTTCGGCTTTACTCTAATGTAAAAGCTTCTCGACTGGAGTTTACTGCTTATAGAACAGTAATGGTAATGTTTTTGCCGCATTAATGTCGCATCTTTGAAGAGCATTAACGTGGTTTTGTACATTTTTGTCAATTTTTTTGTCTCTTTTGTGGGGTTTTTGTCACTTTTTTGTTGCGTTTTCATCCTTGCTTTTTTCAAGAAGGTTTAAGATTTGTGTAAAGCCAAACTGGAGACAAAGTGCTCAGTTCAGGTGGGGGTTAAGAGGTTAAAAAGTACCGGTATCTCTTGTATTTGATCATCTTCCAGCCTCTGTCTCTGCCTCCTCTTCTCTCTCATTCATCAGAATCACTGCTGCTCCACAATGGCCCCACACAGACACCGCTCTGCGAGTCCACTCAGAGACGAGCCCAGTGTCCCGGGACAAAGGAGACTGACACAACCATCAGACCCCCGTCCCGTCTGTTGCTTTGGGCTGAGACACGGCCTTCACCCTCCATGACCCCGCGTCGCTGTCCCATGCTGCTCCAGGGGGGTGAATACATGGACTTAACATGACTTAATAACTATGGAGTAAAGGAGTCAAAAGGCTGCAAGAAATCAGGGCCAAATGCAGTATTCAGTAACCGTCTTATTGTGATAATATTATTAGATAATGTATTACGAGATAGTGAGAAATTGATACAAAATAAATTATAAAAATCCTGACTTTTATAATAATGATGATCACTCTCCTAAACCAATGGTGTTTTGTAGAATGGACACATTTAATTAGCGCTCGTGCTTCACTGATAGAACGTCCCAGGTTCTATCTCCAGGTGAGGCCTCTCTGTGTGGAGTTTACATGTTCTCCCCGTGTCTGCATTTCCTCCGACCACTAAAAACATGAACAACAGACCAGGATGAATGAGGGTGTGTTTGAGAGCGTGCATGGGGGACGACAGATGTAAATTAGCCAATGCATGAGTCCAATGTTCATTAACATGCACTGTCCAAATAAACACTGCGCATATTGTACCTGTTGCATTTGGTTCTTTATCTTTTGCCAGTCTGAATACTAAAGGAATTGTGAAACAGATGAGGGCGAGTGCATCAATGGTCTGAGGAAACTTGTGAACGACGACCGGTGCTCTTCAAGGCCAGAGCAGAACATGAATGAAAAAGGAGAAGTATAAAGACTTGCCTGTGGGACAGCAGTCACTCAGAGAAAATGTCAGAGGCAAACGAGTCTATAGCAAAAATTAAAAGTCCTTTATTGAATCATGGACCAGCCAACACATTTCAACCACGAGGGTCTTCGTCAGGAATAAAGAAACTAAAGGAATTGTGTTCAAACACTTGAAGGTTCAATACCTGTCTCTTTTTTCTAGCAATGGATGAAATTTGTATACATTTCATGAACTTTCAGGTGATTTTTCTTTAATTTTTCTGACAATGACCCTGAAAACAAGTGACTCTGCAAGAATCAGGATGCTACAATAGAAAAAGTTAGGTATGAGTTTCGGCCACAACAAACATACATTTAGTGTCTTCCTATTTCATTTTTTGTCATTAAAAAAACAGGTAACACTTTATTTTACAGTACCCTTGATACATTGTACCTAACTTAATGTAGTACAATGTAATGTGCTCTGCAACAATGTGTAATAACCTGTACCTGGGGTTAGAAACACAATGGAATAATATGTATTTGTAGTTTGTATAAGACATAACCCTAACCTTAAAGGAGCTATACCTGATTGTACAAAGAAACAGGGTCACTCAAATTTCAAATTGCTATTTTCTGGTCCAAACTCATTTCAAACTTTCCTAATGCATTTACAACATCATTCGTCACAGGGACTGAGTTTAAACCAGGTTTCACAACTTTCAGGAAGGAAAACTGTAAAATATGCCTACTAGCCTGACATTTATGACTATTTAAAAGGCTTTAAAACCAGTATTTTTTGGATAAAGGTCTGCTTTTGCCATATACTAAAGGACAACATTTTATTCCAATAGCAGAAATATAAAAAATCAAGGATAGCGCCTTTAAGCCCAAGTTATTCCATTGTGCATCTAAAACATAAGTACAAGTTATTATAGATGTACTAAATTTAGTTAGGTACAATGTATCAAGGTACTGTAAAATAAAGTGATACCAAAAATCAGGTATAGTGTCTTTAAGTGTGATTTTTAAGTTACTTTGTTCCTCTACCTTCTGATCTTTACATTCATTCATGTTCATCCTCCTTGACCCCAGCGTTTGTTCACTACAGCTGACATCAGGAGAGTTACAATACTGACCCAACACTGGAGCACAATCGCCCCTCTCTCCCCACCCCCGTCAGGAGGAGGGAGCAGGTTCAAAGCCGCCCCCGGGTGCAGTCGTCCCGTGGCAGAAGGGCGAGCGGGCAGCAGTGTAGCCGGGTGTATACGGGACAGAGCAAAAGGTCGACCCCTCCCAGACGCCTACAGACAGACTCCAGGACTATGGCCTCCAGCAGCGGCACGGGACACAGCGCCTTCGGACTGGGCAGGAAGAAGAAGAGTCCCGGCCTCATGGATCAGATCACTAAAATATTCGCGGGGGACAAGAAGAAACGCAGCAAGGTCAGTGTCTCGGCGGATTTTCAGCCTAATTTGTCCTTAGATGGAGCTGGAGGTTTACTCCCGGCGCTACGACTTCACATGGAAAGGGGTCAGTGATGCTGGATTTGTGGACTTTTGGTGAGAGTTAGATGATAGTCAGAGGTGGGTAGAGTAGATACTTAGAAATATATCTAATCACGCAGAAGTAAAAAGCAGATGATTCAAAGTAACAAAGCAGGACAGAGATAAACGAGAATGAACGAGAAAATCAACTATTCTTGAGAAAATTTGTGTAATTAGTTAATTAAACTTTAAGGAATTTTTATAAGTCGCCAAGAAGCTTTCAAAGAGTAAAGAAATGTCACTTCTATCCACCTCTGAAAATATTACAGGTGAACTAAGGCAGCTCAGCTTAACAAATGTGTGAAGTTTATGATGTTCATGCTGGTTGTGACTGTTGGAGGCTAAGCTTCACTCTTTTGGCTTTGTCCTGTTGCTGCATTGTGTCTCTAACAATTGATCTTTGCCAAATGTATAGATAGAAAATCCAGGAAAAAGGCCAAGGCAGTAGTGGTGTGACGTTCATGGCCGACCGACTCTTTTTAACGGCTCTTTAGGTTGAACAATCCAAACTGGATCTCAATTTTACTCCCTGAAGAACTCCCTGAAGGAACACAAGAACAACCTAACAGTGGAGCAGGCGACACAAGTGAAAGCTTTCCAAGTCAAAGCTAAATGATTTGTCAGACATTAGTTGTGAAGTTTTCCCATTGTAATTTTAGATTATTCCAATTAAAAAGTGCCTTTTATGCATCACGTCTTAGATATTGTAAGTTTTCAGGTTGGCGTTATTACACATTTTACATTAAAGAGCCGGTCTTTTGAACAGTTCTGTGAGATAAACTGATCCCAAAGAGATTCGGCTCCTTGTAAAGCAGGGGTCGGCAACGTCAGGCCCGGGGGCCAAATCTGGCCCTCCAGCATAGAAGCTCTGGCCCTCAAGAGGATTTTGAGCGCTCTGTCTAAATGTAGATTGTTGTTGATAATAAGCCACGTTCATAATGTATATATTTTTTAATGGCCGGTAATTCTTGCGAATGGCCGACATTTTACGACCAAGCCGGCCAAAGTGGCCGAAAAAAAAAAAGTCTAGCGGAACCTCTGGTCTCAATATAGGATGAAAACGCAACAAAAAAATGACAAATAAGCAAAAAAAGAGCAACAAAAAACTATGAAAACAAAACAAAAGTAATGATCAGTTTTGTAGGTCTTGGCTTTCAAATAAGACACTGCCCCATCAGCCTGTAAACTCAAGTCCAGAAGCTTTTAGATTTGGGTAAAGCCAAACTGGAGAAAATGTGCGCGGTTCAGGTGGGGGGCAACAGGTTAAAGCACTCAAAAATGTGAAACATACAGTCAATTCCTTTAAATTTCTCAGCCAAACACCCACTTAAGTCACGTATGATGCACAGCTGGCATTTGTTGAAAGTGATGCTTTATTTCGGGCGACAATTGGGCGTCTTCGGCCCTCGGCCTTTTGACGATGAAGACAATCGGCCCTTCACCAAGCACACTTACCTACCTCTGCTGTAAAGAGCCGTAAACCCCATCACAACAAGGCAAAGAAAAACTTAACAGAAAATGATTGAACTAATATTATGTGCCAAGTTTGCAGCATCTTCTGTTACATGTGATTATTGTTTACATTGTGTTTAAGACCTGACACCTACAAGCTAGTCAGGAACAGAGCCGTGGGAAGATATTATAGCTAGGGGGTGCAGAGGGACAAAATTGACACCCTATTAATTAATATTGCCTGCAGTTTGCAAATTATCCACCAGGGGGTGCTGCAGCGCCCACAGCACCCTGGGTTCCCACGGCCTTGGACAGGAACATGTCTTTTGTCAATGCAGTTACTATGTAGTATCTGAAAACTTTCCCAGTGATAAAGCAGCGGAGGACAAACACACACAGAGAGAAGACGATCTAAGAATAACCTCTATCATAACGTCTCCTCCAGTCCTCGATTGGATCTGAATGGCACATTGTTCCAGGAAGCCCTGGATGTACAGACGAGGACTATTACCTTGACAACTCAGTCCCAGTGGTCACTGAGGACAAGAAAAGGCTGCAACTGTAAAAGCAAGTTTGAAAGTATGAAGGAATGAGGCATTTGGGGACCACAGGACCTGAAGAAAATCCATTTCTCTCACACATTATTCTGGATGTTTTACAAGATTGCGATAAATATTTTGCATCTCTCTGTCTCCTACTTTTCCCCCGTGAACTAATTAGAAACAGCGAAGAGCTTGTTAAGAAAAGTCCAGCAGCCAAGATTATTTTTCAGCACGAAGAAATGGAATCAATTGTGTTTATTTTATTTTATGAGACCTAAATGTTTCCTGATTGAGTTCCACATCACAAGAAGAAATTGCATCGACCGTATAAATGTGAAGCTAATATATGCTAGACTCATTACAAAATGAGATATGTAGCCTTTATTTGCTATCATATTATGGCTCTGCTTGTAAAAACTACAAATTAAAAATCCGCTTTTCCGAGTTTCCCCTGTAGAGAATGTGCTACAGGTTTGAGAGCCTGTGATTATGTCGATCCATCATAAGCTCAAATCAGATGTGAATGAGTCTGAGGAAACTCGTACGAATGGGAATTTGACTTCTCACAATAGAGAACAATACAGGACTGTGAAACGTTTTTGTATCTTTTTTGTATCTTAGAGCAGTGATCATTTTCCATCCATCCATTTTCTTCCACTTGTCCATTTCCGGGTCGTGGGATCACATTGCACCAGCCCCTTATGGCTCCTGCTGCAGGTGGTGGATCCACAGAAGGACGGTCTCATGGTTCTAACCAGGCCTGTTGGTCTCTGAACCGCTCTTTGTCTGACCCGTCACCTAGGACCTGTTTGCCCTGGGAGACCCTACCAGGGTCACAAAGCCCCCGACAACAGAGCCCCCAGGGTCATTCGGGTGCTCAAACCCCTCCAACACGTTAAGGTTCCAGGAGGGGAGTGATCATTTTGACATATTTTAATTAAGTCAGCTTTGCATTTATGATATTTATTATAATAATCAGATTTAATTTCGAGCTACTTCGAGCTCCTTCCATCAGGGCAGAGATACAGACTTCCTTGTGCCAAGAAAAATGTGTACAGGAAATATTTTGTTCCATTTGCCATCAAGGAGCTGAGCAAGTTGTAACCACTAATGTCGCTGAGTCAGTCTGTTCCTTTTCCTTTCCTTTAATGAAGTGAATCTGCTGCTGCTGTGTCTGCAATGAACTGATTTTATCATGTACATTGCTGGGCAAATGTATTCGAATGTGTGAGCGAGCCAAAGGCAAATTTCTGCCATCTTTGTGCATGGTAGACAATAATGTTTTTTTTTTTTTTCTATGTTATTCCTAGTCTCTTCTTTTCATTTTCATTTAGTCATATTTTAGTTGACGAAAATATCTGGGCATTTCAGTCACAGTTTTAGTTTTGTTTTTGGTCAGTGAAAAATATAACTTTGACTAAAATTATCACAAAACGTTTTTCACATGCAGGTTTTTATATGGATTTTACAGAATATGTGCTGTTTTACACCAAAGAATTCCTAAAACTTTCTCCTTTGTATTTCCTCTTAAACATCTCGAGCCTCACTGTGGGAACACTTCTTAAAGCACCATTTCTACCTTATTCTGTTCTGTGATGGTGGGAAAATAGCATTAATTTGATTTGAAAAGCTGTGCTCTGTCCCTATGTGAATAGAACCCCTTTTTTTTACCATTTCAACACTAAGGAATGAAAAGGTAAAAGATCTTTTCACACGGTGCCTGCGTCACTAAAGAAGTCATTTAAAATAATATGCTCTTTGTGATAAAGAACTCGGTCTCTCAGAACTGTATTTCAGTCACAATCACAATCCATCACAGAATCTATAGCTACGGACAAAAGAACCCCTCGACACAAACTAAAACTATTGACGACAACTGGACACTTTTGCTTCACAAATATTCGAAGGCAAGAGCAGACCCTGATGAGTGAGTGAGGTGATAAGTTCATTGGGGGAAAGTGTGTGTGAGTGTGAGGTATATCCAGTGGCGTAGCAAGGGTACCAGGGGGTAGCCCGGCATCCAGACTAATCTCCGATGTTTATTAATTAATAAACAGGAGACTAGTCTGGCGACCCTGTCGTAGAAAAGCTACTGCTTGAGGCGGGACTAATGTGGGACAACCGAAGCTTAGAGCAGCCAATGAGAACACAGCGAATGTGACAACAGAAACAGCGACAAGAAAGTTGTATCATTCGGACATTAACAATGGCGCTCCTGCCACACGGAGTTCAGTAAATGACTTCTGTCGTTTATGTCAGAAAAACGTAAGAATACAAGCATACCGGAGCATTACGTGAAGTGGTTGCTTGTGTTGAAAAACTACAAAACAAAGGCGCAACAACGTGACGCCCGTTCAGGGAGCTGCTCTGATTGGTCGGTAGGCTCCATATCGCTGCGTCACTTCCTTTGAAAGCGCGCAATGGAGTGTTGCCAGACCCTCTTCTGTAAAGAAGCGGAGTCTGGTTGGCGAGACTAACCAGGGGGCCCTAAGCAGGGATGTCAGTAGGGGGCCCTCTGTCGGCCATTTTGTGCTCTGCGACAGGGTGCATTTGTCTAATGGGGCCCTTTCAGGGTATATGCGACAGCCAATTGTCGTTGCACCTTGTCACAGCTGTATTCTCTTGGTCGTTTCTGTCAAATCTGTTGGCCCTCTGGGGGGCCCTGCTGGCTTGGGGGCCCCAGGCATTGGGGGGCATTAGCCAAGCTACGCCTCTGGGCAAATCCAAACAGTGGCATAGTTGTGTTTTAATCTGACCCATGCACAAGCACTGAAATAGTCACAGTAATTTAGTAAAGGAGGGTATAAGCTTTTTTTTTTACACCATGTTACTGACCTGGAGTTGAGTTTTCGGGCTGCAGTTTTGGGTAATCTTCCTCCCCTCTTGGTAAAAGCTAAATAATTTTATCACAAAGTAAAAACACTCCGTACAGCCACAGGTCGAGCAGTGTAGATGGAGGATCAGGAAGTGAAACTACTGCATATTTTGCTCTTTTAATTCGATATCACATTATCTCAGTGTAAGAAAGATTTGTTTGAGATTGTTACAAAAAGCCTAACACCCTCTCTTTACTCTGACACCTGCTCACTGATGGAGGGACCTTTCAAGTCCAGGGTGCTAGTTATTAACCAAACATCGATGATAAACTCCAGGACATCACCAGGGTAACGCGTTGTCCTGCTCTTGATACTCAAACTAGGAATATACACAGATTTTTTGTATTTAAGGCTATATATTATGGGGGCATTAAAATGGCGTTTCATTCAAGGTTAAAGTCCTCGGCGTTTGACCCATCCTTTGATGCTGCTGGGTAAGGAGCAGTGGGCGCCTGGGGGCCCACAGATGTAAAGCCAGGCCCATGGTCAGAGTCACCTGGCTGGAGCATTGACCCATTGTGCATGTTTTTGGTTGAAACCGGAGCACCCAGAGGACATCAGACCAGTCTAGATGCACTGTATAATATTCTTTTGCCAAACACCTCATGTGGAAAATAATACAGCACAGGAAGAACAAAAACTTTTGGATTTTGGTAAATATTTTTGATAGTTTTTGATCATTAGTGTTCATAGATACAGACGGCATCTTGTCATAGAAGGGGGCGTGGCTACGCCGAGGGGAAAAATCTTTAGAGAAACACCATTTTTCCCTCTTTTTAGCCATTTTCTGGTGGAATATCAACTTATTTATCACATAAATAAAGTCAAGTGTAAATCAGGCCCATATGGATATTTTCTCACAGCAGATTGTTCAGTAGAAGTGAAAAAAACAGCAGTTGTAGCTAGCGCTAGCTAACCCTTAGCATTAGCCCGATGCTAACATGTAGCATCAGGTTAGCATTCTCCGTTTTTTTATGTATTTATGGGCTGTTGAACCACTTGGCTCCTCCCCATGTCTTTGTATCTTTATTTAGTAGAAAACTAGATTGATAACTCAGCATTTGTTAAAGTAGATTTTTCTCCAGATTGTTTTCCCCCTTAACTGTTTTCAAACATGACCATATTTGGGCGATTCCAGAGATGCCGTCTGTGTCTATGATCAAAGCCTGAATGAACAGAGTATGTGAAGAAACACACTTGGACATATCATGAAAGGATCTGTCTTGTTGAAGGAGAGTCTTGATGCCGCACCACTTGGGAACCATAGTGTCCATACATCATTTTCATTCCTAACAGAGCACTAAGAGTTCCAGACTGAGTGTCACATCAAACACTTTAGGCTCCTGTTGCCAGGCTGTCGCTGTGCAATGACATCGCATCGAGACAGATGATGGGGAGGAAAAAGGTCGCCAGCTGAAGAGATCACACATTTACACTCGCAGGTGATTACTCTGAGTAACCTGAATGAGTCTCATTTAGGCACCACTTTTTCTCCATGTTATTACTGTTACAGTAAAGTGCTGTCAATATTTTTTCTCAGCATATTGTTTTTTAAAGTCTTTATTCATGTTAGTTTCAAAATGGAACAAACAAAACAGTGGAGTATGACAGTTACAAAGATGATATTTTATGATGGATTGTTTCTTCTAACTCTGATCAGCCATTTTCAGTCTTATGTAGTGAGTGATTTCCTCCATAATCTCCTTCCAATCTGGCAATGTTACAGCAGTTTCTTGTAATGGTTTTCTTGCTGGCCATGACTTTGCATAGGTAAATATCCTCGGTCCGTATGACTGACTTGGATAATAGCCCCAGGCACGAAGTTTGTGAGTCGTTGGACATCTTATAGCCAAAGATTTCCCCTATCACCTCCCCTATATTTTCAAAAGTAAGTAAATAAGAGCTTTATTTGCCATTATGAAACAATGAAATTGCGGCGGTCAGATATAGGGTTAGTCCTGTTAGGCCACGCCGCCACTGTGGGCCAACCTGATCAGCATGTTTTGGAGGGATAAGGGAAACCAGAGCACCCGGAGGAGACCCAGCTGCTGCCTTCAGTGCTCCACTGAAACGGTCTCCGCCACAACACATGACAATGGTTGGCACTCATGTTGCCACAAAGTCTCCAGCACTGTGGAGGAGTTCTTAGCTGCTTATACTTTTGGCATGTGGTAAAATAAAATACCTCATTATGTTTTTCCAACGAAATTGTCTTCTTTGCCTCGGGCTGGTATGTATATCAAGGTTAAGGCAATGTCAAGATGCTTTGTCAGTATACAACAACAACAACTTTCTTTCTTTCTTTCTTTCTTTTTTTCTTTTTTTCTTTCTTTCTTTCTTTCTTTCTTTCTTTCTTTCTTTCTTTCTTTCTTTTTTTCTTTCTTTCTTCACTGGGAGAACCATAAATCGGCGCCTATGAATGCCAATGCTCCTCTGCCATCGTTCCTATTACAGTTTTTCATACATTTATACAGCCTTTCATTTGTCTCTCAGGGATCAGAGTCGCTCTTGATGCTGACAAGCTGGAGCTCATAATTACTTTTAATTGATGTAATTTTTGCATGAAACGCCATTGAATTCTGCCCCCTGCGCCTCCTGCTCATTTCCGTCTCTCACTGACGGCTGCCGACTCACTGGGACTGAATGTCAGAGTCATTACTGTAATCATTATGTTAAAACAGTTGTGGATTTTTAAAAATTTAGGAGACAAAAAGGTGATCGCTGCTGGATTTCAATGCCGTGAATGTGATTTTTCAAATGTTGATTGAAGCGTTCCTTTACCAGATCTTGTACGATAAATAATTATTGTAGAGGATAACTATTCAAGGAAAGTATGGGGTTGTTATATCTGCATTTTGCGCAAGGGGCAAGAAGCAAATGATGGGAAAGTTCTTATTTCTGCCACTAGATGGAGTCACGAGCACCTGCAAAATGAAACAATGCATTAAGGTGTTTGATAATCCAGGTTCATTGGGTTTTCTAATAGCGATGATAACATGAAACTGTCACGGTGTGAAGACAACCGGCCTCTCCTCGCTATTTTGACTCGTTGTGCTCATTGCCCATGTATCTGATGAACTAAATATATTCCTGTCGTCTGTGTCCAGGGCTCGTTCCGGGGCCACGCTGCCTCCCCCCAAACGTCCTCCACTCGACGTAAACCGACCGAAAATGCTGTGGTCAAGTTCTTCAGGAGCCTCGTGAGTAAAACAGTAGCTCATTTATAACTACAATTCAGAGTTCGAGATTATAAATGATTCTTTAATGTGTTTTGTTTTGTGTTTCAATAATGTCTTCCTCACGTTACAGACAGACAGTTCTAATCTCTCATTTCCAGATAAAAGGCTAAAAATATGTCAGCAAAGTGCGATCAACATTAGGGCTGGGTACCGATACCAGTACTAATGCAGTACTAAGTAACTCATGCCTCTAGAGGCCATAAGCGCCACTGCAGGTGTCGTAGCAAGTTATGTGTTTTTTACTCACTTTTACAGTGAGAGTTAATACAACACAAAGGGCGACAAAGGGAGAGAGGGATATTGTACATCCAATTACACAATGGAGATCATTTTTTTCACTCAAACTCTGTAAATACTGTTTAAGTGGCGCTAGCCCAAAGTTAGCTTTACCTGTTAGCCTGTTAGCTTCTTCGTGATTCTATTAGTGTTTATTGGGGAAAAATTGGGTGAAAAATAAGAAAAAATAATGTAAAAAAAAATGGGGCAGAAAATGGGGAATAACTTGGGGAAAAATGGAAAACATCGGGGGAATTAGGGGGGGGGGAAGTAATTAAAAATGAGTAAAAACAAGGAAAACAAATTAGGAAATCGAGAAAATATTTGGGGCCAAAATGAAAAAAAAAAAATGAAGAAAAAAAAATTGGGACAGGGAAACTTACTTTTTTTTTAAAATATAAAATAAATAAAAAATGTATGGAAAAAAACAACAACTTGGATCTAAATATATTTAAAAAAAATTCAATATTGTTTAACGGTACCCAGCCCTATAGTCAGTATAGTAACGTAGTGTTTTACACAAAAAGCCTTGAGTCCAACCAACCACAAGTTATTCTCATGTACAACAGTTTATTTATTTATAATTTGATTGCTTTGCAGACAAGAGACAAGATAATTTTTGGGTTGCATTGTATTTTCTGTCACAGCAGAAGTTTGTGCTTTGATTCTCTCCATCCTTCAAAACTCTGCTGCTGCGTTTGTGCCTCTGTCTCCAACAAAGACCTGCTTATTTAGACTAAAACAATGCACTTTTCTTACAGGGACTGACTGAAAAGAGTTGATTTTTGTGTGATTTTTCTCTCACTTGTTCCATCAGGTCGCCACTCCTAAATCTCCCAAATCCAGGGTGAGTTTTGAACCTGATCGTTTGGTTTATCGTCTTTATTCGCAGCAGGAACGAAGGAAACTGTCCACAAACATGTTTCAGATACACCACAGCGGTACATGTACAACGTGGTATTGTTTTACAGCAGCGGTAAACAACTTAGTGATCAAGATACAAAGGTTAGAACAGTTTACAATATTATTATGGGGTTTCAAATGCCAAATGTGGGACTCGTTTGCTACAATGACCCCATTTAATATCGGTTTCAAGTTTCATGAATTCAACTCAGATGGTAGAAGTGCAGAGGATGGACCAGTTGCACGACCTTTCGGGAGTGTTACCTTTTAACAGCATATTCTTATGGCACTTTACATAAGAATAATAACATGGGAAGTGTATGGAAATAGCATGGTATCAATAACCAAGGATGATGCATTTTACAGCCCTACTTCTATATTATTAAATCAAATACTGGCCATGTTCCCGGTAGTTTCCTGGGTAAAGGTTATTGTGAATCCTATTGGACTTTTAGGTAAAGAAATAAATGGAGAAGCAGCGCACAGTCCCAGCGAGTGCGGACAGTTAGCAAGCTTTTTAGCCGTTAGCATTTAGCCACCAATCTTAGCAAGATATTTAGCTGTTAGCATTTAGCCACCAAACTTAGCAGGATTTTAGCTGATAGCATTTAGCCACCAATCTTAGAAAGCTATTTAGCTGTTAGCATTTAGCCACCAAACTTAGCAAGATTTTTAGCTGCTAGCATTTAGCCACCAATCTTAGAAAGCTATTTAGCTGATAGCATTTAGCCACCAAACTTAGCAAGACTTTTAGCTGTTAGCCTTTAGCCACCAAACTTAGCAAGACTTTTTAGCTGATAGCATTTAGCCCCCAATCTTAGCAAGCTTTTTAGCTGTTAGCATTTAGCCACCAATCTTAGCAAGCTTTTTAGCTGTTAGCATTTAGCCACCTAGCTTCGCAAATTAGCTATGAACGATCCAAATGTTTTCAGCTGTTGTCAACCCATCGACCACATTCAAGTGATATCAAAGCCTAGTTAGAAATGACTAATTGATTGTGATTACAGTCCTTTTAAGATTTTAAAGATATGAATGTGCGGCCTCTGAGCTAGATGCTAACTCATATTCCATTAACTCATATTCCGCTAAGTCTCTACGATGGTTCCCGGCTATTTCACTATATGACTATTTGACTATATCTGGGGAAGGTTAGGGCCAGGAGTTGGAAAACACTTTAGAAACAGTTTAAAAACAGGAAAACAAAAAGTTAAGGTTAGGAAAATGGTTTGGATTATGTATATTTATCATGTCATGACAGTTTAAAATCTAGTTTCTAATCGGTGCATAAAATTACAAAATATACCATGTTGATCTGTTTAAGACAAAAAGGTGGTGTGAACTCTTTTAACACATTAACACAAAGAGAGTTGTAGCTGTTGGACGGTTCTATAGACACTGCCTTAAGTTTTTGCTTTTTGTGGGATCAGATACACATTCAATGGCCACCAAACATCATCTTATAAAAGGTTAACGGTAAAGTAACTACTCAAGTTACTGTATATAAATGCCATGAAACGGCCATACTTACTTCTTTCTCTTTATATTTGACATATAACCCCATCTCCAGTTTAGAATAAACAGAGAATAGGCTAGGCTAATCTCTTGCCATACTTTAGTATAGGGCCTGGCTGCACCATTCATTTGTGTGGATATATGAAGCCGTTGTCAAACAGAAGTACACATTTGTAGGAACAGACTCAGATAGTTAAAGGCGTTTCTTTGATTTCTAGGCTTTTAGGTGTTTTTTCTTACCTATTATTGTGCTGTTATTATGTTGAGTGAAGTGCTACTCATATTTAATTGCATTTGTGTCATTATTTGTCCTACACCACTACAATTACCCTTAAATATATATGTAATGTATCCTGAGCCTTGAGATAAACCTAAAGATAAATGTTTGATGGAAACATATTTGTGTCTTTTTCATGTCCAGTGGAGAGACGTCTTGGGTTTGGTACGTCACAAAAATGAACTCCTTTTGTCCCCCTCTTTTCCGCCTGGTGTTAATCCCTGTTCTTGTGTCGAGAGCAGTGTTTGTCCTTTGTCGAAAGCCGTCAAACTAACGCTAGGTCTCTCACTCTGTCGACGTGTTACCACAATATCCGCAGCGCCTGAACCAAGCGCCTTTTGAACCAAATGATCGAAAACCCCATCACGGCAGGTGAGGCAGAGGTGGAAATGAATGGCAGGTCAGAGGCCGGCGTTGTTTCGTGAGGCCGAGAACATCTACAAATGGGGAATAAACCAGGCAGGAAGTACAACAAAGACATTTTCATTGACAACAAAACCAAAATTATTATTATTATTTAAATTTCTGCCTTTTTTATCTTCTGAATCTCCTCAAAAAGGCCTCTGTCAATGAATGAATGAATGAATGGAGTGTTTTTGTTGGTTGATGCATTTAAATCAATACAGTTCAAGATTGGCGTCTATGACAGGAAATGCCATGTGACAGAAACCCATGAATAGGGGAAAATCATTGTAATACTGTTTACTATAAAGTGCAAAGATTATGACTACTATATTTCATTCAAATGGATGTCATGGATAGAATATTATGCAGCTAAAGGAATTGTGTTCTACATAATAGCTAATGACTTAACATCATCATCAAAATGATGGTTAAATTACAGATCATTTATAGCAGTGGTTCTCAACTGATGCTGTCAGGATCCTCCATAATCGTAGAATGACAAGCTGTGACCCAAATAACATAACTTCCCACAAATAATAGCATGATCAAAACAACCCAGTTACATTAATTTTAACAAAATACATTGTTTTCTCGCAACCCTAAAATGGTTTCGACCCACCAGCTGAGAACCACTAGTTCATAGCTTTCCACTGAAATCCTGATCAACAATAAAAACTATTTAGTAGAGAACAGTAGTGTTTTTTTTTCTTTTTCAATATAAAATAAGGTGAAGCTGATGTAAAACTACTGTCAAAAGAAAACCGTTTTCAATTATATTTTGCAGAATAAGGAGGAGCTTTAATATTACTTCCGGGTCCAATGGATGTGATTTTACAGATTTCAACCTTAAAGCAGTGCTAAGTAACTTGTTTACCTTAATAAACTCTGTTCGTAGTCCCTGTGGGGGTAATACTGTAATAAGTGTTAATGGGATGATTGTTTTTTTTTTCATCTCCCCCTGATGTCTCTGGCCAGAAAACCACAATTGCAACTTCGCTGCCACTGGGTCAGAGTCACCAATACACACTAATGGAATCACGAAGAAGAAGCTAACAGGCTAACGGGCAAAGCTAGCTGCAGGCTAGCGCCACTTAAACAGTATTTACAGCCAAGTTTGAATGAAAAAAAATATGTCCATTGTGTAATTGTGTGTGCAATATCCCTCTCTACCTTTTCTGTCAGCGTAGTATTTACTCTCACGGACAATTAATGAGTAAAAAACACCTGCAGTGGCACCTATGGCCTCTAGGGGCAAGAGTTACTTAGTACTGCTTTAACCTGACAACGGTCTTTTAATGTCAATGGAACTTTTGGACATTTGGACCTGGAAGTAGCTTGATTATAATGTCACACAACACCAATTTGAAGTTTTAGTTGATTGCGTTCATACATCGACACAAACAAAACAACACAAATCTGATTTTGAACAAAATCAGATTTGTGAATTGCTCACATCAGAGCTTCAGCCGTTCAGCTCGTAATAACATCTAAATGAGAAAAACATAATAATCTTCAAATACCATCATATCCCCAGTGGCTAATAGACTTTTGAAATGCTCTATTGTAATTCCAGTCCCCTTTGCTTCAACCTAGAATGACTCACTGCTTCTCGATGACTTTGAGACAGCACGACTATTTATG
This sequence comes from Gobius niger, assembly GCF_951799975.1. NCBI lineage: Eukaryota > Metazoa > Chordata > Actinopteri > Gobiiformes > Gobiidae > Gobius > Gobius niger. The sequence continues at coordinate 22,896,864 of NC_136865.1, read as the reverse complement.
ACTCCACACTGGTAACACACTTTTTCATAGGAAATTGCCAATAGACTTCTGTATTTCTCTATATAATAAGCTTCTGTCGGCCTCTTGCCCTGTGTTTTCTCTCCCTCCGTAAAGCTTTGGTCTCTAAGGCAATCTGCTCCATCCTCTCACTCCTGTCTGTCCTCTGTTTCAATTTTCTGGTGTCAAAGTGGATCTAACCCTTTCAGTCCTGCGCGTATATATGTTTGGTTGTTGTTGTTATTGTTGAGAAAGCAGAAAGAGACAAGTCAGGACCCAGGCCATTGTGCAATATATAGCAGGATGATAATAATGGGGTAGTTGGAGACATTTCAGATTTAAAACAGACAGTCGCCATGTTCCCAAAGAATGAAGTCACATCCTGAATGACCAGGTTATTCCATCAATAAACGTCTTCCCTGATGGCGCAGGCTTAGAGTGGTTCAGGGACACCACTGTGCTGGACAAGGCTTTGTGCAATGGTCATACTCGCTCACTTAAAATACCACGGTGAATGCGTGCTGTAATTAAAGTTAAAGGCGGTCCAACCAAATATTATAAAATGTGACATTTTTGTGGGGACATTTTTGTCAGGCAGTGGAGATAGGAAGGTATATTAGTTAAAGGAATACCTTTCCTGAGCTTAGACGAGTTGATGCGTACCTGTCTGGTCTTTGTGTGTGCACTCAGTCACGCAAAAAAGACCGAAGATGTTGTTAGCATTTAGCCTCTCCTCCTCTGCTCTATGGGGCCAAACGGGGGTAAAGTTAGCAGCAACCAAGCTCTTCCACGTTTTCCCTATGTAAATATAGTTACGTGAGTAGCTACATAATCTAAGTAGACAAAATTAATTACAATATAGAGCCCCTTTTTATCCACTTAGAAAATCGACATTTAATTTTGTGTAACTATACTTGGATCCTGTAATTGCTCATGTAACTGTATTAAAATAGGGAAAACGAGGAAGAGATTGGTCACTTCTACCAGATTTGACTGAAACGACCAAGAGAATAAAGTCACTGTAGCAGCTGTGACAACAACAATTGGCCGTTGCATATTCCCTGAAAGGGCCCCATGAGCCAGATTCGCCCCTCCCCCACCTGATAAGGAGAGCACCCCGTCACAGAGCACAAAACGGCCACCAGAGGGCCCCCTACTGACATTCCTGCTTGGGGCCCCTTGCGGCGCCACTGTCGCTTCTAACTCCACCCCCGTTTGGCCCCATACAGGAGGAGGAGGAAAGGCTAAATGCTAACAACATCTTTGGTCTTTTTGCATGCCTGAGCGCCAGACAGGTAGGAACATATCTCAGTATGGAAAAACGGTGGCCCATTCCTTTAAAGGTACATTATGCAACTTTTTAGGTGGAGAAAGAGTTGATATTGTGTGTATATGACCTTGTAGTGATTCAGTGGCTGTATGAGTGGTCAGCATGGCGCCTTTACTTTCCATCACAGTGGTCTCTATGACACAGGATCAATTGTTTGGATGGTTTTCACTGCTGATGGACCCTCTCCCCAGAAAACCTACAAAACAATTGATCCTGCAGAGTTGTAGAGACCACCGTGATCAAAAGTAAAGGCGCCATGCTGACCACTCATACAGCCACTGAGTCACTACAAGGTCAAATACACCGAAATATCAACTTTCTTTGCATAATGCACCTTTAAAGTACACAAAAATACTAAAATATTGTTAGTTTCTTTCCTGGAGTAGGAACCCAGATCCAACCTTTACCTGGGTCTTGGATTTACATTCACATTGTAATACAAGTGCAGAAGTGGTTCTTGACTTTGGGCCATCTGCGATTCGCTCGGCCTCCATCTTTTGTCCAGGAAGAAAAACAAACCCCTGCTTTATAGGAACAGAGCAGGACAGGAGACTCTGGTGTGGAACTAGCATTGCATTTTCATTTCAAAGCGTTTCAAACACCTGCTGACCTCCAGATTACTTCCTTCATCACTTTAATTAATAAGTGATACAGTCTGCTAATCACAAAGCATTAGTGTTATAAAACATGTTTTTCTACTTTAGTTCAATGTGACCAGTGCAGGCTTTTGTTAGAGTCCATTTGCTAAAAGGGTTCAGAGCATCTTACTGTACAGTGTGTGTGATTTTGGATCTCAGGATCATGTTTCAAGTCCATAAAACCCCTTTTCACACGTCACCTGTTTCGAAGATCTATGGGTGAAAAGCTGTTCATTCTTAAGGTCTTCTTGTAAACAGTCATTTAGTTTTCTCACCTAAATGCAAAACTGGTGCAACTCTGGCTCCTCGGAAATAAAATATGCATCACCAAATTTAGTTACATCAATATCAAAGTCAAAATTGGAAAAACAGTCAGAAAAGATTCATTAAAAGTGCGGATGTGCTCTCAGGTTCAATTCCCACACTAGGAGGGTCTTTCTGAGTGGATTTCTCTGTCAAACACATTAAAACAAGCTCTCATTTTGCTGCATGATACTGTCCAGCGTGTCCCTATAGGCCAGGGGTAGGCAACGTCAGGCCCGGGGGCCAAATTCGGCCCCCCAGCATAAAACCTTTGGACCCCAAGAGAATTTTGAAGAAACTTTTACTCATAAATCAGAGACCAAATATGTGAAAAGGACTCTAAAATGTGGAAAATACTGTCAATATTTTCACATTTCCCAGCAAAACACCCCATTAGGTCATATATTATGTGCAAAACTTATATTTGTAGAAAAAAGGTGCTTTACTTTGGGCTACAATAGTGAGTTTCGGCCCTCCATGACACAAACTTGCCTACCCCTGCTATAGGCTATCTGTACCTTCACCTGCAGTTTGTAGTTTGTAGGTTGCAGCTGCCCTACTTTCCATCTCACACAGATGTTGTTTTAGGCCTCATCGTCCAAAGCCGAAGGAGCAAAGTCCCCAGTCCGACGGCGCAAAGAGCAGGGCACACTGTCCCGACTCCTCAGCCTGGTGAGACAAACAACCACATTATACATCATGTTCACCTCAAAAATGTAAAAAAACGAGCCTCAATATATGTGTGTGTGTCTGTCTCGATGCAACAGTAAAGATAGATTCAGCGCAGATCAGTGAGTAACAAGATGGTTTTATTTCTCCACAACGATATTTTCTTTTCTTTTGCAGAAGCTTGTCATCTTAAAAACTAATCAATTCAACAAAAACATGTTTATTTTGCAGCAACAAGAAAGCACATTAAATTCAACCAAATCTCACTGTTTTAACATTTGGTCATTGCCTCGTCTTGTGAGTAATTAAGATGTAACTCGGAGGAAATCAGCCATGTCCAGGTGGTTCGGTTCGCCTCCACTGCGGAAATCATGTATTTGTGAATTATCAGTGGCCGTAATTCTCGGTGTGGAGCGTAAATCTATTTGGTGGACCGGATCCAAACTCTACCCCCGCTTTTTCTCCAGTTCAGCTTTACCCAAATGTAAGTTCCTGGAGCTTAGAGCCTCTAGGCCAGTGTAACGCCTCATTTGAAAGCTAAGCCCTACAAAAGTGATCTTTTTTCCTTGCGTTGTTGCCGTGTTGTCGTTAAATTATCATCGCATTTTTGTCACTTTTTTGACATTTTTTCATCACATTTTTGACACTTTTTTGTTTATTTTTAGTCACTTTTTTGACACTTTTTTGTTGAGTTTTTGTCATTTTTTTGTTGAGTTTTTGTCATTTTTTGGACACTTTTTCATCACATTTTTGACACTTTTTTGTTTATTTTGAGTCACTTTTTTGACACTTTTTCATCACATTTTTGTCACTTTTGTTGAGTTTTCGTCACACTTTTTTGAAATGTTTTAATCACTTTTTTGTTGCAGTTTTGACACTTTTACATCACAGTTTTGACACTTTTTTCATATTTTTGCCTCTTTATTGCTTTTTCCAATAAGCTTTTATATCAGGGTAAAGCTGAACTGGAGAAAATGTGCTCGGTGAAGGTGGGGGTTAAGAGGTTAAATTAACATTTCCTTCTTCTAATTCTCGTCCTGTGTCAAGACAAAGCAGATTTATATCAGTTTTCACATATAAGCGTCTCAAAAGTGCTTTACAAAGATGAAAGTTAGAACAAATGGTACTTATCACATGAAAAGGGGACATTGACCAAATACATTTCACATCCACAATATCATAATTTCATCTTTAAACCTACCTCAAACTCCATCCATGTTTATTTGCAGCTTGGATAACCAGCCGCCATTGATCCTCACTAAATGTGAAAGCTCCTGACAATCACACAAGCCGCCATTAAGCCGCTAACTTGTCGTCTTTGTCGTTTATCCCGCCTTTTCCCTCTAGGGAGACACCAAGTCCCGCCCTCCCCCAAAACGCTGGAGCACCATCTTCTGAGCAACCGCCTCCGGACCCGACGCGAGCGGGACGAGAAGACGCGACGGAAGGAGAAACTAAAGAGGCCGAGGCGGACTCACAAGCTCGAGAAATGCTTATAATGACTAACTAAAATGTCCGCCCGTGTTAAATGTATTGTAAGGGGGGGGCTGTTGTGGGTAGTTTTCATGTCACATTCTCGGGAGGTCAAAACATGAGCAAACGCCATGTTGGAAGGCTGTAGCAGGTTTATGTTCCTGCACTGCCTGAAGCAACGTTTGCTCAAGTTACACAAATGTCTGAGCTTTGTTTTGAATGTGTCACAGCTCTTGCAAATTAAGTCCTTTATTCGGATACAGACGGCATCTCTGGAAACACCCTTATATGGTCATGTTTGAAAACAGTTAAGGGGGAAAACAATTTGGAGAATAATCTAACATTTTCTCAAATTATTCAAAAACGACTTCAACAAATGCAGAATTATGAATATAGTTTTCTACAAAATAAATATCAAAAGACATGGGGAGGAGCAAAGTGGTTCAACAGCCCATGAATACATAAATAACGCACAATGCTAACTTGATGCTTCATGCTAGCATCGGGCTAATGCTAACGGTTAGCTAGCGCTAGCTACAACTGCGTTTTTTTCCCCACTTCTACTGAACAATCTGCTGTGAGAAAATATCCATATGGGCCTGATTTACACTTAACTTTATTTGTATGTGATAAATAAGTTCATATTTCACCAGAAAATGGCTAAAAAGAGGGAAAAGTGTGTTTCTCGAGATGCCGTCTGTATCAATACTGTGTGTTGTCAAGCGTAAAAAAGAAGCGTATCTGTTTGTAATTGTGTGGTTATATGTTCGCAGTGTGTCGACCTCCAAGTTCACGGCATGAAAACTATCTATAGGCAACGCTGTATATACATATTTCTTCAGCATTAAATGTATTATCATCTTGTTAACGCTCGTTCTGAATGAATATATAGAGTTTGGTTTAGTCGATATTATAACAAGGTTAACTTATGCGGGCAGCAGAGGGTACAGCGACGTGTTGTCTAAAGCAGTGGCTGCAAATGTATCTTCAGGTTGTGCTTTTTATCAAAAATGTCCTCCGTAAATAAGAAAAAACTGGTCTTAAGGTGCTATGTTTGTATCTGTCGTCAGTTCAGGGCAAATGTCTCGTTATTTTTGTACATAAATACCTTTAGTGAAAGCAGTGTTGCACTATTACCCACCTTTAACTTGCAATCATTTTGAAGTTATCAGCTTTTTAATCACCTATAAAATAAATAAATGTACAGTATATTGTTTGAGAATCGTAACAGTGCCCTTACGAAGAATTGCACTCTCTGTGACCAAAGCCTTTAAAACTACAGATTAATCTTCATGTGCAGCTAATTTAAACCGAAGTTAGCACTTAGCATGTAGTGTTAACTTCCTAGCACTATAGTGACTTTATTGTGATTTCTATCATTGTAAAGTTGAGGGAGAGATGGCAAGTTGTTGGAAGGAAATAATGGATGGTATAAAAAGTTCAGAGAAAATGTGGGGGGAAAGGAAGTAATAACTTAATTTTATGTGGAATTACCAGCCCTGTTTGTAGCAGATATACAAGTGTTGCATGGTTTTGTTTAAATTTGTGTTTTCCGGTGTCAAGAAACCAATGTGATCGAGGAGTTTGTGTGTTTGCAAGTCCAGCCTAATGAGAAATATATTGTATGTTGTCAATGGGAGCTATTAAAGTTTGTTCAAAGCCGTCTGGTGTTTACGCTTCGTGTGTTTTGATATTGGGTGAAAAGAAAATTGAGCCGAAGCAAAGTCTCTGTAATACTTTGTTTGAGCCTGGATTTCTGTATTTTTCCACAAATATTAAATGCCAGGGCTTATCTAGATCTAAACAGGGATGAAACCAAGTTGAAACCGGGTTGAAAAACAAAACCAAACTAGGGCTAAACCAAGTAGGACTAAACCTGAATCAACCGATATTTTAAAGAGGAAATAACCTTGATGTTCCACACTATTTGTGCAGGCTGGTTCTCCAACGTTTCACATGAGGTACCATCTTTTAAAATGTTTGGCCTTGTAAATAGCACCAGGACTAAAGCAAGATTAAATCTGGGAACCACAAATTAAATTTCTCGTGGGAGAGGTGTGGTTTACGATTGTCCATAGACGTTTATTGGGCGCTACGAATGTCTATCATGCGTTTGCACGTAGCCCATAGCTAATCAATGGTATCTGATGACGTATGACGTACCCGCTGATCTTCTTTTAAAACAAACTTTCGAGCCAAACTATTTAACACGGTCTAAACCTTGATGGAAAGATGGCGTCGCGTCTGCTGCTGTCATGTTGGATCCGTTAACAAACTACAAACTTCCGTCTGTCGAATAGCGCGTCATCGTCTTGCCGTCCCTCCCAGTTCTGTGATTGGTTCCCAGGCTGCCGAGCAGTTCGAAATGATTCGAGCGCACACAGCAGCATGGGTATTCCCTAACAAATTATATCCAAACTGGGTGGAAATCATTTCTACTCTTAGAAAAAACACCTAGCTTAAAGGTGCTAGATGCAAGTTGGTCATTTTATGCTCACTACTGCCACCTCAGGTCTTAAGCGTAACTGCAGTCTCTATATTAAGCTCGTGCATGACGGCACTTCGGACCCGAAGTAACCACGTTTTGAGTGACAGTGCAGGATTTTAGAGGCAGTTGTGGTGAACAGGTCTGGGCTCATTCTACACATTAGGACATGGCTGGAACATGTAGGGGGAGGAAAATACTTAATTTTAACATTTTTAAACTCCTGACCACTCATGCCGCCGCTGGGCCACTACATGTGAAATACGCACAAATATGGACTTTTTTTTGTTGCATAATGCACCTTTAAATGCATTACTAAAGCATGAACTAAATTATCTCCAGATACAATGATTTAAATACCCCCATAGACTGTAAGAAAGAATGGACTAATTCCTGAAGCCGTACTGAAATGGCGGCTCCAGGACGTTCCATTGAAACGTTTTTGCCTCTTTAAGTCCTTATTGAACACAGGTTTGTCATTCTGATCTCCGAGTGTTTTCCTTAACACTCGCAAAACCGTCTAGTTTTTTGTTTCCCTTCGCTATTTTTATTTTTTTTCTAAATAATGGAGCTGGCCCCAAAAGCCCAGACAAATCGCTAGCATGAACGAGCTTCCGTTTGAACACGCTGAACTCTGTCCTTTTGTTCTGTTTTAATTTGTTAAAATAGACATCCCATTCATCAAAACTGCACTTAAAATCTCTCTGAACCATGAGTGAATCATACGCTTTCAAACACGCATACAGAGGCACATCGTTCTACACAAGCACTTAGTTCATCATGAGGCTTGAGTTTATGAATGCTTGCTTCATCTTGAATAGTGCATCATTTGCAAAAAAAACATCATCTAAATGAGCCAAAGCTGCATCGTTTGAGAACATTGGAGGGAAAAGTGTTCAGGCTCATGAAGCATATCACAAAGCAAGGCCATTGTGTGTAATGTGCACAAAATAATCTACATTTTGTTCAGCCAGCGCCACCGTCTCAAAACATGATAAAGTGAACAACAGTTGACGTCCTATAAAGAATACATTTGTTGTTTGTGTCTCCCAAAAAATAGAGTCCTGTTTGCAGGTTGAATAATACAACCTGCAAACAGGACAATTTGTAGTGTAACTTTCAAGGTTCATTTAGTCAGACAGGCATGAGAGATGTTTACATGTTTCAGTCGCCATCTGCAGGCCGTCATCAGAAGAGGACCTGGGAAGTTATACGAGTAACACAAGTAGATACAATAAACTTTACTAAGCTAAGACATTTTGTACATTTCTCCCAAGTTACTGATCTTGGTTTGTTATTTATATAATACACATCATCTTTTTTTGTAGCTTTTTTATAAGCTCAACAATGTCTTAAAGCTCTGGTGCCCAATTTAATTACTTAAATCCATGGTGTCCATTTAAAAGCCTTTATTTAGAGCAATGGCCGCTGGCTGCTCTGCTTTGTGACGACAACACTGGCGGCCGCCATTGCTGTAGTACCTCCACATTGAGGAGGTGGACAGGTTCAAGTACCTGGGTGTTCACCTCAACAATAAACTGGACTGGTCCCACAACACCAACCCCCTGTACAAGAAGGGCCAAAGTCGCCTCCACCTTCTGAGGTGACTGAGGTCGTTCGGAGTGAGCAGGCCTCTGCTCAGGACTTTTTATGACTGTGGTCGCCTCTGCTCTCCACTACACTGCCGTGTGCTGGGCCCCGGGCAGCACAGAGCGGGACAAGAACAGACTGAACAAGCTGGTCAGGAGGGCCAGCTCCGTCCTGGGCTGCCCCCTGGACTCTGTGGAGGAGGTGAGGGACAGGAGGGTGTTAGCCAAGCTCACCTCCATCATGGACAACACCTCCCACCCACTGCACGGGACTGTAGAAGAGCTGTGCAGCTCTCTCAGTGGCAGACTGAGACACCCTCAGTGCAGGACGGAGCGCTACCGCAAAGCCTTCATCCCCACTGCTGTCAGACGGTACAATAAGACGTGCAGACGCATAATAGACATTCATAGCGCCCAATAAACGACTATGGACGATCGTAAACCACACCTCTCCTACGAGAAAATGAATTGGTGGTCCCCAGACTAAATATCACTTGTGATTTTAGTCTGGTGCTAGCCAGACTACATGTGGATATCAATTAATTAAAAATCTCAATTATAGCATCTCTTTAATTCAGATTGGTGCATGTCATTGAACAATCAGCATGTGAAAAGAAAGTCAGAATTTGAAACCTGCAGAATGTTCCCAAATTGTGTCTCAGTTTTTAAAGCAGAACTAAGTAACGTGTTTACCTTAATAAATCCTTTCCGTAGTCCCTGTGGGGGTAATGCAAGTGTTTATGGGATGATTGGAGGGTCTTTCATCTCCCCCTGGTGTCTCTGGCCAGAAAACCATGTTTGCAACTTGACTGCCACCGGACCGGAGCCGCCAATACACACTAATAGAATCACCAAGAAGAAGCTAACAGGCTAACAGGCAAAGCTAACTGCAGGCTAGCGTCATTTTAAACCTATTTACAGCCAAGTTTGAGTGAAAAAAAAAAAAATCCATCGTATAATTGGATGTACAATATCCCTCTTTCGCTTCGCCTTTTCTGTCAGCGTCGTATTTATCCTCATGGACAATTAATAAGTAAAAAAATCTCAACTTGCTACGACACCTGCAGTTGCGCTTATGGCCTCTAGGGGCAAGAGTTACTTAGTACTGCTTTAAATTGTAAAATCTCCCTAGAATTGGTCACCCTGATCTAAACGCAGAACAACTAAAAGTGGGACAGTATGTTAGTATAGGCCACAGCATCTGCAGCCTTGACTAGAGCAAACACTAAACCCATAAACTTTGCAAAGCCATGACCCACTTCTGAATCCTTCCATCCGCCCTGTATCTCTCTGCGCTCGGAGTCTTTGTGGCTCCTCTGTTGTCGGTGCCAAACGCGTCTGTCTCCATTGAAATGTAAATGCAACAGTGAGAGCGGATGCGTTCGAGTGCAGTCAACATCATCCCTATTCATTATCGATATGTCTGAGCACCTATGAAGCCTTTTTTATTCCTAATGCATGTCAAGAGATGCATCATGGTTTAATTATAACGCTAAAGAGAGGTCTGACTCGGAACAAGAGGCCCCCTGGTGCTTCAGGAGCACAGAGTTTGTATGTACGGGAAAAAAGTCAGGCTTAAGCTGCGCTCCATTTCTTTCACCGACTGTGTAAAAGAGGAGGGATAAGCTCAATAATAAAGCTGATTAAGTTGTGCATATAAACCTACTTTGTGAGTGGAGCACAAAACATTAAAGCCATGCTACAATAGAATACAATACATTAAAGCCATGCTACAATAGAATACAATACATTAAAGCTATGCTACAATAGAATACAATACATTAAAGCCATGCTACAATAGAATACAATACATTAAAGCTATGCTACAATAGAATACAATACATTAAAGCCATGCTACAATAGAATAAAACACAATTGTTTATTTTGTTTTGCTACATTTTGTTTAAGAAACATTTAGATACAAATGTAAGAGTTCATTTGGACAAGCAGATGTCTCTGTTTTGATTATTTCGAATTTTTACAAATTGTTGTGGATATTTGTTACTGTACAGACGACACATGTGAAACTCAAGTTGTCTAAAGAACAAAAATAAATTTAAAAAATGAAAAAAAGACAAAAAATTGAAGAAAAACAACATTTTTTTTTTTCGATCATTAATTGCACATCCCTAGTTATCCTAATAATAGGTAAATCAGTCTCCTTGTTGTGCCTTAAAGTAGCAAGACTTGACAATAATGAAAGGTTGAATGTGATTTTATTTCTCATTTTCTGCCAAAACTGTTAGAACATGTATCATCTTGAAATTTACATCAAACTTGCCTTCATATGTTCAGAGGAAACATAATCCCGACCAGGCTGCAGTGGTTACAAATGTAAATTGTTGTTGGGGACCGTTACAAAAATATCACAAGCACAAACATTTGCCCAGACTTCACAGTGTACAATCTTATAAAAACACAGATTCACATCAGAGTCCATAAAGATTTCATCCAGTGTCCTTAATGTAAAGTCAATATCATCATGTGCAAAAAGCAAAATCTCAAGGTCAAGTTCCAGCAAAATGAGTGCAGAGAAAGTGAGAATTGACTAGATTATTATAAATAATCATGAAAGAACAGCAAAGACGGAGGAGCAATAAGCTTTAATGGTGCAAAGTGAATCATTTAGTGCCATCTGGTGGACATCCTAATAAATGCAGACATTAGTACTCCCTCAAAAAAGTTAAAGGGGATGTATGTATCATCTTGCACAATTAGTGTTTGAAAAATGCAGTTCTATATAAAGGCAAGCAAAAGATATATATTTTGGATAATGGGCGACTGATTTTAAACAATGGCAGTAAATGGGCTTAAGAACTAAAACAGAATCACCAGTAAACAGTAAAGTTAAAAGAGTTGGGCTGAGGTAATTTGCAGATGAAATTTAATAGTGTGACCCTCTCTTTTGTCATTTGGTATGCCTGGCCCTAAAACCTTGAAGAGCACCTGTTTTGCAAGTGTATCCGCCATCTTTTAAGATAAGATAAGATAAGATAAGATGGTACTTTATTGATCTCACAGATGGAGAAATTGCATTCGATGAGAGAGCATCCGGCAGCAGCACCCATTCAGTGCGCACCACTCTTTTTTTAGCATTTACCATCCGACCACAGTGAGCCCTCTGTCTCTTCTGCTCTAAACAGTAAAGTTAATTGTATTTGAACCGGTTTCCTTTGCACTTGGGGACATAGATCAGCAAAGTTAGTGAAAATATCATAAAAAAAAAAAAAAACACACACTACATATCCTATTTAAATATTTAATAAATATTGATTCCATCCAATACAGACCCTTTAATTGTTTGAAACATTTCGGGCTTAGCTGGAGGCGGGAAGTTAGATTCCTATCTATTTCCATTGTAGCTGTTGTCATAGTAACGATAAACAAATGTCTGTTTTTGGAAATATCAGATAAACCTTATTTCATCGTCTCAAATGTCGTTCCTCTTGTTGTTGCACCTTAAGCCACAACAGGACCACATTTTTAGATGTAGTTTTATACTTGTAATCGCTAGTTTTAGTTGAATCTTATTGTTAGAATATAACATTAAGATAAGATGATACTTTATTGATCTCACAGATGGAGAAATTGCATTCGATGAGAGAGCATCCGGCAGCAGCACCCATTCAGTGCGCACCACTCTTACTTACACTCTTACTCTTATTAAATCGCTATTTATCATACTGGGTCAGGCTGTACAGTCGTACTATCTCTGTCATAGCCTTGACTGTGGGGCTCAGGCTTCCACTCTCAGCCTCTGAATGCTTGCATATCAGTATGACGCTCTGAGAGGGTATTTATCCCTTTTCTGTGGAAGCATAGACAGACTTGAATGGTAGGACTAGCGCAATGTCTCGAGTTCATGTCTACGGGTCCCGCACCGATGGTAAATAAACTTCTCCTGCATAAGACATCCAGACTGCCGCCTGTTTTTCCATCTATCCTCTCGAACACCATTGTTATTTCTCTAACAATTATTTCTCTTGATCACTTCCTGCCTCCAGCTGACGTCACTGATGATGTCAGCAGCTAAAGGGTCTATAGTGCGTAACAAGATGGAGTGTTTTCTAAATATGGACCTTGAAAAATCACCTTCAATAGGTGGCGTTCACGATTTAGAATGTGATGATGTCATAATGTCAGATGGAGGGCAGGGCCAATACAACTCTATGGGAGAAATGCAGTTTTTGGAAGAAATCTCCAAAACGAAAATTGACAAATGTTTTTCCTCTTCAGTATTTGATCGTGATTGGATTCACAAACCTGTGATATTATTTTTATGTCTGAAAGTCCTTTCTATTGGACAACATCATGGTCATGTTTTCACATATTGTCGCCACTTTTTGACATTTTTCAGAGATAATAATTGGATATTAGTTCATATGTGCCGACAGAGGAGACAATGAACTTTGTGACATTTTTTGTTTCATGTGGATTCCTCCAGAAATGACTGAGATATGAGCCAAAAAACAAAGACATAAAAATATGCATTTTGTCAGTTACCACCGTTACCATAGTTACCGTCAGTTGACCTCCACCTCAATGTTAAACTATAGGCTCTTTAGAATGTTGTGATGTCACGTGAACGCTACCTATTTAGACAAAGGCATAAAGTGAGCTGTGAAAAGTCCTGTCGCCAGAACCTTTGTAATTATACTTATGGCACTATTTGCAAGTAGTTAAATAAGTAGTCCCTATTTAGTTATCTTTTTCATGGCTTGTGTAAATTCCATGTGTTCAAAAGATCAAATCAGATTATAAATAGTGTAACAACTTTATCTGACCTCCTTCTGACTCAAGGGTTAGGAAGAAAAAAATAACTTACAAACATCTCCAAGCCGTTTTTAACTAAAGCCCTCATTGGCCTCCTCTTTGAAAACATGGCTACCGGCGGCCACACTTTCCGTCTGCAAATCATCCACGATCCTCGACACACTCCCCAGTAATCTGTTCATCCCATCCTGCGAGTCAAACTCCCCCTGTTCCACTTTTATCTGGCCTCCCACCGCGAGAAAGCCCTCTCCCTCCTCGAAACCGTAGCCGAAGTTGCTATCATCCTCTGCCGCTGTGCTTGGGTTGCTCCCATTCGCGGCCAGCCTTTGACATCGAGCTTGGTGCCTGAGAAAACTGTCTTTCCAAATAACTTTCTTGCCGCAGACGCTGCATTCGAACGGCCTGAGTCCACCGTGCGTCTTGAGGTGCTTGGTCAAGTGGTGCTTCATCTTGAAAGACTTGTTGCAAACTGGGCACCCGAACGGTCGCAAGTTCAGGTGCTGCATCTTCACGTGGCGATCCCTCATGCTTTTCAGCGCGTAGGCTTTTCCGCAGTGGCAGTAGTGGACTTTGCCGCCGAACGGGGCACCGGCGAGGGGTATGGAGGAGGACGAGGAGGGCATGGGAGGCGATGAAGGTGCGAGGAAAGTGGACGAGGATGTGGGAGTCAACGAAGGACCTTGGTTGTTGCTCGTTGAAGGCCAGTTCCCGTCAGACCCCGGTAAAGTAAAGTCCGGAGACACCAAAGGCCGCTGTGTGACTTGTCCGCTCTCCTTTTCGATCTCGTCAAAAGTGTCTTGGCTAAAATTACCTTCTCCAAAATGTCCCATATTTGCATCTTCCTCGTTCGAGTGGATTCGCCCGTGCTCGCTCTCTTGGGATCGTGGAGCTTGATGAGACCAAGGAGGTATATGCCACGGGAGCCGAGCCGAAGGTCCCGGGACAGTGTCGCTTTCGGGGACGTCGGAGGAACCGTCTCTAAGAACTTTGACGTCATCAATGCTCACCTTCACAACAGGCCCTTCGTTTGACTTTGAAACGGTATTGAAATCTGCTGAGACAAAACAAAATCATGAGACAAAGTATCCTAGATGTAAAATTAACTATGACATTGAGTCTCTTGCAGTGTTCCCTTTGTTCAGTTAAAGGGATATTTCAGGATTTTTGACATAGGGCCTCATTTCCTTGTTATCCAGAGTGTTGTTGATATATATATATTTTTTAAACTCATGCAGTCCTTATATTTGAAGAGTTAAGGTTTGCTAGGCTAATGCTAGGCCAGTGCATGTCTATGGCAACTAGTAGCCAGCATTAAAACCAAGCACAGTGCACCTGAGACAAATCACTTATAACACCAGACTATCAACATAAATGTCTGTGTTGACTGAGTATTTTTTGAAATATAACCATTTTGCATTTAAAAGAACTAATATTTGAGCAGCATCGGCTTTCTGGTTGCAAACTACGCAGCGGCGGAGTGATCTGCTAGCTTACCGGTTCTACAGTAGTTTGTTTAGCTGCGGCTGCATTACTACACGTGGACTACTCCTTGATTTTGAAGAGGTTTTTATGCAGGCTACTAGTTACCATGACATGCACTAGCCTAGCACTAGCCTAGCACCACTAAACTCTACAAATGCACTGCATGGATTAAAAAAATAAATAAACAATCTCCAGAAATCAACAACACTCTGAGGCCCTATGTCAGAAATCCTGAAATATCCCTTTTAAGTAAATAATCGGCTATTTTACTCACAATTATATTCAGATAATTTATAGGAAGTGTTTGAAGTTTCAGCTTCTGGAAAGGTAACTTTGTTTGTATAGCCCTTTTCATCCAAAGCGCTTCACAATTTTTCACTCACTTCACTTCAAACTCGGTAGTAGTAAGCTACATATGTAGTCACAGCTGCCCTTTGCACAGAAGCGTCATCTGTGCCAGCAGACCCTCCAACCACAATTCACCTAAGCTATGTAGTATTCCTCAACTTCTTACCCCAAAGCTTCTGGAAAAAAGCGTCTAAATAGCAACAAAATTGAGACGTAAATGAGGATGAAAATGCAACAAAAAAGTGTAAAAAGATTGACCAAAAGAAAAACAATATAATGTGATAAAAATGCGATGAAAAACCTGTTGGCAACAATGTGAGTAAAAAGATCTGTTTAGATCAGTTTTGTAGGTCTTAGCTTTCAAATGAGGCGTTACTCTGGCCTATAGGCTCAGCTGTAGTCGAGACCTGGACAATATGCACGGTTAAGGCGGGGGGTTAACAGTCTCCCATCCAGGTAATAACCAGGCCCATCCCTGCTAAGATTTAATATCTGACGAGATCTGGTATTCACATTACTTTACCTGACAGACATTTCTTTATAACTGCAACTGCAAACTGTACTACCGGAGACTTAGAAGTAGCCGCTTACGATTGCACAATCATTTGAACTTTTACCCATAAATCTGTTTTTCACAGTGAAAAGGGACTAAATGTTTTCAGTTACACAACTCATATTAGATTCTTACCACACTGTCCGACGACTCCCACTTGCACTACGCCATCTTTCTTCTCCACAGCTGTGCTCTCCTTACGGTCATTCTGCCTCCTCTCTGGGGTCACATCACTTCCCCCGCTCTCCCTGTTCTTCTCCGAGCTTCTCTCTGGGTCCCGCTGCTGTTGGAGCCTACATTTCTTTAATGTATCTTCACTGAGGGGCGCCCCGTGGTTTTTAATACTGTGTCCTGGCTCAGCTTGGACAAAATAGTTTGGTTTTCTTTGGTTCGAAACCCACGGTTCCTCACAACTAGAGTAATCACTACTGTCATTGTAAGCAGGGAGGCTGTCCACTTGTGAGTCCGCTAAATGTTGCCCCGTTGAAGCCTTTTGACGTCCCCATCTTGGAAACTGTTGAGGTCTTCTCCACGTTGCCAAAGGGGGCAGTGTATCAGGCCTCTTCTCCCTTTTCCTGCCCTCTCGCTCTGTATACAGACAGTCAGTGCTGCTGGGAGACTGCTGGCGGGACACAGAGCCCCCGGGAGGAGGGACGTCTGAGGTGGGACGTGGTCTTTTTAAAATCTCAGTGCATTTGTCCACTATGTGCCACATCTGAAGGAAGCTGGCCACTGTGACATAGTTGACAATGTCATCTTGGACGATGCCGAGCTGACCAGTGTAAGCCGAGATCAGGACGCTCTCGAAGGCAACGGGGTCCATCACCGACGGCAACGACACGGTGGTGACATTCTTCAATAAAACCTGTTCGAGGAATAAATAGCAAATTAACAAATTGCAATTCTGAAAAACAGGATGAAGTAATTCTTTTTAGTTGCTATAATGACTGAGGACCAGAACACAGACACTATCCACAAGAAAGAAAAAAAAACTGTTCCTAAAATATAAATCTCATAATCTTTATGAACTTCATGGATAAATGTTTATATTGACATTGCTTTAGCTTTTAAAGGAATAGGCCACCGTTTTTACATACCAAGATATGTTCTTACCTAACCTTAGTCGAGTTAATATATCCCCGTCTGGTCTTTGTCCGTGCGCTCTGTCACGCAAACGGAGCACATACGCAGCCTCTCCCACATGTCATATAGCTCCAAAAAAGCTCTTCCACGTGTTCCTTATTTAAATAAAGTTAGCTTCTATTGACGGAAGTGAGCGGGGAAGTCTTTAGGAGTTACTGCGCGGACGTTTTGCTCCTCGTATCATTACGCCTCACAATATAGTCCCCCTTTTTATCTGCTTATAAAATCGACATGCTACATTTCTGTGTAAATATACTTAGCATGAAAACACTTCACGTAACTTTATTTAAATAGGGAACATGTGGAAGAGCTTGGTAGCTTCTATCGTGAGCTTTTTTGGAGCTATGTGACATGTGGGAGAGGCTGCGTATGTGCTCCGTTTGCGTGACAGAGCGCACGGACAAAGACCAGACGGGGATATATTAACTCGGCTAAAGTGAGGTAAGAACATATCTCAGTATGTAAAAACGGTGGCCTATTCCTTTAAGGAGACGTATGGTATCATGCAAATGGGGATGGGACGATAATGAAATTTGGGGTCACGATTATCTTGGCCAAAATAATTGCGATAATATCATCACATTATTTGCCTATGGTTTAAAAAATCACTGAAACTGCAGAAACGATGTGGATTGGGCAATTATTAAATATTTCTCTTCATCGTCTGCTGTAAATGTCATAATGAGTAAGACAAAAAAGTAAGTATTTAAAGTCACACTGTGTAACATTTTGGACAATATTGTTGCCATCAATACAAAACATGCAGCTAATGAGCAGCTCGACACAGAAAATGATATTTCTGCAGTGGGTAATCAAAGAATGGATTTGGATGAGGAACTAACCTACTGGAATCTTAAGTACTGCTGACTTTAGTCACATCTCCATGGAGACGTAACCACTCCTGGGTTAAGTTACTGGCACTGGTCGTCTGATGGATTTAGTGATTATCTTCTAGCACGATAATCACGATCATCAAAAAATGTGGCCATCGATTCATTGCTGATAACTACTGATTATCGTCCCATCCCTACATGCAAAAATCGACTATTTTGAGCGCTTCCCCATGTTCTCAAAAACATCCTTGCGATGGTAGATCACTTCATTCCCGCAGTTTTGAGTAATTTTGTCAGCACAATTATCTAAGCACATTATCCATCACTGGACAGTTTCTTGGCAGTTCTGCGCAAGTACTCAGCGCAAGAATAAGGCGGACTTGTTTCTGGCTAACATCTCTGAAATGATTGGGCCTATCCAAATAAAATAACAGCTGGGAAAAAAATGTAAGTTTAGCCTCCGTCAGCACAAATGAGATAAAATAAAGGTCCGACCATCTGAAATCAGGATAAATCATCATACTCTGCATGATTCAACATGAACCCAACTGAGTCACAGCCCACCTGGTCGTGGAAGTACGGAGAGGACGCAGCGAGGACACATCGATGAGCTCTGAACACTTGTCCCTGTACGTGGATGGACAGGTCACAGAGCTGCCCCTCTCCCCTTTGTCGGTTCAGGCTGTCCAGGACAGAGGCTCGAACCGCGGGGAAACACACCTGCACCGTGGGGCTCGGGTTGTCTCCAGAACCCACATCCATCTTTATCAAAACACTGGGGAAAAGGACAATATACAGGTCAAGTTGATACATCCATCCATTTTCTTCTACTTTTCCCTTGCTGGGTCGTGCACCAGCCCCTAAGCCACATAAACTATTAAAATAAAACAGCTAACACAGTGTAGACAGTAGCGTAAGATTATTAAGTATCTAACCGTGATAACTGAATCTAAATAGAGTTCGGGAATGAGAAGTCATATCCTTAAGCATTATGGGATTAGCAGTAAACTAATGGAGATTTTAAAAGTCACAAAACACTGGAGTTATTGTTCACATTAAAACACTTGGACACCACAGTGTGTTATATGTATTTTTCCAACAGTAACTCAACAGCTAATGGAGTTGTCCCACGGCTATTTTCCCCTGTTTTTAGCTAATGTTAGTCAATGGAAATGTATGCTCACAGCTGCAAAGATGGCGGATCTCCATGGTAACTGTAGAATTTCCCAAACGCTATATTCACATGAATGCATTTAGAAATGTATAAGATGTCTAACATGTTTGACTCACAAACAAACAAACATCTGTTTTTTTCCACCCTTTTTCAAACAATGATCTGGACATGAATATTAGTAATATTATTAAAGATTAATTACATTAACACCTGGACTCCAGTTTATCCCTTATCACCCAGTCATCGCACTAGCCGTTATTAGCATGTTAGCATTGTGTTTCGTTAGCATACTCTACCTTTAACTACTTGTAGCTTTGTCCTCGCAGCTCTATGTGTCCGTAGATATGTCCATGGCGAATAAAAACAGTCTGACTACCTGTCCTATTGTTTGATACGCTTTAGGAGCTTCGCTGGCTTTTAGCCTCCCAGCCCGAGCAGCTAACAGCACCTTAGCTTAGCTTAGCGTCGGGGCGGAGCTGCATCCTCTTGAACTGCAGCATCTGTGGATGTTTTGGAGTCGATCAGGTGGTTTGGAGATATAAGAAGAGCCGATCACACCTGTCACGGTAACACATACACGTTTCGTTTAGGAAGAATGCTAGTTTGGCAGAGTTTGGTCTAAAACTGTGAATTTTGAGGCTGTTGAGGCTAGTGCTTGGGAGGCTGCCATCATAACTGTAACCACGCCCTGTGGGGTGGTGTTAAAGGGACAGCCTATCTGATAAATCCGCGTCTTTTTATTGTGGAGATCATTAGGATGCTTTACTGTGTTCATGTAGTGGTTCTAGAGTTAGACATACTAGTATTATTGTACAAATCTAGCTTGAGAAGTCTAAGGGGCGGTGATTCAGCGCGCCTCTCCAGTCCGTGCTGAGTCCCTGGTTTTACCGCAGTGCCTCTGCAGCAGCGCTCAGTGACAGAGGTGCGTGTGGCGCACAGAGAAACCTGCTCCAGAGAGAGGACCGTCCAGCCACAGCACATACGCAGATTTATTTCACCTTCTCTGTTTTGCGGCTTCTTTGTTTTGGGCACATCTCGAGTTTCCCTGTGATGTCTGCCCAGCGGAGGCAGGTCCTCTCGGAGCGCGGGGCCATCAGATAAAATTTTGCATCTGTCAAGCAGGACGACGACAAGACAAGCGTGTATTTTGTTCTCAACACGGACTGGGCCTCGATTTCAGGACAGTGATTACGCGTTTTGTGTGGATTTACCAAAAGCATTTGTAGCCTGTAAGCTCCACCAGTAGCGCGTCAAAACGTAGCCCATTCTTTTAACCATAAAGCATGCACATTGATCATATATGCATCGGCGTGGTATAGTCCATCAGTAGCTTGGCATGTTGCATATTGTATTTTAGTCCCTAGTGTTAACTGTAAGGCGATCTAAGAGAACACGTTTTATTACTGTGTGCGTAATTTGACTACGGCACCTCAGGGAACTAAGATAATCACATCTCAGGCTATCTCCAAATAAAAATAACAGCACTGTGATCTGGATATCATAGGGAATCAGAAATCAAAAAGCTTTCATTTGAGTACATCCAGTCTTTCCAGATACAGTTACAGAAACTTGTGGCAATAATATCTGTATTTTTGAGTCAGTTGTTGCTGCTTAGAGCCAAAGATACAAGAGCATATTCAAAGTGTAAGCAAGGCCTTGGCCACTGAAATGCATGTTTAGCTTCCTGACATTTACAATCAGCACTTTATTATTACACAGCTAGTACATTTTGCATTTATTATTGTAAATATTCAAGGTCCATTAGAGTTTTAAGTGTAAGTGGGGCTCAGTCCTGAGAAGAAGAAGAAGTGCTGGTGCTTTTGGACGACCAATACAAAGATGGCTGACGGGACAGTATTGCACCTCCTGATCCTGGCTCTGCTCTGCTCCCTGTTCGGTAAGTGGGATGGGGTCACTCCGGATTGTATCAGTGTACTGTAAGATCAATCATCAGTGTGTGCAGTCCACTTTATTCAAATATAACCCTCAAACATGCAGTTCTGTTTCTATTGTATTACCTCCTCCTACTGTATGAGTAAATGTCCCACCAGTTCTACAGAAACAGTTTTTATTTGTTTACTTGGACAAACTGCTGCTGGTGTGGAATATCTATTACATGTAGCACCTGGCATTTTAATTCCAGATGACTTCCCACTCACTAAAGTATTTTGAGGAAACTAATCATTCAGAAATGCAGCTCGGTGACCATCAGCTGTGCTTTAACCAAGGTCTGAACTAGTACCATTATGACGAGCCATAAGAGTAGAGATGTCGGTTTTTATTAGTCAAGTAAAGAGTTAACATTGGGAGAGGGCGATATGCCAAAAGACTAAAGCTGTACATGCTTCTTCCTAAAGGTCACCCTTCATTGTGGTTAAACCGCCGTGACCCTCACTCGAATAGAAGAGTGTGGAGAGAAGCGTTTGTTTGAGCATTTAGCTGTATTTAACCCAAAAGAAAACCTCTTCAAATTGGCGTATGCCGTCACAGGGACTGGTTCACCGATTGATTGTTTGTCATCACATTGTCCAGCCCTAGTAGAAGGTACACAATCACACAATACACAATTAGTGCTGTACAATGGAGGTAGAAGAATGAACAGGTTCTTGGGGCTGGGTATTGCCTACAACACCTGCTCGCAACCCTGATGCAGAGTCCAGAATATAAATCATATTCTGATGCGTGTTATAAGTGCCTGGATCGGAGACATACTGTATACAGACATCACTTATGGGCACATGATGTAACACTGACCACCATGAAGCCCAAAGTCTGACATTAAGATTGTTTTTATAAAGTTGGAAACCATGATTTTACTTGCTGTGTACAAAGGAGTGTGAGCAGCTGCAGCAGATAACCGCCGTTGTTTATTTGCATCATTTGTTCTGCTCTCAGTGGACCGGGCTGGTGGGGCGTGTGCCGAGGTGGACTCGGACACTGAGGCTGTGGCGGGGAAAGGCTTTAAGCTGGGCTGTATCTCCTGCAAGCGCCGCAGCGAAGTCGAGGGAACTGCCACCGTCGAGTGGTACTTCAGAGCCAAAGGAGAGGCCGACTTTGTTCACGTGAGTCCGATGATGCGTCGATAAAATGGTTGATAAATGGTCATCTATCCCCATTCAGACACCAGTGCACACAGACATGGCACCTGCGGTTATGTTTAATCCTCCATGTGGCTTCGACAAGCTCCAGTTCTAAAGGAAAAGAGAAAAATATACATATGAGAAAATTATGTAACCCATGGAAAGTTCCTCTGCATTGACTGAAAACCTTGCAAATCTGTTGACAGCATTTGTCAGAAGGCAGAGAGCAGACCTTGTTTATCTGTTTGCTGAGGTGATTCAACTAATACACTAATAACAAAAGGCGAGTTTATGACTGTGTTAACAACAATCACCGGTAAAAATCTTAAATAAAACTGAGCAGCAGTTTGTGAGATCGATAGACAGATCGGTGCGGCATCGGCAGTGAAGCGGTCGCTGTCTCGGTCTGTCGTGGTGAAGAGGGAGCTGAGTCGGGGGCAAAGCTCTCGATTTACCGATCGATCTACGTTTCCACTCTCACCTATGGTCTTGAGATTTGGGTAATGACTGAAAGGACAAGATCGCGAATACAAGCGGCCGAAATGAGTTTCCTTCACGGGGTGGCTCAGCGCACCCTTAGAGATCAGGTGAGGAGCTCAGTTACCCAGGTGGAGCTCGGGAGTAGAGTCGTGACCCTACACGTCGAAAGGAGCAGCTGGGGTGGCTCAGGCATCTGTTCCGGATGCCTCTTGGCCGCCTCCCTCGGATGATGTGCCGGACATGTCCTATTGGGAGGAGGCTTTGCAGAAGACCCAGGACACGCTGGAGGGACTATGTCTCCGTGGCCTGGTGTCAGAACAGCTGGAGGAAGTGTGTGTGGATCGGGAAGTCTGGGCATCTCTGCTCAGACTGCTGCCTCTGTGACCTGGCCCCGGATAAAGCGGAAGAGAATGGATGGATGGAGTGGCAGTGACAGATATTACATTTAAAGGCCCCTGATTTTCTTTTTTTTTAATTACAAATAATGGAAGAAGAAGCCATCAAACTCATTCCTACCTTTCCTAATATATTGTAGCATCCCAATTCTTTACAGGGACAAGTTCATGAGTTGCAGGGTCACTTTTCAGGGTCACTTTCTCAGAAATGCTTGAAGACCAGCCTGTAGCTTCATGAAATTGATACAAATGCTTTATAATAAGATGCACAATGTTTTTTCCCACAAATGTCTAGTTTACAATGCAGTACAAAAACAATGTTATCAGGTATAGTGCCTTTAAGCAGATTGGAGGCATGTACTATAGGCATGCTTTAATTTGATCTTTCAGGTATTTAGTGATAAAAAGTTACAGGTATAAACCAGAATTTATACCTGTAAGAGTAGACTTCTTACGTATCTTGCATTACGATCGTAAAGACTTAAATTTGACCAAGACAGAGTTAGGCAAAAAGGACAGACTGACTCCTGACAGGCGGTACATGGATCAATATCACCTGCCACTTCTCACTCTGAGGTTGTCTCTATAAGGCTTCAATGTAAAACCAGCTAATCCTGTAGTTTAGACCTCTACAAGCATGTTCTACAACGCATGTGATTCTTACATTTGATTTCAATTGTCTGTCAAGTGTTAATGCGTTTGGGGATTTTATCATAACAAAAATCACAAATCTAACTGCAACAGACAATTTCAATGAGATATTTTTATCCGTTTGAAATGACTGAAATCTCCATATTCTGTCTCCCAGTGTGTAATAATAGCTTCCTTTCAAACGGGCTGTGATTGATTTTGACTGACTCGATTTTCTGGTACAAAATGCAGCCGCCCACGCTTCATTTGATCTATTCATATACACAAGTCTGCAGTCTCCCCTTTCTCCCTCACTTCCTGTCCGTCTCCCATAACAACGCTGGGTCACTGTCACATGACCAAATGAAGGGTTAAAGATCAGACCGCGCCAGAGATTAAAGTCGATACAGAAATTTCCCCCCCACACTAAAATCAATCGGGTTTCTGAGGGATGTGGTGTGACGACCTTGTGCAGTGTCAACTGTTGTGTTGACTTGAGTTAAGGCTAAAACTAATCACACAAGGCTTTATTGCACTTTTTATTTACTACAAGACACGGGGGATGAAATATGGTTACACAGAAACATAAAGATAAGATGAAGCTTTTTGAGCACAAGAAACCCTTTCCTAATGGTCGTCAAAATTGTCTTTTTCTTATAATATTATGCTACTCTTTATGTAAAAAAAAAGTTGATGTTTGTGCATATTTGACCTTGACCCAGTGGCTGTATGAGTGGTCAGCATGGCACCTTGGCTTTCCATCACAGTGGTCTCTAAGATGCTCCAGGATCAATTGTTATGTAGGTTTTCTGGTGAGAAGGTCCATTAGCAGTGAAAAGACCCCATGCTGACCACTCTGGGTCACTACAAGGTCAAATACGCACAAATATAAACTTGTTTTCACATAAAAAGTTGCATAATGCACCTTTAAGGTGAAAGGTACGACACCTGAGTTATATTTTTCTAGTTATGGAATAAGGTTTTTTTTGTCCTCCTTTGTATATTTTAAACTCAAAACATTTGTGGGAAAACATTTGTGTCAATTTCATGAGCTCACAGGTAAGATTTCACGTATTTCTGTGACAGTGACCTTGAAAAGTGAAATGTGGATTTAAACTCATCTCTGTGTGTCCGATGAGTTTGGACACAACTAACATTCCCGACAATTATTTCAGCATATGATATTCATGTCGAGTATTTAAAAAAAAATTGAAAACAGTGTATTGTAGCTTGAAACCCGTGGTCTAAAGTGGTTCTATAGGGACCCACCGACAACCATCACGATAATCCCACCCCCTAAATAATTATTTCAACTAGGGCTCAGCAATAAATTAAGAATGTGAAAAAAACACTATGCCTTTTGACGCCAAATAATATCAAAATGCTGTATTTTCTCACAGTGTTGTGTTGAGAAGAAGAAGAACTTCATTTGTATAGCGCCTTTCAGAGACAAAGTCACAAAGCTCTTTACATGAGACAATGAGTCAAGAACATTGGATTAAAGAACAGGATAATCAGGTTTTATACATAACCACCATGAAGGGAGTATATTTAGTTCACTGAAGACAAACCTTTACTAAATAACTGCAGCCTTTGTGACTTGTGACCATTCAAAGCTTTTTTGTTCCATGGTAGTATTTCTCTTTTGTTTAATGTGTCCAGATCTACAGTTACAATGAAGACGGCGGTACGATCGAACACGATGACTTCATGTACCGCATCGACTGGAAGGGCAGCAAACGCAGCAATGACATCCAGGACGCCTCCATCTACCTGACCAACGTTACCTTCAATGACTCTGGGACGTACCGCTGTTTCCTCAACCGCATCCTCTCGTACGACAACAACTACGAGTACAACGATATCATCAGCAAAGTGGTGCACCTCTCTGTGGTCGCCAAAGGTACTGCTCTTAAGTAACTATGAAAAGAAACTAAATATTGTGTTATTAGATTACGTCCTTGTAGAGGATTTGCATCATTTCATTCTCAACAAAGCAGAACAGAGACTCAGAACAATGATAACAATGTAGAATCACCAATAGTGTTTTTTTGTGGTTTAATTCTACATTCATTATACTGAACATACATGGAATAGATTATGTTTCATTAATCAGTTTCCTACATCATGCAGGGTTTCTCTTACTTTTACACCTACTTTATACCCCTCAGCCTTGATATATTTTGTAATATACATTAAAATAACGTATGCCTCTAAATATTAGACTTGTGTTTGGTGGTATGATAAAGCACAGTTGTACTTTAAGCCAGCAGTGAACGCACTTCCCCCCTTCATGCAAAAGTGACCAAGGCCTCAAGGTCAATGCAAAGTTTTAAAACAGGATTTCATGCAAATCAGAGCAAGGAAACCAGAATCAGAACCAGTTTGTTGAAGATGTTTAGACTCTAGGCCATAGCAAGGGCCACTTTGGAGTTTTGAACTTCCCATGAGGGCCGGACCAGTTACGAATTGGGTTTAAACAATTACAATGAGAATGTAATCTCCTAAACTCATCCAAAAGGGCAACAGAATTGCTGCAGTTATGCATTATTTATGTCTATGAATGGTTTTAGGTAATGCATATCAAGATTGATAATGTTTTGGCCCCTGTGCCTTTGCAGCCTCTGCTCTAGATTACAAAACACAGTGAAAGATCATGGGAATTACCAGTTTTTAGTGCAGAAGAGGGAGGCGGACTGACTGCAGGATTACTGAAACATGAGCATATGAACAAAACACTGCTCCAGTTCTGTATTTGGTGAGGCTTTGACACTATAACATAATTTAAAACCTCTAAACGGTTGATTTTGCATGATGTAGGCCTTTAAAGATTCATTTTACTATAGAACTATTTAGAATGGGAATGTGTTATCATATGAACAAGGGCAGGGAAAACTACTTTTCACAAAGCTGATAATAAAAACCTGCTGAATACCATGAGAGAATGGAGCTTGGAGTCATAGATCACATTAGCCAATTACGATATAAAAAGTAGATAAAGAACAAGATCTAGTGAAGGTGTCAGAAGAGCACCATGTCATGAGTGCTGGGCCCTTGCACAGTCGGCTCTATAACAGAACTGTGTCTGATTTCCACTTGTGTAACTGTGTGACTGTTTTGCAGCGAACAGAGGAACTGCGTCGATCGTGTCGGAGGTGATGATGTACGTCTCCATCATCGGGCTGCAGGTCTGGCTCCTCATCGAAATGATCTACTGCTACAGGAAGATCGCCGCCGCAGGGGAGGAGGCGCTACGGGAAGCAGCGTGAGTCCAAATTCAGTGTTTGCACTTTATACAGTGCACCTGACTTATATTGGCATCCCTGAACCGAGAGCTCCCACAGAGCTCCCAATATTTGCAGAGGGCACTGTATAATAGGCTAAGATGTTCGCTTGGAGAGTCAAACTGATTTACGTTGAACCCACAGTGGGGGAAAGGATTAACTATATGCCTTTTTAAAAAGTGCAAAATATAGATGCAACCAAAAAGCTACATAAATGTGCAAAAAGCTGGCATGGTATGTGGGAAAACAATGAATGTTAATGATCGTAACTGCACATCTCTGTTTCTTTTTGATTGCAAACTGAGCAGCCTGGTTTTCTGCATTTCCCCTTTGTGAGATCAAATAAATTAAAGTAGGAAAAGCAGATTTGCATTTTGGTCTTTGTTGCCAAAGATGTCTGTTATGACACAGAAGTGAATTCTCACTCTTGTCTCGTCCCATTCCTGTCCAGTGTTGGGCAATATAGTCTATATTAGTAGATACAGTTTTAAAAATGTAATATGTTGGTTTTACATATTACTGTTTCAGAAATGTAGCTGAGTTGCACTACTTTGAGTTACTTCTGAGTTACATTTGGCAAAATATAAACTGAAAATAGTAATAAAGCCACCGCGCACAAGTGCAGCAAAAGATTTCCTTTTGCTTCTCTATCCCCGTTCTCTTGTGTTTTGTTTTGACGACATTAGCCACACACAACTGCAGATCTTACACCAACTTTGTAATTCGAGTTACTTTCGAGTTGAATGACTAATATATTACCATTATATTTGTTAGTTACTGAAAAAAGTCAACACCGTACCTGTCCCATCCCAATAAGATAAGATAAGATAAACTTTATTGTCTGTTCCCGAAGGCGACAGAATTCGTCTTTGACAGGCTCAAAACATGCACACACACTTCCATAAAAGCACAAGGCACATTTAAAATCAGCATAACAATAATATATATATAACAGGACTATTATTTATGACCGTTCAACGTGGAGATTGCCTTTGGAACAAATGACTTCTTGTTTGTCTTTGTTGGCCTGGGGGACTTTAAAGGGATAGTTCAGGATTTTTGACATAGGGCCTCATTTCCTAGTTATCCAGAGTGTTGCAGATTTATGGAGATATTTTTATGTAATTCATGCAGTTCTTATATTTGAAGAGTTACGTGGCGCTAGGCTAGTGCAAGGCAAGCGCATTTCTCTGCATTAAAAACAGTCTGACCCGCTCCACAGAGCACCTGAAGCAAATCACTTATAACACCAGACTAACCATATAAATGTCTGTGTCGTTAGAATAATTTTAACCATTTTGCATTTAAAAGAACTTATATTTGAGCAGCATCAGCTTCGTGGTTGCATAAGCTACGCAGCGGCGGTGTGATCTGCTAGAAAATTGTCCCTCAAAATGTGATCATTCATGTGATGCAAGGTCAGTTATATTCCCAAAATTATTCTATCGACACAAACATTTATATGGTTAGTCTGGCGTTATTGCCCTGTGCTTGGGACTGTTTTTAATGCAGGCTAGCTGATACCGTAGAAATGTGCTAGCCTTGCACTAGCCTAGCGCCACGAAACTCTTCAAATATAAGAACTGCTTGAATTACGAAAAAAAATATCTCCAGAAATCAACAACACTCTGGATAACTAGGAAATGAGGCCCTATGTCAAAAATCCTGAAATATCCCTTTAAAACGCCTGCCTGATGGGAGCAGTGTGAAGGAGCTGGAGTGGATGTGTCTTCAGTGATCTGGATGGCCTTCCTCAGCACTGAGCGACTGTAAAATCCCTCCAGGACCAGTCCTAGTCCCGCCCCTTTATGTTTTTAATCTAGTGGCCAATGAACGTCCATGCTCGCGCCTGCCAGATCTGCAGAAACACAGACATGAGCGACTGTTTTCCCTCTTTACATTTTCGAGAAGCCTAAATACTGCTGTGTTCAGCGCCAGTGCGTCGCTCCTCTGTCCTCGCTGACAGCAGCTCCAGCTCCCACACAAGCAGCCTGAAACATACAGTACAGTGAGGGAAGGAGGTGGCGAGCACAGACCACGCACAGGGAGGATGCGCTGCTGTGGTGCATCAACAGAAGAGAGGATGAAGACAGTTAGCTCTTAGTCATCTTCAGTAATATCCCTCGTGTCCTCGTGGTCAGATGAATAGACGAGGCCTGCATGCTGCTTCCCAGGAATACATGTTCCTGTCCTGGAACTCATCTTATTCAATACTCAACACTGAAGATATGACAGTAGACTAGAAGCAGGAGCTTGAACAGGGACTCAAATCTTCTCCAGAATGATTTGATTACTGTAATAATCAAATAACAGAGTGATGTTTGTTCATTTGTGCATGTAAATCTAAGGCTCACTGTCTTGTTAATGTGTTTATGCATGTTTTTATGTGTTGGCATATCCACTTCAGATGTGGGGATTTAGAGTTACACTGAGCGTCCTATTTTTATTCACCTATTTTCATACTGATGAGAAGTCGTTATTACCCAGTCCAGGTGGGTCATGCCCTGGATAAGAAATACAAGCATATTAATGGCCACAGTGCAATATTTGCCCCACTTTTGAAAGTCCCAAACATCACTCTCGCCTCTGTCTTTGTCTCAGATTTCTTTGTTCTTCGTTTTGATTCCTGTCCATGTGTCGTGACGTACTTGTGCTTGTGTTTCATGTGTCTCTCTGTCTTGTGCTGTTCGTTCTGTCTCTGTCTCGTTCTCAGTAAAAACCAAACTCAAAACCTTCCTCCCGTAAGTCACAACGGATCACACCTCATCTCAAATCCATAACTTTGTTTCATTCGACTTTTTCATTACTTCTGTTACAACAAACGGTTTGAATTTGTTTTTAACATGGCTGTTTTTCTCTCTTTTGTTTCAGAAATGCTGAGTATTTAGCGATAGCGTCAGAAAGTAAAGACAACTGTGCTGGAGTGCAGGTCGGAGAATAGCACAGGTACGTCCTTTTATTACAAAAGACCAAACTGAGATGATTATGAGCTGAACAAATCACGGCAAATATGATGATATCGCTCATTAAGATGCTTGTTTTCAAAAGAGCGGGCTCCAAACAAACACTGGGTTAGTTCCACCAGGACATAGTTTAAACGGGCCAATTTAGAAATGCCTAAAAATATTCTATACAGGGTTCAGTACTAATATTTCAACAAAATATTTTCTGTTTTGCTTTTTCAGTTAATCTAAATCGTACATTATACATAATAGTATCATCATTAGACCCTACAGATCCCCTGGTGCAGGACTGAGCCAAGTGTCAGGATCCATTAAACAGGTGTTGCTTTGTATGACCTGCCCTTGCACCAAAATCTATTTCTATTGTGCAAGTCACAGGACAAACATTCAGATGTTTTCAATGTGTGAAATGTATGAATAATTGCTGTGTTATGTAAGTATGTAGCCTCAAGTTTTAAAATGGTGTATATGTTTGTTGGAATTACACACCTTACACAGGGACAACAGTTGAAAACTAGCTAAATGTACAGAAATGTTCATTAGTGTGTACTTTGGGGTACTCACCTTATTCTGGAAGTTCGCGTGGGCGTCGCCATGAATTGTGCCCGCCCCTTTTCTCCTGGGACTGGAGAAGTCCACATAAAATCAGTTACTACATGAAAACAAAGACGTTTTTCGGTGTTGACATGTTGGTGCAAATGAACATTGGCCATTTTACATAAATCAATCGACTAAACATCAGATTTGAGCGGAGAATATTTTCCCTCGTTCTCCTTTTAAATGAACAGGCTTCGCGCTCGACCGGAAGTGTCAGTACAACGGCACACATCTGCATAAACAGAACGTTATCATTAAAATGCACAAGCCCCACCGTGTTTAGCCCGAGAGATCTGACAATATCAGCTCACAAGAAAGAAATCTAAAAAAAAATGATAATAAAGATACAGGGCGCATTATTGACCGCTATATTTGGCACTTGTTCTACTATACATACAAAAGAATATATATATATACAGGTGCTCGTCATATAATTAGAATATCATGAAAAAGTGCATTTATTTTTTAAACTTAAACTGTGAAACTAGTACATGATACACTCATTACATGCAAAGTGAGATATGTAGCCTTTATTTGTTATCATTTTAATTATTTTTGCTCACAATTAATCTAAAAATCTCAGAAAATGAGAATATTTCAAGTCATAATCATCAAAAATGTAACAAACAACGGCTTGACATATATCCCTTTGCATGTAATGAGTCTATATCATATATTAGTTTCACATTTTAAGTTGAATAACTGAAGTAAAGGCACTTTTTCATGGTATTCTCATATGACGAGCACCTATATAAATGATTACACTCTATATGAGTTAAGTTTATTTATTTGTCTCACACACATACATAAAGTGTAACACCGTGAATTATTTACATGTTACCAACATTTGAGTTTTCTACAGGTGCAACCAAGGGAAATATTTAGTCACACACACCTCACCTTACATTTTAGGTGCTGACAACTCATATTGAGATAATATTTTGTAATTATTGTCCAAATAAAAACTGGCACCATTGTGTGGGAAGAGAATTTTTACTTCAAATGATGTCTTTCTCCTTCTGTTTCCTCCCAGGCTTCTTCCATGGACCAAAAACAGCCCTCATCTTCTTCCGACCTGCATGAGCACCTTGTGGAGACTTTTCTGCTTCACCTTCAGCCTGTAGTGTCCCTCTGCACAAACGAAAATCACAATCCACAAATCGGACGCGTTTTACTTTAATATCAACGGTGATAGGATTGAAAGGGCACGGTCACTGGAATAGCAGGGATGATGCCTTTTGCAGCGTTGTCATTTTATCAGGAAAATACTAAACAATGAACTATTGCACAGACTTTGCTGAACCGTATTTAACATTGTATTACAGGCTGAGGCGCCGAGCTATTTCCATCCTATGACTGTGCCGTAGAGTAAAGCGCGACCCAACAGAGATGTAGTTCTTGTGACGTGACTCAAACAAAGGACTTGGGATTCAGCCTGGAGGATTTGGACTTTTTTAGCTAGTTCTTGGCCTCTGTACAACCGCTTCAATAATCACGCTCTTAAATGGTGGTTTTAAGATCAAATAGTTTAAATCTTTTCGAATGGATCAGAAGAGTGGATTAGCCGCTTGTCTGTTTTAGGTAATAATGACACCAGACTCGGACCAGTTCAATGTGACTCGAACTCGGGAAAAAACAAACGGCGACTTGACGACCGCACTGCAACCCACAAACCAAGCATGAACCAGCATCACTGTAAATAATAACCTCAGCATGTTCTGAAGACGAAGACGACATTATGCATCATTGAGCCACATTGTCAATAGCATTCGTTTGTATCAGACCAAGGAGTGTGACGGGCGTCTGCGGGACTCCGTGAAGCCGACTGTAAAAGAATACGCTTTTTATGACGTCATTCACTGTTATATATACACAATTACAAATGTATGGTTAAGTACATGTAATGGGTCTACATAGAAAGTCTTTCCAGATCATATACTGCTAGTTACAGTCAAATTTATGATGTACTAATAAAAATATGAAAAACGAGAAGTAAAGCATGTTGTCTTTAGTGATTGAAAATATCATCTTTGAGTAACACTAGTGGGGACGCTTTTTTGCTTTTTGATATGGGGTTTTGGGGAAATGATGAATAATTGCCTTTCTGTATTTTTGGAGCACTTTAACAGGTATTTGTTTGAAAAATAATTGATGCTGGATTTTGCCCCTGGACCAATATATTTCGTCATAATTCAAACAGCATTTAGATATTATTAACAATCTTGAAAACTGCACTCTGCTCCTCTCCAAGATACTACTTCTAAAATCACCCAAACTCCAGTGTCAAATCAATCTTTACCAACCATAATAAAAAAAATGAATGAAAATAAAATGAAAAAAAGCTTATACTCAACAATAGACTGGACAGACATTATGACATATGAGCTCGATGACATCTGTTGTAAGTAATAATTATCTTTTTATTTCAGTGAAGCAGCAATTTAATGAAGAAATGTTGGGCAGAAAAGTTATTTTTGATTCAATTTTTAAGCCAATGACATAATACTGCATTCATGTGGTCAGAGCTGAGCTGTTACTGTAGTTTTTCCTCAGTGTTCATAGATGTGAGCCACACATGTGTTTATCGTGTTAATGCTAACCGGTAGCATGCTAACGTCTTGAGCAGCTTAAACACTGACTCAGACTGAGACTCTGTTGTCATGACAAACTGTAAAAATCACAGAGAAAGGTTTTCTGTTTCCTCTTTGATGGGTTAATTTAGTCTGATGAGTGAAGCAGATCTTTAGTAAATCCTGCTGTAGCTCGACAGACGGCGCTGCTACGTCTGGGCCACATTTGCTGGTTATATCACATAAACGTGCGTCTCTGGGTCCGTGTTTTTACCGTTTTCTTCTTGAGCAATGATTACGAGTACATACAAATGCCACTGTTACTCAGTTGTCTTTCATTTTCATCCTGAGAAAAGATATTGTTACATGTTGTAGTACTGCATAATGCATAATAACTTCGGTATTCAAAATGGCCGCCTGATAATGTCATTGGAAACGCTATAATAAATCTATTATCATCAAAATCGTCAAGCTAAAGAATGCTGGGTAATTTTAAATGTAATTGTGTCAACTATGTTATAGCAAAAATGTGTCTAATGTGTCTGATGCACTTTAATTTAATACAAGATATTGATATGATATTGATATATTGCTTAGATCCCACATCACCAACCACATAACGCACCTCATGGGCTTTTCAAACACTGACTGGCCTTTTACTCCAGTCCAACACTTCATGATCGGAGGTCATGGGAGAGCTCTCCAAAATCCTCGACCTCAGCCTCCCACTCTCCCCTCCATCGCCCTCTTAGGTGATCTCTCCAACTCTCCAAACCAATTCATAACTTCATACTGATATCGCTCACCATTGCCAAAAAAAAACAGTCTTCCTCAATTGGAAAGATAAAATTAAAATATGTCTCAATCAATGGCTCAATCTAAGTGTGTTTCTTTACACACTTAATAAAAGGTTCCTGATGCTTTTGTTTTTTACTTTGAATTGCAAACCCTGGCCACCTAAGACACTCGGGTATTTTAGAACACAGACACTAAAAGCGTGAAATAAAGTGTTTCAGCTCGATTCTGGTTTCCTCCTTTGTCACGTTATCTTCTGAACAAGTGTCGTGTGAGTCAGTGAGTGGGAGGTGAAAAGCACATTTAGATCTGCAAAAGGACAACTGTCGAGAGTTGAATAAATATTAGTTTTGCAGAAAATGTCACGACGCTTTTGCCGGTTGTCCACTTTATTCCAAAAGCAAAATGATATTATATATGAGTTTGATTTCAGTGTGTACATGAGGTTTGAGAGAGGACTGATATTGGCAACACAACATGAGATGCTTTGTCCGAAAAATGTGACTTGATAGTTATACGCTGAAACATCACAGCAGAGGAAAAGGCTCAAAGAAATCGTCTTATCTGACACCATAGTTTGAAGAGGGCTGTTTCAGATTCTTCTGGTGGTAGGTTGACCTGTGGTTGCCATTGGCGACAACGAGAAGAGCCGAGGAGAGACCTGGCGGAGGAGGGGCGGAGGAGGGTCGCAGCATGGCTGGGAAACGGCCGAGAAATTGATCATCATTATTTTGATTTTTATTATTTAAGCTTTTTGCCAGTTCAACATTTTTGAGAATTCCCAAATTTTCAAGCTAAAGTTTCCATTGAAAGTTTCAGAAAAATGTCTAGAAATGTATTGGGAATTTCCACCCGATTTATATAGTGAGGAAAAAAGAATCAAAAAAGAGTCACAAAAACATAACAAGAAACAAAAACATGATGGAAAAAGCAAGAAAGGAGCCACAGAAAAAGTGAGTAGAAAAATGAAGTAAGAAAAATGTCCCGGAAAAGCAACAATAACACAATTAAAAAAGCGACAAATACAACAAACAAACAAAAAATGACGCAAAAAAACCCCGGTGAAAACCATACAAAAAAGAGACAAAAACACAGAAACTATAAGCTCCAGACAAGAAGCTTTTAGATTCAGGTAAAGCCGAACTGGGGTAAAAGGTTGACCATCCCTATCTGATAAATCCTGAGACTAATAAAAAGAACTGATCCAGCCTGATTTAAAAGCCTAACCATTTAAACAAAAGGTAAACAATAAATAACGAGACACCAACAACCTTATATCACATTTATTTAGTTCAAATCTATGACTCTTTATGTCCACGTTTTCTTGCCGTGTTGTGTTCGATTCCCCTCTTCATCACCCGCTCCAGTCTCTACAGTCGTAACACGCAGTCCGTGCCGGGATACTGCGGCAGGTTTAGCTCATATTTCCTCTCCAGACCGGGCGGGACGAAGCGACCGCCCAGAAAGTGGTACCGTCCCCTGAACAGCTGCGCAGATTTCTTCGGGGCGGTGAGAGAAATCAACATGTCGGGCTGGAGTCCGTCTGCGCTGCCCTGCTCCACGTCCCAGCCTGAAAAACACGACACGATGGTGAGAGCTGGTCCTTGAAGGAAAACTGGGTGCTGAAAGGAGGTCATGTGGGGCATTTCTGTGCAGAGGTTGGAAGTGGTTTGGGTCCGGGAAATAACATACGCAACAACATCCCCACGACTTGCCAGTAAAAGAGACTTTGTACCTCAGAGGGACTTTCCTAATGAAATACAGCTCAAATAAAGATAAAATAAAGAAATGTGAAAAATGTGAAATCAGTTTTTAAGGGGAGACATGCTTTTTCTGATACCTGCACTTTAACAATACTTGTTTTTCGATTCTGATACCTGAACGATACTCTTTCTGATGCCTATACTAAAATATGTCATACAGAATCATAAAACAGATTAATAATGTTAATTTATTCCTTTTCCTAACATTCAATTTCTTTTGCATTTGCACAACCAAGAAACTTCCTTTAACTACAAAAGAGAAGAAAAAAACACTTTCCGATTTTTTTAATTTTTTCCCCCACATTTTTCCATATTTTTCTCCCTAAATTTCCCCCAATTTTTCCCTTTTTTTAAATGTTTTTTTTACCTCAATTTTCCCCCATTTTTTTTGCCTCAAATTCTCCTTTTTTTCTCCACATTTTTTCAATTTTTTTCATTTCTTTGCCAAATTTATCCCAATTTTTCCACGTCTTCCCAATTTGTTTCCACTTTTTTCCCCACAATTTCCCCCAAAATCTTACCCCCAATTTTTTCACAAATTCCCTTTTTTTTCTTCTCAATTTTCCTCCTTTCCCCCCCCCTTTTTTTTATTTTTATTATTATTATTTTTTTCAGGTTTTATGCCTCTTAACATATAAACTTGCACCTGGAAACAAAAAAATACCTAATCTTTACAATAACATGTGTATTTATCACACTGGTTCAATGTTTCATGATAGATTTATTTGGGAAATTGCATTTTTGTCACATTGGTGCGACGATATCTCCACTTTAGCAGCTCCTACAGACTCCAAATGTTCCAGCCTTTGACTAAACAATATAAGGATTTTCAGAGGTATTTTTCAAC
Organism: Gobius niger; assembly: GCF_951799975.1. NCBI lineage: Eukaryota > Metazoa > Chordata > Actinopteri > Gobiiformes > Gobiidae > Gobius > Gobius niger. The sequence goes on along the minus strand of NC_136865.1, from coordinate 22,860,670 downwards.
ATCTAATTCCTAACTTGATTTATTGGCTTATTTTAAAACCAAACAACAGTGATGCCAGACCGCTTGACAAAATGTATGTAATTAGTTAAACAAAAGAATAATAATTGTAATGACTGGATCTGCATTTTAAGGCTTCAAACAACTTGACAAAAACACTAATCTCTGAAATAAACCACAGCAGACTCCATTTAATGCTAAAACTGTCCGTGATAGTGAAAACTGCAGCTCTGGATAAAATATTTGTGGGTTTTGACGAACCAGACGGGATGTCAATGCTGGCGATGGGGACGGTGGTTTTCTTCAGAGTGTCTACAATTGTCCCGAAGGGCTCCCGTACTGCGCCTTTGAAGCTGAAGCCGAAAATAGCATCAATCACCAGGTTGTAGGCCTCGTCGATCACCGCCGCCTGGAAAGAACACAGGTGGAAACATTATTAACAACAAGCACAGCACAGGAAAGCATAACTTCATTTGCACAGGGTATAGAGGAGGGCAATATATAAGATTACAGTGAAATTCTGTTTGGAAGATATGCAAATTCACAATATCGAGTATATCTCCAAGAAATAACAACAAAGAAGCTGCAAAAACTGATGCAAAAAATGTGATTGATGTGTAATCTTTTGTAGTTTATTATCATGCAGACGTTTACCTCCACATTTTTGCATGTTTCTGATGGTCTGCAAAAATATGGCTCATAATAGTTATTGAGATATTAATTTTTGTCAATATTGGTCACCACTCATTTGGATTCAGATCAGATTTATTTGTTTTTTGTTTGCTTTGCTTTTATTTCTGACATGTTGAACCTCTTACCTCCAGTTCGGCTTGACTGGAGAGTTTACAGAACTGATTGTTGCATTTTTGTCTCTTTTCTTGATGTGTTTTTGTCATTATTTTGTTGGGTTTTTGTCACTTTTTTATTCTTTCTTTGTTGCTTTTTTGTCACGCTTTTGCTGTTTTTTGTTGCTTTTTCAACACTTTCTAGTCGTGTTTTTGATGCTTTTTTTTTGTCTCTTTTTTGTCGTGTATTTGTTGTATTTGTTGTCTTTTATCATGTTTTAGTCACTTTTTTATTTGAGTAAAGCCAAACTGGAGAAAATGCGCTTGGTTCAGGCAGGAGTTAAGAGATTAACTATAACCTTGTGATATTGCAGTGGCTCGGGGGCCAAATACGGGCCTCAGACTAATTTTTGATGGCCCTCGGGCTTCTTGCTGAATCGGCATAAATCTCCAGAGATGTAACTTTTTTCCCCAAGTTTAATAATTGTACACAGTTCTATCCTAAACAACTAAGATTACATTGTTTAGACAGACATTGTTTAGGCATTAAAGGGACTGTACGGAGTTTAAAAATGTTAAAATTAAAATCCTGCACTGTCACTCAAAAAGGTGTTAGTTCGGGTCCGAAGTGTTGTCATGCACGAGCTGAATATAGAAGCTGCAGTTACACGTATGACCTGAGGCGGCAGTAGTGAGTATAAAATAGCCAACTTGCATCTAGACTTGACTTTTTTTTATTCATTACAATTAACTAATTACATAGGTTTGTGATTGTGATTCAATGATTCAAATTCAATGTGATTGAAAATATTAATCAAAATTTCAGCACAGACACTTCTTCAGTTTCCTTTTTCCTGCATGACGTCGCTTAGGGACGAACACGGCGTAAAGCAAAAACAATTTTACCGTCAAACTTGTTTATTCCCACATTTAAGCACCAACATAAACCTATTTAAAAAGATCATTCTCCAAAACAAATCAAACTGCTCTTGTCTTGGAAGTGTTTATAATGATCACACAGGCCTCACATCGCCACGAAAATAAGCTAAAATGTAGGAAAATACAAAGAAGAATCTAAAATATACCAAAATGTAACAGTGTCTCTTTGCTGGTGGCTTGTGTGGGAGGCGAGGCAGTGTAATTTAAAATGCATTTATTTAGAATCATCCCCAGAGCTACAACAAATTCATAAACCAGCTCAGACACCATCCATTACTGGCTTTGTCTATGGCCCATATTAATAATCTCAAACCTCCATTAAACATGAACGAGCAATGCAACAATCAATAGTGAGATGGAGCTGGAACATAAAAGGGTCATTGTGTTGGATAATGGAGTCTGGCCGACTATAATGTGGTGTATAACAGACCTCGGGCAGCTCCGAGAGGAAGGGGATCTCCATCTTCTCACACTGAGTGGTCAGACCCTGAAACAGAGGCTTGTTCGGTCTCTTCGGATACAGGACGGTCGGCTCGTAGCCCTGAGGGACAGACAGAGAGAAAGGGGGCTGAAGATAAGGAATATTAAAGGCCCTGTAAACAGCTACGTTGTCTATAAACAGTGAAAAAGGAGCGAGTAAATCTTAAATTGTTAGTTGTGGCCCAAACACATTTCCCAGTTCTTCTCAGAGATGAGTTTAAGGCACGTTTCACAACTTTCAGGGAGTAAAGTGAAGCTTTGCTGTTATATTAACTCAAACAACAAGTAGCCAGCTTGTCCAAATAGGTTCATTAGGTCTTCTAGTGATTATACTGTTATGTTCTTTTAGCCTCCCCACAACAGTTTCAGCTAGACGTGGTCACATGGTGCTGCTGTGTCGTGTCTGGTCAGCTGATTTAAACAGTTTTTGGCTCTGTCCTCCTGCTTGTAGTAGGAGGCTGACAGCGCCATCTGCAGTCTGACTTCTTCAGAACTGTGTCCCAGGTATTGGACAGTTGGTTCGCCCCCTCGTCCCGGTTCACAGTCTGAGGGGGGGGGGGATATTTGTTGCTCTCGGTCTCGATAACATAGGCATTGAGGTGGTTCTCCCTGTTGCAGTGGTCTGATATGGCTGACTTTAGCTGTTCTTGTTCTGCTTGTCGAATGCTGGCTCGTGTGCAAGCTTTTGATGTTTCCTTGTCACATTCTGTCCTATACTATGTTACTGCAAGCAGGAAGACAGAGCTAAAAACTAAATCAGCTGACTAGACACGTCACTCTCTGAGGAAGGCCGCAGTTGTAGCCAAAACTGTCACGTACAACATAACATGCAAGTCTGGCTATAAGAACATAATAGTAGTTTTAAGTAAGCTTGTTCAGAATCAATAAAAATGCTCTATATTGTATTTCAGGACCACGGGGCAAAGAGGAATGTAACAAATGTCTGCTTTTCCAATGTAAAAAACAAATAATCCACTGGGCTTCCAGCTTGTGTCTTTCCCAGTCTTATTATTTTGACTCAAGAGTGAAAAAAAGTCCTAGAAGAAAGAGGCAAAACTTAAAACCCAGTCCAGTCGACGATATTAGATCATCTCTGCCGCAATCATTCAACAAGACAATACTTTCCTTTAAGAAGTTGTGAGAAGTTGTTTCATGTAAAGTGCTTTACAACAAAGACACTGGTGAGTCAGTAGAGCTCATTTGTATTGTTTTGGTTTTATTGATTTTGTTGTTGCGTGTGCAGCACTTTGGAAATGTTTTGTTGTTTAAATGTGCTATATAAATAAAGTGGATTGGATTGGATTGGATTGGATTGGATTGGATTGGATTGGATTGTGAGTCTACCAGAGAAACTAGGCACTGCTGTCATCAGGAATAAAAAATAAGTATCGAAAAGAGGTACAGAAAAAATCGTTAGATACCAAGTTTGATGGCTGTTGAGCTCTTAAGAAAGTTACTTGGTTGTTTCTGCTAAAAAAAAAGATAAACATTTTTAATAAACAGTCTTTTATAGAATTGATTAACATATTGTTCTGCTTTATGGTTGTTCATAATAAATATCTTTGTGCAGATATCGAAAAAGTGTAGTTCAAGTCCCATATCATCAATTAAGTATCATTAAAGTACTAGTATTGGAAAAAAAGGTGCAGTATTCAGCCCCATCTGGCACCTCTTGCATTAAATGAGAAAAACATAATGTTGTGTTGTTTTTGTCCATTAGGTGCTTCAAACCCGGCTTTGTGGTGTCAGAAAGGGACTGAACCTGGCACTGTGGATTAGAATCTGAACTTCAATCCCACATACAAACAGTTTGAGGTGTCGCGCACAGACTAAGCCGTCTCCCCCGTTGTTCCCCGGTCCACAGATCACCAACAGAGCAGGTCTGGACTTCAGCAGGGAGGACAGAGGATACGCCTGCAGACATGAATCAATACAAGAGGGAAATACGAGCATTATGTCACTAATGAGAGGTTTTCCTCAACGAGGCAGTCGGAAGAAACGTGTCTGTGGATGTAAATGACAGATGTGAACAATCTGATTACGCTCCAAACGTAATCAGATCGGGGGAATGAGGTCTGAGTACGAAAAACGACACTTCTGTAATAATGTAGTAGAGTTTACAAGCCAAAAATGGAACAACTCATGTGTGAAATCATAATATGAATATAAATATGAGGGAAACCTGAACGTGATTGTATCAGGTTTTCAGGGCGTTTTGGGAACAGCTGAAATTTCCCACAATTCTTTCAATCGTCTTTTTAATCTATGACATGAGCTACACATTAAATTGAGAAGAAATTGCAGGACTAATCTGTTTTGCTGGAATGAATATGTCTTTGTCTCCAACTGCTTTCGTCGTGAGCTACTTCACAAAAGAACACGGCAGAGAGCAACTCAAGAGACTTATGCATCTATAAATAGGAACATTGTAGTTGTTTGTCCAAGACAGTATTAAAACTTGGGTCATTATGTCTTTATATAAATGTTGTAAGCCTTTGGAGAGCCTCTTGGAAAGATCACTGTTGCATTATAGCCTGGGCCTGTGTTTAGACTCACTCTGGTGACAGCTGTGGCGCAGCTGAGTCCTGCCAGCTCCATCAGCTGATCCACGCTGAAGCCGTACTCGGAGAAGAGCTCCTCATCGATGTGCTGGGCCTCTTCCTGACTGAGAGAGAGAGAGGGAGAGCGTAACATGAGTGTTCACTAACTGACTCATGTTATAACATTTACAAGGGGAAGGTCAGTTTCCTGGTTACTTGAGGTCTGCCAGTCTGAAATAATCTGCTGTTAAAGGGGCTAGATGCAAGTTGGCCATTTTATACTCACTACTGCCACCTCAGGTCATACGTGTAACTGCAGCTTCTATATTAAGCTCTTGCATGACGGCACCTCGGACCCGAAGTAACACCTTTTTGAGTGACAGTGCAGGATTTTAGAGGCAGTTGTGGTTAATGAGTCTGAGCTCATTCTACAAATTAGGACATGGCTGGAACATGTAGGGGGAGGAAAACACCAAATTTTAACATTTTTAAACTCTTTATACCTCCTTTAAGTGCAAAAATACATTTGTTTTGATTGTGTTTATTGTAAAAACCTCTTAATGGGCCTTTACAACTGAAGTGCCACCTTCAAAATTGAATGAAGATCTTCCTTTGAGATTGAGTTTTATTCCCGTAATCCTTAATCCTGTTTCCTCAAGACAGTGGTTTATAACAAACACGCTCTTACCCGAGGTACTTGATGCCCTGGGCCATCGTGGAGAGCGGTCGGCTGCTGAAACAGTCTTTTTGGTGAGAGTTAGAGGCAGAGGACAGTGAACATGTCCCGGGCTGAGACAGGACAGCAGTGGCCCGGGAGGACACCAGGAAACCGATCCCAAACAAGGCACGGACACTCAACATCCAGGAGGCTCTGGGTCCTACGACGACAAGGGTGTTCAAATAAACGTGCACATCTTTTCAGTTATTAAAATGTTCAATAACGTTGTCAAAGTTGTCCTAGTTTTGATAAATTCTTGGATTTGGCTGTGACAAAGAATAAATGCACTAAACAACAACTATTGCTTTGATTACAGGCGCATTTATTGTGGATGATTGCCTTTAAAGATGTAAACCAGCCCACTTCTCCTCCGACCAGACTCAAAACTTTTCTGGGAGCATGACATCGCCACCAGCTCATCTCCATGGAGACTACATATGCTTGTGTATGCGCATGTTGTTTCATATTTATTAATTTATCAGTGTTTTGCTCCAGAGACGCATATAACAAATGATTGAAAATGTTCCTCATTGTGTCTTTATGATGATGATGGAACTTACCCAATGCTAATGTGCAAATATTGACAATTTGCCATCGAGTAACGAGTTGCAAAAATATAGAACTTTTTTCAGTAACTAAGGAATATAACACATTACTTAAACAAAATAACAGAATATATTCCTATATATAGTCCTTACAATTAAAGTAACTCGAGTTACAAGTGCATTTAAATTTATGAACGAGAAAAAAGCTCCCCCAAATAGGACACAAGACCCATAGCGTTAGGGCTTAAGGTTAGGGTTAGAGTTATGTCTTATTACATTATGTACCTACAAACTACAAATACATATTATTTCACTGTGTATCTAACCCATAGGTACAACTACTACACATTGTTACAGAGCTCATTACACTGTACTAAATTTAGTGAGGTACAATTTATAGTGTAAAATAAAGTGTTACCCTATTTTCATATTTTCAGTTTATACTTTGCCAAAAGTAACTCAAAGCAGTGTCAGCTACATTTTGAAACAGTAATGTGAAATACAAACATATTACATTTTTATATCACTAATACAGAATATATTACAGTTTTAAAGCAACTTGCCCAAAGCTGTTCATGTCATAATCTATGGGTTTAATTACTTTAAGAACGCATAAAACAAATGACATATTGTTCTCTGTAACTCATAAATACAGCTTTGTGCCCCCTCTCAGTCATGTCTGTTTATTTATTCTGTCATCTGATCTGTAGCAGCTTAGTGCTTGGCATTGCAATTTACCCGCGGGCTGTTTCCCATGGCTTTGTCATTGATCAGAGCAGGTCACAGTTACAGAGGCGACAGCACGTTTTCCGCATTACCGATATAGGGCTACATTTTGATTCTTGTAAAAAGAAAGAAAAGTTTATGCTCTCATCAGTTCTTTAGTTTAGGATGTGCTGCTGCTGCTGACACTGAAGCTACAAAAAACAAAAATACTCATGACGTGCATCGTAGATTTTACACACAACCTTAAATAAATTACTTTTGTAATATCATGCGATGCTAAACACATAAACATTTGTCATAACGTTATAAACAGAGTAAACGCGACGGGAAAACGAGAAATGTAACTTACAGCTCCTTGTTGACATTTACTTCCGGGTTTGAAAAAAAAAAAAAAAAAACTCCTCACGATCAAGTTTCAAAATAAGAGCCTCTAATCCACAACTTTCAAACTGATCCTTTAAGCGACAAACATCTTACTATTTATAATGTTCATATCAATATACACAAATTATAACTTAAGTTTATGTAACCCAAGGGCAATGCATGAAAAAGCACTTTCATCAGGGACGGTATTTAAACGCCCTCTAGCGGCAAACACAAGAAATGCCTAATGTTACACTGCAGTCACACTGCAGAGCATTCCAGGTAAATTAATAGGTTGCTAAAGCACAAGAGCGACTAAACCTAACCCAAAACTACAAAATAATAAGGAACAAGCTCTCTCAAATGTGCTCCTAATGCTCAGCTAGACACTAACAATATCATTTTAACATTAGGTTTTTCAAAATAAAGCCTTTGGAAGATGACCTATTTAAACCAGTGGTTCTCAACAACCGTGACCCAAAAGTGGGTTGCAAAAGCTTTTCATATTTTTGTACAGAAAAAGTATTGACTACTTGAGTTTATTAACATGACTGTTGTTGTTTTTTCATAATGTCATGTTTTTTCTGATTATTTTATGCTTATTCAACGTTTGACGAAATGACAATATTTTCTAAGAGTAAGTCGTATTTGGGATACAGAACCGCTGATTTAAACCATATGTTATTTATTGGGTGTGTCTTTAAAGATCTATTACAAGAAACACTGAATGCAAGTGGTATATGACAAATCTTTATTGATACAAAATCACACAGTACAGTAAATGGTGATGGTCGATTCAAAGTTGACCATTCCTCAGAGTCAGTCAAAAATCATCAATTTCAAAAAGTACAAAAAGTAAAAAGTACAAAACACGTCTTTCAAATTACTTTTATTTCACTTTATTTCAAAATTAAGGCTAGATAGTGGTTGGAAGCGTATATGCGTCAATAACATGTAGAAAAAATAAACGCACCAATGTCAACAATGGCGCATTGCGAAAAAGCAAAGCCTTCCATAAATGCATGCTAGCGGATACCACTTCATTTGTAGGAATATATTCCAAATGCTTAGAGTAAAAACTACATCAATAAACAAATTATAGAGGAAAAGTTGTACTAAACAACAACAAAAAGGTTATTTCAAGGTCTTCCAAGCGTCATGTGTTGAGCTCACATGATTGGACAGGTTTCCAGTTTGCTCCCAGTCTGAAATAAATAAAACATTAGTCAGGGTTTCATAATGTTGTGCCGGATCATGGTGTGTGATATCGAACTCTGTGTTACCTTGCGAGGGGTGCTGGTGCTGACCAAATAGGACTGGGGCAGCAGAGCCTCAGAGATGCCCCCGGACCTGAAGGAGCGAGAGGCGGAGGACACGGAGCAGGAGCCCGATTTGTCCGAGGGGAGGCCGCACGACCCGCACACCACTGTCCGACTGCGCAGGTTGTACTCCCCGTCACTGCAGGTGCTGTGCGCCACCTGCTGGAGGCGAGAGGGAGAGGAGAGAGGGGCATGAAGGGCTTCTACCATGACATTTTTAGGGGAAGATGTGGCTACAAAAATGACCAGGGACAGGGAATGGTGCCTGATGCTAAAGCAAGGTATTGATTTATTTTATTAAAGGATAAGGAATTGACTCTGTGCATAACTTCAAATCTTAACAACGGCGCCCAAAAAGTGACTTCCTGTTTCGATCCAGCACACCAAAATAAAAGCACCATCACCACATTAGTTCAGCAGTTCATTAGTTCAGCTTTCTTTCTGTCAATAGATACAGACGGCATCTCTGGAATCGCCCATATACTGTATGGTCATGTTGGAAAACAGTTAAGGGGGAAAACAATTTGGGGAAAATCGAAACTTTCTCTAATTATTAAAAAACTACTTTAACAAATGCTGCATAATGAATATGGTTTTCTAGACAATAAAGATACAAAGACATGTATCTACCTCGGCGAAGCCACGCCCCCTTCTATGACGAGATGCCGTCTGTATCTATATGGACACTTAAAATGTGTGTATTTAATTATATTCTTGCAATGTTGCAAGTACCTGCTGAACTAATTAATGAGACAAGCTGTGTGCTTTTATTTTGGTGTGCTGGATCGACACAGGAAGTCACTTCTTGGGCAGCGTTGTTATGATTTGAAGTTATGCAGTCGATTACAAAATACCACTCACCATGTCATCCTCATCATCCTCAAAGTGTGAACGAGTCACTTTCCTCATGGCCATTTCCTAAAACAATAAATGAAAGTATTTGTATTACAGTATTTTCCTAATGTAACATTGTCGAAGTACCTCTCCGTTGGCGCTGATGAGTGTGGTCTGGAACACGTCTCCAGTTCCCCAGATCGACTGGTTCTTCCACACCAGGTCAGAGGGTGGATTATGGGCCACTCCCGCCCCGGACGCCCAAATCTGGATACATTATTACAGTAACGTTATAACAGCCAGAAGAGAGGGGAGGGGAGAGGGGGGACTGGTATGGGTGTCATCATGTGTACGAGCGCTCACCGTGACTCGCTGTCCCGCTTTCAGGGTGAACTTGGCAGGAAACTTGAAGGTGATGGTTGCACCGTTTCCTACTTGACGCTTCAGCTGCCAGTTTCCCAGATTCTGATCCTGAAAAAGAAGCATTATGAAATGTAAAACGGGATGTGAGATGTGAGAAATATGATCTGTATTTTCCCCCGTCCCTCCTCACCTCGTCCGCCTTGTTGCTGAGCCGCACATACTTGCCCTCCATGTCCACCTCGTCCACGGTGCACCTGCCGCTGGCGGAGGCCTGCTGGGTGATCCTGGTGCGGGACACTCCTCCGCCGAAGCTGGCCTCGCTGTCCGTGTCGTTGGCGCGGCGCCGCTTGGCCGAAGAGCCCTGCACCACGCGGGAATGGGCCGAGGACGCGGAGGTGCGGCTGCCTGACATCCGGGCGACTGCGGGAGGCGGGCTGGGAGACAGACGCAGCCTGGAGGCAGAAGGGGCACACGGGGTTAGAGCGGGATAATAGAATGATGACAATATTTAAAGAGGACGCATCAAGCAAATTTATAACTTTATAATTTATAACTTAGAACATTGGTTTGGGCGCCTCAGCATTAAAGAGACTAGATGCAAGTTGGTCATTTGTATACTCACTACTGCCACCTCAGGTCTTCTGCGTAACTGCAGCTAACACCTTTTGAGTGACAGTGCAGTTGTGGGGAAACGGGTCTGAGCTCATTCTACACATTAGGACATGGCTGGAACATGTAGGGGGAGGAAAATACTTAGTTTTAACATTTTTAAACTCCATATAGTCCCTTTAATATTTTACATCTTATGAATCACTTTTGGTTTTGATACACTACAAAAAGTAAATATCAAGCATTGGCTTAAATTACTTGAATTGAAGAAATGTATCTTGTTTTGAGTGGTTTTCACTCATTTAGACCTTTTTCCTGATCTGACCAAGATTATTTTGCTATAGTTTGATGACATTTCAGATGGTTCTAAGGTAAATCTCGCTTGAATTGAGAAAGTAAAACTGCCAGTTGGACAAGACCATTTTTCTCTCCTCTCAGAACAAGTTAAATAATCTAGGACAAATGCCCAACTAAATCTTAACTAGTCAAAAGAACTAGAATTTGGATTATTATGCTCAAATTGAGACATCTAAACTCTACTAAATTATTTTTTGCAGTGTATGTAGCACCTACAGACGCCAAACCTTCCAGCCTTATATGAATATTTAGCTTTTTCAGAAGGCATTGTCACATCGAATTCCTACTTTGATGTTTTCTTTTAAAATGAAATAAATCAAAATCCCCATAAACTTGTACATTTAAAGCTCTAGTCTGTCTCTCGAAATATATGCAATTTCAAGTATGCTTAAAATGTATCGATTGAAAGCATTAAATTATAGAAACCACATTAATCTCTAAGTAAAGCTTCAAAGTGGCATCTCTACAATAATGCTTTTTGTTCTGTTCACCTGCAGTGTCTCGCCTTCAAAGGCTAAACTCAATTGCCAACAAATGAATGAAACTATATAACCGGATTAAGCACCAGACCGGCTCACAGACCAGCCCCCCTGCCCTGTCCCGCCGCTGTACCTCTCCTCCTCTCCCTCCAGCAGCTTCCTGTAGGCGGAGATCTCCATGTCCAGAGCCAGTTTGACGTCCAGCAGCTCCTGATACTCGTCGAGCTGCAGCTGCATCTGCGCCCTCATCTCACTCATCTCGCGCTCCTTCTCCCCCAGCTGCCGGCGGGTGCTGTCCCGCTCTCTGGACAGGGCGTCCTCCAGGTCCCGGATCTTCGCCTCTCGGGCTGCCAGCTAAACAACGCCAAAGAATAATCACCAAAAATGTTATTTGGAGGAATGTTATAACAAGTGTATTTGTAACTTATAGTGACCATAACCTTTTCTCACTGGTCCATAAGGTAATCAAAGAACACATGTCTATAACTAAGCTCTCAATCATTCAGGAGTTTTCCATAATAGCAAGGTGTACAAAGAGTAGTCATCTGGACTGGGTTTGGCCTCAACAGTAACATATAATAGATAATTGACAATACAATAAGTTACTGACAGAATTTTTAATCTCTGATGAACTGAACTGAAAATACATAAGTAACAAAAGAGGTCAGTGATTATATGAACATGTAACTACTACTAAATATAAAAAATATTTCAGAGAGATAAAATAATGATGCAAATAATAATGCATTGGTTTTATATAGGGCTTTTCAGGACACTCAAAGATGACGTGGGTTTGTCAGGATATCCTTGTGAAGTTGGCCCCCCCATAGTGTCCAATTCACTCCAATAATCAATCAGTGATCAATAACTCAAAAACAGAGTGCGCACAGACGCTCATTTTTTGTCTATTAAAAAAAAATCTACCAAAGCACTGACAAATGGCACCATTTTCAAGTGAATTGGACACTATGAGGGGCTAACTTCACACAGGTAGATTACCTTAAAGCTGGGGTACCTGATTCTTCCTGTTCAAACAGTGACATTTTTTGTTTTGGCCCAAACTTGTTTCAAACTCTCAAAGTCCCTCCTGTGTCTTCAAATTGTTCACATAGTGTAATTATATGCACATTTCACACCAATATACGGCATTGAGTGGAGACAAAGTGAAGCAGGGGCGGCCACTCCCAAGATAAATTCCACTCATTTAGATTCAACTTCTATCATCCATTGCTCAATAAAACTTTAGGTGAAGACAATAACCTGGTTTGTGTTTTACTGTATATACACCATACTCTGAGGTGGCGAAAATAAATGTATTCAACAGCACAAAAAAATCAGGTACTACAGCTTTAATACATTTAACTGGCTTTAAATGAGGCAACATTTTCAAACACAGTCAGTGAAAAAGGGAGCATTACAACCTCATTTTATAATGTTTGCACCCTCAGTTTTTGACTCCCAATATATTTTAAAGCCAGGAAAGAATATCTATTTCTAACTCTGACGGGCCCTCAGTCAGTTTGTTCTGAAGCCGGCGCTGTTTTGGTTTGTGCTGACATGGTGGAAATACCTTTGATCATTACAAAGTCTGTATTTAGTGAGCAAAAGAGTTTTATAGTATCTGTAAACTATGCCCCCTGGTGTTTCACAAGGTTCATGCCTGTAAACAGTGCTCTGCAGCCAGTTTTCTGTTGTTATTACTCTATCATCCTGTCGTTGGTTTATCCAAATTGTAATCCATATGCTTTACTCTGCCATTAAACTGAGCACAAATGTATTGCATGTGCTATTTTATTGGATTTTCTAATACAGTATTTACACCTTCAAAGCTTTTGTTATAAATCCTTGACCAAAATCACACTTCCTCCATTATATTTGTCTGTTTTGTACATGAGCTTAATTTGATTTACAGTATTATTAGGTACACGCTTTCTTCAATCTCACTCTTTTCCGTGCATCACAATGAAACTAGAACAGATAATCCGTGCCCCAAACAGTTGCACAAACATTTCTCTTGCCGTTTCCATGGCCCCAACGGACGTCAGGAAACAATAGCTGCAGCTTCCTCCAGACCGAAATACGCTTCATAAAATTAGTCACAGAACTAACAGCGTGAATCACCGACTTTAAGTCCAGCCCTGCGTAAAAACAGACCTGTTTCTGGAGCTGGCTGAGCTGAGCCGACGTGGACTCCATCCTGACCCGGGTTTGCTGCAGCTCTTCGTGAGTGGCTCCCACCAGGTGACTGCTCCTGTCGGCCGACTGACGAGCATTCTCCAGCTGGAAACAGGAAAAAACACATTTACTTATAGAGTTGTTATTACCAATGTGAAACAAGGAACATCCAAGTCATATTTAAGACTCAAGCAGCCAGAGGAGACCTGCTCAGGACGAGGACACGCGTAATATCGGTCTGACCTTGGCGTTGTACGTCTTCTCGATCTCCTCCTTGTACAGCTTGATCTGCATGTCTTGTTGGTTGCGCATGTCGGTCAGAGCCTCGGACAGTTTGCTCTCGTACTCCTGCTGGTGCCCAGAGTCCAGCTCCACCATGCGGGACTCGTAGCGCCGTTTTGTCTCACGCACCTCCTGAAAACGGCAAATAAATAAAGCGCTCGGTTAAGGAGAAGTTATTGAAAAACAAATGCAAAAAAATATCAGAATATTTTGTTCCGGTAGGTGGTGCTGTGCATCAGGGTTGCCAGGTCGAATTTCCCATGTGCTCCTGCCTTGAGGAGAGACCGCCCCTTTCTAGCCTGTCACTGAAATGGACACTTTGTCATTCGAAAGAGTGATTTTTATCCAGAAAAAAAGATAGAAACAGCATATATTACATTTACACAGCAAAGCAAAAACCCACAGTTTTTTCACCCGTGACGAGTCTTAACTTCTTAACCACCGCCTGAACCGAGCACATTTTCTTGGCTTGGCTTTACCCTAATCTAAAAGCTTCTAGGAAAAAAAAAGAGCGACAAACATGAGACGAAAACGAGGCTGAAAACGCAACAAAAAAGTGATAAAATATGACAAAAACACCACAAAAGAGTAACAGAGAAGTGGCAACAAAGGAATGAACAGAAATGTCAAAAATGTGACTAAACACGGCAAAAATGCAAGGAAAAAGATCAATTAAAATGAAGTTTGTAGGTCTTAGCTTTCAAATAAGACGTTACACTGGCCTGTAGGCTGCAGGCTTTTAGATCTAGATTTTAGAGAAAATGCACTCGGTTAAGGCGAGGGTTAAGAGGTTAAGATTTGCCATGGGTGAAACAACTGTTGTGGGTTTTTGCCATGTTGTTTTAATGTGAAAAAGGCTATTTCTATCTTATTTCTTGATAAAAAAAAAACACTATTTCGAATGACAAAACCTCAATTTGAGTAAGGAGCAGTCTCTCACCATGGCATGGCCACATGGACTCTGTAAACTATAATTTAGTAAGAAACATTAAAAGTTCCAGCTGCACCGTGAATTTTCGGGTGTTTTTTTTAGATATTTTTGGCCAGGCTTGGGAGCAGAAAACTGGCAGCCCTGGTGTGCAAACTATATATACTGTAAATGTTATTGTCTCACAACAAGGAAAGAGAATGTGGCTGTGATCTTCATGTTTTTAAAGCAACTATTCACTTATCTAAACAAATATGTATTTTCTCCTTTGATTTTCTCCAGCAAAAACAACTTAAACAACAACTCTTTCTATTGGAGGAATATTTCACCAGTAGTTTCTGTACTTTTACTCAAGAGCTTGTTACATTGCACAGTTCTGAAGCGTCAGTGCGATTACACAAGTCTCCGTGTGTCCTTCACCTCTGAGTGGATGTTCTTCTGAAACTCAATCTCCTCCTTCAGCGTCTGGATGCGATTCTCTCCATCGACCCTGCGCAGCATCTCGTCCTGCAGCTGCTTTCGAGCCTCCGCCAAACTGGTGTCGAGCTGAAACAATAAACACAAAATAAGCATACAGTACAGAAACGACTTAAGGAAGCGGAGGTCGGCGCTTTAATCACAAACGCTAACGACCGAGAGGTTTGAAAAGGGTTTTTTTGGAGCGTAAAGACACAGCGCACAAAATGTCTTCCAGACCTAGTCGATATTTAGTATAAACTTGTGCCAGTAGCCACCCATAAATCAGGAAGCGCCAAAAACCACAAATTCCTCTGTTCGTATAAACCAGCGTTATGAGTCACGGCGTGGCAAACAGAGAATTGTGAATGAAAAAAAGGAATCAAGCAAGATTCAGTCCAGATGTGCTTCCAGTAAGTTTAGAGACGCATTGTTTGAAAATGTCCACAACTAAACAAAAGGAGGCCCGTTTGCAGAAATATGTTGAGTTTCTCAAACTGTGGTGCAGAAGATCTAGTGTTTGTTCATTTACAAGACAAACTTAATTAGGTTTCAGTTCTTGTTTAGGTCAGTCTTTCAGATCTGATTTAGACACGGTGTTGACCTGATATAGGGTTCAGGATCGTGATGTCATATCGTTAAGCATCATGGGATTCTCAGCGGGCTCATTTGATAATAAACTAAAGGAGAGTTTAAAAGGTAAAATGCTGGAGTTTTTGTTCATAATAAAACATTTGGACACTCCAGCAGCTAATGTTGTTCCACGGCTCTTTTGTCTGCTTTTTATACTGTTTTTAGCTGAAGTTATGGTGCGTTCCAGGCAACTGGTATCTTTCCCACTTGAAAATTGCGACTTACGACCTCAGAGCGTTTCACGTAAATAAAGTCGTATAACAAATGCAACAACAAGTTAGCTCATACGATGCTAACGTTATATGAAAGTTTCTCCAAACCAGATAGTTAAAAACATACGACTTAACGTTATGTTGAAAGCAGTGACCAAAAGTAACTGATGCAGTGGTTTTGTTACAGTTTCAACATTAGCTGCTCCTCCACTGGGGGGCGCCATTACTGTCTTCATCTCGTATACAAACACGTAGCGGTCTGGAGTTCTCCGAGTTTACAAGTTGTAATTACCAGTTCAAGGCATTTTTCCAAGTGGGAGGTGGAAAATTTACCAGTAACCAGTTCCCTGGAATGCACCATTAGTCTATGGGATATGTTGCCAACAAACATGGCGGATCTCCACGGTAACAGTACATTTAAAGCCCATTGTTTCATAGTGCATTCTAAGGAATAAATGACATTTTACACCAGCAAAACATGGGACATTTTAGCCAAAGCTTCACAATTTTAAATGAAAGGACGCCATAACAACATTTCGCAGACTCAAGGGTCAGTCAAATGTGTCCTTCCATTGAAAATGTCAAGAGCATATCTTGTGTTGGTGTGTACAATTGTATTTGACAGATATGTTTAAATTATTGTTAATATCAATGCTTGTTATGGCGATTATGAAAACCTTTATTTGGTTGAAACAGACTGAGTAAAAATCAAAAAAGTCCTGAACACTTCACTCCACATTGAATTGCAGTCTTCACTTTCACCACCAGATGTCTCCATAAACACCTAAAAACTACATTCTTCATAAGCACATTTATTTTTAACTCCAGCTACAATATCACATCCCCCCTTCACATTTAGCACAGTTGCAGGACAAGTTTACCTTGGCCACTTGTGCTTTGAGATCCCTGTTCTCCACCTCCAGGGTGCGCTTCTCTCCCAGCGCCGTGGACAGAGAGGCATCTTTGGAGTTCAGCAAAGCTTCCAAATCTTTAAGCCTTAGCTGAGCAGACGCCAGGTCCGCCTCCTTCTTGGTGTTTCTGCAGAGACACAGCACCCAGGCGACATATACTGATCAGCATTGCAAGATACACAAATGGAAATTCATGAAGCAATTATTTAGGTCGACCATTCCCAAAGTCCAGAGCAGATCCCAAAGACCCCACAAAAGGAGTTCATGTTTTTCTTCATAATTTCATAAATAACAGTGACTAAAGGCTAAATACTAATATAAAGTATTACAAGCTTTACTCTTTTGTGCGTGCTTGACATGCAGATAACTTCAGGGGCCCACCTGCAACACCTATGAGACCCTCAACTTACCCTAGATCCTATTTCAGGAATCACTATTATAGGTATTTCAATGTAAACAACAAAATATCTCTTCTCTGTGTGGTCTTATTATGCAGTAAAGCCTGCTAACTCCAAACAATCATATGCTGGGGACCACCTTATATAGTAAAGCATGCATTCGCAACCTTAGCCTCGAGTGGAAATTTGAAAAAGTTTCCTTGATGGTTTACAATGAGCTATTTTTGGAACGGGAGAAGAAGTCTAGTAGGGGAAAGACCTTCCAGTTTCAGAGAATATGAGTCACTGCAGGGATGTGCGTCCATAGGCTTCTGCATCTGGTCGCCGCAAACCAGAAGAAGTGTTTAGCCAAGTTACGCTGCCATGGAAACAGCGTGTCCGTCGACTCAATATTTATGGAAAGAGCTCCACAAACAGTGCCACGTATTGTACTTGAGCTCGTATAATGATTGCTTTGGTTGACGAGGAGGGAGACACGGGGAAAGAGTTAGTCATCAAAAGCCCTGTATGGACGGATGGATAAATGGATGGGAGGAGGAAGAGAGAGTGGGCTCGAAATGCAGCTGTGAGCAATGCAGAGGCTATGTCGGAGCCGGAGCGAGGGAAGGGAGTGGCTACGGGAGCGCACACGGCGTCAGCACAACTTAAATAAGCGTCAGTCGTTACCATGTGATTAATAACGCAGTTGTGGATTCGGAGGCAGGGTTGCATTCGGTAAATGCTTAGACCATGACTCACAGAGATGGGAATAACAGAGTGCAATAGATTTAGTGAGATGTGACAATTAGGAAGTTGACTTTTATTTGTTTTTATAAGAGAACTTGTATCCGTCTGATTTTGCCATTAGTCAGAGCACTACAAATTTAACGCTGCAACTTGATGCTACTTGATCTGTTTATACAGTGGCATGCAAACGTTTGGGCCAATGGCAAACGCGTGCCCAAACGTTTGCATGCCACTGTGGTTGCTGCGCGGCTGCTTGACAACGTTCAAATCTTGATGAACATTGGTGGGAAAAATAAAAATTAAAAAACGGTTAACAGAGGCTAGTAAAGTTACACTTTTATGCAGTGGTAGCAGTAATAAGTAGTATGTGTATCACTTTCTTTTACAGTACCTTGATACATTGTACCTAACTTAATTTAGTACAATGTAATGTGCTCTGTCATGTGTAATAACCTGTACCTATGGGTTAGATACACAATGGAATAACTTGTATTTGTACTTTGTAGGTACGTAATGTAATAGGACACGAGACCCTTAGGGTTAGGGCCTAAGGTTAGGGTTATGTCTTATTGCATTTTGTACCTACAAACTACAAATACATATTATTCCATTGTGTATCTAGTCCATAGGTACAAGTTATTACACATTGTAACAGAGCTCATTACATTGTACTAAATTTAGTTAGGTACAATTTATCAAGGGTACTGTAAAATAAAGTGTTACCGGTAATAGTAGTGACAAAGGTGGTGGTATCAGGTGGTATCATAACTGTGCAAGTCTTACATGATTTTTGTATATTGTATCTTTTTTTTGTACTATGCATATATTGTGTACATTTTATATGTACTTCTAGCACAACTTTACGATTCATGAGGAAAAAGCTGTTATCTTTATTATACTGTATGTATGTATACGTTGGTATGTGTCAAATGCCGGGCCCCCAGCCTCGCCCATAACAGTGAATCACTTTCACTCAAGCAGAGAATTATTTACTTTGTCATTCGGCAAACTGTTGAGAGAAGATAAACGGTACAAAACACTGGCACAAAGTCAGGCCCGGGGCTTTTAGATTAAAAAAAAAAAAAAAAGAGTAAAAGTCAATGTGAAGCTTTTTTAAGACGTCACGAGGAGTTCTCATGGCCGTGTCTAGACTAATTTTAATAAAGCGTTGGTAATTTGTAAAAGAGGATCTATGAGTCAGTATGTCACTCACTGCCTACTGTACATAGTTGTCTGCACACTCCCAGTCTGAAGCAACAGGGAGGAGCAATGACACACACCGAGCCAAACCACGTTTTTCAAGGTGCTCAAAAATGATCCCCACACAATATTATACAGTGTGTTGCTAAGAGATGGCGAGTATTTAGGACCATATAGTTCCTTTGAAGTGAGATAAGATAAGACAGAACTTCATTTATCTCACATTGGAAGAGGTCACTGCAGCGCTTAATATGCAGTGGTTGTGTGGAAATGTGCAATTAAAACAAGGATAAGAAGAAAGATTTACAAGGAATATTAACTTTAAGAAGGAAGGATAATAATATTGGGGGGGGGAAAGTATATGCAAAAATAGAAAAGTTGTAGTTTGAGTAAGATAGTGAGTGAAAGAGAACTGAAAACATTTAAAAAATAGAGTTTAAATTTGAAACCATAACACTGAGCCTATGCATGTGTCTCTTTTCTTTTTTTTTTTTTACCTCATAAACTGTATTACTCATTGCCATGTTCTACTTGCTACTGTAAAAATCTAATCTAAACTAAATATATGAGTCATTGTGTCTTCAACAAAGGACTTCCTTTGGGACTTAACAGTTAAATAGATGAACCAGAGCCGTAGCATTGGGCTGTGTGGCCAGTCCAGCTGCTCTGGGGCCTGGGAAGTGGGGGGTGTCCCTAGTTACGCAATATTTGTTTATATGATCCAACTTAAAGGGACAATACGGAGTTTAAAAATGTTCAAATTGTGTATTTTCCTCCCCCCACATGTTCCAGCCATGTCCTAATGTGTAGAATGAGCCCAGACCTGTTCACCACAAGTGCTCAAGTCCGAATTGCCGTAATGCAAGAGCTTAATATAGAAGGTGCAGTTACACGTATGACCTGAGGTGGCAGTAGTGAGTATAAAATGGCCAACTTGCATCTTGCCCCTTTGAAATGTGTTGTTGTGCATTATGTGGTTTTGCGTTTTGCAAAAGTATAATGAAAAAATACTGATTATATCCTAGATTTTAGTGATCAAAGGGTACCGGAATATCTTCAGCTTTGGTTGTTTTAGCTGCACAATGTGTCAAAATCAATTCTACTTAAAGCCACACTGCGTAACGTTCCACCAAGTCTGAGTCAAAGAACAACATTTTTCCCATTCCTGTCCCCACCCACCTGGCCTTCAGCTCCTTGTACTCCTCCTTGAGTTTGGCCAGCTCCAGTTGAAGCCTCGCTCTCTCTTTGGCCACCGAGTCCAGGGTCTGCCTCGCGTCGGCCAGCTCGGTCTCGTAGGCCGCCTTCAGTCCGCCCAGCTCGCGGCTCACCTCCGACTCAGACTCCGTGATCCGGAGCCGGAGTCCCGCATTCTCGGACTCCAGCGAGCGCACCTTGTCGATGTAGACGGCCAGGCGGTCATTGAGGTTGCACAGGTCCTCCTTCTCCTGCAGACGAGTGATACGGTTCGGGGAGACGACCGAGTTGGCCGCTTTGGGGGTGTTTTTGGGAGTCGCCATAGCACCTGGAAAGTCACAGCTGCATGAAGCCTGGTTTTCACGTCTGCCATTGCTTTTGGCATCAAAACTAATGACGCATTTACTAGATTACACCATCTGAAGACAAGTCTAAATGTATTCTTATGAGTGTGTGTCATAAGCATCCACATAGTCACAGGCTGTCATGTGCTGGCTGTCACTGTATGGCCAATGCTAATAACGTTACCCAATAGTTCATGGAAAAAGCCATAATTACAAAGCCCAAAAAAAAAAGAAAATCCTGGAAGCATGTCATGTTGTGGCTTATTTGGAAGGGAAAAAAGCGACAGTGTTCCACAATCGTGCTCTAGTAGCATATTTGTGCGTTATAATAGTGGTATTTGGAGCAGTAGATTCTGGCTAAAAATAGTCAAAAGTTAGTAAAAACTGACTGGCCCACCCTCAGTTTGGAAAAGCAGAGCGCAGCAATAAAACCAAGTATTGTCTTGAATGGCTTCTAATGACGGCTGCAGCTCTCAACTCTTTTTTTTTTTTACAAGGACTGGCAAAGCCTCTAGGTTCAACCACTGCAACTGGGCTGCGTTTCCACGATGCCAGTAACTCAGCACCAGTTATTATGAAAAAGTCCCTCCTATCGTCTCAATTTCAGAATGATGTAAAGACCTTAAGGGTAGATTTTTCATCATCAAAGTCAGTCCCCAAAACCAAGAGTCCATTCATTTGTAAAAATCATGCTATGAATCAACTAATCCTTTTTAAGCATTTTAAAAGTTTTGAAGGTTATACGGTTGAATGAATCGGTCTATCCTCAAACTAACAGCATTGTAATTACTGTACAAAAAAAGAAACAATTATGTCAATGCTCGAAAATGTTAAAAATGAATTAAAAGTAGCACAAAGTAGTAAAGTCCCATCTTACCTTTCATCACTGTGTGTGAGATAAAACAACTCTAGAATCGCTCAAACAAAGACTATAATTGATGATAAGTCGAGGGCGGAGTCGGGCCCCACCCAAAAGTTAAACAAATGTGTCTGGTCTGAAGATGCGCAGAGTGCGGCTTTCTGGGATTTACCTGCTTTTCTTTTTTTTGGGTCTTCTGTCTGGGATGTGAAGGGACTTGTTGCGTCTCTCCTCTCAGCTTCTGCCTCTGTGGTCTATGAGAAAACGCTGCTCGGATCTGAACGGTGCATGTGAGTTCACTGAATGCCCCGTAGGAAAGAGTGAGCTGGTAGGAGGGAGGAGGGAGGAGAGAAGAGGGAGGAGAGAGAGATCAGCTACAAAGTTTGGCACTCACTAGGTTACAGTTGCCTGGTTTATATAGTAATACTTCAGTACATAGACTTACTTTCTGGGCATAACATTAAGTAATCTGAGAATATAGGCAAACATTGTGAATGAACTGCAACAGAGTAAGATCTTTTTTCACCTGTACATACTCAAAGATATAGGAAGCAACCATGTAAAATGTAAAAACTGATAATAAAGTGATACATTAACTACTTAAAAGGTACAATTATGACTTTAATGTTAACTCAAGAGAATGTAGAAGAAAGTAGTACCTCCTCTGTGCCCACCTCTGCTGTCTGGTTGGGCGGCATGGGCGTGTGGCTGACGGTGACTCATCCTCCGCTCATAGAAAAGCCACAGCCCCATGTGACACGTCCAAGGAGTAATTTTAGTTTGATCTTGTTGCCTGAGAGAAAGTTATGATTGCTGTTTATCGAGACCGCACTTGACTAAAAGCAGAAGTGAGGAATGCCCAGTGACGCAAAAGGTTTTCAGTGATTCTGCACGACGGTGCGATGCCGGGGACTCCTGCTTACAAAGAGTTACGTAACAGAGGAGTAGGGTTTATGCTTTGAATGAATGACTGGTGTAAGCGTAGAAGCGAAGTGTCATGTGTGAATTAAAACAAGTGTCACTTCTGTGCGGCTTGGAGGAATAATTTGTCGATGCACTACAGGCCAGTTCAGGCTCAGACACAGACTTTATGTCTCCATTATGTTATTATCAGTTTTTGTTATGGGTTAATCCTAATTTGGACAAACATATTTCTCGTTTGATCAAAGTTTACAGTTTGTTGATAATCATTAGGTGCTAGTATTTAACCTCTTAAACCCCGCCTTAACCAAGTGCATTTTCTCCAGTTCAGCTTAACCTAAATCCATAAGGTCACAGCCTATATTCCAGTGCAACGCCTCATTTGAAAGCTAAGACCTTAAATTGTGTTTTTTCCTCATGTCTGCGATACTTTTTTAAAATTGCTTTTTCTTGGGTTTTAATCACATTTTTGTCGCTCTTTTGTTGCGTCTTTGTTCCACATTTTTGTCACTTTTTCTGCACTTTTTTGTCATGTTTTTTGTCTCATTTTTGTCACTTTTTCATCGCTTTTTTGTCACTATTTTATCTTTTTTTTTCACGTTTTTGTCACTTTCATTTCCCTTTTTTGTCTCATTTTTATCCTTTTTTGTCACTATTTTATCCCTTTTTTGTCACTATTTTATCCCTTTTTTGTCACTATTTTATTCCTTTTTTGTCACTATTTTATTCCTTTTTTGTCACTATTTTATCCCTTTTTTGTCACTATTTTATCCCTTTTTTGTCACTATTTTATTCCTTTTTTGTCACTATTTTATCCCTTTTTTGTCATGTTTTTGTCACTTTTTTATCGTTTTTATGTCACATTTTAGTCGCTCTTTTGTTGTAATTTTCATCCTTATCTTTGTTACTTTTTTGCCACTGATCTGTCACTTATTTTGTTGAGTTTTCATCACTTTTTCGTCTATTTTTTTGTGCTCTTTTGACACTTTTTTCAAGACACTTTCAGATTTGGGTAAAGCCAAACTGGAGAATGTGCTCGAGTGTATTTCTCACAAAGTGTAGTGCATTTACTGTTCAACAGCGCACTGTTTGAATTCCATGACTTCCTGTTTATACAGTAAATGTGCTTCCAATGACAATGCAGGTTCTGTGTTATAGAAGAACTGTTTTTGAATTAAATTATCTAACAGGAAATCACTGTTCCTCTGTATATTAATAAATAGGTTAGGCTTGATTCATATACATGCAGAATTAACTAAGGCACCTTGACAATTTGCTCTTTTTTTCTGTAAAATGGGAGGGAAAAAAGGATGCCATCTGTCCCACTGCTTGTGCGGTTTACCTGATCTAGACTTTGGCATTAGAAATCTTTTCACTCTGACTGCAGGTGGTGGAGGAGTATTCGGTCTTTGTGGATTGTTCCAAACATGCTCTCTTTTGTGATCTGGGGATGTGCTGCAACTTGTGCTTTATAAGTAAAAGAAAAACAAAAGAACAGTTTACTTAGTAGTTCACATATGAGCACTGTGACATGTTATATATTATCCACCAGAGGGCAGTAGACAATAGGACTATTGAAATTAGCCAGATTTTGAAAATGTTAAACCTTATTTCCACCCCTAAGAGGGCAGTGACTTGGGGAATGGTAGAATGCTTTAATAAAACTATGGGTATGTAGGTATTGTATTACTTTATGTTTTAGCCTTGGTATTCAAATAGGCCTATGACAATTTGGGGAAATGTGCCCTTTTCCTTATATATTTTGTTAATTCTTTGTCCTTAAGTGCTAGTTAAGTGCTTGGGAGATCCATACTGTGCCATGTTGTCCTTTTCTCTGCCACCCCTCGCATCTGCATAGGGTCTGTGCGCTCGGAAAAACTGACTGGCGCACTGTTTTCCCACGTAAATGCTCCCACCTAACCTCACAGTGAGTCCCTAAAACACAGCGGGGGTTGTGTTCCCTTTAGGTTTAATGGTATAATTAGGTCTCGGTGTCAAACACGCAGTAAAATGAGAATTATGGAGCGTGTGTAAAGCGACCGCTGCCTCCTCCACCGCCTAGACACGGACATTTTCCTTGTCATGTGGTTTGAGCGAAAACCCGTATTGGATCTCAGCGGTCACCTGGGCAAATCAAAGCAAAAAAAAAAAAAAAAAATAAACATTTGACGGGCGATCTGTCAAAATTGAGCTAGACGTATGAACAAACTCCTACTCAAAAAAAAAAAAAAAAAAATTACGTCGATTTTAAGTTTAGTTTCAGGCGTTTTACGTTAATCCTTCGGAAAAACTAACAGACGTTATATCGACGTTTTTGTCAGTTATTTGTCACGTGCTGTATTACACGAACTGACGCTAGCCAAAAGCACAAATATGTAGCTTTAACCCGATTTAACTTTAGTAAAAAGTCCCAAAACAGCGGTTTATCTCAGTAACAAAATGAAAGATAGAGTCCAGTCCGTGTCTTGTAGGCGCATGTGTAGACCCGCAGCTTTGAGCGGATAAACAGCTGCTGCGAACCGCATAGCAACGGATCAGGAAACGAAGGACAAAACGACCTTTCGGCAAAGAAATATAGACGAATAGCTAGCAATTTATCCAATACAAAGCAACTAAACGGTGTATTAAAGCGAGAGGACGTCGCGTTGCTTCGATATAAGGTTCCGAAGTCCCGGGATCGCTGTTAGTTTTGCGGAAAAGACGCTCTCGACTCGGCGCTGCCTGCCCTGCATCTTCGGCCTCCATTTTGCTGCTGCCCGCTCAGCGCCTCACGTGTCCCGGACTGTCTTTCTCACATGACCCGTGTGTTTGTCCCCGTGACCACCAGCGCTTCCATCTCTGTAAATCAGTGTCGTTGAATATCAGCATTTTTTTACACACACCCCGCAAAAGCTTCACATGGATATGCTGGAGCAGAGCCTGGACAACACGGCGAGGTAAGGGCAAGCTAATGCCCGTTTCCTGCGCGGCTAGGTCGGCTACTGCCACGGCCTAAAAAAAAACCTCTTTCATTCTGCGATCATTTTTGTTTGCAATCCTCGCGTACTTTTGACATGTTTTGTTTTAGTTTGCTACTGTGGCTGTGGATGCGCTTTGTGCGTAAACTGGTTGCGTGTTTCGGCATGACTCGTATGACATTCTCCACTGTTTGCAGGAAGGCTAAACTAAACATGAAAACACACGGCGCATTTTTAGTAAAAGCTAGTTTTGAAGTTTCTGCCACATGTTACGGGGACCTGAATGAAATATAATTCAGTCATACATCGCCTATACCGGCACATTTCACCATAAGTTGCAGTTATATTTAGTTGAATATGTATTGCTGCCATTTTTGCACACATTTCATCAATAATTCCCTCTTGTCCTGTATTGTTTTGGTTCACTAGAGGGCGCACTATAGTCAATTCTGGGGCTTCGAGGAAAACATTGATTCAACGAAAGTTTGTTTTTAACACAAATTTGAGTCATTTCTGCTTTATTGTTTGCAGTCACGACAAACAAGATACAGAGGAGGTGGTGGCGTTACAAGAAGGTGAGAGACTTTACTCACCTTAATGAAAATAAACATATATATGCTGACCATCATGTTATTGATTAGTGGAGTAATTATTTGCCATGTGTCACCAGTGGGTGGATGTTTGCTTCAGAATGGCTCTTGACAGTTTTTCCTTTGTTCTCTGTGGTAAAGCTATATTTATGCTACAGTAGTTTATATTTTTTGAAATTATTTTAATGCCGTTTCTGGTTCAGCACTTTTATGTCATCATTCAAAAGTTGTGCAGTGCAAACAGACCACTGATGAGACTGGCAATAATAAGAACTGAATATAGAAATTGTACAGCACAACACTGCATATTGTAACATCCTGTGTTGCAGGAGAGGCGGTAGGAGAGGAGCCGACCACAGTGGCCATCGCTGGCGTCCCACAGGCTGCTTTCGCTGACCACAATGTACAGTACCAGTTTCGCACAGATAGCAACGGAGGACAGGTGAGATTCTGTTTTACTGACGTTTCCTCTTTAACGTAATGGAAATACAAATTCCAAAACCCTTGTCTCTAATCTGCAGGTGACATACCGTGTCGTCCAAGTGACAGACGAGCAGTTGGAGGCTGCAGACGGGACGGGAGCAGTCAGCGTTGTCTCTACGGCTGCGTTCACTGGAGCTCCTCAGGCTGTGGCGCAGGTAAACAGGCATTTGAGTTTTGTTTTGTTTACAAGTTGATATTCAAAAGGCATAACTTATAATGTAATTTTGTCCTTTCCAGGCTGTGATCCAGAACCCGTTTAGTAACGGGGGAAGTCCTGCCGGGGAGACGGTGGGAGGAGAGACACGTTTTGCTTATTTTCCTGCCGCCACAGTAAGTGATGGGACAGCCACAGCCGTGTCAGTACAAGCCACTGCCGAACCTACAATTACACAAGCTGGAGGTGAGAAATGGCTTTGTCATATGTTACTAAATGTTAAGGGTTACTGCAATTGAACGCAATCAAATGGAAATTATTGTAATTTGCAATGTAGCAATTTTTAAATCACTAACACTGCAACCAGAGCACAGTAGTACAATATCCCTTGCAAACATAAAGTATCCCGTGAGGTTTTCTTATGCTTAAAATCTGCAATTCCTCATTATGTGCTCATTAGTTAAAGGAATAGTTCACAATTTTTCCATACTGAGATATGTTCTTACCTGAGCTTAGACGAGTTGATACGTACCTGTCTGGTCTTTGTGCCTGTGGAGGAGCTTGGTAGCTTCTAACTTCACCCCCATTTGGAGCTATAGGAATACATTGGGAGAGGCCAAATGCTAACAACATCTTTGGTCTTTTTGCGTGACTGAGGGCACACACAAAGACCAGACAGGTACGCATCAACTCGTCTAAGCTCAGGTAAGAACATATCTCGGTGTGGAAAAACGGTGAAGTATTCCTTTAAAATAAAATAATTATAGCTTAACTCTGAAAAAACCCTCTCCCACAGCAGCTAAATGAATAAAGTGTGTAACATTTCTTGATCCCAGGTCAGTTTTATGTCATGATGAGTCCACCTGAGGTGCTACAGACGGCGGCTCAGAGAACCCTCGCCCCTCGAACACATGCCTACACTGCGTAAGTATCAGCTTCTACTGTCCTACTGCTGTTCTCCATCTTTCATTGCTTCATTGTCTCCTAATATTATGCCCAATCATCATAGAAAAAAAACCCTCCACGTGTTATTTTTCTCCACCTTTCGACAAATGATCAGTTGTGTTTTGTGTAAAATTATCCAACTTAACGACATCTGAAAAAACACGCTTTGTCCCACTTACCTACCGTTCTCAGAGATCTCAATGATGGCGACTTGTTGCAGCATGGCAGTTCAAACTGGTGAGGATAACTTTTGCCTAAGCCCAATCTGAGCCTGTATCGTCCCGTGTGTTTTAGCAGTCGGCATTTTGTGGTTCATTGTTCATTTTAACACCCTCAGCCAAACAAAACCCCCCAATATTCATGCACTATTTTATTTTTTTTAACAAATGTGAAAATGTGTACAATATAGTTTTCACAGCCAGTGATTTCCCTCAAGTTTTGAGTCACGGTTTTAGAATTTTTCTCTTTTTTTTTTATAGGAAAGTAGACGGCCCTCGAGCACCTAGAGATGAAAGGCGAAGAGCACAACACAATGAAGGTGAATTGATGAGAAACCAAATTTTGTGATGTTTATTGTCCAAGGGAATTCACATGGCACAAACTGTAACTCAAACTCCTTCTTGTCTAGTTGAAAGAAGAAGAAGAGATAAGATTAACAACTGGATTGTAACTCTTTCGAAAATTATCCCTGACTGCAGTGTGGACAGCAGAACAGGAGCCGTAAGTATTCGCTTGTAATTTCTCCTTTAACATTACACTTATTGTGGTTAGAAAGTGATTTTTCCTTGTACTTATCCCAGTGGTGGAAAGTAACAAAGTAAAAAGTACAAATTATAGGTACTTTTACTTTACTTAAGTACATTTTATGATGAATACTTTTTACTTTTACTTCACTACATTTTACAGCCTGTATCTGTACTTTCTACTCCACTACATTTTTAAATTGGGCTAGAAATAAAAGTGACCTCTCTACGATGAACTGGTTTAGTCTCAGTTTAGACTCGGTTTAGTGGTTTACTCCTTTAGATCTGGTTAAGACCTGGTTTAGACCTAGCTTAGTCCGGGTTTACAACTGATTTAGTTCCTGTTTTGACCTGAGTTAGTGGTTTACTCTTTTAGACCTGGTTTGATTCAGATAAAAAAAAAAATCCTGCACATTATACTCTTAAATACCTTTACTTTTTACTTATAAAGTACCTTTTTGCAATGTATACTTTTATTTAAAGGCCCTATACCAATGAAAGAGGAAGCCAGTAAATTAAAATGTTGGTGGGGGTACAGTCTCATCCTAACATATTTGTAGCATCCCAATTCTTAACAGGGACATGTTTATAGGTACATTTCACTACTTTTCAGGGTCACTTTCACAAGAATGCTTAAGGAAGACAAAACAAATGTAATTCCATAACTAGAAAAGAATAGAAGAAGAAAATCAGGTATAGCTCCCTTTAAGTAAACATTTTATCAGATACTAGTAGTACATTTTTCGTCCTGTGTTTGTACTTTTACTTAAGGAAAAATATTGAGTACTACTTCCACCACTGACTTATCCGTATAACAGAGGCTAGAAATGAAATATGCTCACATTTACAGTAGATGGCGCTTTTCAACCAGTGTGGAGAGTCTAGTGCTTTGGATTAAGGAGGTGGCGGCTAAACAGTGGTGTTGTCTTCTGTGGTCCTCAAACCTTTCACACCAGATACCACCTCATAAACTGTTTACCTTTCCGAGTACCACTTCATGAGATTAGTCACCATCCAATTACCACTAGGTGTAGCTCAAGATCAAATCAGGTCTTAAAAGGGTTTAAAACAGACCTAAATAGGAGAAAAGTATATCTTAACCCGGCTGTTAGTCTTGTCTAAACCAGCAAAAACACCTCACTTAAATGCATTACTAAAGAGAAAATGATCTGTAGTAAAACTGATTAAAGTCTGAAATTGCATTACCACATCTAACAATAACCGCATCGATAATCATCATCCTCTGTCTTCCTCAGAGTAAAGGCGGGATCTTGTCCAAAGCCTGTGACTACATCCGAGAGCTGCGTCAGAGCAACCAGCGGCTGCAGGACAGTTTCAAAGAGGTGGAGCGAGTCGAGATGGACAACGAGCTGCTTAGACAACAAGTCAGTGAACGCCTCAATAAATAATGCAGCTAATCAGAAGCAATTAGACCTGAAACTGAAAATGTGTCGTCCTTAAAGCCATACGCCCAACATCCCACCCACTAAATGCCATCGTCTGTCTCAAACTGTTTTTTTTGTTTGGTATCACAGGCATTTTGGCATTTAACCTACACCTACCTTTATCCTCTTTCTTTTTCCCAAGTTATGTCGAATTACAAATGTTCCCCCATAACATTTCAAAACAAAACTCTTCATGTGACTGAAAATAATAAATGAACAAAGCTATAAGGTCAATCTTTTTCCTCTTCACAAATGTTGTTAATAACCTCTTACCCCCACCTGAACAGAGCGCATTTTCTCCAGTTTAGCTTTACCAAAATCTAAAAGCTTTTAGACTGGACAGTGTAATGCCTCATTTAAAAGGACTGCAAAACAGATCCTATTTTTGATGCCGAGTTGTTGTCGTGTTTTGGTCACATTTTAATCATGTTTACTTCGGGGGGGTTTTTGTTACGTTTTTGTCGCTTCTTTTTTTTTTTGTCGCATTTTTGTCAAGTTCACTTTTTTGGTCGCTCTTTTGTCACTTTTTTGTTGCGTTTTCATCCTTGTTTTCGTTGCCATTTTGACACTTTTTTTCAAGAAGCTTTTAGATTTGGGTAAAGTCAAACTGTAGAAAATGTGCTCGGTTAAAGGGGCTGTATGCAAGTTTCATACTCACTACTGCCACCTCAGGTCATACGTGTAACTGCAGCTTCTATATTAAGCTCGTGCATGACGGCACTTCGAACCCGAAGCAACAACTTTTTTGAGTGACAGTGCAGGATTTTAGAGGCAGTTGTGGTGAACAGGTCTGAGCTCACTCTACACATTAGGACATGGCTGGAACATGTCGGGCAGGGGTAGGCAAAGTCAGGCCCGGGGGCTAAAACCGGCCCTCTAGCACAGAACCTCTGGCCCCAAAGATGATTTTGAGAAATATTATTATGCAAATAAGGGATCAAATACCTGTTAAAGTCTTAAAATGCAAGAAATAGTGTCAGTATTTAAAAAATGTCCTGTCAGAACATCCCGCTTGGTCATCTATTATAGAAAACGCTATCTCAATGGCCGCCGCCTGGGCGCCGCCATGTTTATTTCCCATACCGACTTTGAAGCTAAGCAGGGAAGTGCCTGGTTAGAACTGGGATGGGAGACCGTTCCTTGGATGCTAAGCAGGGAAGGGCCTGGTTAGGACTGGGATGGGAGACCGTTTGGGAACACCAGGAAGCCTGGCGACAGTAGTGAGTGTGTGCGTGGTTGGTGTTTTTACATCCGCGGCCGGCCCCCACGTGATGGTCCCACCGGCCGCGGGCATTGGCCACGGGTCCATATGGACCGCGGTGCTGCTGTCCGAGGACAACCCGCTGTCACACAAACGCGAGCGCATGAGATCTGACTGCCGTGCGTGTGCGCGCATCCAAACAGGGCGATGTGTGTGTGCGCGCGTGTGTGTTGGTGTTCGTGCGTGTGTGTATGTATGTGTGCGCGTGCGCATCCAAACAGGGCAATGTGTGCGTGTGTGTGCGTGTGTGTATGTGTATGTGTGTGCGTGCGTGCCCAAAACCTGCTCAAACAGGAGCCTCTAATCACACGCGCTGCTCCGACTGATTTATCCTCCGTGTGAGTAAAAGCGAAAATGAAACTACCACTTAACGAGCGCATGGCCTGCACTGCATTGTTTTTTTTGTTGTTTTTTTTTACTTTGCTGCTGGACCATTTGTTTTCTATTTTGCTTTCACGTATTCTGAGCCCAGAGGTACATTTTATTCTAAAGCAGCTTGGAAAGCATTGCCAATTTTATTGTAAGGTTATAAATACTGTCTAACAACGATAATTAGGCTATTTTATTTCAAAACCTACTCATTATTTTTTGAATTGTACACTACCGTGATGCACCAAACCACGGCTTCCTGCACCGTGAACCAAACCGTTAGAGCTGAACCCCTAATATTTATCCATAATTATTCCACTGTCTCTTGAATCCTGTTCCCCGAGTTTAGCGAACATATTGTCGTTGTAGTTTATAAGAAAGGAGCACGGGTGCATCAAACACTCCAATTGCAGTTTGTTTGAAAAAATTTTTGGAATTCATTCTTTTACTCATTTGTAGTGGCCATAGTTTTTGGAATGGGTTGGGAACCACTCGCTGAACTGTGTGACGGGTTGGACATTTCTTTGTAATCACTCATAATCTCAGAATATCAAATGTGGAGACTAGCGAGGCCCGGCCAAAGGCCGGGCCTCAGCTAGTATCATGTATAATGTTAAACAGTGATTCTCTACTGGTGGGTCGGGACCCAAAAGTGGGTCACGGAACCATTTTCAGTGGGTCGTGAGTCTATAGGGAACTTTTATTCAACATTTTCCATCTGAAACTGCATGGAAGCACTAACTGTGTTTGTTATAATTAATATTATTGGGTTGTTTTGATCAGAATTTCAGTCTTAAAGGGATATACTGCTTGTTCAATAAAAGCTTGCGTGGAAAATACAATATTTTATACGATATATGACAAATCTTTACTTTAGGCTACAATGTTGAGGTTCGGCCCTTGGGTGTTTTGGCAATGATGAAAATCGACCCTCCACGACGCAAACTTGATGAAAATTCTTAGTTTTAACATTTTTAAACTCCGTATAGTCCCTTTAAGGCCCGGGGGTTAAGAGGTTAAACTTGTTTTCTTGATTTGGATTGATGGTAATATGCTGAAAACCCATTCATCCATTTTTTTTCATTTTCAGATTGAAGAATTGAAGAACGACAACGCACTACTTCGAGCACAGCTACAGCAGCACGGCATAGAAATCAATGGAGACGCGACGCCCCAATGATGTTGAACTGACTGGACACTTGCTGTAACATCACTAATGTTGCTCTTCCCCTTCAACCCACCTTCAACAACCTGGAAGTAGAATCATGAAAGACCATTTACGTCGAACTTTTGGACCATGTACATCCACGAGGCACGGGACACTGACGAAATGCTATTATCGGACTCAACCTCCTTCGCACCAAGTTATTCCAAGTTTCAGCAACAACCGCTCCAAAGCAACCCATCCTCAAACGAAACCATGTTAAGTTCAAGTTTAGACCATGACCTGCCATTGACATTGTTCCCTGAATGGGATAGTCCAGCGAGTTGTAAGATTTCTAATGATCATGCTTTTTTAGTTTTTTTTTAAAGTTATTATTAGGGTTGCACAATATGGGAAAACATCTCGACCAAAACAAGGATCAAATTGAATAAAATGACAAAAAATCAGGCTTAAAGTTTTGCACATTTTTAAACTGCCTTGCATTTTTGTGTTTTGTGTGGCTTAAAATGTGTAAATGTTTAAGAAATAATGCAGGTATATGGATATTCTTCCACTTAAAGCTGCTCTAAGCGATCCCGTTTTGTCAGTCTGGCACCGAACTGTAGAAGACCAGCGCTGCACCTCGCACCCCCCTCACCCGCTTGTTTTAATAGATCCATGCCCTCACCTCACAGCACACCCCCCAACACACCCTCACCCCCACACGCCCCCCTGCACCGTAAACAAGGATCTGCTCTGATGCAGCTGAAATACGTTTGTTTATTAATCCACAGGAGCTGTCACTTCTCTTTCCTCACAAAGCAAAGCGGCACCGGAGGAGAGGCTGAGGCGTTCAAGGGTTGTGGGGGGAAAAAGTACTACTACATTAGTTTTAAATGGAATGCTTTTGTTCTAAGTGTCCATAAAGAGTTCACTACTCCACCTACTGAAAAGAAAATTCAAAAAGACATCGCTTCAGGCAGCTTTAAAGGGGCAAGTTAGCCATTTTACACTCACTACTGCCACCTCAGGTCATACATGTAACTGCACCTTCTATATGAAGCTCGTGCATGACGGAAATTTGGACCCGAAGTAACACCAGTACATCGTTGGAACATGTAGGGGGAGGAAAATACATAATTTTGACATTTTTTAAACTCCATATAGTCTCTTTAATAAAGCGATAACTATGTTTTGTCGCTGTATTTTGCCGCCCTAATTATTATTTTTATTGCTT
The DNA here is from genome assembly GCF_951799975.1 of Gobius niger. NCBI lineage: Eukaryota > Metazoa > Chordata > Actinopteri > Gobiiformes > Gobiidae > Gobius > Gobius niger. Next base: position 22,827,049 of record NC_136865.1, on the reverse strand, counting down.
TTAGGAATTCAAGTGCCTCTGTGTGGCCGTTTGAATTGAAATAGGGTCTGCATGGTCAGCTTTACAAATATATTAATAAGTATTCCTGGACTATCCCATCGATTTTTTTTCACTTTTTTTGTTGGCGCGTTTGAAACTACTCAATGTGAATGAACTGATAGCTCTACTTTGCTTTGTCATTTAATTTATTTAGTAAGGACTATGTTTAAATATGCATAAAAGCAAATGCTGTTTTGTGTTATGATCTCCCATCTTTAGCCATTTAAGAATGTACAATCTTTTGCTTTTTAGTTTTCCCATCACTGGATCACTCATACTAGATTTTTCGAAAGCTGCCAATATTCTACAGAGGTTATTACTATTGTAAATTTAGGTTTGATAGCACAGAAAGGAGGTGATTTTATTCCAAGGCCTTAATATGAAGCCTGTTGGAGACTAACGTAGCTCAGGTAATTGGGATAGCGCTCTTGCAAATAGTTCCCACGTTTAAAAAAAAAAAAGAAAAAAATATCTGTATAAATTGTTTTAAATGGGCATTAAATCGATTGTTTGTATATCTGATGAAGAGATCACTGGTTTAATGCACTGATATGGATAGTATTGAAATGTAAAGGTTTTATTTGAATGATTTTCTCATTTGTAATTTGCCCCGAAAGACGCAAAAACAATCCGGGAACGTTTGCAGGGCAGAGGACCATACTAATAACTGCAGCCTGGTCAGGACTGTGCTGAGGGCGGACCGGAGGAAGTGGTACTAAGACTAACCAGCTTTTGTCTACACTGAAAGTCACCACAGCAGCATGGAGAAAATAACCACTGGCATGACTAACTCTGATACAATAAATAAGTCTTTATAACTATGGTTTATTTTATTTCTGTATGAGAGTGATGTTAACAAGTGCGGTGGGAGAACAATTAATCTTCCCTTATTGCACACTTGTACAGTATGGAAACACGGTGGCCTGTTCCTTCAAGACATTTGTGTTGCTCATTTATTAATAACTATAACCTTTTAATTTCCACCTGAACTGAGCAGATTTTCTCCTGGTTGGTTTATCCAAATTTAAAAGTTTTTAAAAAAGCATAAAGTGACTAAAACACAACAAAAGAGCATCAAAAATGTGCTGGAAAAGCAACAAAAATAGAAGAAATGTGGCGAAAACACGACAAAAAAGCAATGAAAAATTAACAAAAAAGAGCAACAAAAATTTCCCAGAAAAGAAACAGAAATGCCACAAAAACGAGGATGAAAACACAAACAAAAATGTGACAAACGTGTCAGAAACGTGGCAAAAACACAATAAAACATGAGCAAAATGTGATTAAAACGCAGGGACGACGTGACAAAAAAGCTACAATCACTTTTGTTGGTCTTCGCTTTCAAATGAGGCATTACACTGTTGCTTTCCAGTCGAGAGGCTTTAATATTTGGGTAAAGCTGGACTGTAGAAAGTGCTCTCGGTTCAGGTAAAGGTTCAGACCAGGTTAAGATAGTTTTATTTCACTTTTGTCCTAACGTAACTCTTTAACTTGTCTTGCCACTGTGTAAAAACTGTAATGAATACTTCCTGCCGGCAATATCCCATCAAACTTAAGTATTCTATTTACAAAAGCATACAAACCTGTCAAATTCACCATAAAACATTAGTGTTGTGAATTATTAAGTAGAGAGTTAACGTTGTGTTGGTTGGTTGCCTAGAGAGGGTTGCCAGGGGAGACCAACACCAGCTCTGTCTGTGGGAACGTTCAGCGAACAGCGGTGAGTGAAACATGGACTAAAGGAAAATGCTTTTCTGTCAATTTTGTAGTTTTCGGAGTGTTTTTTCTGCTTTGTCTGAAATTTAAACAGGCTTTAACTTTGTCAAAACAGAAATTTTATGAATAGTAGAAGGTCCACTGATGACTCGCTGACAAAGAATCCCAAGATAAAACTACTGACAGCAATTTCCCTTGTGGATTCATTTGTTTGTTAACTAGCCCGTACCCAAAAGAAAATATATTGTGTGCTTCTGTATAAAAGATACTTGATCATAGAAATAATATAAAGTTGCCCTATAATTTATGAAGCCTATTATTCACTTGTGCAGAACTGGGATTAGTCTATTGGTCCCACAACCCATCATCAAGTTTGTTTAGGCCTTGGTGTGGGATAACGTTTGGGTCAGGGCCTTATTTTATATATAAAAAAATAACCTCTTAACCCCACCTGAACTGAGCACATTTTCTCCTGTTTGGCTTTACCTAAATTTAAGAGCTTCTTGGAAAAAGTTTCAAAATGGCAACAAAAATGAGACGAAAACGAGGATGAAAATGCAACAAAAGAGCGACAAATATGTGACCAAAAACAACATTACAACATGTAACAATATCTCTACTCAGGATGAAAATGAAAGACAGTGTCATTTTCATTTACTCGTAATCATTGCGACAGCAGGATTTACTAAAGATCTGCTTCCCTTTGAAGACTAAATGAACACATCAAAGTGAAAATACAGAAAACCGTTCTCTGTGATTTTTACAGTTTGTCATGTCAACAGAGTTTCAGTTTGAGTCAGTGTTTAAGCTGCTCAAGAGGTTAGCATGCTACCGGTTAGCAACTGTCATCAACCAACTGTCACTGGCTTCAACACGTTAAACACACGTGTGACTCACATCTATGAACCCTGAGGAAACACTACAGTAACAGCTCAGCTCTGACCTCTGTCACATGTTGTATCCAAGGTTTGGAGTGTGGTTCAGGGCTTTCTCTTAGAGAGGTCAGAGCTGAGCTAAATGCTAACCATTAGCATACCAGTAGCATGCTAACGCCTCTGACTTACTGGTTTCTTCACATAAACGTGCGTCTCTGGGGCCGTGTTTTTACTGTTTTCTTCTTGAGCAATGATTAAGAGTACATAAGAATGTCGCTGTCAATCAGTTGTCATTTATATCCTGAATAGAGATATTGTTGCATGTTGTAGTACTGCATACTTCTACTTCGGTGTTCAAAATGGCCGCCATAACAACAAAAGTCACATGACTGAAAAGCATGTATAGGAATATGCTGGGAGAGGCCAAATGCTAACAACATTTTGGGTTGTTTTGCGTGACTGAGCGCACACACAAAGACTCGACAGGTACGCATCAACTCGTCTAAGCTCAGGTAAGAACATATCTCAGTATGGAAAAACGGTGGCCTGTTCCTTTAAGAGGTTTTTAACAGAACACAATCCGGTGGGAATATTGGTATCCTTCTATTCTAACCTTGGTTTGGCTCAACCATATCTCAGTTCTTTTCCAGGAGGATGTCTGTCCCTGTGAAGCCCGCGCTGCGCCACAGTGTCCCGGAGTGGACCAGTAACAACCTGGAGCTGTCCAGCACCGCACAGCACGAGCGACATGTGTCCCACTTCCTCAGACAGGAGGGCAGGGCGCTGCGCAATCAGACCACCTGCCAGGTACGTCATTATGATAATGAGACACAAAACACTCACTGTCATTTCTCTCTCATTGTTTTGAGATGATCATGTTTAGCTTACCCTCACTTCTTATACTGTGTCTTCAAGGATAAAATTTCACGTTTCTCTCTGTGTAGACGGACTGGGATGAGACAGACACAAACCGCCGCCTCAGTGACAGAATCTGGGACATTTCTCAGTGGAGAGACGCTCTGGAAGTCTGTGCGAGGAAAGTTGACGACGAGATGGACGCTCTGACTTTGGTAAATCATGTAATATTTCCTCCAGTGTTTGGGCAAACTGTTATTGACACTGTCCTCTCATGCTGACAGTGTAAGGAGCAGACGGAGCAGGCGCTGGCAGCCACGGTGCTCCCTCTGGAGGTGGGGACCGAGTGCCTGACCCTGAGGGAGGGGCGGAGGGGCTACGAGCTCGTCCTGGACCCAGCTCACGATCAGCTGAAGGCGGAGGTGGCTCTCATCGAACGAGTGCAGCAGACCCTGCAGCAGCTCATAGATAAGGCCTTCGAACACCTGTGGTAACCAGCTCTCTCCACCGGATGATGAACGTTAACCAGAAAACAATAATAAAACATTGATTTCAAACATTTTCATATAATTTTTAGATAGATAGATAGATAGATAGATAGATAGATAGATAGATAGATAGATAGATAGATAGATAGATAGATAGATAGATAGATAGATAGATAGATAGATAGATAGATAGATAGATAGATAGTTGGCTGAAAGGATAACCATTAAAATGTATTTATCCCCTGAAAATAAAGGCTATTGAAAGAAAATATAGAGCTTTTTACTGCTGGAAGAGTGATATGTGGTACAATACTGCAAAAACAATATTCTCGTGATACTTTACCAAACCTTTCCAACACAGCATGCCCCATTCCATTTAAACACACATTTTTCTGCAAACTGTGTGAAAACAAGACTTCATAAAACACCAAATCAGAACTAAAACAAGGATAAAATTTAACTATATTAGGAAAAGTACTACAACCACATGCTTTAAGATGAGTTAGTAATAAAATCAGTCAGATGAAAAACTAATTTTGCAATATATTGTGGCCTTTTAAAGCAGTACTAACTAATTTGTTTACCTTAATAAATCCTTTTCGTACTCCCTCTGAGGGTAATACAAGTGTTCATGGGGTGACGGGGGGGGAAAACCACACTTGCAGCTTTCCTGCACCGGGTCGGAGTCACCAATACACACTAATGGGATCACGAAGAAGAAGCTAACAGGCTAACAGGCAAAGCTAATTGCAGCTAGCGCCACTTAAACAGTATTTACAGCCAAGTTTGAGTGGAAAAAAAAAATCTCCATTGTGTAATTGGATGTAATATCCCTCTCTCTCTTTGTCTTTTCTGTCAGTGTAGTATTTACTCTCACGGACAATTAATGAGTAAAAAACCGTAACATGCTATGACACCTGCTTTAAGACACAGATATTACAACACCTAATATTGCAATACATTTTTTTTAGCCGATATAAGCCCTAATTGTGCTATGTTATATGTTTAATTACATTTTACAATAGATGAATACACCCTGAATAGGAATAAATTCATAAATTCAACTCAATTTTAGTATAAAGCCTTAATAAAGACATCGGCAGCATAATCAAGTGCGACCACTGGGCCCCCACTGTCATGAACCTGGATGCGCCCCTGGTTCGATGTGCCTTGGTTGTCAGTGTGTTGCAGGAAAATCGTCAGCAGCTCACGGCAGACCTGCAAAACAAACTGGACGCTCTGGATATCGACGAGTCCTGTTTGTCCCTCACGAGAAAATCCCCACAAATATCACTGAAGCCCAACCCCGCCAGGATCCCCTCAGGGTGTGTGTGTTTAAAGGGACTATTGCCTTTGTTATAGAAGAAAATAAAACGGTTCATATTTTGTGTCAGATCCTGTACCCCCGAGGAGTGGCTTCAGTTCAGTCAGTACAACGTGGCCCGAGCGGAGGAGGCCATGCACCTGTCCCAGCAAATGAGAGAGGAGATCAAACTCACCCTGGCACAGGTAGAGGACACATTCCCCTACAACATGCTACTCAATCGTGCTGGTTAAACTAAAACTGTATTATTGTTTGTAGCTGCAGAATGAGTTGGACAAACAGCGCAACGCCACTGAGTTCGCCCTCAGGAAACGCACTCACAACGAGGAGCAGGCCCGGGACGAGCTCGAGTGGCAAATACGAAATGTGAGTGGAATCTATAGCAATGTTACGCATGAACATGTAGTATTTGTAACGCATTACTTTGTCTTTAAAGCACATATGATACATTAGACATTAGTTTTGCTAAAGATTGTACCCAGTTTTCTTTAGTTCGGCCATTTTTGTGATGTTTAACTTTATGAATTGTAGAAGGTCCACTGATGACTCGCTGACAAAGAATCCCAAGATAAAACTACTGACAGCAATTTCCCTTGTGGATTCATTTGTTTGTTAACTAGCCCGTACCCCCAAAAGAAAATATCTTGTGTGCTTTGCAAAATATAAAAGATACTTAATGAAAGAAATAATTTATTCTCCATAGAATCGTAGAAATAATATAAAGTAGCCCTATAATTTATGAAGCCTATTATTCACTTGCACAGAACTTGTTCACTAAGGGTTGGTGGTTTTAATTGTATTAGTGCAATGGTCCCACAACCCATCATCAAGTTTGTTTAGGCCTTGGTTTGGGATAACGTTTGGGTCAGGGCCTTATTTTATTAAAAAAAAATAACCTCTTAACCCCACCTGAACCGAGCACATTTTCTCCTGTTTGGCTTTACCTAAATTTAAGAGCTTCTTGGAAAAAGTGTCAACATGAAAATGCAACAAAAGAGCGACAAAAACATGACCAAAAAAAAAGCAAAGATAAAGTGACAAAAATGTGTGATGAAAATGCAAAAAGGCCACAAAAGAGCGACAGAAAAGTGACACATTTTTTTCCCGAAAATGTGTGACAACGCGGCAACAATATGAGGAAAAAGATCACTTTAGATGAGTTTTGCAGGTCTTTCAGGCTTTGCACTGGCCCATAGGCTGTGACTTTTTAGATTTGGGTAATGTTTTTGTGATGTTTTTGTGATGTTTAAAGTTTCACTTCCTTATTGGACACTGACAGGAAGTGACATAGATGAAGGTAAACCATTTTAACAGTTGCCGTGCCGATCATGTTCAGTCAATGGGAAATGAGTGAAACTGCTGTGGAGCTTTACCTTCATCTATGTCACTTCCTGTCAGCAGCTTAAAAATTCAAATAAAATTAACATTTCTGCCCAACATTTTTTCATTAAAATTGCTGCTTCACTGAAAAAAAATGATAATTATGCAACTGATGTTATCCTTCTAAATAAGTCATATTTTCAAAAGCATTAAAACCTGTCACATGCACTTTAATGTTTGCTGTCAGACTGAGAGGGAGATGGAGGAGATGGAGGGAGACATAAAAGGACTGGACGCAGATTTGCAGGCGAAAACAGCGTCCCTGAAGCTGGCCCACACTCGACTGGAGAACAGGACCTACCGGCCCGGCATGGACCTCTGCAGAGATGAGGTACAGTAGATATTAGTCTACCTTTACCAGATCATCTCTAAGTTTCACAAAAACCCTGGAAAGAAACTCTCTGGCTTGTTAATTGCAATAACGTATTTGATCACACTGTCTCTCTCTCATTTTTAGGTTCAGCACGGACTTGTTTATGAAGTCAATCAGCTCGAATCGACAATCATGTCTCTCAAACAGAAGCTTGCAGAAGCACAGTGAGCTCATGTTTCTCTGGGAATGAGATAAAATGTTTATTCTGTCACTCTTTTTTAATCTACTCTCTCCATTCTTTACATCAGGAACTCCCTGCAGAGGCTGAAGCTGCACCACACTCGGATGCTCCAGAACTTGTCCCGTAAGCAGCAGGCCCTGTCCCTGGAGCAGCGCAGCCTCGGCACCAGGACCCGCCTCGCCCCCACCCTCCCCCCGGCCGCTCCCATCCCGACTACAGAGAGACCCCCTGTGCCCCTTGTCCCGCTCACCAACTCCAGCGGGAGGAGACACCTGCAGCTTCTGGCTCAGTAGGACAGCGATGACACCGTGTACAGTATTTACACCAACACAGAAGGATAACAGTGTGCTCTTAAAGCCACTCTGCGGAACATTCTAGCTTAAAGTGCATATGACAGCTTTTAATGCTTTAATATGAATACCATCTGTTGTAAGAAATAGCAAATTAATGAAGAAATGTTGGGGAGAAAAGTTTTTTAAAAGCTACTGACAGGAAGTGCTTGCCTCTATCTATGTCACTTCCTGTCAGTATCCAATAAGGAAGTGAAACTATAAACAGCAAAAATGGTCAAACTAAAAAATCTGAGTAAATTCTAAAGCAAAATCTTAAATATAACTGTGTTAACCATGTTTAGCAACAATTGTGTCTAATGTGTCATATTCAAGGCCCCATCCACACGGAGTCAATGATTATTTCCCAAGCTCGGCCCCAGAAAGGAAAGATCTCAAATTGGCATTCCAACTTTTCCTAAAACAATGACATCACAGTGGCAGTGTTGTGTTTGTTAGCAATAATCTACTGACCTTGTATCTCCACTCTTCTGCTTAACGGCAAGCCACAGGCGTCATCATCAGAGGAAAAAAGCACCACATTCAGTCTGTGCTTTTGGACTGACAGTAAAAGTCCGTTCACTGACAACATTTCCGCTTTAGTCCCGTGACGTCTGAAGCATAAATTCACTTCCTCCTTTCTCCTGTATATCGTAAATCCATTGAGCAGTTTCATATTCACTGCACTGTTCTTGCTTTCATCCCAGTAAGTTACAGTCTGCAGTCTTTGTGGTAGCGTCACAGCGCCACACACAGGCCTGGCAGTGGTTTTACACCCATGAGCGGCTCCATGTAGACGCATACATTTACTGAGCTGGCTCCGTGTTTATAGAGAACTTTTCTGAAATTGTACATCTATAGCCTAAATGTTGCAGCAATACGTGCTCCTTAAAGCAGTACTAAGTAACTTGTTCACCTTAATAAATCCTTTCCTTCTAGGGGTAATACAAGTGTTAATGGGATGATTGGGGGGTCTTTCATCTCCCCCTGGTGTCTCTGGCCAGAAAACCACAATTGCAGCTTTCCTGCTTACAGGCCGGAGTCACCAACACACACTAATGGAACCACAAAGAAGAAGGGGCAAGAGTTACTTTGTACTGCTTTAAAGTCAGCCAGACAGTAACAAACGTTTCTCGTAACTTTTCCTGGCAGAGAGGTGTTTTCCATCGCTGAAAACATACACAAAGTACAGTTCAAAATCCTTGTATGTTACTATATGTCACACGGTGTGGCTTTAATTAACACTTTACAAAAACAAATTAAAGCAGATGGGTTTTATCCACATGGTAAACTAATCATGCACCTCCCAAACCGGCGCCAGTGTTGCAACATTTGATCAAAGCTGTCTGGTTGGCTTTCAAATGTGAATCAGGTTCAGATCAAAAAGAATCATGTAACATTGTTCTCTGATGTAGGTTCAATTTTATACAAATCAAGTACAAATGTCATGAGTTAAACGATTCTTAATTAGTGGTTTGTTTCCTCATGTTCCTGTGTATTTTGTGGTTTTGTCAGTGTGCTGTCGTTTGGGTTTGAGTATTCATATTGTCATAAATGTTACACTTGTTTTTGCTCCTCGCTCACTGCTCTCACTGACCATTACCTTTAATGACGGCGTCTGAGGGAGCAGAATTGTTTGATCAGATGAGAGTGTGATAATGGAGTCAGGCTGCAGACACGGTTCATGCAAAAATTACCGTTTTTTTCCACAATAAATGGGTGATTTGGCTCTTAACCATTTGTCTGTTTGGATAGATCTTTAGGACAGTATTTTTGAAAGGTCCTTGTGGATTTTTCAGGCTTGTCAAAGTAATACAGCCTTGAAACCGAAATTAGATAATGGTTTAAAAAAGGAGATACAGGCATGTTTACCCACTTGTGTCTTATACAAAGAAATGAAAACTCCAGGTATGTCTTTGATGATGGAATAACAATATGGTAATGCTGAAAAAAGAGAGATGTGTTACTTCATTTTATACCATTGTGAGAATACCAAGCGGATTAGGATTTAAATGAACACATGTATTAAAGTGTATGCAGATATTTGGGTCTTTTGATTAAAGCATTAACTCTTGATCCAGGTCCAAGTTCAAGTCTAAAGTCGCACAAAAGGCAAAAACATCCATGACCTTTTTCCTCCTCTATTTTGTACCGAGCAATCTTCACCGCATCATCCCAATAGATTGTATTAAATTGAACAGTAGCCTTGTGTTTTCTTACCAAATACATTACCATTGATTTTTACTTCAGCTAATGAGGCCAAGTCCTGGGCAAACATTAAAAGGTGCCAATTGAGGATAGGTTGTCAATGATTCCTGTTTCTTGGAAGTAATCTTCTCAGTAAACTCATTCTGCAGATAATGCTTGTCTTCATTATTTCCCAGAGCTTTAACGACGCACCTGCTCTGCCTTTTATTCTGTGCCATTAACCCTCGAGAAGTGTCTTAGTGTCACAAACAAATCACAGTAAACGCCCTCCCTCTATCGGCCCATATAGACTTTTATAGTTTTACTGCCCTATCCGTCTTGTCTGTGGTCTACGCTTTAAAGCCTGACTCATACCGAATCATTTCACTTAAGTGCCCACATGCTACCTGTCAGTTTCTCTGTGGGATGGGGGCACTTAGGTCTCCCGGTGCCGGGTAATGAGCCGTAATTCTGCATGAGCGCGAACCCTTATCGCTCTCCTGATGTCGTATGGGACGTGCCCCTGCCATGCCCACTCCAGGCTGGGACAACGCCTACATTTTTGATGACCATCGTTCATTGAAGAGTTGCGGGCTCTGGAGGCTATGAATGGGCACAACAGAGAGGGTTAGTAGAGAGAGTTAAAGGAACAAATCGAGATTTTTTTTCACCAGAGGACGTCAAACTTGGATTTACAAGGCAAGTTCATACATTATGGACAATCTCTGCACATGAGCATTGACCTCATGGGCGATAAGGCTATTTTGATGAGATTATTCAACTATTTTTTACTAACTTTTGGAGGACTTTTGCTCTAATTTTCCAGCCTAAATCAAACTATTTAACTCTTCCCTTCAAGGCCTTTTGTGACAAACCTCTTTTGCCCAGGAGGTGTTTTTGCCACGGCACAGAACAAACGGCAAAAACTGAAGACCATTTACCAACATTAATGGAACATGTACCGTTTTCATATCTTGGTACTGCACTCTTCATATATCATTCAGCATGAAACCTTTGAAGCTTCTGACCACAAGATGAAACTGTCCTTCAACATTGAAACAACAGTGAGAAGCTTTTGCTGAAAATCTGTTGATCATTAAGCGCTTGAAGATCAAACATCTGAGCAAAGTTTGGAGCAATCAGGATATACTTTAAGCCATTACCAGGTCATTGACGTTGGAATTAGATTTCCAAATGGACTTTAGAGGACCACATCTCAACTACAAACGAAGTGACTGGTCCAAGTGTTCCACCGTCATGATCCCCGGTGTTACTTTCCTCTCAGATTTCCCCCAAAACCTCAACATGTAAAAGGATCTTTGACTGTAACTGCGCTTGACCGGTGGAACCAACCATGTCAGATTTGGTCAAAGACTGCCTGGCCATCACCATCTACTGCATCACCTTCCTGCTGGGTCTCCCTTCGAACATCCTGGTCTTTTTCGTGTACGTCCGAAAGGCTCGCAAGCGCGGCGCCACCCCCAACGTCGTCTACGCTCTGAACCTCTGCGTCGCCAACCTGGTCCTCGTGGCTTGGTTTCCCGTTAAAGCCTTCGAAACTTTACACACCTGGAAACTCCCCGCTCTGGTGTGTCCGATCTTTAACTTCTTCCTGTTCTCGTCCGTGTACGGCAGCTGCCTGTTCATCACCGCCGTCACCGTCGGGCGCTACCTCAGCATCGCTTTTCCGATCATTTACAAAATGTACCGGCGCGCTAAGCTCTCCTGTTTCATGAGCGCCGCTTTGTGGGCCATCGTGTTCGTCCATCTTGGGATTGGACTTGCAGCGGAAGGCGGCGCCAACTTCATATCCGTTGAAGGTGACGTTGCGGCTTGCTACGATACCTTCAACGAGACCCAATTGGAAGTTCTGCTCCCGTTGCGGTTCGAGATGGCCATACTTTTGTTCATAGTGCCGCTGATCATAACGTCTTTCTGCACTTTGCGTTGCGTCGTGCTCGTCTGGCGCTCCAATCTCCGACCGCTGGGGAAGAAGCGAGTTCTGACGGTCGCTCTGTCCACCTTGGCGGTTTTCATCGTGTGCTACGCGCCTTACAACGCGTCGCACATCGTCGGCTTCGCTTTGGACACGGACGTGGAGTGGAGAAGCTTGGCCATGCTGACCAGCGTCTGCAACGTGTTCTTGGAGCCCGCGGTGATGCTGATGCTGTCGCCGGCGGTGCCCAGAGGCTTCATGGGGAGGATCTGCGGAAGGCAGAGTCATTTCAGCCAACGAGGCCCCAGACAGAGTGTGATCAAAAATAAAGCGGAACATTTTCCAGGACTGTATGAGAAACAATCAGAGAAAAGGAAAGGACAGGACACAGAGACTAAAACCAGGAGGGAAGACTGTGCAAAAAGGACGATGTGAACTTAGGAAATGTATTGACTTTGATGAGACAATTAGGCATTGAATTACAAGACTTCAACTGAGAAAAGGACCAGCACAATGGACACTTTCTGATTATAAAACTATAGTTCTCGTAACAGTTGTAGTGATGTGGTGTTTATAACAACCAAGAATGGATCTTTAAAGAGGCTAGATGCAAGTTAGCCATTTTATGCTCACTACTGCCACCTCTGGTCATAGGTGTAACTGCAGGTCCTCTATTAACCTCGTGCATGACGGCAATTCAGACCCAAAGTAACACCTTTTTGAGTGGCAGTGCAGGATTTTAGAGGCAGTTGTGGTGAACAGGTCTGGGCTCATTCTACACATTAGGACATGGCTGGAACATGTAGGGGGAGGAAAATACTTAGTTTTAACATTTTTAAACTCTGTATAGTCCCTTTAAGGTGAATGGTTCTCAGTTGTGAAAAGGAATAGATCTTTTTTCAGTCAATTTTACCCACAATTCCCCCAAACTAACACAATAATCAGCACAACAATGGAGCGGGAAAGACAAGTGTAAACTTTTTGCACTAAAGTCAAAGCTAAATGCACTAAAAATTTAGTTTCAGCCTTTTTTTTATCAGATGTGGCGCAAGATTTGATACACAAACATGTTTTTCAAAGCATAAATATCATTCCCATTGTGACTTTAGATGAATTAAATAAAAAAAAAAGCCTTTTATCGATCGTGTCTTTGATATTGTGAGTTATCTTGCTGGTGTTATTGAAAGTTTTACATTAAAAGAGCCAGAGTTTTGAACGGCTCTTTGAAATGAACAGATCCCAAAGACTCGGCTCCCAGTAAAGAGCCGTAAATCCCATCACTAATACACTAATACAATGTTAACATTAAAGGCACATTATGGAAGATTTCAGGTTATATGTACTGTATGTTGCAACGTCATAAGAAACAAATCAACTCTTTCGTTCAACTAAAACTCAATGCATAAATTCAAAAGAAATTTTTCATTTAAAGCATTTGGAGGAGTGACCTAATGTATTGAAACCTCATATTTGTCCAATCTGTAAAGCAAAGCAGCTGGGGATGTCCCGCTCCCAGCAAAGGTACCTGTCGGGATCGAGAAGAGGCGAGTTTACACCAACATACAGACGGATGAGGTTTTTGTTCACCTGTAAATAAAACAAATGCTTCAAAATTAATGAATTAATTTGATCTTTTTTGTTTTTCTGATTGGTGCCTTGGTGTTTCATGGCGACTGTGCAACCTTAAAGAAGAGAATTTGATGATTGTCCATTAATGTCGTCCATCTAAGCCTAGAAATGTCCAGCTGTGTTGATTGACTTGATGTATTTGTATTTTATTCCATTTATTGAGTGAAATGTTAGAAAATGAGCAGTTTGGCTTCAACACATCATCATACACAGTTGGCTTTAATGCTCACACTTTTGGTTGCGTCGGTTTGACAAGAATCGAAACCTGGATTAAATTATTTCGCTGGTTGCTATAACAGTAGGGTGGCAGAGTTTCAAATCAAAAAACTGGGACACATGGCATGACACTGGCTGTCTTTTCCCACGGTGAATGGTAAAACTGTTAACTATCGATCAAGGCGATGCTAGCATTGTGATATTCAATTGGTTTATACTTGCAATTGACTTTCATTATCATGTCAAGTGTGTTATTTTGGACTATATTAGCCAAAAAATGGGACACCTGGGACGTAGACTGAGTAAAAGTGGGACAAATCAATGGTTTTGGAGAAATCCATTAGGACATGGGATTCAAAACTGGGACATCTGGTCACCCTATATAATAGAAATAAAAGTTGAAGCGGCATTTTATACCAACAATTAGCTAACAATTACCCAGTAGGCTAGTCCGGAAAACTTTTCAGATTTTGTTAGCCTGCTTAATGTATTTTGTAAGCCATCAAGCAACCCAAATTATGAAAGAGTCGTTTTGTTTTCAGCTGTTGTTAACCCATTGACCACATTTAGGTGATGCCAAAGCCAAGTTTGAGGTCATTAATAAACATACAGATCATTTCAGATTTTACCTTCGATACAAATTAGCGCATAATCTTGGTCCTGTGATCTTATATGTTAATGAGAAAAGACAAAACAGAGTAATTATATAAATGCCATGAAACAGACATGTCGTACCTCACCATACTTTAACACAGGGACTGCTTCACCATGCATTTGTTTGGGAATTGCCGTCTAACTAATGGCTTTTCTGTGGTTGCTGTTCTCATGTCCGCTCAAGTGTCCCTTTGTTCCTAAAATCCTAACCCCGACTTTAATGTTTGCTCAGTGGTGACCATGTATTAATCTCTGTGAACTGACATGCCAGGCCTATAACATTTTACTATATGTTTTTTCAGCGCATGGGAAGCTCACAGACGCTGACCGGCTGTTCTTTTACGATATAACAATGTTCTCAATCTTATCTTAGTGTTTAGACAAATACACCAGTGTCTCAGAGAAGAACTATTATTTGTTGCAATAAGACCCATCTCAGTATAGTATCATATGTGCTTTGCCTTACTCTATCTGTCCGAGATGAGGAATATAAAGTCACGGGACGCTATAAACTCTAATGTAAACTTATAACATTGCAGTGGTGCCATATGTTCATTGTTAGGAAGCTCGACTAGATTAATCGTGTTTACAACTGCGGCGAAAAGTCCCTCTCCCTCTCTCTGTCTCTCTCTGTGTGTTTGAAAAGGCAAAGGGGGAGTATATTAAATTTCCGGCGTCTTCTTCTTTTTTTTTTCATTGCCGTGACATTTTTAGTTCAGTTTCAGAGCAGCGTCCCTCAGATTACCACATGGAGGAGCTGCTGATCGGACTCATAAAGGGGATGGATTACCAAATATGTAATGCCTGACAATAGGTGAGACTATTTTATAATATTGATAAAAGATTTTTGTGATGTTTCTTTGCTTTGCTGATGGAAAAACAATTCTAACCATTGCATAAAAAATAAGTTATTTTACCAATTGCACTGTGATATCTAAGTTACTTCTTTAACATATGTGGCTTTGATGCATTCATGTGTGACTGAAATGTTATTAACAGCTGAAAAATGAATTGTTTTGGGGTTAATAAAGTTTGTGTCTTAAAAGTACAGCAGTGTTTAGGGAGCAGCAAGTCAAATGTAATGTTTTTCATTCAATTTCGATGCTTAAACAAACATTTGAATCCGTCAGCACAGATAAAACAAGCATTATCCAAACATTTGTACCATCCACTGAACAGCGAAATGATGAAGAAACTGGCAAAGGAAACTTTTGAGCAATATTTCCATAAAACTGATTCAAATTTTGCAGGAATTTTCAGCAAAACCTGCAACTGAATGTGTTTTGACCTGGAAACTGGAGTAAAACAGAGGTGAGCGAGGTTAACATTTTGAGAGAAATTTCGATTTAATATCAGTTGAGATCAAATGTAATGACATTTAAGGACGTTATTTTAACACTTCAGTTCAATGACTGTTTATGCCCCACGGGGACGCTGCGCAGTAATGTTTAAACAGCTATTAATATGTCAAAGCTTTTGTTGGTAATGTCACTTCAGGCTGAAGTGGAAGAAGTATTCTTATGTAAAGTAAAAGTAAAAGTGCAGATACAGGACTAAAAAATGTACTTAAGTAAAGGCATAAAAGTATGGATTATATAATGTACTTTATAAGCAAAAAGTAAAAGTAGAGTGTGCAGGATTTTTTATTTTTTTTTAATAATGTGAATAAAACCAGATCTAAAGGAGTAAACCACTAACTTAGGTCAACAACAGGAACTAAACCTGGTCTAAACCTGGACTAAACTGGGTCTAAACCAGGTCTAAACCAGGTCTAAACCAGGTCTAAACCAGGTCTACACCAGATCTAAACAAGGTCTAAAGGAGTGAACCACTAAACCAAGTCTAAACTGAGACTAAACCAGTTCATTGTAAAGGTCACTTTGAAAATAAAATACTTTTAACCCAATTTAAAAATGTAGTGGAGCAGAAAGTACAGATACAGGCTCTAAAATGTAGTGAAGTAAAAGTACCCATCATAAAATGTACATAAGTAAAGTAAAAGTAGCTATAATTTGTACTTTTTGCTTGTACTTGTGCTCTTTACTTTGTTACTTTCCACCACTGACTTCAGCCACTCACTGTTAACGGTGCGACAGGAAACAGAGACGAGTGAGACGAGGGCAAGTCAAAAGAAATAACGTATGATTTAAAGAAAGAAACTCGAGAATGAGCACATGTATGTGGAAAACAAGCTGTATTTATTTCCTTCCTTGTTAATGTAAGCACAGCAGATTTATAGTCAACTCCAAACAAACTATAAGACTAAATTGTTTCCTGTTTGTGCAAAGTCTGTACATAAATAGGGAAAAATGTCCTGTTGTGACAGCGAGCTTGATACATGTTTAAATAGTGTCATGACTTTAAATATATGTATTAAATTGATGAAGTGAGAGGTGCATTTAATGATCTCTGAACCCCCGCCGTAACCAAGTGCATTTTCTCCAGTTTGTCATTCACCAAATCTAAAAGCTTTTCGGAAAAAGTGTCAAATTAGCAACAAAAGCGCGTCAAAAATGTGACAAAAAGGCAATGAAAATGTGGCAAAGATGGGACAAAAGCGTATTTAAAAAAGCAATGAAAAAAAGTGCCGACAACGTGGCAACAACGCGAGGAAAATGATCCATTTTCAATGAGTTTTGTGGATTTGAGTAAAGCTGAACTGCAGAAAATGCACTTGGTTGAGGCGTGGGTTCAGAGGTTAATGTGACTATATCATTTTAAGGCAATTTCTTGCATCCATGTTTGTTTTAGTGAAGAAAAAAAAGAACATTAGGGGAGTTCAGTTTTGGAGACGTCGGCGGCGCTGTCAGCAAGTCTTGTCTTTCATGCAGAGTCACAGGTTCAATTCACACTTGAGGCTGTCGTGTCCCAGAGCAAGACACTTCAAGTTCCCTTTGATTCATCTCATTGATCACTAAATGTCAGCAACTAGAGCTCGGGATTCTCGACAGAACTGCACCGCCTGAAAAAAGTGGTCACACACTTCATACACACTGATATTTGGTTGGACCATCTTCAGCTTTGATTACAGCAGTTTCAAAAGGTGCTGATGGGAGAGTGTGACCACTGGGGGTGTAATGTGTAAAAATCATGCTCCCTGAACAACCCTTTCACAACATGAGCCCGATGAGTCCTGGTGTTGTCATCTCTGAACATGCCCGTGCCATCAGGGAAAAATAAATCCATTGATGGAACAACCTGGTCATTCAGGATGTTGAGGTCGTCAGCTGATCTCATTCCCACGACCAATAGTGATGTTAAAACAGCTTTTTCCCTCCAACTAGACTCCGCGGCCGGGAGAGGAGGGTTGTGGGGGAAATATGTGCTTTTGTTTTGGTCGCATTAACACAATTACGGCCGAGCGAGTGCCGACCTGCGCCACAGCGGGACCGGCTGTTTATCTCTTTCTCTCATTGTTTAACTCACGATGGGGGTTAATAAAGTTTTTAGTTTGACCTGTGATAGCCTATAATGCTTGAAGAGGCTAGATGCAAGTTGGCCATTTTATACTCACTACTGCCAGCTCAGCTCATACTTGTAACTGCACCTTCTATATTAAGCCCAAAGTAGTGAGTGACAGTGCAGGATTTTAGAGGCAGTTGTGGTGAACAGGTCTGGGCTCTACACCTTAGGGCATTGCTGGAACATGTAGGGGGAGGAAAATACAGAACTTTAACATTTTTAAACTCCATATAGTCCCTTTAAGGAAGAACACAAGGCAGCGCGATGTAAACGAGGAAATCAGTCGACCTCTTCTCTTGTTATAAGGGACGCTCTCTCGCAAGTGGCACAGGCACAGAGCACAACAGCTGCGCCACTAGGAAGATAACCATAGCCTTTAGAGTTTGTGCTGTCCTTGCGCCAGGCACAAGAGGCCCATAGTTTTGCTGAATCTAGACCTGAATAACTGCAGCAAACCCAGATAAGAACTAGTCTAATTCAGGTGGTGACTCTTTCTTTTTGGTCAGGCAGTGCATTTACTCCGGTAGTGGCACATTCCATAATCACAAACCAATAACAAAATGTAAAATGCTGGAGTTATCATTCACGTAAAAGTATTTGATCACAGTAGAACACTTTCAATCCCAACATCTATACAGGAAAATGCTGCTACTCTAAAGGAAGAATAAATGGCACCACTGAATTATGCTTCGTTAAGTCTTACGTTTCGGCCCCAAGTTTAGCTCTAATAATGAACTGCTGAAGCCTATCATCTGCTGTGGGGAGACATTTGCAAACCCGATATTTATTGATCTTTTCATCCATTCTCTCCCCAGCTCGGACACCTCTTGCACCATGCAAAGCGGCCTGCTGTCGGTGGGCTACATCCTCACCTTCATCCTGGGCGTCCCGTCCAACATCCTGGCCCTGTGCACCTTCTGCCGCAAAGTGTCCCGCAAACCCACGCCCATCGACGTCCTGCTGCTGAACCTCACCGTGTCCGACCTCATCTTCCTCGCCTTTCTGCCGTTCAAGATGAAGGAAGCCCTGGACAACATGACCTGGTCCCTTCCCTTTTGGCTGTGCCCCGTCACCGGATTTATTTTCTACGTCACCATCTACAACAGCACCTTATTGCTCACCGCTGTTGCCATGGAGAGGTATTTGGGCGTGGCTTTCCCGTTGAGATACTCCCTCTGGCGACGG
Source organism: Gobius niger (assembly GCF_951799975.1). NCBI lineage: Eukaryota > Metazoa > Chordata > Actinopteri > Gobiiformes > Gobiidae > Gobius > Gobius niger. The sequence continues at coordinate 22,808,220 of NC_136865.1, read as the reverse complement.
CCGCGTTACGCAGCGTGGGCAAGCGTAATGTTTTGGATCGTCACTTTGACAAATCTCAGCATCGTCTACATCATGCCAACTGCTAAAATCCAAAATGGCAGCACCCCGGCTTCTTGCTACCTGGAGTTTACCCCCGATGAGCTTTCCATCGTGCTACCTGTTCGTCTAGAGCTGTTTCTGGTCTTGTTTTGCGTCCCATTCTTGATTTGCACCTTTTGTTATGTGAAATTCATCCTGATCCTGTCGCGTTTGCCGAACATTAGCCGGCGCAGGCGCTTGAGGGCGATAGGTCTCGCATTAGGGACCTTGCTGGTTTTCGCCGTGTGCTTTGGGCCGTACAACGTGTCCCATGTGGTCGGGTTTGCCCGGAAAGAGAGCGAGGAATGGAGGAACGTAGCGCTGTTGTCCAGTACTTTTAACGCCTGTCTAGACCCCATCATCTTCTACTTCTCGTCAGCGGCCGTGCGAGGGATGCTGAAGAGATGCTGCAAAAGCATCATGGCCAAAATGCACATTCTGAAGTGTCAAAAACCTGCTGCACAGAACTTGAACAATGTTTGAAATACAAAAAAGAGACAATGTGATCTTTGGCACTGCCTTAAAAAGAACTACCTTTTGCTATAGCAGTAAATTATCTTAAGTTTAAATGTAATCCTCTTAAAAGTGCAGGTATAGATCTATGTTAGACCTATGTGAATGTTGTGGATTACTTTCTGAAGGATTAATATCTGTTTGGCCTCGGACACTGGTCCCCTCAGGGCTGTGTTCTCTCCCCCTCGCTCTTCTCTCTGTACACAAACTGCTGCACCTCCAGTCACCAGTCCGTAAAACTGATCAAGTTTGCGGACGACACCCCTCGTCATCGGGATCATCTCGGACGGTGATGAGTCCGCCTACAGGAGAGAGGTGGACAACAACCACAGAAGACAGTGGAGATGATCGTGGACTTCAGGAAAGACACAGCCCCACCTTCCCTCCTCACCCTGACCGACTCTCCCACCCCATCTCCATCGTGGACTCGTTCCGTTTCCTGGGCACCACCATCACCCAGGACCTCAAATGGGAGCCAACCATCAGCTCCCTCATCAAGAAGGCCCAGCAGAGGATGTTCTTCCTGCAGCAGCTGAGGAAACTTAAGCTGCCGATAAAGATGCTGGTCCAGTTCTACACGGCCGTCATCGAGTCCATCCTCACCTCCTCCATCACAGTGTGGTTCCCTGGCGCTACAGACCGGGACAAGCATCGACTGCAGCGTATTGTGCTGCTGCTGAGACCCAAGACCCAGACCCAAACCTCCAGTCGCTTGAACAGTTGTTACCCTCCACCATCAGACTCATGAACGAATAACCTGTTCCAGCCATTGCACTGCTCTATTGCAATATGTGGTCTGTCCACAGTCATATCTGCTGCTCACACTTAACGCACCTGCACATCTGTGAATAAACTCATGCTGTCGTTCCATGTCAAACTGGTGTTGTCTTTATCATAGTTTAAATTGAATCTTCTCATGCTAGCCCATATAGTCCTATAGTTTATTATTTATCTATGTGTTGTATGTTTTATGTTTCATGTTGCACGACTGAACCACAAAAAATTCCTAGCTGTGAACCTGCTCATGACAATGGCAATAAAACAATTCTGATTCTTTAAGATGAAATGATTGTGGCCAGAAATGGATACAGTTGATTTCCCATTAAAGTGGGGAATTGCGGAAATCCTTGTGTTTCACAAAACGGTCACACGATTCTTGGGTGGTTCGACCCAATCACCTGACATTATGGGTGTGAGTGGGCATTTGCTGACTTTTGTTATTATTCTTTGTCAATAACATGTCAATAATATTTTTTTAGATTTGCTGCTACATATTAACGATAGATATAATATAATAAAGATGAGCGGGTTCCCATTCATTGTAAAGGGTCCTGTGTGAACCTTAAAGAGGGGGTGTTATGCTTTTTTCAATCACATAGCACCAGTCTATATCACACTACAATGATGACGAAACCTTCTGTTGGTCTGTAAATGCAGTAAATTAGAAGAACTGCCTTGTATAAAATTGCTCTCTCAAAATGGCTGTAGTGAATGTCTTGAAATAGGCCTCTGTCTCTTTAAGAACCCCTGACCCTTTCCGACACGCCCCCTCCACACGCTGTCTGTGGCATCAGGGGGGAGGGGGTTCTGCTGAGGCGCAGTGGTTGGTTACTCGGCTGGTGACGAAAGCTCGGAGGCGTCTCCAGGAGGTGGGGGCGTTCCTAGGAGGACTCAGGCAAACCTATCCCTAAAATGGCCGCCATCAGAGTTTTTACAGATTTCTCAAAAACACGTGAATGTGCCAAGGAAACACTTCATGCATGTTTTTAATGAGGGAATGACATAATAACATGATGTAAAGCTTGAAAAAGTCGATTTTGCATAATACCCCCTCTTTAATGGCCGCTCTATCTCCTGCTACGCAGCCTGTTCCTTAAAAGGGCAAAAAGGCGGGAAGCCCTGCACTCGAGGAGCGGGCGGAGCCTCCACTGAGCTCCAGAGCTTGATTGACAGGCTCTGAAGCCAGTCAATGCACTGAAAATGCATCAAAATTTTAGGCCAATTAACAAAAACTAGCATGGTTAAAAATATTTCACCTACCCCAGCATGGTCACGTGGGTCGTAGCGGTTTTTAGAAAAAGAAAAACTCTTTGGAGACAGGCTTTTAAGCCGTTTTTGGGGCGTTTGAAATCTCATTAGAATCAATGCCTCCAAGTGTCTCTTGGAGTCGCCCCTGGCCACAAGGGTGTGGTATTACAGCAATGTCAGCTCCGCCATGAGGACCATGACCACCAGAGAAGAGCGTTCTTCGCATATTGATATTAACACAAAACTCAATATTTATCTGTTTTATTATCACAAATTTTGAGACTTGGTTGTGATTGGCTCAAACGAGGCGCGCTTGATCCAATCAGCAGCAAATTCTCCAATGTAAGTCTTGAACATTTTCAACGGGAGCCATTACAGTTTGGCATTACTGGCCTATGCTGTAATTTAAATCTGACTCTTGACATTAAGAGTTTATACGTTGCCTTACGGATACTTTTTTAACTCACCGTATCTGAGGATTTTGTTCATAGTTTTGTCATGAACTACTTTTAATTTAGTTGTAGTCGACAAAGTTTCAATAATATTTAGGTAAAGTCAAGTCTCTTTGGCCACATGATGCTCCTGAACCTATAGGCCGGACCAACCCCATGATTCAGACACTGTTCTGAATGAAATTAAAATATATTTATCGTTTCCCCTAAGTACTTGTTTTGCGTCATTGATTATCAGGTCAGCTTGTGCGTCACTGCTTCCTGTGGCACTTTTCTCTTTGACCAAAATGCAATAATGGAGGAAACGTGGGGCTGCATCCTGCTCAAACAACCTGCACTGAGATTTAATCAGCTGCGGAGAGTTTTATTGGAGTTGTAGACACTAGACAATTAAAATGTGCCACGGTCAGACACTTATTCAGGAAGGAGAGGTGCGTCGCTTCGGGTCAAGGAGGACAGAGACAGGAAGAGCCGACATGGAGGACAAACAGTGGTAAACATTAATAAACCGGTACAGACGGTAAACACTGATAACTGAAGATCATTATTGTCTTTATTAATGCAACCAGTGCAACCTCTTGAACCTCTTAACCCCCATCTGAACCGAGAGCAGACCAACTTTACCCAAATCTAAAAGGTCACAGCAGCCTATAGGCCAGACAGATCTTTTTCATTGCTTTTTAGTTGCATTTTTGTCAAACTTTTGCCATATTTTCATCGCTTTATGTCACTTTTCTATTACTCTTTTGTGGCTTTGTTGGGGGTTGTTTTCATCACACATTTTTGTCATTTTTGCCACATTTTGGTCTCTTTTTTGTCTCTTTTCTGTTGCTCTTTTGTTGCTTTTTTGACACTCAATTGTGTCACTTTTTCCTCATGTGTTTGTTGCTCTTTTCTTGTATTTTCATTCTTGTTTTCGTCTCGTTCTGTGTGGCTATTTTGATGCTTTTTCCCAGAAGCTTTTGGATTTGGGTAAAGACAAACTGGAGAAAATGTGCTGGGTTCAGGTGGGGGTTAAGAGGTTCGATATAAATTCAAAATTCAATATAATTAGTGCTTCAATGCTGCTTCCCATGTTATTTCCTGTTTGTAGTGAAGTATGAAGGAATGGAGAATGAATAAAGCTTTTCTTTGATGATTTAATTTGCCTGGTGTAGCATTGTTTTAATCAGCTCCTGCGATGTCTAAAGGTCCAGCGCTGCACTAATCTTTCATCAAGGCTTTGTATTGATGATGAGAGTGTGTGACCACTGTGCAAAGCCGTCTCCAGCACATCCCAGAGATTCTCAGTGGTCAAAGATCTGGACTCTATGGTGGCTAATCCATGTGAAATTGATGCCTCATGCTCCCTGAACCTGAACTCTTTCACAATGTGAGCCCCATGACTCCTGGCATTGTGATCCTGGGATAAGCCCGAGCCGTCATGGAAGGAGAAATCCACTGATTGAAGAGAGAAGCAAAACGTGACACAACTCGATCACATCTGTCCAGTTGGTGATAAAAGCTTCTCTATTATAAGTTCTACCTGGACGACAAAGAACCTTCCCAAACACGACAACTACAGGTAATAGTAGTAACAGCATCTGACACACTGGAGAGCATACTGAAAGATGTTCCTGCAAATGTGGAAATAAGTAAATTTACATTAACCCGTATTCAATAAACACACAATTCCTGACAAAGAAAGAAACTTGCAAATCCATATTTGAATTCGTACATCACTCATACAAGCGCCTTTTATCTACATTCCTATACTGCACTAGAACTAGATCATTTCCAGAGGTGGCCAGTACTCAGTTACATTTACTCAAGTACCCTACATGTACTCTACCGCTCAAAAGTTTGGGGTGATTTAAAATGTCCTTATTTTTGAAAGAAAAGCACTCCTTTATTCAATGAAGATAACATTAAATGAATCAGAAACACTGTCTAGACTTTGCTAATGTTGTTTACTAATGAAGCAGTGCGCCGTAGCAAGAGCTGTCCTGTGTGCTATATCGCACTTTGAGCTCTTTGCACATTTTTTTTCAATGTGGTTTTTCAAACTGCAAATGGCCAATAAAATGAATCTGAATCTTATGCCTATTCAAGCTGGAAACAGGTGATTTTTAATGGAATACCTACATAGGTGCAGAGATGCATTTCTAGCAACCATCGCTCCAGTGTCTAATGGTTATATAATGGTCTCAACTTATATAGCGCTTTTCCACCTACATTAGACACTCAAAGCGCTTTACAGCAAGGATCCACTCACCCATTCATACTCTCATTCATACACCAATGTACGCAGACACTGGGGGCAATGTGGATGAAGTGTCTTGCCCAAGGACACAACGACAATGTGCACTTTCAGGAGGTGGGATTCGAACCCCCGATGTTACCCGATGTAACCCCCGTTATTGATGATTAGAAAACTCTCATGTAATTATGCTAGCACTGCTGAAAACTGTTGTGCTGATTAGAGAAGCCATAGAACTGGCCTGGGTGACCCCAAACCTTTGACCGGTATATAATAGTGTAGATAAATTACTCTCAAGGTCAAACCTTTTACTGAAAAACATCAATAAAACTATTTGAAAGTACCGGTAATATTAAAATTCTACTCTGTTTCACCTTTTTTTCTAATCTGAGGTCATTGTAAGTATCCCCAGGTTGGGAAACACTGGCCTACATGATATGGTACTCTCTCTATATATATAGAAAATCTCTCTATATATATTTGCCCAAATTATCTGAGAAGTTCAAATCTGACTGCATCCCAAAATGACTAAACTCGTCTTGTTGTGAGAAGAGTCACCTAAACAGAACACAAAAAGACAACCACAGGCACCATGTTTTAATACATAGAAGTCTTTTAATCAAAAATTAAATATAACAATAACAGCCAAATAAAGGCTCGACACCGGAGCAGGTTCAGACGAGTTTAAGACAAAGGTCTCAACGAACAGTTTACATCTAAAAGTGACACGAAGCAAAATCATAACAAGCAACAATCATTAGTAATAAAACCGTGAAACTAAAACAGTATTTTTTATTAAAAGAGCATCGTTGATATGCAGCTACTAACCACAGAGGTAAAGTCTGTCCATGTGGGGCGTCCCTTATGTGTGGGCACTCGCAATCACTCAAGGCCCCAGAATCCCAAACCCGTCTGTAAACGACCACTACATTTCACATTAAAACCAGAACATAAATGCAAAGATAATACAGTGATTTTATTGTCGAAAGGAAAGACAAACTGCAGCAGGAAGTGGGCGGTAAATAAATAATGCTTTGATATTTAGCTACTTGTCTTGAGCGTTTTTACCCCAGTTTCAACACGATACTTTGGGATTTTTCAGTGAGCTGTCAGGGCTACTTGACAATTGATAAAGAGATTATAGAGAGTTCAATTTTCTTTGTTTATTATTTATTATGTAGGCTTAACGAAGTCCCACCCACTTCCGGTCACATGCCTGGGTCCAGCATCGAGTGAACATGACACATTAGACACTATTCAAGATTTTGCTCAACATTGTACCCGGTTTTCTTTAGTTCGGCCATTTGTGTGATGTTTACAGTTTCACCGACAGGAAGTGACATAGATGAAGGCAAACAATTTTAAACTGTTGCCGTGCCAACCATGCTAAGTCAACGGGAAATGAGTCAAACTGCTGTGGAACTTTACCTTAATCTATGTCACTTCCTGTCATTGAGTTGCCTTAATAAAGTTTAGCCTTGCCTTGTCAGCAGCTTAAATGAAAACATCTAATGAAAATAATCACTTTTCTGCCCAAGATTTGTTCATTAAAATTGCTGCTTCACAAATATTTACTAGAGTCACTACTAGCGTAGCTGCTGCGCTGTTAGCATTTCTCTCCGCTAACCCGGATTTTGGTAAATATTACTTTTATAGCAGTAGGTGCAGAATTTTTGGCTAATTGGCCTGATAAATAAGTTTGTTCAGTAACTCTCTGTTGAGTTTCAGAAATATTGATTGTGGTATTAAAGAGTTTTTTTTGACCCGGAGGTAGAGTGGTGACGTCACCACTTTAACAGATCTCCATGGTAACAGTGGATTTCCCCGAGCTCTATAACCTTTCAGTTTTAGACAAGTCTCCAATTTAAGCTTGTGTGTTTTATGTCTGAGTTAGCACATAGCTGGTTAGCCGGCGCTTTTTTAACTCTTAATATTTAATTTTTAAGAACAATCGGTGCTGAAAATGAAGGCACGTGACTGGAAGTGGATGGGACAGTTCTGCTCTGTAGATACAAACGGCATCTCACAATTTTCGCTCTTTTTAACCGTTTTCTGGTGGAATATGAACTTACTTATCACACATAAATAAAGTCAAGTGTAAATCGAGCCCATATGGATATTTTGTCGCAACAGATTGTTCAGTAGAAGTGAAAAAACGGCAGTTGTAGCAAGCGCTAGCTAACCGTTAGCATTAGCCCGATGCTAACATGTAGCATCAAGTTAGCATTCTCCGTTATTCATGTATTTATGGGCTGTTGAACCACTTTGCTCCTCCCCATGTCTTTGTATCATTATTTAGTAGAAAACTATATTCATAATTCAGCAATTGTTACAGTAGTTTTGAATAAGAGAAAATTTAAATTTTTTCAAAATTGTTTTCCCCCTTAACTGTTTTCAAAAATGACCATATATGGGCGATTCCAGAGATGCCTTCTGTATCTATATAAATGTAAAGGCTATACTGATTGCCAAATTATGTTAAATTCACCTTAAAGATCCATCCCTGCTGGGAAATTGATAAATCCGTAACTTAAAGCTGCATTCTGCAACTTTTTATATGGGAAAAAAGTTGATATTTGTGCGTATTTGACCTTGTAGGGACCCAGCGGCTGTATGAGTGGTCAACATGGCGCCTTTACTTTCCATCACAGTGACGCTCCAGGATCTACTGTTTGGAAGAAATTCAGTGCAGACCAGAAAACCTACAAAACAATTGATCCCGGAGCGAAAGTAAAGGCGCCACACTGACCACTCATGCAGCAGCTCGGTCACTACAAGGTCAAATATGCACAAATATCAACCATTAGGCATGATTTCCCCTGATTTACTCCAGTTTCATCTAATTTTGGTCCCAATAATTTACTATTTCCTTAAGATTGAAGGCAGTCGACGCAGTTTTTCCAAACCACGCAGTCCTGCCATTTTGAAATCTCGCGTCCGGCTTTAAAAAAAATCCCCAAAATACCGCGCTAAAAATCGTCATTGAGTTGCGAGTGCCCACTGTCTTGACTACATCGACCCCACGTGTCACCGGTTTTGGTCCTACTCCCCCCCCCCCCAAAAGCTCTGCACGTTTTTTTGTCTTCTTGGCATAAAATATATTTATTAGACATTCGCACACATGTGAAACATAAACATTTAGATACACACACGCACGCCTTACAGTATAGTACAGTTATATCAATATAGTCATGTGAATGTTCGTCTTTGATTTTGCTTGTAAAATCTTTTTTCAGCACCATCAGTAAAGGCACAGGTCTATTCGGACACACAAGGTAAATAACAAGACCCTCACGCTCCCCCCGACTTGTGGAAATGCAGATAGAAATGTAAGAGTTATTAAAAAAAAAAAGATTTCACATAAATTTAAAAAGGACAATATTGCATCGTCGAATTTTGTCAGACCACTTAAACCTTCAGCTTCGGATACAGGATTTTGGTTTGTGAGAAATGAGAGAGAAGTGCGCTTTGTTACTACCTCCGACCAAAGTATATGGTTTCAGGACATTCAGGTCAAACATTGGTGGTACATACAGTACAAAGCCACTTAACAGGTCGATTTAAGAGGTCTTAAAATAGCGTTTTGTGATAAGGCTCAAGAAGCAACAGGTTGGTTTTAGCGTAACAGGATTCAGTGCCATGATCGTAGACAGAGGGCAGGGACTTCTAAGGGAAAAAAATAAAGATTCTACACATTTATTTCGGCAAACACAGCCTAAAATAACAAATTGAAACTTGACAATGTGGAAAAAGTTCAGTTTTAGTCATGTTTTTTCCTAATGTAGGCCTCATTTAGGTCCTTTAGCTAGTTTAAAGGGACTAGATGGTCATTTTATACTCAATACTGCCACCTCAGGTCTTATGTGTAACTGCGGCTTCTGTATTAAGCTCGTGCATGACGGCACTTTGGACCCGAATTAACAACTTTTTGAGTTGTGGTGAACAGGTCTGGGCTCATCCTACACCTTAGGACATTGCTGGAACATGTAGGATGAGGAAAAGACATAATTTTAACATTCTTAAACTCTGTATAGTCCCTTTAAAGGCCCTATACCTGATTTTTGAAAGAGGAGGCACTAAATTAAAATGTTAGCTGTGGTTTAAACTCATTTGTAACTTTCCTAATATATTTGTTGCATCCAAATTCTTTACAGGGACAAGTTTATCGGCACATTTCACAACTTGCAGGGTCACTTTTCAGGGTTACTTTCACAAAAATGCTTTAAAAATAGCCTGAAAGTTCATAATATTGATACAAATGTTTTCTAATTTGATTCACAGTGTTTCACCCACAAATGTATGAGTTTACAATATACTAAAGGAGGGTAAAATACATTTCATTCCATTTCTAGGAGGTAAAAGCTCAGGTATAGCTCCTTTAAGAATCACAATAATAATACAATAATAATATACTTTTGTTTCCTCAAATCGAGCAGCCCTAGAGAGAAAACCTTGCACGCTAAGCTAGTCTTTGTTTCACGCTGATAGGCCAAGTATTAACACAGATATTGATCATAAACTAGGTCAAAAACATCTGCAATGTGATCGTTTATTAGCACATTTCCCCATAGAAGTCTCTGCTGCCCTGTCAATATTAAACAATGGCTTTGTCAGAACAGTCACAAGAACGCAACCTAAAACAATAAACTTCTCTTCAAGTACAACGCTGGCAATGTTGAAACACAAGAGATGAAAGTATTAAGAGATAAAAGGGCGATGTTTGGAAGTGAGGTTGTTAAAACAGGGCTGTAATATTGCTAATTCATTGTTATTGCCTTTGAGTCCCCAAAGGGAGAGTCATTTTAATGAGCCAGACTGATTAAATTGATAGAATACACCGCCCGACCAAAAATGAAGTCGCCATCTGGGTCTGGGGTCGCTGGGCATATCGCAAAATTTATCAGGGCTCAGTTTGTAAAGAGAGTTATCCAGGGAGTGTTAGACGTTCATTTCACGCCACAGAATCCAGAACTTAAAGCTGTGGTAATCAAATCGTTTTCTTGTAGTGGAGTAAACTTCATTTGGCACCATAGATCTACATTATAAACGCGACATTTGCAACAAAAAATCCAATGCCGTTTGCCAAAATATAGATAATTTTCCTCCCGTGCAAACCAGGAAGTCAGAGGCTAAACTAGCACAGCGTTAGCAATGGTTGATCCGCCTTGTTCATGCTGAAACTCTGTCTCGCTTCTAATTAACGCAAGTGGAACAATCGGGATTTGAGGGAGGAGCTGAGCTAGAGCTAGAAATGCGTTTAGGCGACAGCTGAGAGATTTTACTCAATTCCCTTCGACTTTCCTGATTTGGGTAGTGCAGCTTTATCCTCTTAACCACCACTATAACCAAGCACATTTTCTCCAGACCAGCTTTACCCACATCTAAAAGCTTGTCGACAGGAGCTTACAGGATACAGGCCACAGTTAGGGCCGGGCGATGTGGCCAAAAAAATAAAATCTCCATTTTAGTTTGGATGATTACGATATTACTCGATTTTACTGGAAATAAACTTAAAAAGGTCTCCTGATCTTTCATATGAAGAAAACTGCTCCAGAGTTCTGCTCATTAATATTGAGATTCAAGAAATAGCCGACAATAAGTCCCATTAAAAATTGTTATTTCTGGTCTGCTCTCAAAAGTAAAACTACTAAATAAGCCTTTAGTTTTATCATCCTCGAGCTCAGCTGTGATTGACAACTGTCTCCATGGATACTCAAGGGGAAGGCAGCTCAGAGCGTGAGAGAAGGGGAGAGAAGCAGACCGGGGCAAACTTTGTTTTAGAGGAGAAAACTCCATCGCGCACAACGAAAACACAACGCGCTGCCTTTGTAAAGCAGCAGAGAGTGTTAGAAAGTCGCTTGTGGGTTCTGCTTGTGTCATTAACAGTCCCTACGGAGCGTCTGATTCTGAAACTCTGCTAAATCAGCAGCACGGCGCTCGTCAGGCGGACATGGACATGATTTATCGCCAAGCCCTAGCCAGAGTAACGCCTCATTTGAAAGCGAAGACCTCTAACCTTTGGGATGCGCTAGAGAAGGCGTTGCACAGTGGTCCGACCCTCCCATCATCAATACAAGATCTTGGTGAGAAATGAACGCAACACTGGAGGGGAATCAGCACTGAGACATCACAGTTTGTTTTGGCCGGGCAGTGCAGCATCAAACAGACATTTTTGGTTTTCAAATTAAGTGCTCGGTGTACAATGAACTGAACAAAAACATTTCAATGTGGCTCAATATGGAAAAGACAATTGTTGAGAATGTTTTAGCCTTACTTTACATTCAGGCCACTCAAAGGCAACACGAACTCCCCACTGCGTTTTTCCAGCGTCCAACCTCACTTCCAAACATCCAAACAGTCTTATTTCCACATTTTAAGTAAGAAATCTAGCACCATCTTAGCTGCTCTCCGTGTGTTTTAAGTGCAGTGTGTCCTCGTTTTCATAAATATATCTCTCGAGTATTAAATATTCTCTCTCTCTCTCTCTCGTAGCAGCTAAAGTTCGATCCCTCCCCTTCGCTCTCCTCTGGCCCTCTGTAGGCACGCTCGGTCCACAAATGTAGCACCCAAAACCGAAGATCACCCCTCGTTTCACCGGGACAGCACCATATTCAACACCGTGACAAGATTTTGGCATTAATTACTGAGAAAATGCCATTCAAAGGTTTAAAAATGACAGCTTTAGTTATTGTTATTTGGTAGTCTTGAGCCAATAAGGCGTGTTTTTTTTTTATTGCATACATGTGACCAAGGAACAGGCTGTTACATTAAACTAAAGCAGTTGCCTTGACCAGTGTTTCTCAAACTGAAGCAGGTGACGCACACGGTACACAAGGTTTAGTTACATTTCAAGACTGTTTTAATTACCGGTAATAGACATTTGGGGATTTTGCAATATCAGCCGATCTAGCGCCGAAAAAAGACGATATCTCAGGGGCCGAAAGCGAGAGGGACTTCCCTAAGCCTCAGGGGAACAGAGAAACATTTTCATAAAAAATAAAAAAACTAGCTAAAGGTTTGTTGAATACAAGTTTCAGTAAACCTCATCATTATGGACATGAAGAACAGAACCTGGAGAATTCATCCGCAGAGTTAGTTTTAACCTCCGCTGTTGTAGTTTTGATTGCTGAGCATATTGCCGCAGTTAGCAACAGTACGCTAATGCTAACGGCAACATGCTAATGCTAACAACAGCTGATCAGGGTGGGACCAAAACTGTAATAAATGTAATAAAATCAAATTGGCCACTGCTGGAGTTTATTATAGATCAGACATTTGGAAAAATCAGCCAACCATATCGACATCGGCCTTAAAAAAACAAAACAAATCAGTCGCCCTCTACCAGTGATCATTTTCTGGTTTGAGGGGAAACACAAACTTTTGCAATAGGCATAAAAGTACAAAAAAAATAAAGTTTTCATATCAAAATAGGGCATTTTAGAGACAAACACGTGCCTTGCTTTTTGGGGTTTCAAAGCCCAATTAATCAGGCTAACAATATCTTATTGAAAAGCCTTCAAAATGTCCAAGGGCGAGACTGGAAAGTTTGGCCTTTGAATTTACAATTTCACATATAAATCTGTAGAGAAATGTTGAATCAGTGCAACAATTTAAAAACACATTACTTTTTATTTGTTTACAGGTGAAAGTTCATATGTTAAGAGCAAACTCGCCCAAAAGCGTCTCATTTACATTTTAGGTCAAGCAAGAATAATTTTAGGACAACTGGCCATAATTTTTCATGATTTCGTCCTATAGAGAACAAACTATTACCACATGAATCTAAAGTGCAGTCAGTTGAAGCAGGCCCCGATTTACAGTGGGGCCACTCAATATATTTTAATGGAAAAATATCTTTTTGTACTCGTGTCAAAGTCTCGGCGCTGACTTGAGGACATCTTAATAGAGCATGTCGTCTATTAACAAATTTACATCGATTTCAGTGTCATTCGGTTGGATAAAACCTCGTCTCCTTACGTTTTATGGCCCTGATCATGATGACTTAAATCAATTACTGATGGCATTAATCCGATTAGGTGTTTTGGCCCTAATCATTTCATATCAAGCCAGGGACGTGCACAGATGGAGCTAAGGAGGCACTCAAGGAACAGCCCCTTCGCCCTTTAAAGGGGCTAGAAGCAAGTTAGCCATTTTATACTCACTACTGCCACCTCAGGTCATACATGCAACTGCACCTTCTATATTAAGCTCGTGCATGACGGCACTTCGGACCCGAAGTAACACCATCTTTAGTGACAGTGCAGGATTTTAGAGGCAGTTGTGGTGAACAGGTCTGGGCTCATGTAGGAGGAGGAAAATACATAATTTTAACACTTTTAAACTCTGTATAGTCCCTTTAAGTGCCCGTCTCATGACCAGATTTGTCTTCATCCCAAAAAATAACTATTAAAATCTTTTATTCTTGTTGTTGTTGTTAGATATTAGTGGACCAGGGTCAGGGCAGTGTGAGCAGAGCTAAGAGGAAAGAGGCCAACAGATTTGACAGAAGCAGCCAATAGCTTTATCTCTCTGTGAATCACTTAGGTCTTCCTTGGTGTCATTGCAAAGTGCTATATGAATTGATTGAAGATTCTAAATGGTCAATTTTTTAACGCCTTTCCCGAAAATGACAGCGCTGACGACCGCTGTACATCCATTTGTGACACTCAAAGTAAATCGATTTCTCATAATGCCAGGTTGTTCCTTAGAAATGAGTCACACTGGTCAAGGCAAACTCCATCATCACTCGCCACATCGACCCGGAGATTCACATTCAATCACGAGCATTGGAAAATTACACGAATATGCTCGGTGATTCATCCCCCATGATTTTGTAATCAACCAAAACAACCTTTAAAAAAAAAAAACAACTTTCGATCAACTTTTCAGGCACTTTTTGTGAATTCTCCAAAAGACTTTCTCGAATACTGCACTTGCTTTCGTTCCATTGTCACTTGCTAAAATCTCTCTTACAATAAAACTCTTGAAATGACCCATATTTCAAACCAAACATCTCTCTCTCTCTTTAAATCTCCTCTTATTATTGCACTGTTGATGGGCTTCTTCATAACTTAATTGGTCGATAAAAAAATTGCCAAAAAAAAAAAAAAAGTCGAAAGGTCGCGGTGTTAAAACCAGTATCAGCTATAACCGTCTGAAACTTAATTTAAAAGTAATAAATAGCAAGAGTAAAATATACACACGATTTGTATAACTATGTACCAAGACAGACTGAATAATAATAAATGCGGCCGATGGCGTCAATTCACCCGCACCTCAAAATTCATCAAAAAGGCTCGAGGTTTCTGTTCAAACGTTTGTAAATTTGTGCAGTTTTTAGGCCTCGTTTAGCGGCTGACTGCAGTCGCCGTTGGCTTTTTTTTTTTTTTTAAGGGGCAACAATCGTCCAGCCGCGATTTATAAACACAAGAATCATTTAAAGGGCAATGCTGAGTTTCCAAGGCTCCCACAGACGAGGAAAAGAGAACTGGACGGAAGCGGATGATTGGCTCATTGAGATGATGATGTCGCAAGCACTGGCCGTATTTGGACGAGTTTCAGGAAGTAAAACTCTGAGCTCTATTTGGTGCGATAAGATGCTACGAGTTTCAAGCAAAAGTCAACGAATATGAGAGATTTGTTTGTGTGATAGGAGTCGTGGGTGGATTCTTTCTGGCGGTACTTGGGAGTCTAGTTTAGGGAGTCTTCTTTAGAACCGGTACTAGTTTATTTTGTATATGGGACACATTTTAACACTGGTTGGCGTTAGGTGTGATTTAAAGCAGTGGTTCTCAAACTATTCACACAAGTTACCACCGGGTGAAATATTTGCTTCCCTACTGTGACACTGGACGATTCTTTAGTCGACAAAAAATCTGGACATTTTGGTCATAGTTTTAGTCATCTTAAACTAACACCTTAAAAGGAAAAGGCCATTGTTTGCACATAGTGAGATATGTTCTTACCCGAGCTTATACGAGTTGATGTGTAACTGTCTGGTCTTTGTGCGTGCTAAATGCTAACACAAATGCAAAGGTCTAGCTCCAAACTGGGACGAGTTAGAAGCTACAAAGCTGTTCTATGTAACAACATTTGCATGACTGAGCAGACAGGTACACATCAACTCGTCTAAGCTCAGGTAAGAACATATCTCACGATGTCAAAACTGTGGCCTACCCCTGTAATCCCAACCTGAGCAGTTTTTCTACAGTTTACCCAAATCTAAAAGCTTCTCGATTGGACAGTTTAAAGCCTATAGGCCTTATTTTAAAGCTAAGACCTGCAAAACCTATCTAAGCTTCTTCTTTGTTCTTGTCGTCATGTTTTAGTCACGCTTTTGTCACATTTTTGTGTCTTTTTCCATCACATTTTCATTGCTGTTTTGTGGCGTTTTGGTTGCATTGAGTTTCCTTAGTGTTACTGTGATCAAGCCTCAAAAAAGTGACGAAAACATGATGAAAACCAAAAAGGAAACGAAAACGTGAATCATATCGAGGAAGAAGCTTTTAGATTAGTTTTGTGGGTCTTAGTCTGTAAACTCTCCAGTCGAGAAGCTGAACTGGAGAAAATGTGCTCGGTTAACGCGGGTGGTAAGAGGTTAAATTAGCTTTAGTGTCATTTTAGTCAGCAAAAATATCACTTTTGACTAAATATTGTAGTCCACAAAATGATTAAGGCTAAATTTTGTCCTTCTCTGGTCTAAAAAGGATCTAAAACCAACTTAAACTTGGGCTAAGTCGTGCCTAAACTGGCTAATAATCATATCTAAACCTGCAAAAGCCAAATCACAAACATAAGACTGAAGCGTACATGAAGCTGCATCCAAAAGGAATGAGTAAAGTCTAGACTGGAGCCCCGAGTATCACCAGAAAAAACGCCACAGTTTGAGAACCAGAATCGATTTAGTTATTTGAGGTAGTACTTGAAAAGCATTATATCTCCTGAAGTGGTGTAAAGTCGAGAATCACTCATAAGAAGTGAATTAAGCCAGTGTTTGACTTAAAAGGATGTGTCAGTGGATAATGAACCTTCAGTCCAGTTTCTTTTCTCCGTGGGATCTCCTCACTATAACAGGGTGTTGCCATGGCATTCGATCACTCACACCATCCATCCACAAACAAAAAACGAGTACAAGGTCATCGCTAGACGCACTCGTGACGAACAAACATGAATGTAAATCTGTCTACATTTTAACCAGCGCTTTTTGTAACCAGTCACTGTGGCTGCTACCCGCTTCAGCCATGAATCAAAACACCATTTTCCTTCTACCTTCGAATGCGCCGTCGTTCGAAATGTTTAAATAAAAACGACAATAGCGCAGCTGCTAAACGTAGGTCTTGAATTAAAGTGAAGGACATGCGGATATAGAGATGCATGGCGTTAGCGCACAGGCAGTTAGCTGGTTTTGAGTTGCATATCGTGGCTATACTCCTCTCTGGCTTTTTGTCGCCCTCTTGTGGCCCAAAGCAGCACCAGCGCAGAGGCAGAGGTGAGGGGTCGGCCCGGTTCTGGTTCAGGTTCAGGTTCAGGCCGGACTGGACTGGTTTGGAGCGGTATCGGAGGGTCTCAGGCGAAGTACATGGTCAGCAGCGTGTTGTGGTGAATCTGAACGGCTTTGGCCAAGGCCTGGGGGTCTCTGCCGTTACTCTGCCCCGAGACGTGGCTGCCCTCCGCACTGACAGGACAGAGAGGAGAGGAATATCAAACATGCCCTTGAACAAATATTCAGCAAAAATCATGAATAAATACATCTAACATACTGCAGTGCCCAAATACTTGAATGAGAACAATAACTTTAGTGATTTACATTTTAAAACTATTTCTGTCGCACATTAAATTAATTTGGTCAAAATCAAGACTTCTTAACCAAGTACATTTTCTCAAGTTTGGCTTTACCCCAATCTAAAAGCTTCATTTTAAATAAGTGTCAAAAATGCAACAAAAGAGCGACAAAAACAAACATGATAAAAGGCGATGAAAAAGTGACAAAACATGACCCAAAAGCCACAAAAAAGCGACAAAAAAGTTATAAAAATGTGTGACAAAAACGCAACAAAAGAGCAACAGTAAAGTGACAAAAAGCGATGAAAATGTGGCACAAATGTGACGAAAACGCTTTTAAAAAAGCAATGAAAAAAAAAGTTTTTAAAAATGCCAACAACGCGAGGGAAATGTTCCGCATCGATGAGTTTTGTAGATTTGGGTAAAGCTGAAGCGGAGAAAATGCTCCACTTAAGGCGGAGGTTAAGAGGTTAATGTCATTAAAAAGCATTAAACTAGATTCACACAGGCATTAATTCTAAATTTAATGGAAAATTATGACAGAAAATACCAAAATGATGGGCTAAAACAGTGGTTCCCCCCGCAGGCCCACCGGGGGGGGGGGGGGGGGGGGGCAAAGCTTATAAGTAAAAGTACATGAAGAAAATTGCGCCTACAGTTATTACTACATGTTGCTTTTTCATGTTTTAACAGTGAAATAAAACAATTCCCTTTAAAGTAAATTATTCAACCTCCCCCCACCCACAATTGACCACAATTTATTTGCTCAAAAGTTGAAAAGTTGCCCCTTTTGTCCAATTCTTTTCCCTCTCTTTGATGTAATGTTTGGGAATTTTAAAGAGACTAGATGCAAGTTAGTCATTTTATGCTCACTACTGCCACCTAAGACCTCATGCGTAACTGCAGCTTCTATATTAAGCTCATGCATGAGGCACTTTGGACCCAATGTAACAACTTTTTGAGTGACTGCAGGATTTTAGAGGCAGTTGTGGTGAACAGGTCTGAGCTCATTCTACAAATTAGGACATGGCTGGAACATGTAGGGGGATGAAAATACTTGGTTTTAACATTTTTAAACTTCGTATAGTCCCTTTAAGAAATGAAATATTTGCAGATTTGCATTAAAAAGCATCCATTTGACTTGCTTCTGCCGTGTAAAATCTCCTCTGGTTAATCATTTCAGAACGCATCACTGATCCCACAGTACTGAGTGGCTTTGACATAACCCTGGTGATCATGTGGTGACTCTGACCTGTCGTGCTCCTTGTCGACCAGGTGGTATCGGGCCCTGAAGGCCACGAGGTGAGCGTAGTAAGCCGGGGCGGGGATGGACACGGAGCGGGTACAGCGGACGTATGTGTGGCACAGCTGGTACGTCAGCAGCTGGAACTCGTCCGCCGTGAAGCAGTTATCGTCCCAGAGGACATGGTAGTGAGAGGGGCGGCTGGTGCCCTTCAAAACACAGAAACAGAGGGTATGAATGAGGAAATGGAGAAATTGTTAGTGGCTATTGTTATGTTACAAATGCTGCACAAAACACATGTCAGACTCCGTACCTGGATGCCCGCGTGGCTGCAGAGGTAAAAGTCAAACTCGTACGGGTGAGTGATGTCTGTGTCCACTGTGGTGCCGGCAGGAATGTTTCCACTTCGACCGACCTGGAAATGACAAGGTTCATTCTTAACAACAACTTTGCCCACATGATGCACTAGGTCTATTATAATCTATGGCCGATCGTAATTATTGGCCTGTTTTAGAGGGACACTCACCCTCTCGTTGCGGTCGGCACAGAAGAGTCTGGTGTGGTGGCGTTTCTGGACCACGATGTAGGTGATGCCCGGCTGGTAATCCTTCTCCAGGCTGATGCAGGCCTCTCTGATCGCCAGCAGCTCGTAGTACAGCACCTGAACGAGTGTTTCACAAAGATTCAAAAGGTTTGTCCACATCTGAAGTGCAGTAGTGTTTGGAGTAGACGGGGTGAGCAAAAGCTATAGATATAGTAAAGTTATAGATGTACAGATTTAAATGTGTGGATGAATACAGCAGGATAATAGACCATGCTGCCATAACAACACATGTCGATTTTCGAATATTTGTCATGAATGTTAAAGGGAAAGAAAGCTTATTTGTCTAGTGCTTTTAAAATGACACACATCACTATGAATATAAAATAAAATATGCACAAATGACTCCGTTGCTGATGCACTTTTGTACATTAGCAAGCGCTTAGTAAAATACACTCATAGCTAGGGCTGGATACTAATAAACTACTAGTACACTAACATAAATATAGTATCAAAAGCATGGTAGGATTATTTTTTACATCTTTAGAGATCAGTTTTGATGCCTTTTGGTCCAGGGACAGCATTGGAGGAAGTGACTTGGTTGCTTCAGCTAAAATAAATGATACAAATTGAAAAAAAATGGTCTTTTAAGAAATAAGTGAACAATGTAGTTCTGTTTTCTGGTTCTAGACGACCAATAATTTAGTATAGGTATTGAAATCAGTATCAGTATCGTAAACCGAGTATCGTTTAAGTACCAGTATCGGAAATAAATGTAATGGTACCCAGCCCTATTCATACCTACATCACATGCAAATAACTGTGAATCCTGAACAATAATACTAAACCCAACAGCACAGACTTGAGCTAGTTCTGACATATAAAAGTCATAACGGCTCACATGTATAGTGGTTTACAAGCCTGATCTGGTGGTGGTAAACTATTGTAGCCACAGCTGCCTTCGGGTAATCTGACTGAGACGAGGCAGCCAATCTGTGCCCTCTGCTCCTCCAACCTCCACCACTCACTCGCTCTCCCTTCTGAGCCCCTAGTGTTTGCAGATTCCGATTCCTGCGGCGTCAGTACCTGTCTGAACTGCCCCTCCGACACCCCGTCCCGGTAGAAGATGATGCGCGTGGGTTTGTATCTGGTGGATTTGTAGAACTGGATGAGCAGTTCCCGGACCATCGAGGCCAGGTCCTGGATGACCTCCTGTCTGGGCCTCTGCACCCGCACCGTGGCACAGTACCGGCTCGGGTGGGCGTCCATGCTCCCCACCACCTGCAGAGGAGAGAGAGGTTCAGGAAGGTGCATGGCTCACTTCTTTCTTTTATTTTGGCATATCTTCAATAAGGAAACCCCAGTAGTTTCTTTTTCTGGTGAGACAAAATAGCCGCAGTTGTGTCTTACCGCTGCTATAGACGGCTTCTTCCCGTCTCCCGCTGGAGGGTGTGTGACATCAGCTCCGAGGAAGATGATTGGCTGCTGGAAAACTGAAGGACTGAGGGCAAACGGGAAACACATCAGCTTAAGTACGACATTCATTTGACACAGAAACTACAAAAACACCATTGGTTGTCAAAGGTTTCAGTTTACACATTAATTAAATGCTTTTGAATACCCCAAGAATCAATATTATTAATGCCACAATCCCAACCAATCTATCAAATAACTTCAAACATTTCACATTCTGCTGCCGAATGTGTTTTGGGACAGAATTTATGTATTTCTAATTAAAAAGTTGGTCATTATCATTATAAACAAAGGCCATCATCATTTTAGCTGAGGTACATAACTTTAAATGCTCTAAAACCTTAATACTATTATTTTTAAGCACTGGGACACATCTTTACCGCTGGTGTGGGACGAGGATGTTGTTGATGCCTCCGAGTTTCACGTTGATTTTGAGGCAGAGGTTTGACAGAGTCTGAGGCGACGTCTTCACCACGTTTTTCACCTGAACGCACTGAGTGGCCATTCCCAGCAGCGTGTCCCCAACGCGCTTCACCTCCGCTGCGGACCACACAGGGGCACGGTAAGGGTTTTTGATCAAGGGAAGAACGTTCGAGACAAACAAATAGAGGCTGTTTGTACCAGACAAAAGCAACAACAGGAGACTTGAAGCCGTGTGTGAAATCGCGGTTAGCGTAAAAATATAATGTGGAAGCTTTTTATGCCAAATGCCCTTCCTTTAGTTAAGAAAATACTGGATACTGCACAGGGTTTCTACAGGTAGCAGCAGGTTCAAAGCCCTTTTCTAAAGATTTGTAACCAAGTTGAATACTAGTATGTAAAATGTGGATAAATTACAATAAACTACATAAAGAGCTGTTTTTGAGCAAATATTTATGCACAACTGAAAGCCATTTTAAAGAAAATTTCAGCAAAACCTGCAGTTGAACATGTTGGACCATACATTTTGTGTTTTCACTGAACGCATGGACCCCTCCTGGAACCGCCACCTTAACATGGTGGAGGGGTCTGAGAAACAGAATGATCCTGGGAGCTCTGTTGCCGGGGCTTCATGTCCCTGTAGGGTCTCCCATGGCAAACAGATCCCAGGTGACGGGTCAGACAAAGAGCGGTTCAGAAGCCCCTTATGAGAGACCAACAGGCCTGAGGATCGTGAGGCCGTCCTTCTGTGGACCCACCATCTGCAGGAGGAGCCATAAGGGGCTGGTGCAGTGTGATCCGGAAATGGACAAGTGGAAGAAGATGGATGGGTGGATTGAACGCATGGCGCAAATTAAGTTGAGCAGTGTCATTATTTTCAAAGAAACGTAGATTTGTTGCCTGTTAGATTAGGCTGTCCAAATGTTCACACAAATCATTAGCTCAAAAAGTAGCTGCTACAATCCCTGGGTTTACTTTTGTGTGTTTTACCATAGACTGGCGTTTTTCCCGGCAGGATGACGATGATGAGCTGCAGTCCGCCGTACGTGTTTTTGAGGTGCCTGAACATGGGCTCCACACTGTCGGCTCCCTGGGCGTATTTACAGAAACACGGCTGGCCCTGGATCGGCATCCCGGCGTCCTTCGAGATCTTCCTCAGCTGATCTGTGAAACTCCTGTCACGAAACGATGGGACAGAATGATAATGAATGCTTGTAAAAAGACTAGGGGTGGGAATCTCTGGGTACCTGACGAGTCGATATGATACATGATATGATATACATGACTCACGATGACGATAATCCATATATTGCACAAAAATAGCCTATGATTTTTTACCTTTTTTTAACATACAACATATTATTCAGTATTGATATTTGTGTTCATGTGCCTTGTTCCACTTTTTCTTAAATGAATAAGTGAATAAATGATCCCTGACATTGAAATAGGTCTATTGATCCGTCAGTGGCATCACTTCATTTACATTTAACCTTTTCACCCCCACATGAACCAAGCACATTATTTCTAGTTTGGCATTACCCAAATCTAAAAGCAAAACCGTGGCAAAAGAGCCACAAAAACGTGCCACAAAAACAACAATAACACAATATAAAAAGCGACAAAAACATACGGCTAAACAGTGACGAAAAAGCAACAAGAGAGATGAAAAAGTGACAAAAAGAAGCAACGAAAAGCGTCATACATGACAAAAAAGCGATTAAAAAAGACGAGAGCACAATAAAAAACACTTTTAAAAATGTAACAAAAACACAGCAAAAGAGCGACAAAAATGTGTCGGAAAAGCTACACTAAACACACACACAAAAAAGTGAAAAAAAAACTTGACTAAAGAGTGATAAAAAGCAACAAAACATCCACGAAAGAGCAACAAAAAAGTGACTTTCAAGCTTTCAAATGAGGCGTCACACTAAGGCTGTAAAAGCTCCTGTCCAGAAGCTTTTAGAATTGGGTAAAGCTGAACTGGGGAAAATGCGCTCGGGTAAAGTGGGGGTTAATAAGAAACCACAGTCATTTTTCCAAAAGAATAAATAAACCCAAACTCAACCGACTTCTTGATCACTGTTGGCCTCTAGTGAATGCCACCTCATTAATATGCATGACGTCATCAAAAGAATCGATATCAGAATAAAAAGTATTGGCATCACATCATCCTCATCCTCACCTCCACGCACAGCTTGGGTTCCGGATCCCAACTCCTGGAGAGAGGCTGGACTCTCCATTTTTCTGGAGTTGCCCGCGGGGAGAGGCGGCGGGCTGGGGTGGGTTTGCTCATATCCCCCCAGCTCAGCCGTCACGTGTTGGAGTTCACCCCGGTGGACGAGAGGGTCGCGTCCCTACGCCTTCGGGTCGGGGACAGGTCTCTCACCGTTGTCTCGGCCTACGGGCCCAACATCGGTGCAGAGTACCCGGCCTTCTTGGAGTCCCTGGGAGGGGTACTAGATAGTGCTCCGACTGGGGACTCCATTGTTCTACTGGGGGACTTCAACGCCCACGTGGGTAACGACAGTGAGACCTGGGAGGGAGTGATTGGGAGGAACGGCCTCCCCGATCTGAACCCGAGTGGTGTTCTGTTATTGGACTTCTGTGCTAGTCACGGTTTGTCCATAACGAACACCATGTTCGAGCACAAGGGTGTCCATAAGTGCACGTGGCACCAGGACACCCTAGGCAGGAGGTCGATGATCGACTTTGTAGTTGTGTCGTCTGACCTCCGGCCGCGTGTCTCGGACACTCGGGTGAAGAGAGGGGCGGAGCTGTCAACCGATCACCACCTGGTGGTGAGCTGGATCCGCTGGCAGGGGAGGAAGCCGGTCAGACCTGGCAGGCCCAAGCGTGTTGTGAGGGTCTGCTGGGAACGACTGGCGGATCCCTCTGTCAGTGGGGTCTTCAGCTCCCACCTCCGGAAGAGCTTCACCCAGATTCCGGGGGAGGCGGGGGACATGGAGTCCGAGTGGACTCTGTTCTCCTCCTCCATTGTTGATGCGGCTGCTCGTAGTTGTGGCCGTAAGGTCTCTGGTGCCTGTCGCGGCGGCAATCCCCGAACCCGGTGGTGGCGCCCGGAAGTAAGGGATGCCGTCAAGCTGAAGAAGGAGTCCTACCTGGCCTTGTTGTCTTGTGGGACTCCTGAGGCAGCTGAGAGGTACCGGCAGGCCAAGCGTGCTGCAGCTCGTGCGGTCGCAGAGGCAAAAACTCGGGTCTGGGGGGAGTTCGGGGAGGCCATGGAGGAAGACTATCGGTCGGCCTCGAAGAAATTCTGGCAAACCATCCGGCGCCTCAGGAGGGGGAAGCAGTGCTTCACCAACACTGTGTACAGTGCGGGTGGGGGGCTGCTGACCTCGACTGGGGATGTCGTCGGACGGTGGAAGGAGTACTTCGAGGACCTCCTCAATCCCGCCGTCACGTCTTCCGATGAGGAAGCAGAGGCTGGGGACTTGGAGGTGGGCTCGCCCATCACCGGGGCTGAAGTCACCGAGGTGGTGAGAAAGCTCCTCGGTGGCAAGGCTCCGGGGGTGGATGAGATTCGCCCTGAGTACCTTAAGTCTCTGGATGTTGTAGGACTGTCTTGGCTGACACGTCTCTGCAACATCGCGTGGCGGTCGGGGACAGTGCCCCTGGATTGGCAGACCGGGGTGGTGGTCCCTCTCTTTAAGAAGGGGGATCGGAGGGTGTGTTCCAATTACAGAGGAATCACCCTCCTTAGCCTCCCCGGTAAGGTCTATTCCGGGGTGCTGGAGAGGAGGATCCGGCCGATAGTTGAACCTCGGATTCAGGAGGAACAATGCGGTTTTCGTCCTGGTCGTGGCACACTGGACCAGCTCTATACCCTCCGTCGGGTGCTCGAGGGTTCGTGGGAGTTCGCCCAACCAGTCCACATGTGTTTTGTGGACTTGGAGAAAGCGTTCGACCGCGTCCCTCGTGGTGCCCTGTGGGGGGTGCTCCGGGAGTATGGGGTCCGGGGCCCTCTGCTAAGGGCTGTCCGTTCCCTGTATGACCGCAGCAGGAGCTTGGTTCGCATTGCCGGCAGTAAGTCAGACCTGTTCCCGGTGCGTGTTGGTCTCCGCCAGGGCTGCCCTTTGTCACCGGTTCTGTTCATTACTTTTATGGACAGAATTTCTCGGCGCAGCCAGGGGCCGGAGGGTGTCCGGTTTGGGAGCCTCAGAGTCTCATCTCTGCTGTTTGCAGATGATGTTGTTCTGTTGGCTTCAACAAACCAGGACCTTCAGCACGCACTGGGGCGGTTTGCAGCCGAGTGTGTAGCGGCCGGGATGAGGATCAGCACCTCCAAATCCGAGGCCATGGTTCTCCACCGGAAAAAGGTGGCTTCCCCTCTTCAGGTCGGTGGGGAGTCCTTGCCTCAAGTGGAGGAGTTCAAGTATCTCAGGGTCTTGTTCACGAGTGAGGGACGGATGGAGCGTGAGATCGACAGACGGATCGGTGCGGCGTCAGCAGTGATGCGGTCGCTGTATCGGTCTGTCGTGGTGAAGAGGGAGCTTAGTCGGAGGGCAAAGCTCTCGATTTACCGATCGATCTACGTTCCCACCCTCACCTATGGTCATGAGATTTGGGTAATGACCGAAAGGACAAGATCGCGAATACAAGCGGCCGAAATGAGTTTCCTTCGCAGGGTGGCTGGGCGCACCCTCCGAGATCGGGTGAGGAGCTCAGCTACCCGGGAGGAGCTCGGAGTAGAGTCGCTGCTCCTCCACGTCGAAAGGAGCCAGCTGAGGTGGCTCGGGCATCTGTTTCGGATGCCTCCTGGTCGCCTCCCGCGGGAGGTGTTCCAGGCATGTCCTAGTGGGACAAGGCCTCGTGGAAGACCCAGGACACGGTGGTGGGACTATGTCTCCGAGCTGGCCTGGTGTCGCCTCGGGGTCCCCCCAGAACAGCTGGAGGAAGTGTGTGTGGATCGGGAAGTTTGGGCATCTCTGCTGAGACTGCTGCCCCCGCGACCCGGCCCCGGATAAAGCGGAAGAAAATGGATGGATCATCCCGAAAAATAACACGATATATCGCAAAATCGATATATTGCCACACCCCTAAAAAAGACTTACGTTCTAAAATGTCTAAATACTTGTTCCCTCATCATAAACATGCTTGTAACTGTAAACATAGTGACTAAAAAAAGTACTGACTTGAGAATCTCCTCGCGACACTGGCGCTGCGTGGCGAAGCAGGCGATGGCCCACATCTTGATCTCGACCCCGGTGTGGAACTGTTTGCCCCTCATGTCCCACACGCCGTGACTGGGAGTGGCCACGGTGCGGTTCTGAAAACACAGCGTAGGTTGATCTGCTCAGATTCGCACCAACAGTAACTACACTAATATCAACAAACACATTTATAAACAGTGCAGTGTAGTTTTGTGTCTTCAAAGAATTGGACTCGCATAACTTTTCCTCATGAAGAGTTGCTTTTAAATCAAGTTAAGAGCAACACAATGCTTCATTCAGATATATATATATACTGTACATGTGGAATTGAAATGCATTTATGTTTATGCTGGATATGCAAAATATCTATATCAATAATAAATGAAAGATTATTGCAGCATGCGCATGCAAAGAGATCAATGCCAAATCCAGTTGCCAAAGAAGGATAAAAAGCTTATAAAAATAATAGGCAATAACAGAAATGATTGACAAATTTAGAGAAAATATACGTTATCGGTATCTTTTTGTTTATAGGAGAAATGCAGTCATTCAGGAAAAAAAATATTTGAATGAGACTCTGAAGTAAAATCTGTGAGGAATGTGTGGACAGTGGCTGTAGTGCACACAGAGACTGACAACATGCAAATGAAGCGTGATTAAAGGAAAGGTACCATAAAGGGTTCAGAGCTCACCCTGCCGCCATATTGCAGCATGGGGGCCGGCAGGACGCGGCCAGTGACCTGAGCCATCTCGTCCCGAACTCTGAACTGGAACTCCTGCACGAACGGGTCCGACTCGTAGTTCGCGCTGCGCACCTGAAAGACAGAGACAGAAAGGTTTTAGGTGTGACACGGAAATCCTTTCATTGTCGTAAAAAATGTAACATAATGATGCTTAAATGAAGAATCAGTAACACAGATTTAGATCAACTATCCAACTATATACTACAAATATCCACTGTATTCCTACACCCATGAGCCTTTGCGTGAAAGATGGGGGGAGATTTCCGATATGACCGTGGCCACTTTTTGTTTGCATGGAGAACGTTCACTCTAATCCACTTTTTATGAGCTTTAGAGATGTAGTCCATGTGGGAACACGAGCTGTCACAGCTGAGACTAAACCACAAGCCGTGATTAGCTGCTCACAATAAACCTTTGACTGAAAATCGCTCCATAAAAGAGTTTTCTGACCCGTGGGCGTGTTGGCCAAGTTGTCTCCCCTTAACCTCTGTGGATATTTCTAATTCTGCGATCTTTCACAAAGACTTTACTCAGATGTGGCACTTTAGGCTTAGAGAATGGATTGTCAGCATAAAAACTTTATGTTTCGTGTTGATTGGTCAAATATCCGTGGAGATCTTCACATTTTCAGATCAAACTGAGCTACAGTCTGTTTACGAAGCTCATTACATACGCCGCATTTACGCGGAAAAAGGCCATATCTGTTTGATTAGGGCAACGGTTTTGCACAAAAACAACCAGAAAAAAGTTGGAATGCTCTTTGTAAAACTAAGAAATTTAAAATGCAATTTATTCAGACCAAGCTCAGCTTGTGTCGCCTCACGGGGCTCGACTCATATCACTCATACAGGGTGAGCAGGTCTGTCAGTCGTATGTTAACAGTGTTTGGGCTTAGGCTTTCTTCATAATTATGTGTGTGTGCTTTTATGTGTTTTTTAAATTCAGCTGCCAACATCGAAACGTGTTCCACAGCTGCGCGAGGACATCTTTTCAAATGTTACGGAGGCTGATCGTTTAGAAATAATCTTGAAATGTTGAAATAAACCGCTTTGTGAAACGAAAACTCACCCGGGAAACCAATGTAAACCAATGGCTCAGCACAACTTCCGGCATCTGACCGGAAATTCTCCCCATCCTTGTTTCTACATGAGCCGCCCCAGGAACAAGGTGGATAAAGTAATGACGAAACTAGATCTAATGCATGGACATTTGATGGTGGTTATGAGAGAAGGTATGAGAGAGGCTTTCTACCGAGTGCAGAGTTTAAACATGTGCCCCACACCTTTATTTAGGCTTGGAACCTTTAAACCAGCTCTTTCCCCGCAGTAAAATGTATGTTTTTGAGGTTGTAATTATGAAACTTGTAAAAAAAAAAGCACCATCTCTCACAATGTGCCAATTCATGAAGGTCGTATTTGACTCTTAGGATTTGGGCACCCCTGCCGTAATGCCTTTATGGCCCATAAAGTTTTCTTTCAATCATTAATACACTGACCCCAAAAAAAGCTCACATGCCAATATTTAGTTGTAGCGCCTTGAGCTTTGCATACATTCACTGTGGCGTTGTTTCAATAAGCTTGTGAAAAGATCCAGTGTTGCATTAATTTTTCATCAAGATCTTGTATTCATGAAGGGAAAGTGTGACCAGTCTTCTCCAGCACATCTCAAAGATTCTCACTGGGGTAAAGATCTGGAATCTGAGGCCTATGTGTCTCATGCTCCCTGAATCACTCTTCCAATGTGAGCCCGATGAATCCTGGCATTGTCATCATGGAAAATGCCTGTGCCATCAGGGAAGAAGAACTCCATTCATACTGTACCTGGTCATTCAGGATGTTCAGGTAGCCATTGCTGAACCTTTCCAAAACTGCAGCATCTCCAGATAATCTTACACTTTATTGGCTGGGTCGTGTAGCAGCACAAATTTATGAACGAAGCAAAGTTTAAAACCGGACTAAGACCGGGATTAAGCAACGCCAAACTACAAAATTGAACTATCAACTAGGGCAGGGCGATATGGCCAAAAATGTGTATCAAGGTATGAAAAAGAACTATCACGATAACGATTTATTTGGCGGTATTATTTACACCTGGCAAAATACATAAAAATCAAAGCCTTTAGCTGATGGGGAAAATTCAATTACAGCTATTTTATTCTCTTTATTCATCTAAATTCACCTAAATCTCTACCTCCATCTGGAAAAACACAGAAGATAAGATCAAATAATATTGCTACAATTATTTGGGCCTTCATCTCCATAACAGTAAAATGCTCCTGTAAGTTCACCTGCCTCTGTGCAGTTTACTTGTGTTTTTACTGTCAGACAATAATGTGTTTAGGACACGTGTTTGCCAGAAATATGAGTTAAATTAAATATAACTTTCAAAGGATTCACTATATCTCCTGTTCGCGTCTCTCTCCTGATCCCTGACGCGCGCCCATACACACACACAGGAGGGAAAGAAAGAAAGAGGGCGGGGAAAGTGCGTATATGAGCTTGTCCTGAGACTTACGAGAGCACTTGTGATGAGAAGGATATCATTAGCCTTTAACCGTGTTTGCAACATGGTTTTCTTCCTAGCGAGCTAGGTGATGCTACAACTCTCCGGAGTTCATCCAGGACGCAAATCCTTTCCTCGTAAATATGAGCGAAAAAAGCAGCAAACTTCCTTCATATCATTAGATTCTTTAGGCGCTGCCCCTGAAACCCCCACAGTCATGTTTATGCTGCTGCTTCGAGTGACTCGGAGCAGCATCTCCGTGTGGTTCTGACATGAGCTACGCATGCAAATGATCTCATCTACCGCGGTATGAAAGTATACACCGGTGTGCAAAATCTATACCGGTATTACCGTGCACGGTATGATATGGACCAACCCCTACTGCCAACCTTACGAGTTACAAGACAAACCGCTTCACCATCTGAGCAACTGTCGCCCCAAAACTCAGCCACATGTCGTGCAGTTTTAGCTCTTTTGTCCGTGTGGATTACGAGACACTAACCAGTCGGCTGATCTCCTCCTGTCGGTCCGGAGCGGAGCGAGCCGTGGCTTTGATCATGGTGGAGGTCTGGTTATCCGTGAGCTTCTTTATGCAGCGCTGACCAGGCACAATGTTACACACCTGCAGCACAAGGGGAACAGAAGGAAAAGGCTCCATAAATAAAGACTAAACCATCAAACGCCATTGTTTCCATGTGTCCTCACCTCCAGGGGCAGATAGGTGTGCTTCTGCTCCTGCCCCACCTGCAGACAGGGCAGGTGCGGGAACTTCAGCTGCAGACTGTACTTCTCTCTGAAATACTGCGCCACCGTTCGCTCCACCGTCTGACCGTTCTCCAGCTGCAAAGGAAACCTGCAAGAAAAGAAAAGATTAAGCACCATATATGATACAATCTCTAAAGCTGTTGTCAACCAAACATAAATGGCATAAATCTAAATGTTTATCCAGAACCGATCCAAATGACTTTTAATAAAGAACTGCAAATGCATTATCACTTACGTCTGGAGGCTGGCTGGTCGTCGTGTCACGTTGCAAACTCTGTATTTTCTTCTCATCGTTCCACAGTGTGTTACTTCGACTTTTAGACCTGAAAACGTCAAAACATTACATTATTTGTGATCAACAGAGAAATTCTACCAGATTCATTTTAAGCGTTTCCTAAAATGACCTGCGCCACTTAATGAGCAGCGGCAAAAGGATCCCAAAATAAACCAGGCGGACATAAAAAGCCCTTTCATCTAAAAATAGCAGCACAGACTGTGGTTTGCCTCCAGGGGAGAGAGAGGAGACGAGGGAGTGTAATCCTCACACTCTGTACCTTTGATCTCTTTGGTGAACTTGACGCGGTGAGAGTCGGTGAGCGGCCGCGGCTGCTCGTCGATGTTGTGGATGTCCAGAACTTCACACATGAACTGGATCACGGGCTGTGCTTTGTAAAACGCTGTGGCCGAGACTAGAAATAACACAAAAAGCATTTCATCTTAATCCTCAGCCCTGTTGGATGGGTTTAGCATTCCAGTGTAAATCTGGAAACATGATGGCAGAGTGGTTAACACAAACAGAGCTCAAGACTGACATTTTGGGTTTGTGCAGCTGATTGCATCATTTAGGTCAGGGATGCCCAAAAAAGTGCGATGTCACATAACTGCAAATAACAATACCTACTTTATTTTTTTGGTTTTCAGTAACCTACAACAAACCTACAACAAATGTTAACTAGGCTAGGTTTAGTAGAACAAAATCAACAATTGCTGCAATATAGTGCAAAATGTAAACAACACCACCACCACCTGTATCTCCAGTACCTACAGTGACTTTACCCTATTCATTTAACACAAAGAAAATACCATATTCGATCATTTTGAAAGTGTCAGTTCAGCATCAAGTCAATTTTTAACCCGTACCTTTGTTGATGTCAACAACCTTTGCAATAAAAGCTGGAAAACTAGGAAAATTGACCCAGACACCACAACGTTTCCTTAACTTTGCGAAAGGAGTGAAACAGCGCCCCCAATTTGACGCTGGTGGCCAAACGGTGTACTGCATCCATATTTACCATTGAGTATGAATGCAAGAGAGCTGGTTTAACCATATTCGGCGCAAAAGTAGGTCACTCTCTGGGCCAATTTTGGAACGGTACACACTTAAGAAACGCACTGCAATATAATCAGAGCGTAGTATCTGTGCTTTGAAGGATCTTCTGCACTTCTTTCAGCCAATGATCTTTTGCATCTTTGTCCAGTGCCGACTTTACTTTTGTTTCTACGTTGTGTGGGAGTTGAATTGGATGCACTCTGGAGCCCAGGCAAACATGTAGTATGCTCGTATTTGTCTGATCTTAAGTGAATTAGGATCAAAATAAGCGTCTGTGTGAATGATCATGTTTTTAGGCAGCACGTGATCTTTATCAAGTTGGTGACGGGATGTGAGTGAACCAGCTCCTCACCATCGATGTTGAGCATCATCTTCCACATTGCGGGGCGGACCGACTGGTGGAAGCCGAACCACACCTCCCGGCCTCCTCCGAGCGGGTGGTCGTAGCCCTCCGGAGACGAGAAGAAGGACCGGCCCACAGGGGTGTATCTGAGAGAGAGGAGAGAGATTTCTAAGTAAACACCAAGTTACAAGAGATTGTTTAATACATGTAAAAAATATCATGTTCTTTTTTCGTTTTTCCCTCTACTTTCTTCCCATGTATAAAACCTACAAACCCTCTACGACATACAACTGATTCTTGTATTATATCGGCAGTTAATAATTAAAACGTAGCAGGATTTTCTCTGTAAGTCATCATTGTCCGTCTGCTTCACCACAGTCAAATAACAACCAAAGTGAGATGCAAAGTCTGATCAACCACACTGTATTTGAGAAGCCCATTGAACCAAACTCCAAAACGCTAAGATGTTAAATGTTTCTGTGTAAACAAGACGGGCTGGAGAAGGACAGTAGGCTCAGGATGTCTCCATCATTTCCTGGGCGACTTGGATCAGATTTCTGAAACACATCAACAGGAAATACTCCACTCGTGCCTCATTTAGAGACAGTTTCACAGCGTTTTGAAGAGACTGTGAAGTGTGAATTGTAGATACATGTTCTTAAAATGTAGTGAGCATAAAAAAAGTAAGATCAGGTAGGAACTAATCAAGTGTGGCTGAAATATAAAACCTTTGAATTAACTTTTTGCAGGATCTAAAAGCTCCCAGACAAAGCCTCCAGAGCCAGTCTTTAGATTGTTACAAAAATGACTGTGGGACGTATTTCCATGTAAATAAAGTGTGTCCTCACTTCATGGAGGGCAGGTGTCGCAGCACCACGTCCACGGCGTGCACTGGGTTGGTGCTGATCGGTTTGTCCAGGTCCAGCGGCTCGGGAACAGCGCGCCCCGTCAGGACCTCGTGCAGCATGTGCCAGCTCACCAGAGACACGAACCGCATGGTCACTTTAAACGGACGGTCTTTACCCCCCTCCCCGGGCAGGGTCACATCCAAGTCCACCTGAGGACAAGAGAGGATAGTATTTATTAATTGTTAAAGTCAACAGTGTTTTTTGATATAGCAATGATACAAAACAGTGGTCATTAGAGAACAGAATGTAGCATTAAAGACTGGCGTTTTTGACCTGTTCTTCTGACCTAAGCACAAAGAGCAAAGCAGTCGACGACAGCCACAGATAAGTGGATGAGAGAGTGGTCTCTGTCAGGACTAAACACAGTGAGGGTGTGTTTCAGGTTTTTTTTCTATCAATCAGGGACAATGCAATCAGCATAGTTACAACAGCAGGGGTAGGTAATGCCAGGCTCGGGGGCCAAAACCGGCCCTCCATCCGAACCTGTGGCCCTCAAGATGATTTTTGAGAATTATTATCACACAAACCAGAGATCAAATGCCTGTTAAAATCTTGTGAAATTCTTAGCAGAACACCCATTTAGGCATATATGATGTACAACAGTGGCATTTGTACAAAGTGATGCTTTACTTCCACCTATAATTGGAGGGTCCGGCCCTTGGTCTTTTGATGATGAAGAAAATCAGCCCTTGAGCAAACATGCCTATACCCTGATATAGAGCTTATAGCCAGATCTAATTTTCAACTCGTGTCCCTGGTTTCTACACACTTTATAATTCATGAAAGAGACTGGAGTTGGCCATTTTATACTCACCACTGCCACCTCAGCTCATCTGTGTAACTGCAGTGTCTATATTAAGCCCGTGATGGCACTTTGGACCCAAAGTAAGAACTTTTTGAGTGACAGTGCAGGATTTTAGAGGCAGTTGTGGTGAACAGGTCTGGGCTCATTCTACACATTAGGACATGGCTGGAACATGTAGGGGGAGGAAAATACTTAATTTTGACATTTTTAAACACCGTATAGTCCCTGCAATAATGAAATACTACATTCCACTAAAATTCCTAGAAAACTCACTCAAACCTTTTCAATCACACCCACACAGTGCAACACAAAGTCTCTACCAAACATTCTTTCTTCTACACTCACAGACTCAGTGCCATTTACAAATAACTACATTCATGCCGCTAAAATCTGGAAAAATCTTCCTGAAAATGTGAGACAGGCCTCAACTCTTAACTCTTAAACAGTTCTATTTGGCTGCATAATATGACAACTGCTGTTTAATCTCCAAAGTTTTGTATTTAACTAATTAATTATTACATTTATGTTTATCTGTCTTCCTTTACTTTTATGTTGCTGTAAAGGACTTTGACTCTTCATCTGTATAAATTGTGTGCGTATAACAAGGGCCAAAACGGTAACGGTGTCCGAGTCTGGGCACCTCTCAAACCTGTGGGCTGTTCCCGGCGTGCGGTGCTCAGTATCTTTGGTTCATGTGGTTCTTACCCCGCTGGTGGCGACGGGCAGCGGCTTTGCGGTGTACATGCTTCTCTTCCCATCGTAAACGGGCAAACGGTCCCCAAAAATCGTCACCTTGAAATGTTGAACCATGGAGTCCACCACCTCCCTGTGACACAAAGCAAAAAGACCAAACTCAACACACACACGCTGACGACACTTTCAATGCAGTTTTTAAAAGGCAAACTTAAAAAAAACGGAGCGTCATAGAGTCACGGTTTTGTTACCTGTTGACCCTGCGCGGGCACTTGTCGGGTTTGATGTCCACTTCATAAAGATACACGTCGATTTTGGGGATCTCCACCTGGAAGCAGTTGGCCAGGAGCCGGATGGGTTTCCCGACGGTGCCATAGCCAGGTCGCCGCGGCAACGAAAACAGGGACTGGGCTCCTACGGGAACACACAAGGCACAAAAATAAGTCTAGTGCACTGACTGGGGTGTTGGAATCAATATATCTTGAACATAACAACAACATTGTCAGCGTTTGATCGTTTACATCAGGGGAACTAAGTCATGAATGAACTAAGGCCCCACACAAAAGTAGTGGAAAATTCTGAAAAAATAAAGGCACAATCAACACTAACAATCTTGGGAGAAACTGAGGAAGGAAGTGGGCACAGTCGACTAAAAGATGTTCAGGTTCGTTACAATCTGTTTCCTACTGAATAAAAAAAAACTGTCCTGCGTGTGTGTGATAGTGGTCGTCGTTTCAAAGGTTATGGAGTTTGGTGACATTTTGTTCTGTTGACGAGCATGGCCTTTGCAGACGGGACGAGGTGTGGGCGTTTGCACCGACGCCAATGCGCCATCGGTTCTTCACAAATGCCAAACTCGCAAGAAGGTTTCAGATTTGAGAAGAGTTGGCCGCCAAATAGAAGACAGACAAAATATATTGAGGAATTATCGTTATTGCAGAGTAAGAGACTCAAAATCGTAATCGCAGGAAGTCAATATTGTGGCTTAAGCAAAACTATGCAAACATTCCCTTTTAGCCAAAATATTTCCAGTCCAAATTAATACTTTGTAATGTCATTATAATACCTAACTTTATTTCTAAAGCCACAATGCTACAATTTCCAGACACTCAATCCAACAGAGGAATGAAGGAAAATCTCAATATTCAAAAGCTAATTGGAAACTACTTTTGAGCAGACAAATGACATCCAATTTCAGCCAAAACTGCAGTTGAATAAGTTTTGGACCATATCTTTTGTTAGTTTTAGTGACTTTTAGTGAGTTTGTTTGAGCAGCATTAAAACAGGAAAAGGAGTGAGTTTGCACACTTTTGTACTTTCAATTTAATCAAACTTATGCAGTAAAAATTGTCAAGCAAAGTCATTATTTTCCAATATAGTTCAATTTAATGCCAGTCAGAATCCAGTTTAATGTTTTTAATGACATTTAAAGCAGAACTAAGTAACTCCTGCCCCTAGAGGCCATAAACGCCACTGCAGGTGTCGTAGCAAGTTACGTTTTTTTACTAATTTATTGTCTGTGAGAGTAAATACTACGCTGACAGAAAAGACAAAGAGAGAGAGGGATATTGTCCATCCAATTACACAATGGAGATATATTTTTTCACTCAAACTAGGCTGTAAATACTGTTTAAGTAGCGCTAGCCCGCAGTTAGCTTTGCCCGTTAGCCTGCTAGCTTCTTCTTTGTGGTTCTATTAGCGTGTATTGGCGACTCCGACCCGGTGCAGGGAAAGCTGCAAGTGTGGTTTTCTGGCCAGAGACACCAGGGGGAGATTAAAGACCTCCCCAATCATCCCATTAACACTTGTATTACCCCCAGAGGGACAACGAAAAGGATTTATAAAGGTAAACAAGCTACTTAGTACTGCTTTAAGGCATTCATTTTGGCACAATTAATCTAATAATGATGACCAAGTGCTTTTCAATGCCCCACGGAAAACCTCTTTTCCTAATCTAGCTAAATTTTAGTCTAGTTTTGGTCCCGATTTAGTTTTTTAGTTTTTTTGCCTTGATTCACTCAGAAACTGATTCACAAAGCCTCACTAACTCATACAACTACATTTCAGGCCTGTCGCTGGCCCACACAGGGGGAGCCTCCGATCCAGTCTCCAGACCTGATCCAGTCCTGGTCGAGATTCTCCGTGTGAACAGTCCCTGAGGCTGTTTCCATAGAGACAGGGCCAGGTGGGAGCTCAGAACAAACATAAAAAACATGCGGAACTGTAACAACACCTTTAATGCTGTCAATTTGGTGCTCCTCGTTTCAATTATGAACTTCTATTGCCCTGAATTCAAATATCATTTATAATCCGTCTTGTTACAGGACACAGCATCTCCTCATAGCCCTCTTTTCACGGCTCTCCCCCCATCAATTTAGAACCAGGTCAAAACCCAAACGACTGTGAAATATTATTCCGTGTTTGTGATTGCACAAACTTTATTTAAAGCCACTCGGCAGAACATTCAAGGTTGTGCCTCTCTATATCAGACGACAAACATGACAGCGATACTGAACAGGCTTCTGGTGATCAGTTAGAGCTACAATGCCATTATTGCAATAAAAATAAAGCTGGTGATGTCCCGCTCTCAGCAAAGTTACGAGTCAAGTCTTAGGAGAAGCAAGCTCAAGTTTTTAGAGGTATTACTTTTCACCAATAGAAACATCTGCATTTTTCATGAATGAATGAATAATCTTTATTCGGACCATAAACAAAACAGGATGGGATGGTGCTATGTGATATGGGCAGCTCCAACAGCTGCCCCCATGACCCGGAAACGGACAAGTGGAAGAAAATAAATGGATGGATGGATGGATGGATGGATAAACAAAACATAAAAACACAAACTCATACGAACTCAAAATACAACCTGCCATGATTGTGGCAGTTGTGAGCTCAGTTTCAGACGTGCAACTCAATACATTTACATCTTAGTACAAACAATTTTGTTTTACCTTTTGCACCTTTGAGATTAGGCTGTCCGAAAAGGAGTGGGGGGAAGTAAACACTTATTTAGTCCCACCCCTTTTAAGTTCTGTCAGTCTCTTTTCCTATTTACTTTGAAATAGATTCCTGTATCTATTCTATCTTTTTCATTTAACTGGGTGAAATGCGCAGTTGGTCCAGAGGTTTAAGAAAGAATTCCGGCCTTTTTTCCGAGAATTCCCGGCTGCTCGTGCTGGTGACAGACAAAACTAAACTCTAAAAGATGATTATTGGGAGCACAGGGGTCCATTTCTGTGAACCAGTTTGAGCCGTCACCCCCAACAACATCAATAACAAGCACACGCTCTGGCTCTGACACACAAACGCCGGCCCTCGGCTACAATCGACTGCTGTCCTGAGCACGCGCCATCGACCGCCGATTAACTCTGCTCCTTCCACAGCGGCGGTTAACGGGCGGGTTTGAGAGGCCCGGGTCACTATGGAGCCGCGGGGTTTCAGATGACACCAGACAACGCTCTTTAGACGTGGAGTGTGTCATTTAGGTTCGAGCAGGCATACGGTATGTGAATTATAAATCTGCTGAGTTTGTGGATAATAATACCCAAAATGTTTCTTTAATCTACTATTTGGTCGCGTCAAAGAACAATTACTAGTTGATATCAAAGTACAATGCATTAGATATGTCCATTGTTTATGTTGTAATCATGGACCAAGTGGTGTCCAAACGGTACTTGGTTGATTGTACCACTATGTGAACAATACTTTTTGCAGTACCTACACTACAATAGGCCTTATCCAGATTCTACAACAAAAGAATAAAAAGACAAAGTTCAGAAATTCTATAAAAACAATTTTCGTTTTTTCAATTATTCAAGCAAGTCTGTCTCAGTGTCCACCAGGCTCTAAAACTAAGCATTACAAGAATCAAATTGTTTTGAATACTTTTTTAAGAGGCCGACCAATATATTGGGCCGATATTTGGGGATTTTATAATATCGGCAATCGGCCGATCTAGGGCCAAAAAAAGCTGATATTTCCGGCACCGAATACGATAGAGACTTCCCGTTTTTTTGCATTGGAAAGAGCAAAGTCCGGGCTTTAAAATGAGTCCTCCCACAACTCCCAGGCCTCAGGGGAGGTGAAAAACATCGCAGTGAAAATTGGTTAGCTTCAAATTTATTAAAACACAAGTTTCACTAAACCTTTGTCAATATGGACAACATGCTGCATGTCATTTTGAAGTGCAGAATCTGGAGAATTCCATCGCTGAGTTAGTTTTAACCACTATTGTATCTTTGATCGCCGCGCAAAATTGCAGCTTGTAACAATATGCTAATGCTAATGAAAGCTAGTCAAAGCTGGGACAGAAACTATGATTGAATCACCTTAAGTAATGAAATAAAATCGGCCGGTGCTGGAGCGGCCAAGTATTTGTTTTTAGATGATTATAGAGACCAGACATCTGGAAGAAATCGCCCCAAAAAAATCGGCATCGGTCAATTATCTTCCCAACATATCAGCATCGGCCTTAGAAAAACCCATATCGGTCGACCGCTACTTTTTTATATTATACCAGTTGTACCCTAAAGTGAGTAAGTCTAAATGCTTTACAAATTCAATAGATTGTGTATAATTGACCGCCCGAGTCTGAAATTTGAGGCAACATGAGTATTAAAAAATCCTATTTTTCTTAAGTCCCTGCCTTCGCGGATTTCAGAAAGTAATCAAAAACCCCGGGGAACCACTTTGACCAATGAGACGAGCTTTTCCTGTGAACCATCAGGTCCAATCAGGAGGGGAGGGAGCATGATCATTTACTTTTGAAAATTCTGTTCCTGCTCTCCTCATTTTCAAACTAGGGGTGGCTTTCTAGTCCATGAGGGGAGGAATTTGATTGTTTATTTAAAAAATTCCCTCTATCCCTCCTCACTTTGCAAACTTACAGAGATCACTTTAACGCAACCATAGACAACCAAAAATCAGCTTTTCATTCTCTCTGCAGATTCTGCGTTCACACTTGTTGGTTTGAGGACTCAGTGATCCTATTAGTTTGGTCTGGAAGCACTTGTCCGCACCCGTTTCAGGTTCAGCCCATTCACAAACTGCACAGAAATTAAAGTGGACTTTTTCTGTAATGCACCAGGGTTTGCTTAAAGTGAACCAAAAAAATATACAAACACAATCGTAACTGTGCGTGACTCTACCGTACAGCTTGTGACTAACACCCTATAATGATGTTCAACCATTACGTCGATGAAACATAATTATCACTCCTTTCTATTTCACTCAGTGTGTGATATCATGACCACTCAATCATTTGTTTTGTATAGCCAATATCGCAACAGGAGTTTCCTCACAGGACTGCACAAACACTAAAACAATGAAACAGTAAGCAAGGCAATGTAAAGTTCAGGCAAATGAAGCATCCAGGCAAACAATGTCCAAATAAGCAGCAGGTGGCGAGGAGTCTCATGGGCTTCCCCTGTCTTTAGACTTTCCTACACGGCAAAGAAAACCTCAAAAACCCAGAGGTCCACATGTTAGAATCTGGCCCTCACCTCCAGCTGACGGTGTAGCAGCTGCGTTTGACAGCTACAACCACCTCAGTGACGTAGACAAAGGAGAGGAAACAAGTGGGACTGGTTTGAAAAGGTTGTGGAGGGACCCAGCGCGAGTCCGGTTAGATACATAAAACAGGACAGTTTGGAAAAGCAAATGAATGAATACACTACACTAGAGTAGTAATAAGGAGTCACTAAATGTCACGTTTGTTTGACCTTTGTTTGTGATTCGAATGTCAAACACAGTATACCGAAATAGTGAGAAATTTAGAGGCAGAAAAACATAAAATATTACTAAAAGAAGCCGTGATTAAACAGACTTATTTTAACTAGTGGTCCTTGAGATTATTTTCACAGTGTATTGACTAACATTGAAGAAAATCTGCTTTACACAGGACTTTGAAAGCTTGAAACTGAGTTCAAAAAGCTGTCAAAATATAACTGCACCAAGTAACACTTCATAAAACAGTCGACCCACCAGGTCTAGATAAAAATTAAACCAGGACTAAACTAGGTCAAATTGGACCTAAACTGAATTGCATTGAGAAACACCAAATGAAACGTATTACTAAAGCATTAAAGGGGCTAGATGAGCGTTGGCCATTTTATACTCACTACTGCGACCCCAGGCCATACGTGTAACTGCACCTTCTTCATTAAAAGGAACAGCCCACCGTTTTTCCATACTGAGATATGTTCTTACCTGAGCTTAGACGAGTTGATACGCACCTGTCTGGTCTTTGTGCCCGTGGAAGAGCTTGGTCACTTCTAACTTCACCCCATTCGGAGCCGCAGGAATACATTGGGAGAGGCCAAATGCAAAAAACATCTTTGGTCGTTTTGCATGACTGAGGGCACGCACAAAGACCAGACAGGAACGCATCAACTCGTCTAAGCTCAGGTAAGAACATATCTCAGTATGGAAAAGCGATGGCCTGTTCCTTTAAGCTCGTGCATGACGCCAATTCAGACCCGGAGTAACAACTTTTTGAGTGACAGTGCAGGATTTTAGAGGCAGTTGTGGTGAAAAGGTGTGGGCTCTGGAACTACATAATTTTAACATGTTTAAACTCCACATAGTCCCTTTAAGAAAATGTTATTTTATTAACATGAATAAAGTCCAGAGTTGCACTTGAAGAAGCTGAAGTACCACAGTTTGAGAGCCACTGGCCTAGGAGTAAAACAAAGCCGGCAAGAAGACTGTGTTCTGTTTGAGAGCTGCATCCAAC
Organism: Gobius niger; assembly: GCF_951799975.1. NCBI lineage: Eukaryota > Metazoa > Chordata > Actinopteri > Gobiiformes > Gobiidae > Gobius > Gobius niger. Next base: position 22,767,456 of record NC_136865.1, on the reverse strand, counting down.
AACCATCCAATGAATGACAATGCCACTACACATACTCAACACTACTACTACTTCCAGGCGAGACTGCACTATACTTTCAATGGTATACTTTCACACCAAAAAATACCACGCATAACTACAGTATAATCTCATTTAGTATAATCTTACGCTACAAATTCCAACAGCTACAACCGAGAGGCAGCAGCAGCGACCACTAGCACTGAAAATAACCCAACACCTGAACGCCAAATTAGGTTAGGTAAAGCAACATGGCCGTGGAGTGAGTATGGGCTCCCACCTGTTGTTCCGACGTCCATTCATGAGGGTCTGTGTCCGGAAGACCCGGCTCTGATCGAGTAATTCTCCCCCTTGGAGGTGTACAAACTCCTTCGGCGGCGACTCGAAGCTCCCACGCTCCCCGGGAATCCTGCCCCCCTTGTCGGGCTCGCAGAGTTCAGACGAGTCGGTCCGCTTGGAGCAACTACGAGCTCCAAAGTTGTCAAAAATGTCACCGGTTCCGCTTTAAAACAACTTATCTAATGTATCTGCGGAAACAGGGGGAGTGAATATTACGTTATTGTGGTTTCTGGCACTAAAGTCAACCAAAACTGGAGTTGTCAGTGACATTTTTGCCTGGCTCACGTAAATGTTTGGCATTTCGTCCGGGGCGGGTCTAAAGTCAAAAACTACTACCACTTCAAAAAACTACGTGAAATGACACACAACTAAACCAGACCTGCTCCTAGTTAAAACACTTCCATGTTTCTATAGTTTCTAAATATGGGGTAACTTATTTATTGAAAAATAGTTTTAACGGTTTAGTTATAACAAACACGAACCCCACGTTTGTCAAAGGAATAACTTTAACTAAGCATATCCCAGTTTCTAAAGATAAGCTGGACCCGTTTATCATTTAATATCTCATGTCTAGTATCATGATCAGCACAAATATAATAAAAATCATCAAGGCACACAAAAGTATCAGTGGTAACGTCCCTCCACGCTAAACCGTCCCCACTTGAACGAAATGCCAAACATTTAGGAAGTCCCTGATAGCATTAGCGGCTAACAGTCGGTTAGCTTCAGGCGACGAATGCGAACGAGCGCCGAAATGTCATCTCACAATTCAACACGGTATTGGAAACTTACCTCTTCGCGTCCGATGTTTGCGGTCCTGGGTATAAAAAAACGGGGCGATCGATGTTGTCTTTACCATATGTGGGGTTCTCCAGCCCCGGTGCCCTGCTCGGTGTCGGCGACAAACCGGTGTGAAATGTCTCTTCTTCGTCTGTCAAGTTACAAAAGCCGCACCGGAGGCGCCTTTTCACAATAAAAGCCTCAAAGCAAAACGACCAAAAAAAAAAAAAAAACATCCCAGGAACTCCAGGAATGTGCTACTGGGTAATGAGGAGGAAGAAAAACATGTCAACAAAATAACTCAGTTGGTTAGTATGTGTTGTAACCTGTTGTGACACGTTCAAGTTTCTTATTTCACTCAATGTAATTTAATAAGGTGTTTATTACGGGCTGCAAAATAGGCACTGACAGGGGCCACTAAAGGACACATACATATCTCTCAAAGTAAAGCTGGGAGAAGAAAATACAGAAGTCTCATCATAAACATACATTTACAGCTGGCATACCTGTAGGCCAATCACATTGTTCATATAATTGTATATTAGTGGTTTCTATGCTGTGGTACAGGTAGGCCTATACACCCCTTTATTCTTAAAGGAATAGTTCACCGTTTTTCCTTACTGAGATATGTTCTTACCTGAGTTTAGACGAGTTGATACGTACCTGTCTGGTCATTGTGCGTGCCCTCAGTCACGCAATAAGACCAAAGATGTTAGCATTTGGCCTCTCCCAATGCATTCCTATAGCTCCAAACTGGGTGAAGTTGGAAGCGACCACTCTCTTCCACAGGCACAAAGACCAGACAGGTTTGTATCAACACGTCTAAGCTCAAGTAAGAACATATCACAGTATGGAAGAACTGTGTGCCCTCAGTCACGCAAAAAGAAGAAGATTTTTTTTACCATTTGGCCTCTCCCAATGCATTCCTATAGCTCCAAACGGGATGAAGCTAGAACTAACCAAGCTTTTCCACAGGCACGCACACAGACCAGACATTTACGTATCAACTCGTCTAAGTTTATGTAAGAACATATCTCAGTATGGAAAAACGGTGAACTATTGAAAACACATATTGAAAACATCGATGAGATGTTTCCCACTCACTGATGGAGACATGTTTAGGCTCATAAGACACATTGTGCCCATCTAATGTTTTATGGTGGTCTCTTTAGTCACCTTGGATGCATTTGGGCCCCTGGCATGTCTATATAAAAGCTACTCTATTTTGGATAAGACATGAATACCATGTTTATATGTTATATTGCGTTAACGTGTAATTTTATATGTGTAAATCATTTGCATCAGTCCGCTGTATATATTAGTGATTTTGGGGTATGACTTTTTGTTGTGATGTTTTCTAACTTGACAGACTCTTAACACCGAGGGAAACCCTTTAGGAAATGCCGACTACGTCATTTCCCTTTTATTTTTTTCTGAATTGAGTACGTCATGTTTTAATAATAAATTGACGTATCGAGCGCTTCTGTGTGTCACACAAAGTTCGTCTTTGTAACAGTGGAAAATATTAAAATATGACGTGGACTGAAGTGAACAAAGAACCATTTCACTGAACGAGTGTTGAACATGTTCAGACTCCGCTCTGTAGATGTCTCCATAGACACACGTTTTATCACAACAAAATACACTGGCCAAAGAAGAAAATGATCAGGAAATGAAGCATTGAATGGAGAATCACCACAGTTTTATGAACAAAGTAGAAGGACCTGCTCACAGCAACAAGGTGTGTTTGATTTTCTTGAAAAGCATCATGTGTGATTGTGCTGCTCAGATTATAGAATTGAAATAACAACTTATAAACAGACACAGATGTGCTTTAAATTTTGATAATGGCCATGCTCAAAGTAAAGTTAATGGTCTATCTACTATCTGGTGGAAGTAAGAATATCTCAAATTACTCTCGAGCAATATGTACTACTTAATAACAAATAACAGCAGTCTATTATGACATAAGTAGACAGCTATTGCACTTGGAAAATATGGGTATCAAGTGAGAAACAAGAAACGAACACGTCCAAATATACTCATTAAGCATTTTAATACATTGCAGGTACGTGAACTCGAACTACTTATAAGTACATTTTGTTCAGAAAGTCTATCCAGGAAGGACTGAATGCTGAATGTGACTATCTTGTTTTAAATCCCTTGTTTTGATTTTGTTCATAGGATGGACAAAGTGATCTCGTGCTTCAGGAGGAGACCAGAGGCTGTGTCCAGACTCATCTGTTTCCCCTGGGCCGGAGGAGGGTCCATACACTACGCCCGGTGGGGAACCGTCCTCAACAGCTGCATCGAAGGTACAATATCAGGAACATCTCCTTTTGGCAGATTATTGCATTTTGAAGATTTGTCAGGGAGAGCATGTAATAACAGCTATTGTGTGATCATAAAAGTGTCACTGCTGATGTAAATGAGAGAAAATAAACATTAAATAATAGGGAATCTTAGGGCAACATAGGGCCTTACAGCAAGAAGTCCTGGGTGGGTCCTGGACCAAGCAGGATGTTCCTTTGTGGGGTTTGCATGTTCTCCTTGTGTCAGTGCAAGTTTCAGTGCTCCGTTTCCCCGCCACAAAAAATACCCACATCTAAACATGTACAATAAGCTCCCCTCTGGTGCCCAGACTCTTCTATAAAAAAAAAATCTGAGTTTCGGTGGTACTTTCCTCGTTAAAGTTTCAGGTTTCAGTCTGGTTTGTTAAATAGCCAGTGTGAGTGGGGACAGAGTTCCACAGTGTAGCCCCTCTGAAGGAGAAGCTAGACTGTCCAAAAGATTTTCTAAACTTTGGGAGCACACAGTCCCCGCTAACTGAGGCTCTGGTAGAAGGTCTTGCCCAAGGACACAATAACAGTGAGCCACTGTAGCTCTGGGGCTCTGCACTGCGATCGCCAACTCCTAACGGACAAGCCAGAAACATTTCAATCTCTTCAACACAAGGACTAAAGAATGAAGGTTTCTTTTGGCTCAACATGGCGGCCATTTTGTCACATCCTCTCCTCATCTCCCCCCTCCATGAAAGCCGCTATTGTCCAAAGGAAATTGCATTTGAGGCGACTCATTTCAGCCAAATCAGATCTAAAAGTCAAACCCAGGCGGTAGTTGACTTTGGAAGGTCTAAAATTGCTTGATGTAGGTCCTTTAAAGGGACTATACACAGTAAAAATGATGTACTTTCCTCCCCCTACATGTTCCAGCAATGTCTTAAGGTGTAGAATGAGCCGAGACCTGTTCACCACAACTGTCTCTATAATCCTGCACAGTCACTCAAAAAGCTGTTACTTCGGGTCTAAAGTGATGTCATGCACAAGCTTAATATAGAAGCTGCAGTTACGCATAAGACCTTAGGTGGCAGCAGTGAGTATAAAATGACCAACTTGCATCCAGTCCCTATAAAAGGTTAAATTAAAACATAAAAAAACAATGGCTGATTTGTTTCTTCTCAGTAACATTTGTCTGTAATAAAAACCTGAATAATCCCCCTGTTTCTGCTCAGTGTTTGCAGTTAAACTCCCCGGACGAGAGTCTCGAGCCAAAGAGCCTTTTTTCCAGAACATGCAGCAGATCGTGGACGAGGTGATCTCTGTGTTGCTGCCTTTACTGAGGGAGAAACCCTTCGCTCTGTTCGGACACAGGTTTCCTCACATGAACTATATATATTAATAATCACGTGTTTTGGTGAAGTCTTACTACTTTCTCTTTCATGGAATAGCTTCGGTGCCTTGACGAGTTTCGCTGTGGCCGACGCTCTGAAGAAACAGCACAACGTTGAGCCAGTTCATATGTTTGTGTCGGGAGCCTTTGCCCCGTATGTGAGTGAGGTTTCATACGTTTAGAATAATGCATTTCACATTGTCTTTCATTATTTGTATTAAAAAATCTGGTATAGGGTCTTTAAAGGTGCATTATGCAACTTTATATGAAAAAAAAGTTGGTATTTGTGCATATTTGACCTTGTAGTGACCCAGCAGCTGTATGAAAGGTCAGCATGGCGCCTTTACTTCCCATCACTGTGGTCTCTATAACACTCCAGGATCAATTGTTTGGAAGGTTTCCTCTACTGACTGGAAAACATACAAAACAATTAATCCTGGAGCATTGTAGAGACCACCCTGATCAAAAGTAAAGGTGCCATACTGACCACTCAAACAACCGCTGGGTCACTACAAGGTCAAATATGCACAAATACCAACTTTTTTTTCATATAAAGTTGCATAATGCACCTTTAAAGACCCTATACCAGATTTTTTAATACAAATAATGAAAGAGGAAGCCACTAAATTATCATGTTAGTTTCACAATTCACAACTTGCAGAGTCACCTTTCCGGGTCACTTTCACAGAAATGCAAGAAAACTCGCCTGCAAGTTCATAAAATTGATGCACACATGCTTTATAATTATGCACAATGTTTTTCCCACAAATGTTTGACTTTACAATATACAGACCCCTTTCCAAAAATAATTTGAATATCATGGAAAAGTTTATTTATTTCCATAATTCCATTCAAAACGATCACTACCATCACAGTTCTTGACTGGCCAGCCAGGCCTAAACCCCATTGAGAATCTGTGGGGTTTTATCAAGAGGAAAATGAGGGACACCAGACCCAAAAACAAAGAAGAGCAGTGATTAAGGCAAACAAAGTATTGAAGATTGACATCATTTTGAAAGTACCATATTTTTTTAAATGGTGATTTATTCACAGTATTCTAATTTAAAATAAACAACTAAATACTTGAAATCGTTGGGCCCTGAATCTAAAATCTATGGAAGTTTAACGTTTTTTATGGAATTATGGAAATATATACACTTTTCCATGATGTTCTTATTTTTTGGAAAGGGTCTGTACTAAAGGACACAGCACATTTCATTCCATTACTATAAAAAAAAAGTCAGGTATAGTGCCTTTAAAGAATCTACATTAAATGAAGCTGTAGTTTTCTGTTTTGTTGCTTTTGTATGTTTTTTGGCAGTGGTTTTCAACTCGTGGACCCAAAAGTGGTAGGTTGGGCCAATATTAGTGTAGTTTTGAAAAGTGATCATTTCTGTTCTGACGCCACAGAATGAACAGAGTCTAACTGCAAAGTGTTTGTATTATAATGAATTAATATTGTTCTTTGTTTCTTTATGTATATTCCAGTCTGTGACGCGTCTGAATTACCCAAAGAGGAGTGAGTTGTCGGATGAGGATTTTCTGCGGTGGATGACGTCGATAGGTGGGACGCCCCCTGAGCTCCTGTCCAACCCTGAGGTGATGAAGCTGTTCCTGCCGGCTCTGAAGGCCGATCTCAGGGTGGTGGAGAACTACAGGTGACATAATACATTAAAAATACTGTATTTTTATGGCATGACTCTGTAACTTGTTTCATTCATGCTACTTAAAGGCCCTGTACCAGATTTTATTTTGTGACAAGGCAAGGCAAGGCAAGTTTATTTGTAGAGCACAATTCATACACAAGGCAATTCAAAGTGCTTCACAGTTGCATAAATACAAGAAAACAAATAGAATCAATAAAATATCAACATAAAATTAATCAATTACAGTAAAAGGTAAGAGTGCAGATGCAATACTTTCAGTCATATGCTCGGGCAAAAGGAACTGTTTTCAGCCTGGATTTGAACATTGTCAGAGTTGAGGCCTGTCTCACATCCTCGTGAAGACTGTTCCAGATTTTAGCTGCATGAAACTGAAACGCAGCCTCACCGTGTTTATTATTGACTCTGGGAACCACCAGGAGGCCCCTTCCTGAAGTTCTCAGGGCCCGAGGTGGTTCGTACGGCTCTAACATGTCAGAGATGTACTTTGGAGCTAAACCATGAAAAGACTTGTACATAAGCAGAGCTGTTTTAAGATGATAAGATGATGATACTTTATTGATCTCACAGATGGAGAAGTTGCATTCGATGAGAGAGCATCCGGCAGCAGCACCCATTCAGTGCGCACCACTCTTTTTTTTTTTTTCCTTTGGTGAAAGATCGTTGTGTCGCGGCCGCCATCTTCACTGTTTTGGTCACAGGAGGAGCACTGGTTGATGGGAAATCCGTAGACGATGACCACGGCGGTGGAGCTCTTGCGCTTGGCCACGATGTTCTTGGCCACACAGGTGTAGTTGGCCGTGTCGGACAGACGCGCCTGCTTGATGATCAGGTTGTGTCCACGGTGATGTAGAAGTTCCTGTCGTCGGCTGGGTCGATGATCTTGTTGTCCTTCAGCCACTCCACCCGCATGACCTTGGAGGATGGGGAAACTGTAGCTGCCCTCTGTCTCCTCTGATCATCTGAAACGGTGCACCGCCTCCTGGGCTTGTCCCCGTCTCAGAGCGTGGTGTCCTGCACTGGTCAGCTCCACCTCGTCCTTCCTCTTCCTCCTGCACAGCTCCCTCCACAGTCTATCACCATCTCCTCGTTGGTCCCTTTTGTTGTTTCCTGTAGCTCCTCTTGTGACGCCTCCTCCGTGCTGCAGGTGTGGGGGCTCTTGGTGCCTCTTCACTGTTCAGTGTCTCAGAAGAAGATGTTTGTAGATCTCAAATGGGTTTAGCTGATAAGCTAGCAGTTTGTTTACCTTCAAAAAGCTGCTTTCTTCAGGACCATTTTGGACTCTCAAAGTAAACAAATCCACCAAACCTCCAAAAAACACGGTAAAGACGTACAAAAGTATCCAAAAAACAACGTAGTTCGCTGAAAAAGGCAAACAAGTCACTGAAAAAGGCAAACAATTCAGATGCACCAGGAGAGAGGGAGGTCACTTCCTGTTTTCACGTCGCCATGGCGTCTATTCTCTGAGTGACAGGAAGCCAGTGCAGAGACCGGAGCACTGGACTAATATGGTCGTATTTCCTGGTTCTTGTCAGGACTCGAGCAGCAGCGTTCTGGATGTACTGTAGCTCTGATAGCTCGTTTTGAGAGGCCAGTGAGCAGGCCGTTACAGTCGTCTAACCTGCTGGAGACAAATGCATGGATAAGTCTCTCTAAGTCTGGTTTTGAGACTATTCCTCTGATCTTAGCAATGTTTTTCAGATGGTAAAAAAGCTGCTGATGTTATTGCTTTGATGTGGCTGTTTAAGTTCAGGTCTGAGTCCATGATTACTCCTAGATTTCTAACCTGATTTTTTGGTTTTAGAGAGAGAGACTCAAGGTGACTGAAGAGGGACGTGCTGTGGTGGCAAACTCACTTAATAATAATAATAATAATAATTTTCCTAACTCATTTCTGGCATCCTGATTCTTCACAGGAATTAGTTTATGATTACGTTTCACAACTTTCAGGGGGCAATACTGTAATGCTAACAACAACTAGCCTGCTCCTTCATGATTAATAAACCAAACAACACATTTAAAAGTAGATCCAACGTGCATGATCTTTTTAATATAATATATTGAAGGACAAACCAATATTATTCATCTTCACACTCCAGACACAAGTTCTATCTCATATAATATAAGTCTAGCTTTGAATTTGACATTGAGGCAAAGTCGGTTAGTGGGATGGGCACCAGGGCATCAGCTCGAGGAGACTGTGAGGTTCCACACAGGAGAACCTCCTTTGGACAGACTGTGCTCTCTGTAAAAGGCACCAAGTACTGGAATAGTCTCCCTGTATCAGTCAGAGAGACTCCAACTCTGGCCACTTTTAAAGCACGTTTTAAACTGTGGCTAAAGGAAAACCAGGCCTGTGAACACATTTAATTGTTACTGCATTTATTGTTATCACATTATGTAATTGTAAATTGTAAATTGTGTATGTGCTGCCTGCCGAGGGACTACAGATGGAAACCAGCATCTCTGCTATAATCTGGCATATTTACAGTGCTCATGAGCAACTGTTCATCAATATGCATTGTCCCTATCAAATAAATAAATAAATACAAATTTCATCACTTTTAAAATCTATCAATGCAAATATAAAGTTGGGCCCAAACCGTATTACATCTTATTGGCAGATGTTTTATTTTGAGAGTCTTGTGTCGTGTCATGGTGCAGGTGCAACAAGCCGGAGCTGCCCTTCCTGTCCTGCCCCATCACATGTTTTGACGGGAGAGACGACATTCCTCACGAGTTGCAAGGTCAGCTCTCACGCCCTCTTTCTTTCTCTATTCACTCCGTTTGGATTCAATTTCTAACTTTATTAAATTACGAACACAAAACGAACACATTTTGACATGGGTGAGGTCAAAGTCCAATCTCACCACTATGACACTTCAGTTTATAGCTATTTGATTGGCCCCTAGTCAAATGCTGTGATATTTAGGCAATATTATGTCTTTTACAAACAATAATATGTCTTGTACCAATGGGTTCTTATCTTATAAAACTCCTGTAATTTAGACCTCCACAAATATGTTCTGTATTGCATGGGATTCTTGTTTTAGCTTAGTTCATATTTCAGTCGGAATGCTTGAAATTGTGCCCTGTGAACCTAATATTAAAGGGGCTAGATGCAAGTTGGCCATTTTATACTCACTACTGCCACCACAGGTCTTACGTGTAACTGCAGCTTCTATATTAAGCTCGTGCATGACGACAGGATGCAGGATTTTAGAGGCAGTTGTGAACAGGTCTGGGTCATTTTACACATTAGGACATGGCTGGAACGTGTATGGGGAGGAAAATACTTAATTTGATTTTTTTTAAACTCTTCATAGTCCCTTTAATAAAAAAAAATACCAAACTGCTCAGACCTTCTTTGTAAAATGTTCTTTTAAAAATGTTATTGTCCCAAAATAATATATTTCATCTGTTTCCTCCTGCAAAGCCTGTCAGATATAGGTTAGTTTAGGATGGCAGATGTTTATATGTTCATCGAGCTTGAAGAAGTTACATTGCCACACTCAACTACTCTAAAACTGTTTATTTTCCTCAAGTAAAAGAGCAGAAATTGTTCAGATATTTCTCATATTTCTCTTACAGATTGGAAAGAAGCAACGAGCGGAGAGTTCACCGTTAAAATGCTGGATGGAGCTCATTTTTACCTGAAGGAGGCGTCAAATGAAAAGATCTTGTTGGACTATATCACAAAGCAACTGGAAACCTCAGAACTGGACTATTTTTAAATAAATTAGCAACTTTCTGTAATTTTATATGACTTTGTAAGTAATTAATTATTAAATTGAAAACAACACTAAAACTGAAAGAATCCTCTATGGGCTGAGATTTTAATGCAATGAATGAAACTCTGTAGCAGACTTAACATACTTTACAAACTTTATTAATGCACAGAGACATTATATTATACATTTTAAACTGATAAATGTCCTTCAAATGTTTTTTCTGATCTCAAACCAACCAGAAAAACAGTAATAATAATAAATCAATCTTTCGCTAAACGCTAAACTGTTACAAATGCATCACAGTGAGACCGGGCGCTTTGAGATATTTGGTTAACGCTGAAGACACGACAATGTTCAATCTTTACATGAGCCGCTGGCATTCGTTTTTCCATTGAGTGAAATTTCCCAACGGCGCAAAGGTTGTGTGACGTGAATGTTTCGTCTAGATTGAAGAATGGCATGAAAAACAACACTCGCTGGTCAATATTTTGAGAGGAGACAGTGCAAAGTCTGCAGTTATGTTTTGTTTATTTTCTAAGAGGGAGGAGGCGAGGGAGGAGGGGGCAGGTCGTCTCTGTCCCGTGAGGAGGAGGACGTGGGGATGTCCGCTAACGCGAAGGAGTCTGTGGATCGGGTGCTGATTCGGAGCGGGGCGAGGCGCCGCAGGTTAGTGGGGGTCCAGGGCAGACCGGCCTGGGCTCTTTGGGATGGGGCAACTCCAGCTGTGGTGTCAGGTTCCCCCTCGGCCAACCAGGGCGGGATCTGCATCGGAGCCGTGAGGTCCAGGTCAGGCATGAAGGCGGGGTTCTCAATACCGGCTGAGGACAAGGAGAGGGGATAGATTTAGTATGTGTTCCAAAAACTGTACTCAAATGCTCAACGTAAGAAATAAAAGATGTTGAATTTATCTCATTTCATTATTATTGTCTGTACATAACTTCAAATGATAACAACGCCGCCCATCCTGTTTCGATTCAGCACACCAAAATAAAAAAAACGTCTTTATTCATTAGTTCAGCAGTTCATTAGTTTCTTACTTTCTTTCTGCCTAACTATTAAAAATGTGGATATTTAATTTTATTCTTGTAATCTTGCAAGTAACTGCTGAACTAATCAATGAGACGAGCTGTGTGCTTTTATTTTGGCGTGCTGGATCAAAACAGGAAGTCACTTATTGGGCGGCGTTGTTATCATTTGAAGTTATGCACAGAGTCAATAACACACTATTTGCACATCTGTAACATAGGTTTAAAGGGGAAGGGAATCCTATTTGGGGGCGACGGTGGCACACAGAGTAAATCGGTGGTTCAAATCCTTGCCTCCAGTGTCTGCGCACACTGGTGTATGAATGTGAGAGTGAATGGGTGGCTGGTTCCTTGGTGTAAAGCGCTTTGAGTGCCTAAAGCAGGTAGAGAGGCACTATATAAATGTGATATTTTTTTCTTTTTCTTTTCAGTCACTCACAGCTTTTCACACAAGGGCAAGGGATTTCTTCATTCACTCCATACTGGGCGGTGATAAGCTACGCACACTATAGCTATGTTATGTATGCTCTCACACATAACATCCACACATAGGCAACGTGGGAGAAATGTTGTGCCCGAGGACACAACAAAAGTGTTTAAATGGTCTCAATTTATACAGCGCTTTTCTACCTTCATCAGGCCCAAAGCTCTTTACAGTAAGGAACCAGTCACCCATTCACTCTCTCATTCATACACCAATGTACGCACACACTGGAGGCAAGTAGGGTGAAGTGTCTTGTCCAAGGACACAACAACAGCGTGCACTTGCAGGAGCTGGGATTCAAACCCACAACTTTCCAATCACAAAACGACCCGCTCTACCAACTGCACCACCGTCGTTTAATTCTAAATGAATCAACAAAGTAACCAATAGCTGTCACAAGACTGAATATATGCTACGCACGAAAATGTTCAACATTTGCTATTAAATATAAAGATGATAACATTAAATATTTCACAACTTATTCTTTGCCTATAAAATGTTCAATTGCTTTCATAATGTGGGAATTCAAAATAATCTACAACTGACCAAATATCCACCTTGTACAACAAAGTAAACAATCATTAGTGACTATTACGTGTGTGCGAAAACTGTTTCTGCTCCAAAAGCTTAAAGAAGTCCTCACCTCCAGTTCTGTACATCACTCTGGGGAAAGACCCGGTGTATCCAGAAGCACTGTCTCCCTCTGAAAACTCGAAGTCTGCAACAAAACACTTTAGTTACTTACAATTCAGCTGATATTTTTCACTCTTTACTGCACATAAAAGTCAGGGAGCTCACCTTCATCACCAGAATAATGGCTTCTTGTTTTTTCTGTGGATTTACCATTTGGCATCTGCAACAATAGAGTCCCATGTTAACAAAAAAAAAACAGTTAGTTATTATTCGTATTAGTGCTATTCATACCTTTTGTTGCGTGTCTTTCTTGGGATGTTTGGTGATGGTTTTTGGTGGAGCGACTCCCATTTTAGCCGATTTAAACGACTCCAAGCGGTTTCTCATTGTTCTCTGGAAAATCTCCTGCACTTCATTCTCGTCTTGGTTCACGTCAAAGTGGCTGCGGCTGTATCTGTGACGATGCTGCAGCACAAAATCACACATAACATCAACCATTGAATAAACAATCTCATGAACCTGGTTAATGAAATGGTCCCACCTGCTTGCGGCCCTTGTACAGATGCTGCTGCAGCAGGTGGTGTGTGTTGATGTCCTCAGACTCTCTCAATCCGTTCATTGTCTGTTCGTGCAGTTCCAAACTTACAGAAGGCAGAGTGTCACGTCTAAAAAACAAGTTGGATAAAATAAATGAACCAGGAAATAAAAACCAGGTATAAAACCAGGTATAGGTTTTATGTTCTTTTGTTGCACACACTGGATGGAGCAAAAACGTTGTTCTGAAGTGTGGTCAGAAGAGGGCAGCGTCTCACAAAATCAGACCAATGTAATAGTACTATTTTTCGGCTTTACCCAAATCAAAAACCTTCTGGACTGGAGAGCTCACAGCCTATATGCCAGAGTAACACCTCATTTGAAAGCTAAGATAAGATAAGATAAACTTTATTGTCCCATAGGAAAATTTGTCTTGGACTTGCCATGCTGTGGTTCACACAATAACAATGACAACGCATTAAAATACATTCAAATTCAATTTCAAAAAGACAGCAGTCAGCTTGTTCGACATAATTTCAACTGTGGAATCTGTACAAAAGAATGCGCTACACATTAAGGCCACAGTGTTACATCAGGCAATGAGAGAAGGTAAAATACCTAAACAAAGTGCTATCTGATATAGGAATAAAATACTTTTTGTATCGGTTGTTTGTGGCTATTTTGGCCCGATATTTCCTCACCGATGGTAAAAGCTCGTGTTCATTAAAGAGCACATGAGAAGGCTCTTTGAGAAAGTTTTTCTGACAAAACTGATCTAAACTGATCTTTTTCCTTGTGTTGTTGCTGTGTGTGTCACTTTTTTAGGTGCTTTTTCATCAGTTTTTTTGCCACTTTTTTGTTCAGTTTTCCTCACGTTTTTGTTGAGTTTTTGTAAATTTTTTGCTGCACTTTCATCGCTTTTTTTGTCACATTTTTATGGCTCTTTTGTCACATTTTTGTTGATTTTTCGATGCATTTTTGTTGTTTCTGTCACAGGGTTGTTGCTCTTTAGTGGCTTTTGTTGTTTTGTCGCTATTTTGACATTGTTCTCAAGACGCTTTTAGATTTGGGTAATCCAAACTGGAGAACATGTTCTTGATTCAGGTGGGGGTTAAGAAGTTAAGGCAGGGGTTTACATAGTTCAATACTTTATCAAAGTCATAGTATGGCTGTTGTTGTGATTTTGCAAGCCATTACTGCCAAGAAGTGTGACAAAGTGTAGCCAAGAAGAGCAAGTTAATTGATTTTCACATGTTTACCTTGCGTATGGATTGGCAATAGTAGTGTCTCCCATGTCAATTGTGATGTCAGGCATTGAGATGTCTGAAAAGTCGTCCCCAAACTTTTTCTTGAAGTCGACGTAGGCGGTGTCATTACGGAAAAACTCCAGAGTGCCCTTACTTTCACCCTAGACGAAAAATATTCAAATTTTTTCTCTAATATTCCGTAAATTTAGACAACAAATAGTTAGTTTGACCGTACCTCGGCCACGTAGTCCAGAGCGTCTTTGAGATTGAGTTTGTGGAAAACGTTAAACACATAGTCGTGCTTCTTTCTCGCTGAAGGCTTCATCAGGATCCAGGACAACCACTTCTCTTCAAAGTGCTTCCACCTGGAAAATACATAAAAACATCACTTCATTCAAAACACAGAGATTATTTTATAAGGTTTTTGCAATGGACTGTGAAGGCACAAAGAGGGCAGGAGTCTATTGCCCACTCATCTCTTTACTCACTTGTCCCTCATGTAGTTATGTCCTTTTTGTCCTGAGATGTCTTCAATGGCCACCAGCATGTGAATGAACACCTATACACAAGATATATCCTTCTGTTCATCCATATTATCTTTAAGCTGAATGTTTGCGACAGAATGTGAGTTTTATTGTTGGTCTTTCTACCTTGTTCTGCGCTTTCTCTATGAGAGTGAGTTCATTTTTAGAAGCTCTCTTGACTTTAAGCCATGTGACCAAAGGTTTCATGGTAATTCCCTACAAAAAATAAGGCACGTAAAGTTATAGAGAGTTCAAAGTTTGATCAGCTTCATGATTTGGTTTTAGTTTCCCACCTGAAAGATGACAGTGAAGTACACGACGATCAGAGTGGTCCCAACCATCAGTGGTTTCTCTTTGATTTTGTTCTCATCTAACATGGCAGCCAGTCCGTACGCCACTGCCCCCCGCAGGCCACCGTAGCTCATGATGATCCGGTCCATGAAGTCCAGCGGCACCAGCCTGAACTTGTTCTGGATCCAGGTCAAGAAGAAAACGCCTGTAGAACATGAATCACTTGTCAAGGAGAAAAGACGTACTTTGACCCTTTTTTGAGGAGGTTTTGTAATGCATTAGAGAGGAACTATTGTAAATGTTTGACAGTATTTGGACATAAACTGCATAATGCTAATTAAAGCTATGGTAAGAGCATCCACCAGGCTGTCAGGAAGCTGAACTCTCCCTATTGTATTGTTAAACTACTGCCTTTTTGCATGGATGACACATTCGCCTCAGGGTTTTACCGATGATCCTGTAGACGAGGACGAACAGCACTGTGAGGAGGATGAATCCCGTGTTCCAAACCCAGATGGTTTTGTCGATGGCCGTGATCCCGAGGAATACAAAGATCATGGTCTCGGAGCCGTTGGCGAAAACCTTCATGACGTAGCGCACCGTGGTGACCGACTTCTCATCCATGTTCGCGTTGATGTACTTCTGACAGCACACGCCGCAGAACGTGATCCTGGAGAAACAGGCATTATTTTATGTTTAAAGGAACTATACAGAGTTTTAAAATGTTAAAATTATGTATTTTCCTCCCCCTACATGTTCCAGCCATGTCCTAATGTGTAGAATGAGCCCAGACCTGTTCACCACAACTGCCTCTAAAATCCTGCACTGTCACTCAGAAAGTTGCCGTCATGCACAAGCTTAATATAGACACAGTTACACGTATGACCTGAGGTGGCAGTAGTGAGTATAAAATGGCCAACTTGCGTTCTAGCCCCTTTGAGGATTGAAGCAGAAAGGCAGTCAAGTCTCTGTTATGCAGGTTTAGGGTGGCTGTGACTAAGATAAGATATGATAAGATAGCCTTTATTGATCTCACAATGGAGAAATTTACTCTACAGACTACAGAAGTAACTTTATTTACTTTAATTATGACCTAATTTACCACTTATAAAGCACATTTAAAATCAAAGCCAGTATTATCATCAGCTACTAGTGTGATTAGGTTTTTTTTATTTTCCGGACTACAAGTCACACTTTTTTCATAGTTTGGCTGGGGGCACGACTTATACTCAGGTGCGACTTATATATCAAAATATATAATTTCATGTTTGTTATTTTCACACTGACAGCACCTACCACACTAGGCTTGTGTACCAGTATCTGCTAATCCTGTACGGTTTGTACAATGACAAATAAGGCACTTACTTACTGACTCTACCACTGAAAATTAAAAAAAACTGTAACGTTTGGAGTGGCTGAGAAACTTGTGAAGAACTGACGAAAAGTGGAGGTTACTCTTACTCTCTGCAATGAAGAAAACAAAAAAAGATAATTGCGATCTAAAAGCTTGATGGCCACAGCGAGAGGAATGAGTCCGTAAATGGGCGCTTGAACGTGCTTCCGGGAGAGGATTGTCAACGGTGCAGTTACGCCTCCAGGCCCAGGTAGTTGCCAAGGCTGGTGCGACTTATACAGTATATGTGTTTTTCTATTCTACATTATGCATTTTTTGGCTGGTGCAACTTATAGTCCGGAAAATATGGTAGTTCTATTTAATTGGGGCAATAGTGCACCTGCCTCTAAAGAAACAACAGAAATGTGTCCACTCAATTAATTACTTTCCCTGGCCATTCTTATTTATAAACATATTGTAAAATTTTGAGTGCTTTCTAAATCAAATTTCTATAACACTTTTTGCTGACACTGTCTTCTGTATCATTGTGTGTTCATGCAGGACTCACGAGAGGATGGCGGACAGAGAGAGCATTTCGGCGGTCAGGTAGGAGAGGTATCCCAGGACGAACACAAATCCAGGTTCAATGATCTGGATGTTTTTGGTGCATCGTGTCAGAAGAGACAGCAATATCCCGAAAATGACCCCGACCAGCGCTCCTCCGAAGGCCACCACAAAGAACGAAACTGGAAGGCAGAGGTTGATTTGACCATTTTAAATAACTAGGCATTCGTTTTGCCATTAAACTTCACAGATATATTCTTACCTATTCCTTTGATGATCTCCGCAGCATCGATCGCAGATCCTCCCAGCGACACAAAAGCATCAAATACGTTGAAAAGCACCTGGATAAAATGATTTTGTGTATGTCGGATATTCAACAAGACCAAGCAAATACAGTATGACGCATCAAGGAAGAAGAAATAATAATATTAATAACTGCAGAGAAACAATAATAAGTTTGTCAAAAAGCCAATGATCAGAGTCTGGCCACATAAAACTGACCAATGTTGTTCACACGGCACGCAATAAAACCACATCAAACAATGGCCTGTATGTCAAGTACTCCCAGAGTGTTTCTGTGAGGTTTATACTGCAACTTATTTGATTTTAGAGCCACTTCAAATCTCAGTGGTGTATTTTCTAGGATTGGATACAAACAAACCGCTTAGTTACTCTCCCATTTGACATAATAAAGGTAAATAGTAAGTAGATATGAGAGCAGTTGCAGTAAAAGGTCTATTGTTAACGTTGATTCTGGCGTGTGGCTGGTTAAATAAAGCCGGACAATGAACTAGGTCATCAATAAAAATCATTATAAAGTTCATCACTGGTGGACTTTCCTTCTACAGCACAATACATTCTACAGTGTGTAAATAGTGGGCAGCCTACTCACCACGGTGACTCCGTCGTTTAGAAGAGACTCTCCAAACACCATGATGAACAGCACTTCGTTCACATGGACCTGCTCAAAAACTGCGATCACCGCCACCGGATCCACCGCCGCGATCAGACTCCCGAACAGGAGGTACTGCAGCAGCCCCACGTCTATGTCACCTGGGAAAAGCAGGATTTAACAACTCAGGGGCGGGCAATTAATTGTTTACAAAGGGCCACGTGAGGGAATAGAAGATTTGTGATTTAAATAAACAGCTCTTCACGCCAGGATAAATCAGCTGTTTGCCCACCATTCACCAAATCATCCGGTGAAAATCGCAGAAATAAATAACAACGATCCTCCCTATAGAGTTAACTATAGATAATTTGAACTTCATTCTGCTCAACTTTCTCCTATGCAAAAATGTATTAAATTATATCTGGAACTGATTAGATTTTCATTAAAAATATTGTAAACATGTTTCGGCATGGAAAATGCTGAAAGAATTATATAAAATGTGGAAACAGTCGAGGGCCAGAAAAAACTGCTCAGGGGCCGCACCTCTGCTATAGAGTATAGGTGCATTGGTTTAATGAGGGATTTCTCACTGCAAATTATTATGTTATAAGAAGATATTTTACGTTCTTCAGGTCTATCACAGTATTATGGATTCTAGATGGTGCTTCGAGTTAAAGGAGGTCTTTTAGGTGGAAAATCTGGGAGAGCTACTGATACTAAAAACTTTTGGAGCCAGGACTTGAACTCATCATACAAAAGGACGAGCAAGTTGACTCTTATAATGACACTTATAATAACTGGAACCAATCACACGGCAGCACAATTTTCTTTTTCGTATTTAAATTCCACCACATTTACATTTTTAAACTTATTGAATAAAAACTATAGACTTCTTTGTCAAAACGCATAAGAGTTGACACTATGCATATAATATGAACAGCCTCTTACCCATGGCGCCTCCCATGTGGCAGCCCCACAGCGACAGGCCCACAGTGGCTGCGTTCCAACACGTCCCGATGACTGCGTGCATCAGGATGCCCCCCAGGTTACTGAAGAACAGCTTATTGGGCATAAAGTACCCCGCGTCCAGGATGACTTGCGGCAGCAGGTAGAAGAAGAAGACAGTCGGGGTGAGACTGAAGGTCTGGACCTTGTCTGCGCCCCAGATGATGCCCCCCAAAATGAACCCGAAGAAGATGAGCAGAGCACTCTCTGGGATCACATTGGTCACATGGTGGTTGGCCTCAATCACTGAAAGTACAAAAGCATAGAAACTATCTGCACATCTGCATTTTGAGCATAAAAGCATTTTACTCTCATTTTATGTTTCTTTGCCACAGTCAATGGAAAAAATTGCCTTTAAAACATTTGCACAAATGGTTATGTATTAGCGCAGGATCCCAGTATTTAAAAACATTAATGAGTTACTATTCTGGAAAATTATATTTTGAAATCGAAATACTTGGAAATCATCAACCACAACACTAATGTAAGGCATATCATTAACCAGCCCAAAGTGCCAGTCAGTCTGTCAGTACATTTCACAACTGAAGTTTTGAAATGGTCTCTCTAACCAAGTAATACTGATTTATGCTTATTCTGACAACAGCTTCAGGCTTGCTTAAGTTTGACCTGCAGGACCTAGATTTACTTGATACAAAATACAGACATTACAATTACTACTTTCACTATTTCAAAAACCTAAATACTCAGTTGTGCCTCATGTTTCGTTAAAATGACTGTTACTGGCACAAACAAATTGAAAGAATGTCTTTTATTCCTCCTTCGCTGATAAGCCCTGTGAACATTTGTAACTCATGAAACACATCACAGCAATATTTTAACTATTCAACCGTCTAGCATTCTCAATTTACAAAGAAAATAGAACAATAATAAGAATAATAAGTATCAACACTTTACTTTAAAGTGTACACCCTGTTACTTTGTATGGAACCAAAGCAAATGTTCGGAATATTTTACGATACGTCTTTTTGATATACAGTAATTATGTTTATCCCATTTCATGCCATTCAAACAGCATTCAAATGTGAAATAGGTTGAACGAGAACAAATATTTGGGTCAAAGTGCACAAATTAGGACCTATTCTCTAGTTGGCAACAATGTTTTAGTCTGACTCCAAAGGAAATGTTAGTAACAGTTTGGTGTGAGGCCAGTAAAAGGCGTATCAGTAAGTCCAAAATCCCCTACTTCAGCTACATACCCAGTTTACCGAGCCCAGCCACGACTATCCACAATGCAACAGTGTACGGCATCTCCACATGGTGCCACTTGAACGTGACGATGGGGATCCCCGAGATGCTGGAGGCATTTTGGGGATGTCCGTTCGGGCTATGATCCGATTTAGCTTCTGCTTCGACCCCAGAAAGCAACACTAAGCAGAAAAACGCCAGTGTTCCGAGCAGCCAGCAGTGTCCATGTCCCCAGCGTCGCATTGGACCCGCAACGAGACAAAAATCACTCCCAACAACGTCCCGTATCTAAATCTACAAACTGCCAAGGTCAAAAATTGAATCTGAAAGAATCTAGTGGCCCATATCTTTTGTTCTGAGAAGCTGTATCCGCTCTGGCCCAACAGTCTGCAGCGCTACCACGAGCCTTTTATAAGCCCTGGCTACAACTGTGTTACATTATAGCTGATGTTTTAAGAAAAGTGTGTCTGAGAGAAGTTATTCAGTCACATTTAAAACGTGTTGGGGCTCTCTCCGGCTTCCGACGCATGATGACATGGTTATTGTTTGTGTGTGTTCAAGTAATGATTGACATTTAGGTAGGATGAGAAGCCTCCTGAGCTTATCTCAAAGGCAGCTCTCTTGTCTTTAAGGTGTGCATTGAATTATATGGTGGCAGAGGTGCTGGTGATGCACAACAATATACACTGGGAACTGCAATTACTAGGCTGCACAATACACAGCCAATATATCATAATTAATATTGGTTAGCATGCAAGCTAATCCAAGAAGAAACAAAAAAAGCCAAGGAACAAAGTGGATTACAAAGTGGACTCTCAGGCTTGAACTGTGCAAATAAACAGATCCTTTTCACCTCCAAAAAGACCAATATTTGTTTGTTCTGGGCTAGATTTCACTCGTCCCTAAACCTGAGAGCTTTTTCTATGGTTTAAATTTAACCACTGAACTAAGGAAGCACTGGGTAGATTACAAAATAACTTCTATTTGTCAAAAATTGTGCTAAGTTATCTTGGTCCTCATACTCATCTTATCAAACTGGCTTTTAACACCTAGAACTAGGGATGGGTGGATCGATGCCACAGTATTGATATATCAATACCAAGCGGCTACTTTTTAAGAATCGTTATTGGGCAAAAACTATTGATACTAATTTGCATATGTAAAAAGAAGGCGCGTCAGCAGTTTCAAACATAAAAGGACGATTTACATCTTTGTTCTGAGCCAAAACAGTCCACAGCATCAGGGGATTGAACTAAGCCGGACATATCATTCTGGTTTAGATTCTGTTTGTCATCAAAGTATTCATGTTATACTTTGTTTATGTATTTAATTTCACATTAACATTGTTTAATTAACCAGTTAAAGTAATATAGTTTTAATTTACCTATTAATTATATAAAATAACCAGTTTTAGTATATTGATTGAAATGCATTCACCCATATAAAATTACCAGTATCCGTATCGGTGTCGAGAAAAATTACCCCAAAAGTATCGGTATCGTATCGATTCCAAAAAATGTGGTATCGCCCATCCCTACCTAGAACACACTGAATTATGTCTAGGAAGTAATAATTTTGTGGGGTTTTTAATGGTTTTATCTTTCTGTGACGCACTTCCTGGTGCTGTTGTAAAGTGCTATAGAAATAAACTTTGATTATTTGATTGATCGATTGATTGGTCATAGGTGCGTCAGCTACATTTACTCAGTACATGTACTTCAATAACTTTTTGAAGTTGCTTTATCTTTTACTCCTTCTTGAGTAATGTTAAATTAAGTATCTGTACTCCTACTTACAAAAAAAATACTCGTGCCTCTGTGAGTAAATCTTTAAAGGTACACTGCATAACACTTTGGAATATACTGTTGCCATAAGTACAAAACATGCTCCTAATGACCAGCTCAACGCAGAAAATGCTAGTACTGCAGTGGTAATCAAAGAATGGATTTGGATGAGGACCTAACCTGTTTCAATCTCAAATTCTGCTGACTTTAGTCACATCTCCATGGAGACGAGCTGGAGACGTACCCACTAAGCAACACTACTTTATTACAGTGTTCAGACCCCAGGAGGCGTCTGCAAGCCAGTGTGCTCCTGGAGGCAGCCCCAAGCACTGACAAACCAAGGCGTCACTGGCTCTGAATAGAGACAGACAGCTCAATTGTGCATTTTCCTAATACGCTGCTGTAACCTCAGGAAAGTCTCACAGCAGGAGCAGACAAAGCACAAAGGCCCCATTTGGACAACAATAAAAACGGGTTTAATCTCAGGTGCATATATTTTCAACAGGAAACGAAGAGAGGGTTTATACAAGCAGAAGCAAGTCAAATACAATGCTTTTTAATGCCATTTTGAATGACCAAATACTATATTTTAATGCCACAAGCGCATATTGCTGCATATTTAATTTCTTTGGGTTTGCAAACATTTCATCAAACATAGGAAAGAGAATTGATTTGGTCATTTCAGCCAAAACTGGTATTATCAATGATTTTATATAGTAAAAATTGTTGAGCGATATGATAATTTTCCACAAAATTTACATTTAAGGCCAGTTTGAAACAAATGTAACTATTTTTGATGACATTGAAGGCCTTGACTTTGGCAAAAGTAATTGAATGACCTTTAATGCATTTTAATGCTCTGCGGAAACCCTGTTAAAATATTCACTATGAATGAACATCTAATCAAGGCTGCAACCCATATCTGTTCAGTCCTTCAAAAGACAACCAAATAAATCAATAAATACAAATATTTTCATCCTTACACTGAATTTTTGTTTGTTTGTTTGTTGGTTTATTTGCTCGAGACAGTGCATGTTTTCCAATTTCCATCCGTTGTCCCCCATGCGCACTCTCAAACACACTCTCATTCATCCTGGCCTATTGTACATGTTTTTAGTGGTAGGGGAAACCAGAGTACCCGAAGGAAACCTACGCAGACATGGGGAGAACATGCAAACTCCACAAAGGCCCCGTCCCTGGTGGGAATCGAACCCGGATCTTCTAGCACTAACCGCTGTGCCACCGTGTAATAAAAAGACGCCTCAAACAAAAACCTTTCGTGGTGAAGCGATCACACATCAATGATTTGTTAAGGCTTATTAACTAAAGGCTGAAATATATCACCCATATCTTTCATCTAAACTGCTGCCCATGTCATTTTACATGCGAACTTTTCCATTTTATAGTCTAATATTAACAGTATGGGAGGAGGGGTGCGTGCGTGAGGGAGACAGAGGTCAGACTAATGCTACTGTAAATGTGGAGGTCAGATCTGACAGGTCTGAATAATGTGTTATGGTTCACAAAGAGAACAGTTATATAATCAACACACACGACACATCAAAGAACTGCGTTTGTGATCCCAAATGGTTTTCCTTTTTTCAAATTCACCCCAAAAAGACACAACTTGAGCTGCCCTGAAATTGGATTGAATTACACACAACCTGAGGGACTTTCCTGCAGCGGCTGAAACACATGAAGGAAAACAACACTCGAATAAGGAAGGGAAGATGCCATTATTTGAACATGTGCCGAGTGATATGAAATAAAAGAGCCAATATTTACAGTGCACCACATTCAGGTTTTTGTAATGTTGCGCTTTATTTAGCCCATTTATCACGCTTATGTATCAGCTCTCGCACAAAAGCAGTATGTGCAAAGCCTACACAAATTTAACTCTGATGGTTACAGAACAAACAGGGCACTCAATTAAATATTTACAAACTCTTTTTAAAAGTATATTGGGCAAAGTTTAGAAACCTCTTGGCCCCGTCACTGGACAGTAATTCTTCTCTGTAATGTGCAAATTGAAATTCATGCGACATCAAGTTAACAATCCAATCCTTAATAATGTATTGTTAATTTTAGCAAAAGCTCAGACACACAGGGCTCAGGCAACAGTGTTTCCAAAAAGCTTCCTTCATGTGTCGAAACTTAAAACACGTCAATGTTTTGGAACATCAACATTGATCCAGAAAAAAGGAGAATACGGGAACTTTTAAAGCCGTGATAAGATTCTGAAGAAGAATTTATGAGTCACTATAGTTTTGAGTTAATTGTGTTTCTATGATAAAGCAAACCATTATTCGATTCTCATAAAAGCACAATAATCTCAAAGGAAAGCTTGAGACAATACATGTGACAGTGTGACATTATAAAGAGCCCACTGTTTACGATGCTGGGGTGGAGGAAAAGCCAGAATTCTGTGGTTAGTTAAAATTTAAACTTCTACCATAAATCCTGGCTTTTCCATTTTAGAAGTTATCTCTTTATCAGTCAAAATGTAGACCTTTAGACTTTAGCAGGTTGATATCTCTGTTATAACAGGGCTTTCCACAAAAACTGGCATAAAGTATTTGACTACTGAATGTTGACATATTTGGTCACTACGATATTTCAAAGTGGTAGAGTCACATAATCCCGTGTCCTCCGTCTGAAATGTTCACGTCAATTTCTAGAATGTCATGAACGCAACCTATTTGGATTTGCGTGACGGCTATGGAGCAATAATGGCTCAACAATATCACCTACAAACACATATGTTACATTTAGTGTCAACAAAAGCCCACTGTAACTATTTTTAAGAGGCTTTAAAGGTCAAAGCGAGTCTAATGCGCTCCTCACAATGTCACTTTCTGCATGTGCTGCCCTTAAACGCACCATTATTTATGTCACTGCGGATGTCCACAAACAAAAACACAGACTCACAGTGACACGCGGTTGTCATTACTTTACACTGAGCTCCAGTCCATTTACATCTGTTGTGTACACAGGCGTGAATCAGGTCTAGGGCACTCGCTGGGACAGGACAGAAGAAGGTCCTTGGGCTTCAATCAGCGAATTTAAGGACTTTTTAAGGACTTCATACAACCTTTAATGCGGAGGGCTATAGGGTTACTCCAAATCCACATATATTCTAAGTCTATTGGGTCATTAACAATCTATGGAGGATTTTTTATGAGCACTTCATGCATTTATCATATTGAGTTACAGCTGCGCATCCACACACTACACCTCTATTGCAATTAAATGTCATACACAAGATTATAGATGAGACATTTTTTAAATTTGGCCAAATAAATTAGCGGTACATATGGTCATCGGTCTTAGAAAACAAGTGATTGAAACCTTTACTATAATAATAAATGTTTAACTATAGGCTATTTGAGAGATTTAAAAAAAAGAAAACAATTAAATGACTTAATATATCGGCCTATATAGCGGATATCGGCCAGCACAACCCCTTCATATCAGACCCCAAAAATCCATATTGGTCCGGCCCTAATTCCTACATACAGAATAAGTATGAATCTAATCACCCTTACACTGCCTCAAGTCCAAAGCAGCTTGTACTCCCCATCCTGGAGGAATAACACAATCCCTGACTTGTGACGTCTTGGACCCATTGATCCGGTCCACAGAACCCCTGGACTCACCCAGTTTGCAGAGCCAGCAGACCAGGATCCACAGCGCGACTATGTAGGGGGCCTCCACGTGATGCCACTTCCAGCTGACGATGGGTAAGGTGGTGATGGGCCCGCCGTGCTCCGAATGGCCGCCCGACTCATCTGTGTGCGTGCCATTGCCGGTGCCAGTGTCATGGTGCTCGTCGTCTGGGGTCGCGGCATCGCCGTGGTCATCTGTGTCTGCGTGGGGATCACTGGCCTGGCACAGCCATATAAACAACAAAACACAGAAACAAAGTGCGTATTGTCTTAAAACTGCCATGCTGAAGTATGACAGACTCCAAAAGCAGTTTAAGATTGAAATTTAAGTGCTAAAATATCCTCCTGCTCCTCTCATGCCCTTGCCCTCATGTGTCCCTGCACCTGCTCCTGCACATTTCCATCTCTTTGTGACTGAGAGGCCTGAGTGTGATCCAGTGACACCTTTCTGTGGTCAGGTGAGGCTCGGCCCTGATGCTGGCTCCTCCCACCGCCTTCCCACCTCTACTGTGCCATTAGTCACTGATATACAAGTGTTTTCATATGATTAACTTTGTTTGCCTTAATTTCCCAAATTGATTCTTATTTCAGTGGAGATTCCCTAAGGTCATTGGCCAATTTGTGGGTGAGGAATGAAAGGTACAAATTGCAATGGAACTACATAGATGCTGATATTCTGGTTTAGTTTAAATTTAAATGTACTATTTAAACATTTTAAGAAGACGTTCTCAATATTGTCAGGACAGAAATAGGACATTCCAGAAAGTACAGTAAAATTATTCTGCCAATATATTACCAATAAGCATTTTGCCACAGTGAAATCAGGTATAGTCCTGTTTCTCAATATAACAACATCTACTCATTCAAAGATATAATATCTATAATAAGGATAGGAATGCATATGGGGGGGGGGAGTCAGATCCCAGTGAAAATTAGATATGATTGAATGAAAAGTAATCTTGAAGTCATATGGTTACAAGCACAAACACCCCATTTAAAACCTGTTTTGATTGGTTACTGTTACAGGCCACCTAGTTCAAAAGCATAGTAGACTCTATTTAGACTCTATCTGTGACGATGGATCATGCGTGTGGCACAAAATATGAGGTGTATTTTATGGGTGATCTAAAGATTGATTGGAATTCTATGAATTGCTCACAAAAATCTAAATTTGAGGCATGTGCTTGTGGTCTAACTCATCTGATTGACAAACCAACCAGAATAATGAAAAGGGAAGATGACACTGTTAAATCCACGCGCATCGACCATGTGTTTACTAATGTGTTTCTCAGTGTTGTTCAGAAGCAATGGGATCCCATCAATAAGCATAAACATCTACAAATGTACAAGTTTGGTTTTCAGTAGAAGAAATTTGCACTTAAAAAATTCAAACAGAAACTTTGTTTTAGTTTCATGTGAACCTAAAGGCCTTTGACTCCTTTGTCTCCCTCATTCTCTCTATCACACGCTGCTGTTGAGCCTTCATGGCCATGATGTACGTTTGTTTAGGGGACAGACTCTTGTAATGATCCAGTCTGGACAGGTCTCCCTCCTCTCTCAGACACAATCTTCTTTTGGATAAAATTTAAACAGCCTTATCAGCCGCATTTGTTCCTCAAGCTAACCAGTTTTACTTTTGACTGGACAAATGTATTCTGCCAAATGTCCTCATAAGCCCGAACAAATGGAGATGTCAGGAAAGAAAAACATTTCCAAACTCAAAAATACATGCTGCATGATAAAAAGAGGGTTTGCTGTGGAGAGCAGAGATTGTCCTATTTGTTTTATGCTACGTTAACGTTGCTGAATTGATACTACCTTGTCATGAGAAACAGAAAGCAGCAACACTTGAGAATGGAGGACAGTTTCTCTGGGATGAGCATCCACAAACACAGGTCTGTCCTATTGTGTCCCATATGTCGAGGTATCAACAAGAGGTCAGCTCAGACTCACTCCTGGTCAACATGGATGTTTCTGTGTAAATAAAGAAAATTATATCAAAAGCTACACTTAATGTATGGCACAACTTTTCAAAGATGTTTTGGTATTCAATTCTGTTTATTGAACTTGCAAATGACATCTAAATAGATCATATCAAACTTTGTTTAAAAGGAATTATTTACTTTTGTGTAAAAGGCACCAAGACAAGTTATAAAAAATAGTGTACCAGAGACCATCAGCTACAGGGAAACCCAACAGTCAAAAAGTGCAAGTCAGAGACTTAGAGTAAATAGTATCACTTTGATCATGAAGACAATAAAGGGCAAATCTTCCTCATTCTAAAAGGTTTAGATATTAACAGCACAATCAGGAAGAGCAATCAATGGGAAATTTAGGAGCAATGACTAAGACTAAACTTCTTTGCTTTTCAAATGTTGCTTAACATCGTTTTTTTGTTACTAATACTGTAAAGCAATTCTTTGTGTTGGATTTAAACATGGTCCACAAATTAAATGAATCACTACAAAAGCAGCATATTGAAGGTACACACATAGTACAACAAGTACTGGGTCAAAAGTCCAAACAAAAAGTACTTCACGGCAGTGTTTATGGTCACACTTGATTAAGGCGAGAGCGTGTAAGTAATGGCACAGGCACCAGCATGATGGGCACCGGTCAGATCAAGGTCATTGTTAATTTATGGTTTGTAAACGTTTTGGACCTTTCTCTAACATAATGTAACAATAACACCTATAGATCTAGCCCAGTGGCTGTACGAGTGGTTAACAAAGTGCCTTTACTTCCAATCACGGTGGTCTCTCTCTACAACGCTCCAGGGTGAATTGTTTTGTAGGTTTTCTGGTGTCAACAGTGAAAACCTTCCTCATAGAGCCGCTAGGTCACTGCAAGGTCAAATACACACAAATCAACTTTTTTTTTTCACATAAAAAGTTGCATAATGTCCCTTTAATGTAATGTACTGGCATTTGCAGAAAATAGTTCTTTACTTTGGGCTACAACGG
Source organism: Gobius niger (assembly GCF_951799975.1). Lineage (NCBI taxonomy): Eukaryota > Metazoa > Chordata > Actinopteri > Gobiiformes > Gobiidae > Gobius > Gobius niger. The sequence goes on along the minus strand of NC_136865.1, from coordinate 22,739,126 downwards.
TGAGGTTCGGTTTTGGTGCTTTTCGCGATGATAACAATCGGCCGTCCACAGGGGTGGACTGACCATATGTCCATTCTGGAAGAGCACAGAAGGGCCACTGGCTCTCGGGCCACCAGTCTGGCTTCTCTTAATTTTCTCCTTAACCTCTTAACCCCCACCTTAACCGAGCTTTACCCAAATCTAAAAGCTTAAAAGAGAAGCATTGAAATAGCGCTGAAAACGAGGGTGAAAAGCAACAAAAATGTGCCGGAAAAGCAACAAAAAAGTGACAAAAACGTGACGAAAACATGACGACATAGCAATGAAAAAAGCGATGGAAAGGGAATAAAAAGTGTCCAAAAAAAGTGACAAGGGTTTAGCGAATGGGTTAGAAACAGGATAGGAGACCTGAGTGGTGGGGACATTTTTTTATTATAATTTTTTTTATTTCTTCTTTTTTTCAGACCAATATATTGTCCTCAAATCCTGCCTGTGTGAAATTTAAAAAAATGCTAATAAAAATAATTAAATGAAAAAAAAAAGTCACAAAAAAGTAATGAAAAAGCAACCAAAAACAACATAACATGTGACAAAAAAATGCAGCGATCACTTTTGTAGGCTTAGCTTTCAAATTAAGCGTTACACCGTTGCTTTCCAGTTGAGAAGCTTTTAGATTTGGGTAAAGCTGACCTCGAGAAAAGGCGCTCGGTTAAGACGGGAGGTAAGAGGTTGAAATATGTCTTTGTGGAAGTGCTGCATTTACACTCATTTGGGCCAGGCTGGTCAGAATCCAGGGCCGTTTTTGGGGACCGGACGTGAGGCTGGACCAGATGTTGATACATTTGCAAAAGAATGCGCCACGTCCCAACAATCACAACAAAACACACGCGAAATAAAAAAAAAAAAAAAAACACCGATGTATCTTATAAATAGTGATATGAAGTAGTGCGTTTGTTAAAAAGTTATATCATGCCGTTGCGCTCACCTGTTGCTAACCGCGTTGCTAGGGTCGCGCGCGCTCCTCCCCGATCCGTGACGTTTCCCAGCATTCCCCGCGGGGCCGACAGAAACAGCAGCACGACGGGAGGAGAAGATGCGTGCGGGTGAGTAAACTCCGCTTCAAACGCGTTTATACCTACTTTCAAACTCGTGGCACGGTCATTTCCCTAGCGTCGATCCCGGGATTAAGTTCCACCTTAAAACCTAGCGTGGCTGTGCGGTCATTTGCGTTTAAAAAAGGGATTGAAAAGGGAAGCTACAGTTACAGGAAGAGGGTAAAAAAGTTAAAGTTGTAAAGTTGACGCCTTATTTCCAGCGAGAGGGTCGAGCCTTCGTTGTCGTCGGATTACACGGAACCTGTAGTGTCGTGACAGACTAACTCCAGATCGAAATGTGTTCCTCGCTCGTGTTTTTACGTGCGCTTTCAACAAAATGAGAAAGCGATAGGTCTCTGGAAACGTGATCTGTTTGAGTTGAAGCGGCTGCCTCACCCCCGGCGAGGCTCCTGTCAGTCAAGCAGTGCGCGTCATCTGTCAGCTGAGTGAATATAAAAGGGATCTGGCTCAAAGCAATACAATGACATATCAACGAGTAATCTGGAATTGTGTTTATGGCCATGAGTCATGTTGAAATGGTCATGATGCTGCTCTCGTATCTTATACTGTCATTTGGTTAACAAAGACGCATTATGATAATAGACAGATGCCCCTTTGATGAAATTGGCTCAGTCACAATAGATGCATAAAGGATCGAATCATTCCCTCTACAGTATTTATTTTAACAATGGGTCAGTGAGACAGAATTATGTTGCTGTAAAACACAATGATATGTTTTTAATACATATTATTACTTAGCTTAGCTTTTAACTGACATCTATTCATTTAGTCCTAATATATATATGGGAGGGTGTGCCAGGCGTATTGTTTTAAATGTTGTAAACTGTAAAGCACTTTGAGATACATTTCGATATGAAAAGCACTTTATAAATAAAGTTTAAATGCAATACCAAAACACCCAAGGGCCGAACCTCAACATTGTAGCCTAAAGTAAAGAACTATTTTCTGCAAATGCCAATGTTTTCATCAGTGGTTCCAAAGTGGCAGGGCTTCGGGACCCACCATTACCCTCGGATGACAAGAGGACCCAAATAAAACTATAATTTGTCATATATTGTATAAAATATTGAATTTTCCACATAAGTTTTTGTTGAACCAACAGTAGATTTCCCTTTAAGACTGAAATTATGATCAAAACAACAGAGTTATTGATAAAAATATTGAATAAAAGTTTCCTATAGACTCGCGGCCCACTGAAAATGGTTTCGTGACCCACTTTTGGGTCCCGACCCACCAGTAGAGAATTACTGTTTAACATTATGACCAAGCGGGACGTTCTGACAGGACATTTTTAAAATACTGACACTATTTCTCGCATTTTAGACTACTTTAAGAGGTATTTGATCTTTTATTTTCATAATGATATTTCTCAAAATCATCTTGGGGGGCCTGACGTTGCCTACCCCTGATGTACAGTATTGTTGTAGCTTTGACATCTGTTATATTCTCCTAAACCTATATCTCCTAAACAGACGTCTACCTATGAAGAGGACCTTTTTTTCCTTCCCTATACAGCTGATTTGAGGTGTTGCAGAGCTTGGATGATAAAAATAAACTGCTGACTGCCGGTTAAAATCAGATGTGAACATGTGATAATGAAGCAGCATAGCAAGTCTGTGCAGTGATAGAAACCAGAGCAGTCTCGAATATTGCCTTGTTCACTGCTTTAGTCTTTGATTCAGATTTATTCTGACAGCAGCTGATGATGCACAGGACACTGGCCTGACTGCACAAAGGCCACAAGTGGTTGAATTGAATCACACACAGATCACATGAGCTGGGCTGTAAAGCAACATTTGAGACATGTGTTACATTGCTTTTGTTGTTGTTGTCTAGAGTCTATATTTCTTATGTTTTAGTTTGTGATAAAAGCATTGTTGTGTTTAACTGATCATGGTGTCTGTCTGATTAAAAACCCGTCTTGGTTATATTGTCTATGCACTTCAGCCTCTGACCGAGCAGATAACAAGGCGATAATGCTGCTTTATGTTGTGTTTACATTGTACATCACATGCTTCCTGTGTCAACAACATGTGATCAAACCCGCTGATGCAGAAATCCATTCCTCAACTGCCTGTTTGTATTTCTCTGTCACAGACTCAGACATGGACCACAACCTTGTATTTTCCACCTTGAATGAAGTCTGCGAGGACACTATAGCTGCTCTGTGTGCCCCCGAGGAGGACTTGCCTTATGGAGAAGTTGCCGAGCGATTAACCACGTGCATGAGAGAGATTCAGAGACATGCTACAGCGCTGGAGCCTATTGTTGCCGGCCTAACAAATGTTTACCACCTCTACGACTTTGACGAAGAGACGCCGGGAAATGGTTACCGCACGCTCGTCAAGGTATAGCTCTCCCTCAAACTGTGAGAAATTGAACATGTTCATACTGTGGGGATGGATGGGGCTTGGCATCTATAGACGTTTTCCATTGGGCGCAGTTTGATATGATGGACCTGCGAGTTTGTGTTTCAGAGGGTGTTAAAGGAAACCTGCTCACATTGCTTTTTGTTATCGGTTTGTGCCTCTGCTTCACAGTTTTTACATGCTTTCAAAACAAGAAATAGTTTTTATTTCTCTGAAGCGAGTGGCTAACCAGGAAAGGCTGTTGATAAGCAAATTTATCTCATCATGAACTTGCCACATGGAGTACATAGCTGCTTCTTTACCAAATCAATACCAAACACAAAGTGCTCCAGAACCCACCACAGAAGCGGCTCCAGATGGGGACTGTTTAGATGCCCCTCGGATTGTTTCACTTTAGCTGAAACTGCTCCATCTCGCCCTGTTCCTCTGCTGCCAAAATGAGCTCTCTGTTTGTGAGGGGTATTGCGTACATGTGCCGCATGTTTGGATGACTGGTTGCATTTGCATCAGTTAGAAAAGCATTACGACATGAGTCCATCTGTGATTGTGTATCTGGTGATAACAGTAATAACTGAACCATTAACTACTGAGGTAATTATTTTGTACAACACAGAACAAGCTACACAACAAACAGTAACATGTAGACAAACATAAAGGACACATTTGAGACCTCTCCCACTCTCATCATTATCTCAGTGTTACAGAAAATATATATTTTTTGTATATTTATGTTGCGCAGTTCACATTTTGTTGTTGTTAGTTGTTTTACAATTATTAAAGGGGCTAGATGCAAGTTTGTCATTTTGTGCTCACTACTGCCACCTCAGGTCTTATGCGTAGCTGCAGCTTCTATATTAAGCTTGTGCACGATGGTACTTCGGACCCGGATTAACACCTTTTTGAGTGACAGTGCAGGATTTTAGAGGCAGTTGTGGTGAACAGGCCTGGGCTCATTCTACGTATTAGGACATGGCTGGAGGAAAATACTTAGTTTTAACATTTTTAAACTCTGTATAGTCCCTTTAACTAATCGACCCCTAATGAGGCTTTTGTATATTTTGATTGTGTTTTATACAGTTGCGTTTGTTTACTTTGTAGGTCTTGCTGTCGTGCCTTTTACACATCATCCACAAAGGCCGTTACATATCGAGTAATGTCGGAAAGGCCTTCTTCAGGGCGGACCACAATGCCACAGAGATGGAGGCGTATTTGAGTGCGTTGTGTCAGATCCGTGCGCTGCTACACCTCGCTCAGAAACTGCTCAACGACACTCCGTGTGGCCAGCTGTGCACACTACAGGACGCTGAACTGAGCCGCAGGTTTGTGCAGGAGTACAGCTCTATGCACAAGGCCTGCTTCTACGGACGCTGTCTGGGCTTTCAGGTCAGGAAATACTGTTTTTTTTTATTGTTACTGTTACTGTATTGATACTGTTTTTTTGTGTGTGTATCCACTTTTTAGTAATCTCTGTTGCCTTTTCCTTCTCTGTACAGTTTTCACCATCTCTTCGCCCGGTCCTTCAGACAGTGGTCATCAGCATGGTGTCCTTCGGTGAGACCTATGGCAAACAGCAGTCTGGAATAGGTAATTGATTTATGTCAGCTTAAGGTTTACACATTGAAAAACTATATAATATAATAATAACACTGTATCTGCTTCTCTCTTCTCTCGAGGCAAAGCAGCTTTATCGATTCTAACCTCAGGGAAGTACGTCATGGATCCAGAAATGAGGGGGGCAGAGTTTGAACGGATCACTCAAAACCTGGATCTGCATTTTTGGAAATCCTTCTGGAACCTCACAGAATCCGGGATTATTACAGTAGGCACGGCCGAACAACACATTTCGATTGTTTGTTAATTACTGAAACAGAATTATCAGATGTGAAATATACCAGTATGGAGCCTAAAATAACATCCCTCAAGTAGAAGTTATAGGAAAAGATCCCAATGATTATCCCAAATAAATGCAAAAAAAGATAAACTTACTGCATAATAAAAAAATAAACATAATACAAAATGATGTTGGTAACATGTAGCTAATAAAAAAAACATGTAGCTAATAAATAAAAATTGTAAGCAAGGACTTTCCATACAAATATTTGCCAAGGTAAAATACATGTTTAAAGAAAGGCACAATACTATATAAAGCTCTGATATTATGCTTTATTGAAGTATTTAAAACTGTTGGACAGCTATTACATTTTACGTTTTATATTTTATGATGAATACGTCATAGGGAAAGTAAAAGAAATTCAGCTCTGATTACGGTTAATAAAAAATGGCCTTGTGCCAACAGCATGATAGATAAGTAGGTAGATAAGCTCTTTATTGTCTGTCCCAATAGAGACAGAAATTCACCTGGACAAGCCTTAAAAGGCATTTAATCATTAAAGTGAACAAACAGTCACTTTGTCTCTCTTGGTACAGCTGCGTTTTTTGTCTTTTTCTGTGCTTTCTGAAGGAAGCAGCTTTATAAAAGTAAACAAAGCGCTAGCTTATTAGCTAAACACATTTGAGACCTACAGATGTATTCTTCTGAAACACTGAAGAGGCACCAATAGTCCCCTACACCTGCAGCATAGTCGAGGCGTCACAAGGGGAGCTACAGGAAACAAGGACGGGACAAATAAGATGGTGAAAGACTGTTGTGGAGCGGAGGGAGCTGCGCAGGAGGAAGGAGGTGGAGGAGCTGACCAGTGCAGGATACCACGCTCTGAAACAAGGACAAACACAGGAGGCGCCCCATCTCAGAGGATCAAAGGAGCACTGAAGGCAGCCAGCCAGCTTTCCTCTGTGTACTCCCATACCTCCCATACCTAAAAACATGCTGGCCAGGTTGACCCACAGTGGTGGTGCAGCTCAGTCGCAGCGGCTCAGGACTAACACTTGAACACAATTTCGTTGTACAATGACAAAAATAAAGCACTTACTTACCTATTTACTTATACACAACACTAATACATACAGATATACTGTAGAATAATGCAGGGGCTATTTGTTCGTGATTTTTTATTGCAGATGGGATGAACCATTTTGTGTGTGTGTTTTTATCAATAATAGTCAGTTCAACAAATCCAGTCCATATCATGTATATTTTAAGTTTTATGCAGTACAAATATAAATACGGTTTCCAAAGAATAATACATAGATGAATTCTCAAGCAATAATGCAAATATTTCTCTACTTATTATTTCCACCAGACCTCATTTCACTAAAAACGCGCATTACTCTGCCTCTACAGGGGATTTACAGGCCGTTTCTCTCTCCTATGACAGGGTTTTAATAGGATCGCGTCGAGCCCGGTGCAGGTGAACCTTACTCTGTCGGTGCCCCCTGTCCCGCTGCAGCTGCCTCTGGCCTCTGACCCCAGCCTCACCACAAACGTGTCGCCTCCCATCGCCCACTGGGGTCCCGGGCCCGTGCTCATGAGGCTCATATCCTTTGAGATCCGAGAAGGGCAGGTAGAGAAACTTATCTTGTAATTGGGTAAAGTAAAATTTGTTTAGGACAGTACATATAAAGTAAATTTCCTCTGTGTGATGAATAAAGCTGTCCTGAGTCTGACTTTACATGTGTGTTGTGTAGGACAGTGAGGAGCTGCTGTCTTTCTGTCGGACAGACACGCGTCCCATCTCCATGTCGCAGCTGCCGTGGGTTCAGAAGCAGCCCCTCTCGCCCTGGCTCCTCATCCACTTCCACGGAGGAGGCTTTGTGGCACAAACATCCAAATCTCATGAGGTTAATGTTTTGGAAATCAGCAGAATGCAATATTAATCAGAAGCCCGGCTTACGTACGTGTGTCTTTGATTTACAGAATTATCTTCGAAATTGGTCGAAGGAGCTGGGCGTTCCCATCCTGTCCATTGACTACTCTCTGTCGCCCGAAGCACCTTTTCCCAGAGCCTTGGAGGAGTGTTTCTACGCTTACTGCTGGGCGTTGAAGAACTGTCATCTTTTAGGTTTGTAATGGGTTGTTCATATCAATCAACTTTACAATTATACAGAATATATATAGATTAAGTAAAGTTATCTACCACACAGTCTGAAGGATTTATTGTTTATGGTCTTAGTTTCTGATTGTAGCAGATGTAAAAATGCAATGTTTTGTCTCATAATAATCTCTCAAACTTGGCATTGCAGCATCCCTACTTTGCAAAGTAAATTACTAAAGATAGAATTGTGTTTAAACCGTGCTGTTCTTTAAAGCAGTGTGGAATTGAATTGTTTACGCTTCAGCAGACAGTGTCGTTTTTGCATTTCACTGTCCACTGCGCACAGTCGATGAGAGGCCAAACTAAAGCAGCAGTGTTCGCAAACTGTCAAAAAACTGCAGACAACTAAAGGAAATACTGCAGGTTTAAAGCCAGCAAAATAAGCACTTCTAAAAGCCAACTGAGGAAATTTCCTGAACTCTTACAGCCGTGACATTTTAACCAAGAGAGAGTAAGGAGCCAGGAATAGTTCACTCAATGGATTGCTCATATCCTGACCGGTCAAGATGTCAGTAATGTATTGAATGGATAACACGATATACAGTTGTGATCATAGGTTTACATACCCTGGCAGAATTAGTGGTCGTGTGAAGCCATTTGTGGTGAAAAAACAGAGTCCTTTCCTTTCCTTTCCTTTCCTTTCCTTTCCTTTCCTTTCCTTTCCTTTCCTTTCCTTGCCTTGCCTTGCCTTGCCTTGCCTTGCCTTTCCTTGCCTTGCCTTGCCTTGCCTTGCCTTGCCTTGCCTTGCCTTGCCTTGCCTTGCCTTGCCTTGCCTTGCCTTGCCTTGCCTTGCCTTGCCTTTCCTTTCCTTTCCTTTCCTTTCCTTTCCTTTCCTTTCCTTTCCTTTCCTTTCCTTTCCTTTCCTTTCCTTTCCTTTCCTTTCCTTTACTTTACTTTACTTTACTTTACTTTACTTTAGGTTCTGCGACCGCGGTGTTAATTTTAAGATATCTCATCATAATTTTAGACAAGTCATGTTTTCACTGACTAATATATTCATTTATTTCGGGTCATTAATTATGTATTTTTTTATGTAATGGATCAGTTTTCTCTCAGATGAGCCACAGCCTGACTACACTCTGCAGTTCATGTAGGGCAAGAGACAGAGAAGGAGGGGAACTAAAGTTTAGTTCATTAAGGGCATAGTAAAGACTATCAGGGTTTATGCAAATTAGCCACGAGGAGTTTCGCTAAAAAGCGAAAACAAAACTACAAAGAGCTGCCTTCATTTGTTGTTCTGATACTATTCAAAACAGTGAGACATTGTGCACTGGTACGTGATCTTTGCCCCTGATCTGTCCTGTTTAACCTGCGCCTCTGCTGCTGATGTGCATTGTCAGCGTTGGGTGAGAGACAGTGACAGAGAGGAGAGATCGAGAGACACTGGTCCCTTCACTCGTGTTCAGGAGAGGAAGTGCCTGTTTGTTTTGGTCTCTAAACGGGAACAAAATAAACACTATACAAATGATTGATGCATATCTTTGTACTGGGCATACGGTAATCCTGCTGGCTTTCTAGTAGTTATACAGCCTATACATGCATGTCACATTGAGTACACCACTGAAAGAGCCTCATCTTTTCAATCACTGCCAAAAGGAACCGATCTGATTTGCATATATGGGAGAAGCTCCAAGAAACAGTGCAATATGATTAAATATTTGCATACAGTAGTAGGAATGGAAAAAAACTGCTTGACTCAATATTGACGAAAACTAAATGAATTTTTTTGGCTAAATTAACTCCGTGTGTAGCCTAAAAGGAGAGTATTATGTATAACTGACTTTTTAGAGAGTTCATGAATGGGTTGGAAGGCAAAGATACCAGGCTGCGAAGGAAGGGAGAAGCAATGTAGGGAAAAACAGTCGGCCTGGTTCGGTTTACGCTTCAGTTTCATTATTAACTCTGAGGCCAGACTTAAATTTAGCCGTGTGCTCTCTCGCTCAGGCTCCACAGCAGAGCGGGTTTGTCTGGCCGGAGACAGCGCCGGAGGAAACCTGTGCATCACGGTGTGCATGAAGGCCATCACCTGTGGGGTCCGTGTCCCAGACGGCATCATGGCTGCGTATCCCGCCACCCTCCTCACCACAGACGCCTCGCCCTCCCGCCTGCTCACCGCCATCGACCCTCTGCTGCCGCTAGGGGTCCTCTCCAAGTGCATGAACGCCTATTCAGGTACGACATGTGTGTGTGTGTGTCCTCAGCATCAGCCGTGTCCCAGTTCATGGATCATTTAGCTTTCGGGAATTTTCCGGCGCCGGAGGAACAGAAAACACAGCCAGAGATTTATGTGTAAACCGGACAATGTGGGCGACAATTATTAACAAACTCACAGTTGGAATGTGTTCACAGAATAGCAAATATTCTGTTAGGGGATTGTTCTTTTTACTGATTTGTATGCATTCAATTGGGATAATTAGAAAGTGTATTGTTTTTATGTTCACAATTACTATCATCAGTTCATAGTTACTTTTCATTAATGTCTAAATATCTTTGGTTGATGTCAAAATAAGGGCTTCACTGGGTTGACTGATGAGAAGCATTTTTGTAAATAGGTAGATCACATTATGGTTCTTCGAAGCAGCTCAGTCTCTCAGCCATAAGGCAAGGTAAGTTTATTTGTAGAGCACGTTTCATACACAAGGCAATTCAAAGTGCTTCACAGTTGCATTAAATGACAACAACTTAAAAAGCAGATCAAATCAATCATTTGTTGGTGTTGTGAAGCACTTTGGGCAGCCGTGGTTGTTGTAAATGCGCTATAGAAATAAAGTTGACCTTCACCAATCCATAAAAACATCAATATAAAAAATAATTACAGTAAAAAGCAAGAGTGCAGATAAAATACTTTCCGTTGTCTTACACACGGGTAAAAAGAACTTTTTTCAGCCTGGATTTAAACATAGTCAGAGTTGAGGCCTGTCTCACATCCTCATGGAGACTGTTCTAGATTTTTGCTGCATGAAACTGAAAGGCAGCCTCACCATGTTTATTATTGACTCTGAACCACCAGGAGGCCCCTCCCTGAAGTTCTCAGGGCCCGAGATGGTTCATATGGCTATAACATGTCAGAGTGTACTTTGGTGCTAAACCATGAAAAGACTTGTAGACAAGCAGCTGTTTTAAAGTCTATTCTCTGAGCGACAGGAAGCCAGTGCAGAGACCGGAGCACTGGACTAATATGGTCGTATTTCCTGGTTCTTGTCAGGACTCGAGCAGCAGCGTTCTGGATGTACTGCAGCTCTAACAGCTTGTTTAGAGAGGCCAGTGAGAGCCATTACTGTAGTCTAACACAGTGTGGCAGCAATATCATCTGCAAATTGCGGCATACATGTCCCTTTTTGGATTTATCGCTTATTGTTGTCATTGAAGAATGCTTAAAAGTAGAGCTGGACAATGAAAAAATGCAATATTCAACAACTGTCTTAGGTATTATTGTGATGAGGGTTGTGATTTGCAAAACTATCTCAGTACAATACATTCCAAGTACTTCAGGGGCAAAACAAGGCTGAACAATTACAATGATACTGAGCGTCTAAAATAAATAAAATCCTCAGTAATTTTTTGAGTTGCTGCTGCCGCTTGTGATCACCTAATATTGAAATAACAGTAATTTGGTAATATATTGTGCAATGTGCTGCCCTACTGAAAAAGAATAGAAGAAAATTAGTAACAACTTTATAAGAAACATTTGTTGAGCTTTATATTTGAGGAACATCCAGTTGTTAGAAACTGCCCCTAAACAGTCTCCCATTATCATGCCTTTTTCTGCCTCACCTGCGTCTCATTCTTGTTTCTTGTGTTCACTGTTGACCCTCTCTCAGGTATGGTCTCAGAGGCGGTGGTGCCTTCAGTGGGAGGCGGTAGCTTCAGCGCTTTGACCCGAGACACGGCTCTGCTCCTCAGTGACCTCACGCAGGGCGCCTCCAACTGGATCCAGTCGTTTCTGGACCCGAGGCGGACCATAGACCGATCACGTTCACAGCCCCTTCCTCCAAGAGACGCCGTCGCCAGGAACAACAGCAGCACCGCCGCCTCGGCTCCTCCAAACCGCTCCGTGCACTTAGACTGCTCGGTGGAATACCCGGAAGGTTTTGAGCCCCTCCGCTCTCAGTGCCGCGCTGTGATCCACCCATCCTCTTGTCCCATTCTGAAAAACCCCTTTGTGTCGCCCCTTTTGGCCACGGAGCAGCTGCTGAAAGGCCTGCCTCCTGTTCACATCGTGGTAAGTTCGACTGTGGGTCCTATAGATTTACAGAGAGACTATTTCATGCACTGATCATTCTGTGTTTTAACTTATGTTGCTTTGTTGGTAATGCTTGTACTCATTGGATTTCTTGTTTGGGCACTACTTTGCGAGATATTGTCACTACCAATTAGGGCTGAGTGACATGGAAAAAAAAGAATTACTTTTTGATTTTAATAATAACAAATTAATAGAGTTTTTACTAATATTGATCACGAAAATTGACTTGCTGGAGCTTTTTACCATGTTACAAAGTTGTTCTCTCATCAAAATCATACCTGAATCTGTGTTTTGACCCACTCGCACTTCTTGAGTAATCTTTGTATCTTCCATTGAGGCTATTCTTAGCAGTGCTGTGGCCAATCAGAGAATCAATCAATCAAAGTTTATTTATATAGCACTTTGTACGGTCAACAACTCAGTTAGATATAACGGAGCGAGACCATGAAGAGCTTTAAAAACAAACATTAACATTTTAAAATAAAAAAAAGCTCCACCTGAGTTCCTATGTACCGATTCTGATTCTAATCCAGGGAAGGCTTTTCTTAAAGGAATAGGCCACCGTTTTTACATACTGAGATATGTTCTTACCTTAGCTTAGACAAGTTCTTTAGTACCTGTCTGGTCTTCACGCGTGCCTTCTATCACGTAAACACAGCACAGACGGCGTTAGCATTTAGCCTCTCCTCCTCTCCACTATCGCTACAAACGAGGTCAAGATAGAAGCTACCAAGCTCGTTCACGTTTTCCCTATTTAAATATGGTTACATGAAGTGTTTCACTACAAAGTATAATTACACAAAATTAAACAATGTGGATTTTCTAAGCGGATAAAAGGGGGAACTATATTGTAAGCCGTAATAAGTCAAAATTTGCACTCTAATATCTTCACTTTACTGTGCGGATGCCAAACTACTCCTGGTATTAGTACGAATTACAATATAGTTCCCCCTTTTATCCGCTTATCATTTGTTCAATATATCTGCTAATAAGGAATGTATCGATTCGATTTAATTGATCTGGTATTGGTAAGTTTGTTAGCTTAAACCTGTTCTCTGATGGTTGAGGAAAGTGTTTGTAGTGTGGTTGACAATTTGTATTAATATTTGATCATTTGCTCAACCCATCTGCTGATAAGGAATGTATCGATCGACTTGATCCTGTATCGTTAACTTTCTTAGCTTAAAGAGATGCAAGTTGGTCATTTTATGCTCACTACTGCCACATCAGGTCTTACGCGTAACTGCAGTCTCTATATATAAATATAAAGCTCATGCATGACGGCAATTCGGAGCGAAGTAACAACTTTTTGAGTGACAGTGCAGGATTTTAGAGGCAGTTGTGGTGAACAGGTCTGGGCTCATTCTACACATTAGAACATGGCTGGAACATGTAGGGGGAGGAAAATACTTAGTTTTAACATTTTTAAACTCCCTTTAAACCTGCTCTCTGATGGTTGAGGAAAGGTGTTTGTAGTGTGGTTGGAAGTATCACAGTGATCCTTTTTTAGCCTCAATTAGCAGTTGTTTATTACTACTGGTAAATGAATACTGCAATCTTTGTTTTGTTGGATCAGTTCATGTTCACTGGTAGTGATTTTCAGTTTTGTGCCTTCTGTCTGTTGTGTTGTGGCTTAATAGTTGAAGCATTTAGCCCTGACTAGAGCAAAAGTATCTCAGTTTGTGTCCAAGGCTCGGCACTATATCAATGCAATAACAATGAAGGGCGAATATCTCAATGTGTAATCGAACAGATGTTAACAAAAAATGGCTTCTGATTTCGATTGTCTGTGCATGTTTTTCCACAGGCTCCTGCTCTGGACGCCTTGCTGGACGACTCGGTGATGTTTGCGAAGAAGTTGAGGGCGATGGGGCAGCCGGTGACGCTGACGGTGGTGGAGGATCTGCCCCATGGGTTTCTGAGCCTCGCGCAGCTCTCCAAAGAGACTGAGGAGGCGGCAGGAGCTTGTGTGCAGAAGATCAGGGAGGTTTTCCAAGGACAGCGCCTCAACCCTGGTTTACCAAATCCAGTAGAACAGGAAGAGACACATCTGAACGCAGGTCAATGATTTGCGCGGAATAAGCAATGAATTAGGCAGAATTAAAACAGTTTAAATCTGTGTCGAAAGATATGGCTGATATTGCACTTTATATTGTCCTGGGAATTATGCAACGTCTTTAAAAAAAAAAGGATTTCTTTCTGAAAATGTGAAAAACCTCATAGTGTGTAGATAGGTTAAATTTATAAATAAATGTCAGGGACGTTTGCAGTTTTGGGTTGCTGTATTTGTCAGTGTTTACAGTTAAAAACTGTATTCAATGAATAACCTGGAATACAGTGTTTACTTAATGGACTACGCTTTTTACAGGAGGAATCACAACATGACGACGCCTCAAAGAGCACTAAAGATTTTTTTTTGTGACCTTGTGCACAACAGTACTCTGGGTTTAATTAAAATGGTAGAAGGCGGACTGATTATCCAAGGTTTTATTCAAGGACACTGAGCTGCACCTGTAATGTGTGCAGCTAGACCAAAAGGAAAATGTAAATTGATACAGTTGTGTATTGTACTGTATATACAAGTCTGAAGAGATATATTTACATTTAAAGTACTTTGATTTATTGACTTATGTGCCTTACAGGTGGATTGTGATAAGTTTGACAGGGAGAAACCTTTTATAACTTTTCGATGTACACAGCTCTGACGTGAGATGGGGAGAATGGACTGGCCTCTTTCAAATGTTTACAGAAATATAAAGAACACTCTAGTGTGTTTTTATGTGGTGGGGTTTTCTGTGCCCAGAGTGATACATGTAAAACAGTAAAAAACGGTTTTATTATATTTATATATTTTTTAATTGAATGTATGTTCCATGGTTCCATGTAATCATATCATTGGTGATCTGTGTGTAACAGGGTGAAATATCTTTCCCAGTTTGTACAATTAAACAACAATGAAAACATTTGCAAATATTGTAATTAACACAACATGCATTACATCACATCTTTAAGATTTCAAGTCATGGCATTGCAGACCGTAATAAGCAAATATTTTGAGAAACCCTATTTGTTATTGTACCTGCAGTATCACAACCAGACGGTAGGTGGCGCCCGCGCTGTTTGGCCCGAGCTGTGAAAAGGCGGAGCGAGTCCCCGAGGAAGAGGAGACGAAGAAGAAGGCGACCATGTTGATTTAAGAAGATACACAAAGACGCGATCTTTTCAACTAAAATATAACTTGTAAAAGTCAATTGTAAAGAAATTCTTGATTACCCGCAAGCTTGGCATCCTTTGTAACGGGATACAGTCGTACAGGTATGCACTTTCCAGTTTAAATTTATGCGACAGAGATGATATCCCGGTTGCTCTGAGCAGGTTAGCCAACGTTAGCAGTGCAGCTAACGCAGCATCGAGGTTAGCACACTTAACTTTAGTATCGAACTTCAACGAAACATCTTTCTCAAATCTGGCCAATTTTGTATCGTAAACATAAAACGTAACCACAAGTGATCTCTGAAAATCATTTTGAAGGCTTGAGAAACGATCACATTTCGTGCACGTCAGCGGCTAAGCTCTCAGCTTACCGTGTGGCGTTAACTCGAGCTAACCTTATTAGCCATATTGTGTCGAACAGATGCTGATTTCCGTCAACAGACAAGTTTCTGTTGGGTTAAAAGTATTAAAACGTAAATAATTAAGTTGTTACAGTAAGATTCAACACAATTAAAATAAACAATTTGAAACCCAGTGCTAATTAATTTATTATGTTTTGGCTTAGCTTGAGTTGCCGTTTTCATGGGACTTGTTACATTTTTTGACATTATCCGAATTCAAAAACAACTGACCGAAACATGGGTCAATGAAATCAAAATCTAATAAAATTGCATTTGTAGATGGTTTATTGGCAGCCTTATTTATTTTATAGTCACGTTTTGCTTGGAATAATTCAGCCAAAATGAACAGTGTCGTGCCCTTCGCTAAAATATGACATACGACATGGAGTAAACAACTCTGGGAACTCAACAATACGTTTTAAACAGGGAGCGGAGATAATTACCGAAGAAACGAGTTGAACAGCTGTGACAACGTGACACTGGATCAAACTACTTTCATTTTCCTTTGTGTATTAAAGTCTTGTGGTGGATGGTCTGTCTTCAGGTGACCAGTTGGAGCAGTCGGACTCTGAAGCAGCGGGTTGATCCAGGCCACAGAGGAGTTCAGGAAGCTGAGGTCCGGCTCCTGCTGTGGGACACGCACTTGCTAAAGACTCTAGGGGTGGAGAGCAGTTTTTGCTTTGGACTTGAAAACCCCTCTAAAGATTTGACATTTCAGGCTCTTATTTGCTTTTCTCTTTGAAGCAAGAAACAAAAACATTGCTGTGGAAATAACGAATTTAAAAGACTCTATGGTTTTTGGAGAAAAAAAATCTTGTACAAAGTTGGACATTCTTTTTTCAAGGACAGAGATAACGAGCAACTCCTACGGACTCAAAAGTGGAACCAGGAAATATTGATTTAGAAGCAAAAGCTAAGTGTCGAACTAAGATTATTTTGAAAGAAACTATTTCTCAAGCTCAGATTGCCTTAGTTGTTCTATTTCAGGACTTGAACCGCTTTGATACTTGTTCACGTATAATTTTCTATATTGTGAACAAGTAAATTCATGCATTTGGGTGCAAATTTCTCTTCATTTTGAAGAGCTCTTGTGTATAAAAGTGTTTTTTTGTTGCTGTACGTCAGTCACTCTGGTTAAAGGGACCGAGCTGTACGTACATGTGTATATGTATATAAGACAAATTGACTTCTGTCTACAAGCTTTGGACTTAAGAATAGAGAATATTGTTTGTTAATGCTTTATTGAACTTTTTTTTACTTTTTGAGAGATTTTTTAAAGAAAAACCTAAGAGGTGCAAAAACCTAATACTTTGAAGAAACTTAAGAAAAGCGAAATGGCAACAGCCAGAACAGAAAGCGTTGGACCCGTTCTGATGGGACTGAACAAACAGAACGGGCAGCTCAGAGGACAGACCAAGCCCTCTCCCCCATCAGCTCCAGGAAAGACTCTGGGTGCTCTTCAGAAACCATCACCCCCACAAGAGTCCGGGGGCATCAAGTTTGGAGATGACTGGAAGAAGAACCTCCAACTCCCTCCCAGAGACCACCGGGTCAGAACCTCGGTGAGTGTCACGCTTTCGATTACAGACCTGCTCCTGGTTTAGCTGTAGTGACACTAACCTCTGTCTGCTGCAGGATGTTACGGCCACAAAGGGGAATGAATTTGAAGATTACTGTCTCAAACGTGAACTTCTAATGGGAATCTTTGAGATGGGCTGGGAAAAGCCATCACCCATTCAGGTTTGTTTATCTGTTAGACACGCTTCTTCAGTATTAGAACACTGAGATAACTTGTGTTTGCTGTTTTTAGGAGGAGAGCATTCCCATTGCCCTGTCAGGACGGGACATTTTAGCTCGAGCAAAGAATGGGACAGGAAAGAGTGGAGCGTATCTCATCCCAATGCTGGAGAGGATAGACCTCAAAAAGGATTACATTCAGGGTGAGTTTTCCTTTAGATAGATCTGACATGAGAAATGTAGCAACATTATGAAAATGTTTCTATTGTTTGTTTCACAGCACTCGTCATGGTGCCGACCCGTGAGCTGGCGCTGCAGGTGAGCCAGATTGGCATTCAGATCAGTAAACATTTAGGAGGCGTTAAAGTCATGGCAACGACAGGAGGAACCAACCTCCGAGACGACATCATGCGCCTGGACGAGACCGGTGAGCCCCGTCTCCAACTCTGCAGGCCGAGGAAAAGGCGACTTAAAACTTAAAAATGCTTATTTTGTCCCTCAGTGCATGTGGTCATTGCCACACCCGGGAGGATCCTGGATTTGATAAAAAAGGGAGTTGCAAAAGTGGATCGAGTTCAGATGATGATCATGGATGAGGTAAAGGAAACCAGAACCAAATCTAATGTTCTTCTGTTAACTTGAGCTGAGTGGTGTCCGTATAGAACTGGACACATTTTGAAAACCAAATTCACCAGCTTGTTTCATTTAATCATTTACGGTTAGTTTCTTTTCTTCCGCTTGGTAACGGCTCCAATAGTCTCGTCTGATTTGAGGTGTTATCACATGTTCTCCATATGTTTTAGATTTATTCACTGCCCAGTTTTTCTGATACGGTACGTGGGCCCAGGGTAACAGCTGATAGTGCCAGTAGAATACCACACGTGTGAATAAAAAACAAGGACAAAGGCTAAACCGCAGAACACGCGGCTCGTTGTGTTTGATAAACAGTCTGTGTGTTGTAAGTCACTTGCTGGATAAATCTACCAATGTTCTGCTTCCACTCCAAAGAATAAGTGAAGTCATCAAAGAGAGGAACGTGAATCCTTTCACTAGAAAAAGAAGAAAATCACATATAAGGCTTCACAAATTTATACACTGATCTGATAACATACTGTTTTTTGTTAAAGAGGATATTTCAGGATTTTTGACATAGGGCCTAATTTCCTAGTTATCTTGAGTGTTGCTGATTTCTGGAGATTTTTTTTTTGTAATTCATGCATTTCTTATATTTGAAGAGTTGACTAGGAAATGAGGTCCTATGTAAAAAATCCTGAAATATCCCTTTAACAAAAAACAGTATGTTATCAGATCAGTGTATCGCGTTTGTCAAGCCTTATATGTGATTTTCTTCTTTTTCTGGAACCAAACTTTTTTTTTGTCAGTATATTTGAAACTGCTGCGCATCTTATTCTAAAGCATTTCTATCAATTTCATGAACTTTTATCATTTCTGTGACTGAAAAGTAGCCTAAAAGTTGTGAAATGTGCTTATGCTCTCATCCCTGTGGAGAAGTGAGAAACTGTTGAGAAATTTCATTTAAAAAAAAAATCAATTTACAAGCTTCCTCTTTGGTTTGGAAACAAAACGGGCCTTTCTTTACCAGGTATATATTCTCAGCAAGGTTAAGGTCGTTTGAATGAGGATATTCTGATGCAAACTTTAAAGCTGAAAATGATGTGCAGTTTTTAAGCCTCTCAACCTATTTTTCAATGTCCCGTCAGGCGGATAAGCTGCTGTCTCAGGACTTCGTGGTGCTCATAGAGGACATCATCAGCTTCCTGGCCAAGAAGCGACAGATCCTGCTCTATTCAGCCACTTTCCCCGTCACCGTGCAGCGCTTCATGGTGAGAACGACACAGTGCCTCAAATTATTTCAGAAGGACGATTCGAGAAGCGGCAATATTTGTTTTAACGTGAACAGGCCTGGCACATGTATCGCAGCATTTTTCACTTGGATTCTTCTGCAAAGGATTGTTGTTTTTGGTTCGATATCAGAATACAGAAGTTATGGTGATCCGTTTTCTCAGGATCAAGTTTTTCCACATTTTCTTCATGTAATGGCTCTTTTCACCGTAGTAACGCTAGGGTATTATGTTGTGACACCCCTAATAGTGATTGTGAAAACTCTGCAGCCAACTGAGCCGCACTCTGGGCTCTGAGCCATGTGGCGCCTCCTCTGCCCTTCTCTCTCTGCCTCTTGCTCCGTGCTTATCGAGCCGATAACGACGTGCGGCCTCGAGGTTTGTTTGTGTGTTTCGAGGGCGGCTGTGGCTTGTGGCAAACTCTCAGATTGTGTCATTGTTTTGATAAACCGGTCTTCTCTCTAAAAATAAAACAAGCCGTGGGCAGATTTAATGCCTCTGTTGAAAGATGTTTTGAAAAGTGGCCAACATCGTATGGCTTCGGGATGAACCCTTTTTGAAAGTGGATTAATCAACTTAAACCTAACAAATTGGTTTAACACAATGAGTCTTTATTTTGAAAGTGACTCTGGCCTTTTGAGAGTTAGCTTAGGCTCAGTTTAATCACAGATGAATCAAAATCATACTTGTCTACAGTTATCTAGGCTGTGTGACTTTCTTTGCGAGCAATAAAGTATGTGGTCTTATTACTTTCCGCAAACCCTGTACCGGATTTTCGAGACTAGAAGTCCCGCCGGAGTTGCACCAGCCACCCTGGTGCACCGTTGACAAGCCTGCATCAGCACGTTGTTTGTTCAAGCAGCCATTTGCAAACTTGTTCCTCTAGCTGTGTCCATCTAGCTTTTAGCCCATGAATAGCTTTTTTCTTTCCCTCATTGCAGTATAGCATCCCTGCTGAATGGTTGAAGTGTACACGTGTTTGTATATTAGTCTTTATTTCACATTTTACCACTGTAAGAGATAAAAGTTAAACACAAGCAAACTACACTAACGAAACAATCTTTAAAGGGACTGTACAGAGTTTAAAAATGTCAAAATTAAGTATTTTCCTCCCCCTACATGTTCCAACAATGTCCTAATGTGTAGAATAAGCTCAGACCTGTTCACCACAACTGCCTCTAAAATCCTGCACTGTCACTCAAAAAGGTGTTCATTCGGCTAACCACTATTGTGGTGTATTGCATTCAGCTATGGTAGCCCTGGAGGGACATAATGATTTATAAACAGTGTGTTGTGAACAAAGCCCTTCTTGTCTCTCGTCTCTATTGTGGCAATTTTAAAACTGTTGCAATTACAGTTGTCTGAAAAAAGTTTGGATAAGATCTACAGAGAAAACGGAGTCAGTGATAGACCAAGACAATAAAAATGGCTTCTGTTGCTTGTTTGTGCAAAGATCCTGTTAGTCATTTTATTTTACAGTGATACAAACTGTTGACACTCCCTTAACGTGTGGTTTGTGGTTCGCTGTAGGCCGCTCACCTGCAGAAGCCGTACGAGATTAACCTGATGGAGGAGCTGACCCTGAAGGGCATCACTCAGTTCTACGCCTACGTCACCGAGCGCCAGAAAGTGCACTGCCTCAACACGCTCTTCTCCAGGGTAAGCGTTGCTCCGCCCTTCTGCTGGCTCCTTTACCGACGCTAAACGCTCATTTTAAAGTGAGCTCTGATTTTGGGGAACCTGGGGATATGCCTTATGGAGCAAAGATGAGAAGTGTATGAAATGTTTTATTGTGTCCTTTGTATCCGTGCTACTTTGCTGCTTTCCAGGCTGTGAATTGTGAGAGAACATTTTTCAATTCATCTTACAAGTTCCCATATCGATAAATAAAATTAATATGTGGAAAATGGCTAAACGTAAAATTGCGTCCGCAGCTCCATGTCCCGCTCACATGCGTCGTGCTGACACTTTAGCAGCGTTTAAGATGCTCCAGAGCGACCAGTGGAAAACCCAGTGACTTTCTGACAATCTATGCTGCTTTACAAAGGCCGCGTGTTGTGTTTTCATAGTGCGCCAGAGTTTTCTTCCGCTACAACAGTTTTTCCCCGTCTAATCCTCTGCACTTCTCCCACTCAGAGCAGAGCACTATTTAACTCCACCCCTTTCCCCTTGAGTCTCTATGGAGATGGTTGTCAATCACAGCAGAGCCTCGAGGCATGAGGACTAAAAACTAAAACGCTTTTGAAAACTCCCTGGCTTGATCAGAAGTTATACTTTTGAGCAGACAAGGAATATTTAAAGCAGAAATAGCTTTCTAATGGGCCTAATTGGCTATATTATAAAATATTAATGGTCTGGAGTAGTTTTCTTCATATGAAAGAACCAATATTTTTTTAAGTTAGTTTCCAATAAAATTTATTAAAACCGTAATCGTCCAAACTGAGTTAAAAAGTCGAGGTTTTATTTTTTGGCCATATCGTTCAGCCCGAGCATCGGCCAATAAAAATCCCCAAAAATCGACATCAACCCATATCTGTCGACCACTAGTCGTCTATCCAATTTTAGATTCAGGATTTATAACTCTTTTGCAAACAGCCTTAAAGAAAAATGTACTCATGGTTGTAATATTGATTTTTCTGCTGCTCCACAGCTTCAGATCAACCAGTCGATCATCTTTTGTAACTCCACTCAAAGAGTTGAGCTTTTAGCCAAGAAGATCACCCAGCTCGGCTACTCCTGCTTCTACATTCACGCCAAGATGATGCAGGTAAAACAGCGCAGTGTCCAGAGAGTAAACCTTCAACAGCACGAAGCTCTTTCTAAACAATCTTTTCAATGTTTTCTAGGAATACAGAAATCGTGTTTTCCACGACTTCAGAAACGGACTGTGCAGAAACCTGGTCTGCACCGGTGAGCATCTTCTCTGTTCTCAATGTTAATGGGTGAATGTATGAATCAAGGCGGCGCTGATGAAACGTTTTGTGTCCAATAGATCTGTTCACTCGAGGTATCGACATCCAGGCAGTAAATGTGGTCATCAACTTTGACTTCCCCAAAAACGCTGAAACCTACCTGCATCGAATTGGACGATCTGGTGAGTTCTTTGTGTGTTTCATAGTGTTTAAAAATATGAAGCAGATGCACGAGTAGAAACTGTCCCCGGAGAGAAGACACGAGAGCAGGTGCAGCACGGCCATTTTACCCCCCTGAGAGTCACCAGAACTGTCACAAAGAAACAGCTTTTTTGTTTCTGTAATTCTTTGTTACAGACATTGCCCAACAGCGCAGTGGATTAGTGAAATGAGCTCAGTAGCTGCACCGGAATGAACTGTAATAAAGGCACACGTGAGAAAAGATTTGTAACGTTTCCGTACTGTTCCCCCTCAGGCCGGTTTGGACACCTGGGTTTGGCCATTAACCTGATCACGTCCGAGGATCGCTTCAACCTAAAGGCCATCGAGGACCAGCTGGTGACCGACATCAAGCCCATCCCCAGCTCCATCGACAAGAGCCTGTACGTGGCCGAGTTCCACTCTTTGGACGGCGACTGTGAGGCCGACGAGGCGGACGAGAAACGCCAACGCCAACAGGACAGCACCTAAAACTGTGAGCGCGGGAGAAAACACAAAGTCCTTTTCATTTTGTGTGAATGTTTTGTTTGATATCGGGTGAACTTTTAACATTTGCCAGACTGAAAAGCAACAATAACACCATAAAAATCAGTTTTGTAGGTCGTGGCTTTCAACTGAGGCGTCACTGAGCTCCAGTCGAGAAGCTTTTAGATTTGGGTCAATCTGAACTGCAGGAAATGTGCTCGGTACAGGCGGGGGTTAAGCGGTGAAAAGATTGAGTTCATGGGGGGTTTGTGCAGTGAACTGATCTTCTTGTCATTTCCCTTTTTGAGTTTGTAGCGTCTTGTCCACATAGATAAATGGCTCAAGATTACACGGCAGTCCTGATACACTGCATCATGTTAAAGGGTTATTTCAGGATATTTGACATAGGGCTTTGTTTCCTAGTTATCCAGAGTGTTTTTTTTTATTCATCCAGTCCTTATATTTGAAGAGTTTAATTGTGCTCGGCTAGTGCGTGTCTATGGTAACTAGTAGCCTGCATTAAAAACAGTCTGACCCAAGCACAGAACACCTGAGGCACACAGCGGCGGAGTGATCTGCTCGGTGACCGGATCTACCGTTTACCTGCGGCCGCATTACCACACATGGAGTTCACAAAGGAGCTTTCTATAAATCAGATATGGCAACGTTTGGAGGACGACCCCATGATTTTGAAGAGGTTTTTAATCAGGCGACTAGTCACCATAGACTTGCACTAGTCTAGCACCACTAAACTCTTCAAATATAAGAACTGCATGAATTAAAAATAAAAACATCTCCTGAAATCAACAACACTCTGGATAACTAGGAAATAAAGCCCTATGTCAAAAATCCTGAAATAATCCTTTAAAACGTTGATGAACACGGGCATTTTGGCAACTTGTAGCCAGTGACTGTCCATCAGTTACTCAATGTCCATGATCTTGAACTAATTATCTGTTTATGCAAGACACCAAGCAGCAGCCTTCGTAGAGTTCACTTGGTTCATCTATTGAGCAACAGCAGCAATATGATCTAACATACATGATGCCCAGCAAGGCGACCGCGACGCATGACCTCCTTTCCTTGTGCTCAATAGGAGCAGGAAGTAGAAACCGAAGAACTTCTACCCGACACCAGTGTGTGTTATGATTGTAGAGACGGGTGTGTTGAGTGAGATGATAACACTTTATCATCTTAGTGAGATAGAAGGTGAAAAACTGCACCGTTGAGAGAGAAAAGAAGCCTATAGTGTAGTAGGTATGAAACTTGAACGCATTGTTGTGTTTAGCAAACAGTGGATTGATGTAATAAGCTAAAGTAGAAATATTTTGTTTTATTTTGCAGAAAAAATGTAGGTAAGGTAAGGTAAATCCAATCTGATTATGATGAATGAACTCACAATTTTTGACATGGGGCCACATTTCCTAGTTATCCAGAGTGGTGTTGATTTCTGGAGATGTATATTTTTTTGTAATTCATGCAGTTCTTATATTTGAATAGTTTCAGTATCAGCTAGCTTGCAGTAAAAACAGTCTGACCCGCTCCACAGTGCACCTGAGGCAGATCACTTATAACACCATAGAATAATTTGAACCATTTTGCATTTAAAAGACCTTATATTTGAGCAGCATCAGCTTCGTGATTGTATAAGCTACGCAGCGGCGGAGTGATCTGCTAGAAAGTAGTCCCTCAAAATGCATTCATGTGATGCCAGGTCAGTTATATTCCAAATATTATTCTGTCGACACATTTATATGGTCAGTCTGGTGTTATAAGTGATTTGCCTCAGGTGCACTGTGGAGCGGGTCAGACTGCTTTTAATGCAGGCTAGCTGATACCATAGAAATGCGCTAGCCTTGCACTAGCCTAGCGCCACGAAACTCTTCAGACATAAGAAAAATAAAAATATCTCCAGAGATCAGCAACACTCTGGACAACCAGGAAATGAGGCCCTATGTCAAAAATCCTGAAATATCCCTTTAAGTATCTTTGTAGAGGAAGAATTTGCTGTATTATAGTTATAAGTTATTGTAATAACTTTTAAATGGCCTCCATATACACACAACCCAGTTAAATGTCTAACCTGCTTTTTCTGTGTTTCAGAAACGCACTGGGCTTTTGCACAGACCACAGGCTCCGGGCGACGCTTCAGTTTCACACTTCCTGTTTTCGCCGCCTGTGACGCAGATGTTTAAAGCTACTTTTTAATTTTGAAGCACCTCTTTTTTTTTATTTCCAAGTCAAACGTTTCCCCCTCCTCCTCCTCCTCACTGCTTTGCACCGAGTGATTCAAACTCCTATAAACACCAAAGCTGGTCTGAACCCCGGTCCTTTTTTCTGAGACGGCTTTGTCGCTCCGCGTTTTAATTTCGACTGTTGCAAACTCCGCGAACTCTACTGTTGTCACTTAAGTGCCTTATACTCATCCGTTCATCCAACCTGCTGTTCGAACCCACGGCAGACAATGAGCACAATACAAAACCGAGAAACAGATTTTAATTTCATTTTTTTTAAAACGCAAAATTACAACTCATGACTCGCAAGACTCAAAACTCCTTCATCCTGAATGTGATTGTTGCAATAAAAAGGGCAGCTTTGTTTAAATACTGCACGACTGTTTCCCCGAGTACATGTTTGAATGACTCTTACCTATAACGTGTAGAAGACGCCTAACGGGAAAAATTAGGCTGAAACAGATGACGTTTTATGTTCATATTTGGGCGTGACAGGCTCCATGCGTTTTTTAAACCTTCATTACGACAGATGTCTATTGTTCAAACACAGGCCGGACTAAAGCCACTGCTCTTTCGCCACAAAAGGACTAAAAAAAAGCGTCGGTTCAGGACAGCTTTGGTTCATTTCAAGTGCGTTCCCAGAAACTATCGCAAATGTTTACGTGTTTTTTTTTGGCGGCAAAGCAGGGAGGAGTTCATGCCCCGTTATTTTTTGTTTTGTTGCTTCGAAGCCCCGTTTTTGTCGAATAAAGTAGGTGAATGTACTTGTTGCCAATGTATTTTTTTTAATTTTTTTTTTAGCGATTTGGATGCCAAGCTTTTAAGCGTTGTCCTTCATTGCTACTGGATAATCACTTTTGTTTATATTGTCCGAAAACCGCAGGCATTTTATTTTTGTGGACCACGATTTGTTTTATTTTACTCCCACTTTCACTCAATTTCAGAAAATTATGGCAGTAGCAAGTTATTTTTCTTTTTTCTTTTTCCTCCCTGGACATTTTTCCTCTTTTCTTTCTTTACAATCCTTTTGAGGAGTGGGATGTTTTGTCAAGAGCAAAATTGTAGCATCTTTGAAGAGGCAGCTGTGACTTTTCAGTTTGTTCCCCTCCCCCTTTACAGAGAACGATACAAAAAAAAAAATACATAAAAAGAGTATTTTTGCTTTTTAAATTTTATTTTTGATGCTTAAAAAGTGGATGGGAGGATATATACAAAGTTAAATGGTGGAGCTTTCGGGTTGCCAGAGCCAAGTTATTTACAAGTGCTCTATTGGGGCGATGACTTTCTCTAGTTCTTAAACCTGGAAAACATTTAAATCATTTATTTTAGGTGCTGGAGAAGAAACACATGAGCCAAGTAGCACAATGAACCTGCTTTACATTGGCATAAAGGGGGATCAATGTGCACCGTTTTTAGTTTATTTTTGAAAAATTGGTCCAACAATCCTTTTTCTTTTCTTTTTTTTTAGTTTGCAAAGTTAATTGTAAATGATTATTTGTTTACAGTAGTCGTTTACAATTGCACAAAATAGAAAATACCTTGCTTCATACGTTTTGGTGGAAAGATGAGTTTTATTTCCCGTTTTTTTTTTTTTTCTTTCTCGTATTCTTTTCCAAGATTTACATTTGAAGCAAAACCAAAAAGTGAAGTGTGAATGTCGGCGTGGAAGTTGGGAAGATTTGTGAGTGAGTTTTTTTGTGAATGGGAGATGATTGAATGATTTGAAGTTTGCGTGGATTTACGGTGGTTTTTACGTGCAGCTTCGACTGATGTCCTCGAAATCAGCTACTTTTTACCAAAATCTATCCATAAAGTTTTCCATCTTAAGGCTGCAGGTAAAACGCTGTAAATCATTCCCTGTTTGGTGTTTCTGTTGACGTCGTAACTTTAATTGTTTGGCCTGGTCAGGGATGTGACTCTTTTTGTTTTGTCAATTTTATTTCTTCCCCTCCCCCTCGCTCTACGGATTTCTAAGTTCAGGATTTTGTTTCCAATAAGAGAATGACACTTTTTGGTTTGTTTTTACAGGTCTATCCCTGACCAGTGTTCCCAAAACTCGCATGTGACCCTTTAAAAAGTCATTATCAATGCATTTCAATTGGTCATGTTTTATTGAAAGTTCTAGCCTCGAAAAAGTGGCCAAAAATGGATCAGACGAGTCGATGGATTGGTCTGGAAAATCAGTCTATTCAATATGTGATTGGCATTATAGGGTCACAAACAGGTTTTGGCTAAATGCAGTTATGAATGTAAGTCAATGTCTGTTGTCAAGACGTCTTTTTGTTTTACGTGCACTCTCAAAATCTGTGCAAAAAAAAAAAAAAAAAGATGGAAGGGGAGGGACGGGGCGGGTAAAATGTTGAATTTGGGAGGGAAATGACGAAAAATTGGATTGGAAACGTTTAGGATTTGGGTTATGAATGAGGCCCTACAAATTCTTAATTGAAGAAAAACAAAATGGAATCTCGACTTAAAAAAAGCGGAAGTTGTGCCAAGCTTGATATAAATTGGACTCGTTAATTTGATGCACTGATTTACCCGTAACATCGCTTTTGGCAACTTCAGTCGAGTTTAATGTTAAAATTGGCAAAAACTGAATTCGAGCGTTGAGTCAAATGCAGTATTTACCAACAGCGTGGATTAATCCATGGATTTGTCCTAAAATCCTTTTATTTGAAGAGATGGAGCAACAGCTAGAAATTCTTTAGATTTCCCGCGGCTTAAGAAATCTGGCCCGAAATATACTTTGACCTTATTTTGAAACCTGGAGGATTTCATGGTAAATTTTGCAATTTTTTCACTCTGTATTAACAGGTTGTATAATTGGATGACTCGATTTGAATGTGGTCTTATTTCCTCCGTTATAATTGGAATGTAATACAAAAATGTGACTTGTACATTTATGTTTAAGTCCGAGATCCACATGTCGATCACTTTCCCACTGTTGAAATGGAAATACTCGCAAGGTGAAAACTCAATAAATTGGATGAAACATGCATTTCTGGTTCATTTGTTTAACACTTTTCTGGAAAAAATAGATAACTGTTTAAGTATTTTCTGTCCTTGTTTTTGTGTAACTTAAAGTTGCAGATGTGAATAAGTTGCGTTTAGTTAAGCACTTGTTCTAGAGGAACTTTCTTAAGTGATTGATCTTGCCGTACTTTTATCAGTTCTTTTTTTTTTTTTCTCAATAAGTTTAAATACCTCTGAAATAAGGAGGGGAAAAAAACACTTTCCAATGAGAAATCTTTCCATGTTGACATTGAATGTTTCTTACCCGTAAGAATTTATTTTAACTGTGTTGGAAATGGCACAATCTTCACATTTATCTTTCGTTTGGTAAAGTTTTCTCTACCCCCACTTGTGTGAATTTCATCATGGAAAAAAGCTGATAGTAAAGATAATCAGATAAACTTATGAACTACTTTTTTATTTTCAGTACTAATATTTACAGTTTATTGAGAATTCCTGAAAAAAAGTGTTGTTCAAACTTTTCAAACAAGCATTGTTTATGTTGTAAACTCCAGTTTGACCTTGAGAAGGGTCTTGAACAGAAGTTTATACTATAACAGCGTCTCGACCAATCACAGCGCTGGATCCTCCCTTTATCCCACCCATTTACACTGCGCGTGGCCAATCACGACTGGGCCAGGGCCTGACGACACCACCGTAAAATACACCTGAACGGACATGTAATTGACAGATGTTTAACCCAATCACTGATGAGCTGTGGGGTCCTTTAACCAATCAGAAGACGTAGTCGTAGAAGTAGGAGGGACTCCAACGGGTCACGTCTTTTTTCAACTTCCGGATTCAACTTCCGCCGCTGCATCGTCCTTTGGAAATACAACGTGAGTGCATCATTAGCCTCGGATTTGATCTAATTTACTTCTTAATCTGAGTAGAAAAGGGTTCACATTTTTCCTCTAGCCTGGAAAGGATATCAGCATTAACCTCAACCTGTTATTATTTACGGTTGCTGTTGAAACGACCTGTGAGGATTGTGTCTACTTTAGCCGGTGGAGCTAGCCTCAAGGCTAACCTATTTGACAGGTTTCATTCATACCACTAGATAAGGCATATCACACATATTGCCTTATAAATGACAAAAATCTGCGATATGTTGGTTTTGACGATGCAATGTTAACTGTCAACATTTGATAAGTGATTTATATAATTTTTACATAAAATAAAGTAGCCTCGTTGCAGTTACAGTGACAAGGTTACAGCTCGTGGGATTCCAATTATTATGATGGGAGCTTGTCTTGATGTCTGGGTTTTTACATTATTTGATGTCCTTTATAAACATGTCAAACACAGTGACGTTATGTGTGTCTAGAAACACTAGTGCCTGCTCATTTATAATGTTCTATTACATTTTGGTGTCTGTGATTAAAGAGGATCAGTTATTGTAGACACAATAACTGATCCTCTGTAAATTGTGAGATTTTTCCAATTCATCTAACAAGGTCCCATCTTACAAGTTTCCCTTTAGTACTATGAGGATTCTATGTATCTCACCTCAACTGGAGTCAGACAAAATGTATTTGTATTGCATAAATGATGGATGTTCATGTATCCATCATTTATAACAGATAAATCAAAATGCTATTGGCTGTGACTAATTACAGTATTACACACACTGCATTGTAAAAAACCTGAACATCAGGTTGTGGTCATAAATATTCACTTTTTTCTTTCAGAATGGGCAGTGTGATGGCTGCCAGTTCCCCGAACCAGCCTCCCCCGGCCACAGGGAGCGCTGCTGTTCCTCCTGGACTCACTGTTCCTCCAGGGTTCGGGATGCCCCCAGTCTCCTCCGTCCTGCCCTCGTCTGCCCCAACAGAGGAGACCGAGAGCTCTTTACCAAATCCAGGAGGGTTTGAAGAGTGTCATCGAAAATGTAAAGGTATAATATTAGTGTGTTAGGTGATGATGGTGAGCTCCGACCACCACCAACCACTCACACACTGCCGACCCTGGTCTATTGTACATGTTTTAGTGGTAGGGGAAACCGGAGTAGCTGTTAGACTCCACAAAGAAAGGCTCCGTCCGGCTGGGGATTGAACTCAGGCCTTTCTAGCTTTGAAGCACAAGCGCGTATTGCTGTGCCACCGTATGAAACCATCTTCTTATTTTAACCATGATGCAATAAACATGTTTTACTTTTGTGTTTGCAGAAGTCTTCCCAATGCAGATGGAGGGAGTGAGGCTACTTGTCAACAAAGGGCTTAGCAACCACTTTCAGGTAAACGGAAAAGAGAATCCTCATTTTTTTTTGTTCACCTATTGAGCTTGGTGAAGATGTTTCATTCTTGTTCTTAGGTGAGCCACACAGTGCTGCTCAGTACAATGGGAGACTCGAGCTACAGGTTTGGCGCCACATACGTTGGAACAAAGCAAATGGGTCCAGGAGAGGTACGACCGAGACATCATCCATTTCACTGAACTCAAACACACGCTTTACAGGGTCATTTGGGAAGGTTTCTGACAAGAGCGGAAACATGTTCCAGCTTTGTTGCTCCTTATTAAATATTTCCAAATACAAAAATGGAATAAAGGAGAAAAAATGTTCATGGCGGTATTTAACAACATTGCCACCAGATGCCACCAAAACTGCAGATTAAATTTAGATCAGCAAAGCACAGTAAGCTGCAGAATTCTGCTTTTTTTTTACCGTTTAAATCCACTACATGCTGATAAAAAATGACCTCAGGTGAATAGGGAAAAAAATTTAAATTTACAGATATCAATTTGAAACTTTTGCTGTCGATCACTGGCATAAATGTGAGAAAGAAATACATGGCAAGTTTTCTGTTATTTTATCTTTTCATATAAGAACAATGTGCCTAAAAATGCCCCAAATTTCCCATCTTTTTGGCGACGAAATCTGAATAATGGATTGAGCAACATTCAAATTTATGGTTTCATTTTATTCATTTATCAGAGGGGATTTTGGATTTCTTTTTAGTTTTAAAATAAGCGGTTTTTTTAGTGAAAAAAATTGTCAAAATTTAATTTTCGCCTTATTTTTTGACATTCAAAACTCAATAAATGGGGCTAGGGATTAGATAATAAAAAGTCCCTCTGAAAAAATCTTCCAAATATTGTTCAATCCAAGGCTGGAAAATGTGAAGTCTTTAGGTCCGACTGACGTGGACATAGTGTCGCCACAATGACAGAAAAATGTGTTTTGAGAAAAAGGCCCTTGAAATTGCATTGTCCCATTCAAGTCTATGGGAAAACATTGAATCGGCGCAATATTTAAACATGTTTTTGTGAAGATTCGGTGTATTATTGGTTTCCGGGTGAAAGCTTGTATGTTCAGAGACCAATTTGGCCTGAAAACTGAAAAAAATGAGTTTTGCCTGTAGTGTCTCCCCTTAAAAGAAGAAATATGTGGCATATTAAAAATAGTATCAACAAAGTATATTACATTTCCGATCGGCAGAGGCCCACAGTTTCAGTAAACATATTATGTGGAAAACACAGATTAAAAGTAAAATATCTGAAAACCTAATGAACCATTTGCCTTTGATTAACTATCGTTTTATTCTTGTGCAGTTTTTCCCTGTAATGGTGGGAGACATGGATAACTCTGGCAGCCTTAACGCTCAGATCATTCACCAGGTCAGCAGCAAGATACGCTCCAAACTCGCATTTCAGGTAAACCTTTCCCTACACGTTTGTTGCTTGGTCTGTAATTGTCAGGATTTTTAGTTTTGGTTTTGACTTGCTTCATTCATTTTTTTTTTCTTCCAGACACAACAGAACAAGTTTGTAAACTGGCAGGGAGACGCAGATTACAGAGGAGACGACTTCACCGCGACGGTCACTCTCGGAAATCCAGACGTTCTGGTGGGATCTGGTGCGTCAAAGTGGAAATCTATGTTCACTTCACTAACGCATAGTTTTGTCCTGATCCTCATAAGCTTCTCCCCATTTAGGATTCTTTCAAATGCTCCCATAAGTCAAAACATAATTTAAAGAATGCTACACTTTGGCATCTCTTTGCAATGCATGCTCCTCTGAACTTCCTGCTTCTGTCACTGTTTGAAAATGGTTGAGGTATGGTTGGTCATGTGTGATCTTGCTGAATGTTGCTTGTTTTCAGGTCTGGTTGTAGCTCACTATCTTCAGTCCATCACCCCGGCTCTGGCTCTGGGCGGGGAGTTGGTTTATCATCGCAGACCTGGAGAGGAGGGCTCCGTCATGTCTCTGGTCGGCAGATACACAGGTGCAGGAAATATTTAGTTTTTCAGTATGTTCAACAACTGAAATATACTTCCTGTTGTTTTAGGGAATAACTACATTGCCACACTGACCCTCGGTTCAGCCGGAGCTCATGCCTCGTACTACCATAAAGCCAGTGACCAGGTATTCACTCTATAATCATACTTGCGTACTGTGTATTCCAGCATGCACTGCCTGAGCAAAAAGAGTGTCCACTTGGATTTAATGAACTGTTCTGATCTGGAGTTGGTCAGGTCTAGGTTCAGAAACACCATGAGCCCAAAGAATAAGATCAGCTGAACATCCTGAATAACCAGGTTATTCCATCAAAGGATTTCTTGTTCCCTGATGGCACGGACATATTCAAAGATGACAAAGACATGACATGGATTAGCCACAGGGTCCAGATCTGAACCCCATTGGCGGCACTGTGGCACAGCGGTTAGCTGTGCTTGTGCTTCACAGTTAGACGGTCCCAGGTTCGATTCCCACCTGGGCGGTAAATCTCTGTTCTCCCCGGTATCCGGTTTCCCCTACCAATAAAACCACGTACAATAGGCCAGAGTGAATGCAGTGAGTGACTGGTGGTGGTGGTCGGAGGGGACAGTGGCACAGACCTGTTGCCTCGCTTCCGGTCAGTCTATCCCAGGGTAGCTGTGGCTACAATTGTAGCTCACCATTACCAAGTGTGGAGTGAATATATAATGACGGCAGTGTAGCGCTTTGAGAAACTTGGTAATACAGGCTTTTAATACAGGCTTATTGAGAATCTTTGAAGGATTTGCACAGTGGTCACACTTTCCCATCATCACT
Organism: Gobius niger; assembly: GCF_951799975.1. Classification (NCBI taxonomy): domain Eukaryota; kingdom Metazoa; phylum Chordata; class Actinopteri; order Gobiiformes; family Gobiidae; genus Gobius; species Gobius niger. Next base: position 22,706,339 of record NC_136865.1, on the reverse strand, counting down.
GGACATTTGACATCGCAGAAGCAACGCCACAGCGATTGTGAGCTGCAATCAAAGTTAAACGCTAGGTATTAGAGCGTGTGACTTCTTATTTTACCTTTTATCAGACTTCTTTTGCTCGGGCAGTGTATTTTAGTCCTGAGAAAGCAGTTCACAGATAATGTTTTATTCTGCCTTTTTTAAAGAACATTCTGTTTGTATGTTATGTATTTTTCATCTTTAGAGTAAAATCACTGCAGAGTTGGTTTGCATTTGTATCGTTATCTTTATGTCAATGTCGAGCTCTGCTACTATCTCACTGACTACTTTTTGGAAAATATCTTGAAACCTCGTTCCTAGGCGTGTTGACATGTATAACTCAGCTTTGCTTAGGCTCACTTGGTTCTTCGCTCGTGTCTCTGTGAACAGCTGCAGGTGGGAGTGGAGTTCGAGGGGAGCATGAGAATGCAGGACACCAGTGTTTCGTTCGGATATCAGATAGACGTGCCTAAAGCCAACTTACAGTTCAAAGGTACGTTTTATTTATCAAGTATTTATCAAGGACATGCTCTGAGTTGCACAACACTTTTTATGCAGACATTTATCTCACTGTTCGAGAGGTCATTAAAGGCACTCGTCATTGTTAAACTGTGAACGTGTGATTTTTGGATGAGCCAAAGTGGAGATCTTGAACGATTAACCTTTGGTCCTGTTGTGTCTAGGCTCCATAGACAGTAACTGGGTCGTCGGTGCTACATTAGAGAAGAAGCTGTTGCCTCTCCCTCTGTCGCTCGTCCTCTGCTCCTTCCTGAACCATCGTAAAAACAAGTTTCAGTGCGGCTTCGGCGTCACCATCGGTTAACGGTGCGTTCACGGACCTCGCAGAGAAACGGACAGACTATACCCGTCCAGCCTGACCTCTGTAGCGAAACAATATCATGTTTTGAATATGGTGTAAAGGTGTTGCAATCAAAGCCAAACCAGAAGAGGGGTTCAGTATTTTGTAAAATCAGAGTAGGAATTTATTATAAGAGCGATCACTGTATTTAAGGCGGACTGCATTGTCCCTGTTGGCATATCTGTCTTCTGCATTTGACCCGTCTTTCAGTGCCACATGAGAAACCCTTCTCTAGAGCTGGAAATGGCTTTGTTAGGAGTATCTACTGTAGCGGGAGGCGTTAGACCAGTGGTTCTCAGTCATTCCATACCTCATAAAATATTTGACGTTTCAAATACCACCAGCCCTAGATCAAGGACTAAACCGTGTCTAAAACAGAATCACATGTACCACGGTTTTAGACGATTGTGCATGTTTTGGGTTGATTTTAGAAACGGGAGCATCCGAAGGAAACCCAACTTGCAAACTGCACAGAGCGGTCCAGGAATTGCACCTGTAACCTCCTTGCTGTGAAGCCTGAGCGCTTAACCACTGAGCCACTGTGTCGACTCCAAACAGAGCCAGCTAGCTTAAATGAACTGAAATAGTCTTATCTGGGTTTTGAAGAGATTAAGTAGTTAGTACTTCAGTTATGTAAGTAAATAGACTGTGGTGGCGCACATGTTCCAATACATTTAGTTATAATGAGTAAAATAACACGAGTCTTCCTCTTCTGGCTGTTTATCTACCTCCATCCACATTTAAAGGGCGGTATTATGCAAAATCCACTTCTTTTTAGAGCTTTTTACCATGTTGTTAAAAAAAACATATCTGGAGCTGTGTTTCGACCCACTCGCGCAACTTTGAGTAAGCTTTGAATCTTCCCTTTGGCTGTTCTGAGCTAAAGCTCCTCCTATCCAGGAAATGCTCTCCTCGTCTCATCTCTTGCTAAGCTTAATCCTCTCATTACGACCTAAGAATCTGAAACCTACAGCCACACGAGCCGGCGGCCTTTTCTGTCTCCGTCTTTTATTCTCTTTATTGAAGCAGCTGCGCAGCAAAGGGGAGCAAGCGAAGGGGTGTGTGTGTGGAGCAAGTGAAGCTACTGGATTTTTTTTTCAGCTGTTTTTAGATCAGTATTAGAGGTCGATTTGATGTGGGTTTTTCTAAAGCCGATGCCAATTTTTGTGTTTTTTTATTGGCCAATGCCAATATGCTCGGCCGATATTCTCAACCGATATTCTTGGCAGATTTTTCCAAATGTCTGCTTGGCCAAATGCTTTGCCACGATTTTTTTTATTTTAGGTGATTCAATCATAGTTTCTGTCCCAGCTTTGATAAGTTTCCGTTAGCATTAGCACGGTGCCGTTAGCATTGGCATTCTGTTGCTAGCCATTTTGCACAGCATTCATTTTGCACAGCGATCAAAAATACAATTGCAAAGGTTAAAAACTATCTCCTTAATTGGATTCTCCGGATTCTGTGCTACAAAATATCACGCAGCATGTCCATATTCACTGAGGTTTAGTGAAACTTGTAGCTCACCAAATTTCATCGCAATGTTTCTCTGTTTCCCTGAGGCCTAGGAAGTTGTGTGAGGACTCGTTTTAAAGCCCTGACTTCGCTCTTTCACTCCCTATCACTTTCCGGAAATATCGGCCTTTATCTGCGCTAGATCGGCTGCTAACCAACATTGTAAAATCCAGAAATATCCTCTAATCAATATTGCATTTTCTAAACAACAAGGTGTAAGATAGCGATAAAGATGTGTTTGAGATTATTACCAAAAACCATCAAAAAGCATAATACCCCCCACTTTAATGAATCTGCCAGTCATTTCACATTCATTTTACAGATGCCCTTCCTGATGCGTTGCTTTATCCAGGCTTGGGACCATCACAAAATGATTTCTGACCTCTTGTGTTTATTTTGTCAACCATCCACAGTTGCCAATACATTTACTTGAACTGTCTCGCCATACAACACTGGGCTATCCTTTATCTTCCACTTTATTTATATATTTAATTGTGTACTTTTTTTTTTTTCTTTTAAATATGTCGTACAGTTTAGCAACACCTCTTAAAGTCTGGGCTTGGTCTTGGATTTTGGTCTTGAATGCAACACTTTTACTGAAGCTCTGAAATAATGTATCCGCTAAATCTAAATGAACACGGGAATATCTAAAGAAAGCGATCTCTGACCAACTGCCTGTACAGGTCTCATTGTGAAGCCGGAGTTCGATGCCTGTCGCGTTTTAGGTTCTTTTTTTTTATTTTCGTTTTTACAGTTTTCTGTCTCTTGGCATGATGTGAAAGAACTCATTTTACCGAAGTTTACTGTAAGGGGACGGTCCATGCTCCCATTCACGATGCATCTGTGTTTTTTGTTGCCTTTTTTTTTGTGTTACTTCAATGTGGAACAGTGAATATAATAACTGTATATATATACCTCTAGGAAACAAGTAAACTACAATTTCTTACTAAAACTGCTTTGTGTCTTTCATCTTTTACCCACCTCAGGCTGGGTAACGTTAAACGATACCGGTCTAGTATCGGGGGGGAAAAGTTTAGGTTTTACTGGTATCGAAAAAAATAAAAGGAACCAAAGAAAAATATCTTTAGATCCAAATGTTGACGTTGTTGGTCCAGGGACAGCATTAAAGGAAGTCACTTAATTGTTTCAACTCAATTTTTTTTTTTTTTTTTTGCCCAAATTATTTCCCCCCCAATATTTTTCTTATTTTTGCCGCAATTTATTTTTGCCAATTTTATTAAAAATATTTTTTTCTTCTTCCTCAAATTATTTTTTTTTTCTCAAACATTTTTCCCAATTTTTCTTTTCTTTTTCTTTACAATTTTTTCCTTATTCTTGCCACAATTTCTCCCAATTTTTTCTCCAATTTATTCCCCATTTTTCTCACATTTCTTGACATTGGAGATGAAGCCTATCTTTTGCAGATTTTCAACACATTATTGTTCTGTTTTCTGGTTCTAGATGACAAATATTTTAGTACAGGTTTTAGAAAAAATGTAAAGGGCAGCACATCAGTAGTTCATATATCCAGACAGAAGTACTCACATATTTCTTTGGTTACAACATAGAGTAAACGTTCTTCCTGGATACTATTTTAGTACGGGTATTGGAAAAAGTATCGTTAAGGTATTGGTATCGCACACCAAGTATCATTAAAGTACTGATATTGAAAAAATAATGTAACGGTACCCAGCCCTATTTGTGTAATAGACTTTTAAATATTCAATATTTAATGAAGTAACTACTGACCAGAGTGAAAAGTTTAACCAATTAAACAGTTTAACAAATCATTAAAAAGCATGAAATTAGATTCAGAATTGCATTAAATCTACATTTCTTAGACATTTCATTAGAGACATAACCCACTCAATGACATTACTCAACTATTTTTACTGCATATATTTGTCAGAAATACAAAAACTATGGTCGAAAACTAATTCATCTGTGAATGACAATCTTTTTGCCCATAGCTGTGTCTGATTTAGGTTTGAATATCAAAATGTCCCCTCATTCCTCTGTTTGATGCAATGTTTACAAATCTGAAATAAAATATGCACAGATTGCATTTGGAACTTCATTTGCAGAGAAAGTGTCAGTACGGACCAAATAAAACAGAGTCCAATATAAAAATCACTCATGGTTGTGGTCCTGAGGAGGCACATATTTCATTTTTCTCCATTATTCATTTTCCTTCTATATTGTTTTTAGATTTCAAAGATGGGTAAAATTAGTGGGGGTTTTACTTCTGGAAACTTCAGCTCCGCTGTCGTCCAGGGTTCATTTCCCTCGACCACGTGGAGCCTTCCACTGTGACTTTGAACACAGTTATTTACTGTGAGAGGACATTATTTACTTTCACAGGCAGTAACTTCAGTGCTGTGTGTTGTGAACAAATGCCTTTTAAAGGTGTGTCTCGTGTTTAGTTTATGAATAATCAATAATGAATGAACTCGAGTAACCCAATGCTGGACTATGGAGTTATGGAGTTATCCTTCAAAGGGCAGTGCCAACATGATAAATAAGATTGTTCAGGATTCATGCACAGATTAAGCTCATGATCCTCTTTTCTTAATAATTACCATAATGCGTTTTGAAGGGTTAAAGCAGCCTCTGAAGACAGACAGTATTATGGCCAAATGACAAAAAAAATGTATTCAGTCTTGTTACAAAAAAAGGTTTTCGCGCATTGTGGTTTACAATATCTCATAAATATGCAATTTACTTAGAGTTCTGCCCATTTAAACACATAACACAAGGATGACCATCAAAAATGGCCCAAAAATGTATCAGTTTACCATTTTTAGCAAAGGTCCAACAGGCCCACACACAAAAGTGCAGCCAATGCAGTAAAAAAGATGTGAAACTGTTAATAAACTACAAACTGGTACATCATGGGGTCCTGTGCAGTTGTAGTCTTTACTCAGTTTGAAGTAAATATATTTTTTAACTCTTGTTTAGTCGACGTTTCTTATTAGTCCCAATATGGACCGGCCTGTTGTCGTATTGTTTTATGTTCTTGGTCTACTGTAGATATACTTGGTGCATCCTCTTCATCTTGTCTGGCTTCGTCCAACAAAAGTAAGTCATAAATGATTTTTTTTTTAAATCATAAACATCTGTCAAAATCATAAACATCTGTCAAAATCATAAACATCTGTCAAAATCATAAACATCTGTCAAAATACGCACTTTACCTAGTGTTAATTTCGTCGACTGAAATTTTAAGTCTTAATTTTAGTCAAAGTAGAATTTTATAGACTAAAATTGGACTAAAACTAAATTTAAAGTTTTTCATGAGTCTAAAACTATGACTAAAATAAGACTAAATAAAAATGAAATGGAGAGACAAAAATCATCCAAACTTCTATTGACCGTCTGATAGAGCCTCATATCGTGTAAATTCTCTGCCAAAGCAGCAGCTCTGAGATTTGTTCATGAAGAGAAGCTCCATGAAGCAGAAGACCTGATTAAATATGATTATAATGAACATTATAAATGCAAAGTTGACTAAATTTTCTTGCAATTTTAGTCGACTAAAACTAGACTAAAAAGTAATTACATTTTCATTTTCAAGACAAAACCTAAATTAAAATAAGTGGTCAAAATTAACACTGACTTTACCACTGTCTGTACAGTGTGAAATAAAATAACCAATAAAAGGCAACAAAACCAATATTTCACAGAGGCATTTTATTACCAAAATACTATTGAGTGCAGAAATAAATAGCAGCTGGTTAATATTGAAGCAGGATCAGGATAAATCAGGCAGGATGGTTCGGTGTTTGTTTACTGGGAAGTTTTCTGGACGAACGACTCCCACAGAGCAGCCATCTGAGCCCTCACGTCCTGCGCGGCCTGCAGTTTGGCCTTCAGCTCCTCTCCGTACGGGGCGAGGGTCTGCTGGACCTCCTGCACTTTCTCGTTCAGCTGCGTCTCGAAGCCCTGAGCCAGGGGCATCAGGCTGGTCTGGAACTCCTCAAGGCTCTGCTCCATCTTCAGCTTCACGTCGTCCGCGTAGGGCCCCATCTGAGCCTGCAGCACATTCAGCACATTATTAGTTTTAGTCAAGATTTGGACAATTAATTTAATCAACTTTACATTCATACAGACTCCATCTTTGGAAACGGCCACACATTTTAAGTTTTGTTGCTGCCAGAGGGGGCAATAAAAGGGCAAACACTGCTCTTTTACCAATTACTCCACCACTACTTTAACAAATGTTGAATAAAGGATGTATTTTCTACCAAATAAAGACACAGAGGCTGGAGAAGGACAGCTTGTTTCAATAAAAACACAAATAACGGAGAATGCTAACCATAATGCTAACATTAGCTTCATGCCACATGCTAACGGCTAGCTTCATGTGCTGGTTTTTCACTTAGCGGACAATCTGCCACGTCCAAACATTCATATGGAGCTGATTTTGACTTGACTTTAATATGTTAAATAGAAAACATTTAAAAAGAGTGAAAAAATAGTAGTTTCCGTAAGGCAGTGTCCAACGGCTACAAACTCACTTTGCTATTTTGCCGACTCCTTATGCTAGTGTGTAAAAAGAACTCCAGTAATTAAGGGTTAACGCCACATTTTTTTTTCCTTGAACAGCTCAATGTATAGTTTTTTTGTTAATTTTATGCATTTAGTAATGGTTTGAGAGATAAAGCAAATGATTATAGAGATATGATGTCATATCGCTAAGCATCATGGGATTAGCAGCAATTATAAACTAATGGAGATTTTAAAAGGTAAAATACTAGAGTTATTTACTGTGTGTTAGATGTATTTACCAGTAGTGACTCAACAGCTTGCTTTTTTCTTCACTTTTTATACTGTTTTTAGCTAATGCTAGTCTATGGAAAATGTATGCTAGCAACCACATACATGGGGGATCTCCATGGTAACAGTGGATTTTCCCAAACTCTATCTCTACAAACTTGATTTCAAACTCATATCATTGTATATCGCTAAATAAACCTAATCCAAAGCATTTCCCTTGACCATAATCATTTCCCTGTTTCTTAACTATTTCTCCAAGCCCAACAGCATCGCAGACACTGTTTTCGTAAAAGATTTCCCTTTCCATTCCCTGGTATGACGCGTTGCCTTCCATAATCTATAGCTATCTTATCTGTAGCCTATATTATTGTATGCAAACATATTGATTTATTTCGCTTAATGGAAAATTCTCCCACATGAACAAAGCACAGGCTTGTTCCTCATGAGTGAATTTAAATATGAGGCTGTTTCAAACTGTTCCTGCTCCTTATTTTCATTTTTATTTAGTTTTTATGAGTCGGTAAAAATATATAGAGATTTTAGTCACAGTTTGCGCCTCATTAACAACTTTGAATTTAGTCTGTATTTATGATTAATGAGCACTGACCTGCAGGGAAGTCTTCAGCTCCTGGCTCTTCTGCATCAGCACGGTCTTGAGGGATTCTGGGTCCATGGCCTCGGCGAGGGGAGCAACGTCCCTCTTGAGCTCGTCCATCTTGGTCTGGAGGTCGGCCAGCAGCTTCTCCGCGTACGGCTGCAGGTTGGCGTTGGCGGCGGCCAGCTCGGTCTCCACGCGGGCCTTCAGAGTCTCGGTCTGCTGGGTGATCTCGGTGAGCAGGTTCTGGGACAGAGGGGCGGCCTGGGTCTTCAGGGCCACCACGTACTGGTTCACGGTGTCGGCGCTTTGGGAGAGCTTAGTGCTGCGGGGAAGAAAGTGCAACATTGATGGGCTTGAAATTGACTTTTTTTTAGAAGTGTGGCTGGTCTTTTTCAGATGTTACTATATCTGCTTCATGTTTTTACTTGCCACATTATAATTAGTTGATTTATTGAAGCCTATTGATTGTTATACTTTGTAGATTAGTCCAAAAACAAGACAAAACTCAAGCTATGTGTATGTGTGTAGCAATGACTGAAGGCTGAATACTGTATTTAAAGCTGCATTGACCTTGTAGTGACCGAGCTGCTGTATGAGTGGTCAGCATGGCGCCTTTACTTTCCATCACAGTGGTCTCTAGGACGCTCTAGGATCATTGTTTGGAAGGTTTTCTCTGCTGAAGGACCCTCTCCCCCTAAAACCTACAAAACAACTGATCCTGGAGCGTTGTAGAGACCACTGTGATGGAAAGTAAAGGCGCCATGCTGACCACTCATACAGCAGCTCGGTCACTACTAAGGTCAAATATGAACAAACATCAACTTTTTTTCCACATAAAAAGTTGCATAATTCCCCTTTAAGTAGTATATCTTAGCAAATAAATGTATCTTTCCTTGTTTCTTTTTAAGTACTTGTTTTATAGACAAGTTTGAGGGCCTCTTTGCCTCACTTTGGGACCCATGCCCTACAGCAAATATGAAATTTCAATAGAAAAAAACAAAAACAAAAAAAAGATTAAAAAGATAATGACATCTAGACCCTATATAACAACTGCAGTGTCATTCCATTGCTCTCAATCATAGCTGAGCTCTTTTTGAAGTTTGTTTGTGCTAAATTCTATCAATACAGAAAGGTGCAGCCTCTACACCTGTGTATGTGTGTATTTATAAAGAAGAAAAACGTGAACTTTTTCACAATCAAACCTCAAACTAATAACAGGAATAAAAAATAGGAGCGTGAACACTTCCTGAGCCAACTATAACATGCTCAACAAAACATCTGTACAATCCAGACAAAACTAGACCAAAATTTGGACTCACTTGACGTCCTGTCCCAGCTCGGACTCCTGGATCTGCTTCAGCGAGTCCTCGGCCATCTGCGTCGCCTTGGCAACGTAGTCCCAAAAAGCGTCCTTGACCAGGTCCACGCTGGTCTTGGGCTGCTCGTGCCACACGATGTTGGCATTGCAGACTGCGAAAGTCACAAAACTGTTTTAATATCAAGCATTTCTTATTCAAAGATAAAGGTATTATCCACTCACCAGAAATTAGAGCGAGAGCCACAAGGAACTTCATGTTGAAATCTGCAGAAAGAAGAAAAAGTCCTGTTAAACGTTTGATAAAAGTAGGATGTTATTGACGGCATGAACGATTGCTAAATACCGTGAGTGTTGGCCTGTCCCGTCTTCTTGGTACCTCTGTGTTGATCCAAGGCGTATCACAAACTTTTATACAGAAAACCAAGTTCAAAGTCCCACAGACCGTGCCCCGCTGGACGAAACCTGCCACAATCCACTCCACGTCACGATTTCACTGACAGAGTGCAGCCTGTGTCCTATAAAAATGTAATAAAGCTTGTAGGTAATGGAGTTTGTGCATATTCACAATAATTAATGTCCAGTCAGTTCAAGGATTACTGAGTACAGCACTTAACCACAACTTATGTCACCCATACTTTGACAAAAAGAGTTTGTGAGTAGTTTATTTGAGCAGCTACATTTTCCTAATTTACAAATACACATTAAACAGTCAAAGATGCTCAAAAAGAGTAGGCTGAAGCAAGAAGCTTATGAGCGCCTACCCCACATTCAACATAATAAACATTTACATTTCACAGTAATACGTGAGGACTGTGTCCACAACAAAGAAGAAGTTTGCACACAAAGAAATAGTATATTCCTAAGTAGACAAGTGTCCTCAAATTCTCAATATTGGGCCGATCAAACACATTTGAAGTAATAGTCATAATTACTAAACTAAAAATATGTACAATAGGTTCCCCTCTGGGGCCAGGACTCCCCTGGAAAAAAGATTCATAATCTCAGATGGACTTTCCTGTGTAAATAAAGGTCAAATAAAACAAACAAAAAATGAGTTTGTAAAAGTAGAAGTAATGAAAGTGTACTGGGAGAGCGATCAGAGTCAAGAGTGTTTATATTTTTACACTTTACTGCAGCGTAACTACAGATACAAATTTACTTAAAAGGGCTAGATGCAAGTTAACCATTTTATACTCACTACTGCCACCTCAGGTCATACATGTAACTGCAGATTCTATATTGAGCTCGTGCATGACGGCATTTCGGACCCGAAGTAACAACTTTTTGAGTGACAGTGCAGGATTTTAGAGGCAGTTGTGGTGAACAGGTCTGAGCTCATTCTACACATTAGGACATTGTTGGAACATTTAGGGGGAGGAAAACACTTAATTTTACAATTTTTTAACTCCGTATAGTCCCCCTAAGCAAAAGTATCAGATTAAAGTGTACTTAAATACAAGTATAAAAGTATCCACTTTCAAATATAGTTTATAAGTAGAAAACAAGTACAAGTATTTCCCTTTCATTTTTATTATTTTAAACTATTAAAAGAGTGAAACATCTTTATGAAAAACAGTGCTTTTGTTCTCGGTCTGAACCAGGTCAAATGTCAGCGGCTCTTTCAGTGTGGTCATATTTATACAGTGTTTTTCTGTCAAAGCACTTGACACGAGGGAACGTCCCACCCATTCACGCTCTCATGACCAGTGTGATGGAGGCAAGGTGGGAGATGGGGGAAGTGTCTTGCCCAAAGACATAACAACACCTGAGGGATTTGAGCCGCCAACAATCCGGTTACAAGACGACCTTCCCAACGATCTGCGCCTCTGCCGCCCGTCATGTGATGTTTGATCAAAACAACGTCACGACAGCTTTAGCTCCACTGACTGAACCCAAGTGTGAAACAAATGTCACAAATATAGTGGAAGATACAGGCTCTAAAACGGAGTGAAATAAAAATAACAGCATTAAGTCATATCATTTAATTAAGTCATGTTAATATGTACTTGTTATTTCTATACTGCTTCATTGTTTTTTGTCCTCTGTTTGACCCATCCTTCTAGTGCTGTATTAGAAAGAAGATTAGCATTACCAGAAAGAGACCGTCTATAGATCGAGACTGAAACCTAACTTCGTCTAAACCAGTTTAATCGAGAAAAGCAGCATCAGTTATGGAACTAAATAAACAAACATAAATAAAGTCCTTGTGCTTGAGAAACCAAAAACTGTGGTCACTGTGGCAGCATCAAGAAGGTGAAGTAAAGGACTCAGAAATATAAGATACAAGCATTTCAGAATCCTCCTAACTTCATACTCACTATCACTCCACAGAACATCTAACATGAGCCGTTCCTCTGATTAAATCAATTTGTATCAATCAACCTATTGTCATCTATTCGTGAGGCCCAGAGGAGCTTGGAGGAGGTGCCTGGGGAGAGGAAAGTCGGGGAGTCTTTTCTTGGAGTGAATTCGACACTGTGGGGGGAAAGACAGAGGCAGAAGACAATAGATCGATTTCTATCAATTTCTTGTACCTATGATTATGCATTTGTCACACATAGAAAAACGTGTAAGATTTGACTTCCGTTGTTGGTCTGAAGTAACTCTTATGCGTCATGAGCCACTTGAAAACAACACTTCATCAATGTCTTTTCACTGATAAACCAGCACTTATCATTCACTCCAGTCCAGATAAGACTCAGGGTCAAAGTCCAGCAGCTGTGGCCTTAAATCACACTCTGCTGCAGTTTCCTAATGACCACTTTTAATTTAATTTAAAATAAAGGGTATCTTGTTAGACAGTATAATATATCGCCAAATTATTGTAGTAGGTGACACCATATTCATATCATAGAAGCCATAATATCACAAAGGTCTTCTATGTTTTTGGTCAACAACAGAGCTTAAAACAAAGATAGTGTGGAAACATTTTAGCCTTGTTCTGGTCCTGATTTGTCCCCCCTTTTTATGTCTTCTTTTCAGTCATAACCAAAAGGACAAGATGGTGGATACAAGTAGCTGAAATTAGTTTCCTCCTCTTCCGCAGGGTGGTGGGGGCACCCATATAGGATAAGAAGCACAGTCACCTGAGAGAAGCTGCTCCTTCACATCAGCTCAGGCATCTGTTCACTGCAAAAAGCAGACGAGAAAGGAGGGAAATTCGTCCTTGATTTAAGTAACTAATTATAAGAAATCTGTCAAATTTGAGGCAAGTGTTTTTCTCTTTTAAAGGGACTATACAGAGTTTGAAAATGTGAAAATTATGTATTTTCATGTTCCAGCAATGTCCTAAGGTGCAGAATGAGCCCAGACCTGTTCACCACAACTGCCTCTGAAATCCTGCACTGTCACTCAAAAAGTTGTTACTTCGGGTCCTCAATATAGAAAGTGCAGTTACACGTATTACCTGAGGTGGCAGTAGTGAGTATTAAATGGCTAACTTGCATCTAGCCCCTTTAAGTTTAGAAAAAACAAAAGTAAATTTGGATTTTTTTATGATATCTTTTTTTCTTAAAGGCACACTGTGTAACATTTTTGGACTATTCTCAGCAATACAAAATATGCTCATAATGACAGAAAATGCTATTTTTGCCGTGAGTAAAAGACTGGATTTTGATGAGGACCTATTTAAATCTCATATTTGGATAGTCGACATCTCCATGGAGACGAGCAGGAGACGTCCCACTCCGAGATACGTCACCGTCAGGTCTTAGGAGAGCTGAGCCGCTCACAGCAAACACACATTTGTTTGTTTGTTCATTTTCAAGGTAAACATATCTGTAAAAAAAATAAATGCTTGTATTTTATTTCATTTATAGGGTCAAATGTCACGGGATGTGGATTTAATTTAACTGTAACAAACTTCAAGAAAACACCTTTTGCAGTTCTCCAGTCTGTGGAGGTTTTGGCCCTTGACGAATTGGAGGAAGTGTGAGTAGAGAGAGGGAAGTCTAGGAATGTGTGTTGAAATAGTTTAGTAAAATTTCACAATTATATCAAGCTATTTTTTCCTCAGCTCTATTTTATTCACATACTTCTTCAGTGGTGATAACTCCAGCTGAGTAATATAGCTGAAACTTGGAGTAATAGCTCAGAGAGTCATGTTGAGTGTTTCATTGTTTTCACCATAAGAAACAAAGAAATGTGTGTGTTCATATCTGTTTTTCTGGGATTGGGACTTAAACATATTCAGGCTGGAGATTAACAGAAGGCACAAACCCCAGTCCACCCGGATGCTAAGTCTGTATGAAACATCAATACAAAGCCTGTTTTCTTCACTGAGTTCAGGGGTCACTGCTGTAGCCACATGTTTTCAAACTCATGTGATGTGTCTGGACTTTACTCTCGATTCCTCCAAATGTCCCTCCGTCCACTACAAATATAAACACGAGAGGCTTGTCCTGAGCCAGAATCACTGCTCATCACGGCACGGGGTCAACTCTACGGGACAGTACAGACACATCCAACCACAGCCTCTGTCACCGTCCAGCAGCAACATGAAGGTCCTGCTGCTGCTTGTCCTGGCTGTGTTTGCAGGTAAGAAAGATTTCAATAATGTCAGAAGAGGTTATCTATGTTATTAAGCATAAGTAGTGATGGTACTTTGATGTAGGGTAACTAGAAGTGAATTTTTAAGTTGCAATGTGGAGTATAGTGTCATTTGCAGTCAGGAAAAGATGATATACTGTGAGGCAGTGGGTCTCAACTGGTGGGACTAGGGCTGGGTACTGTTATATATAAACGTACTTATACACCGCGTTCCAAATTATTATGCAAATGACATTTTTCTCTGATTTTCTAAACTGTCAACTCAAAGCATAATTTTCAAGTCTTTAACTGGTAGAGGATCATTTCAATGTGGTTGAAAAAAATCTCCCAGTGATAACAGCATTTTTTTCAAAAATGAATGTAGTAAAAACAAGAATCCACTGTTCCAAATTATTATGCAACTCATCATTTCAATACATTTTAAAGCTTGTAATTAACTGAAAATGGTCATATGTTGAATTTGTAGCATTGGGAGGTCATATTTACTGAAATCAAAAGCTATTTCAATAGGTCAAGTTATATTTTACCATAGGAGCCCTTGTGTGATAGCAGCTTCAAAATTCTTAAATCCATTAAACTTGCGAGTTTCTGGAGAGGTTCTGCTTGGATTTGTTTGCAGGATGTTAGAATAGCCTCCCAGAGCTGCTGTTTGGATGAAAACTGCCTCCCACCCTCATAGATGTTTTTTTTTGTTGAGGCTCCAAAGGTTCTCAATAGGGTTGAAGTCAGGGGAGGAGGGGTCCACATCATGAGTTTCTCTCCTTTTATGCCCAGAGCAGCCAGTGATGCAGAGGTTTTCTTTACAGCAGGACATGGTGCGTTGTCATGCATGAAGAGGATTTTGTTTGGGAAAGCACGGCTCTTCTTTTTGTACCATAGAAGAAAGTGGTCAGTCAGAAACTCCACATATTTTTCAAAGGTCATTTTCACACCTTCAGGGATCCTAAAGGGGCCAACGAGGTCCCTCCCCATGATTCAGGCCCCTTTTTTAAAAGGAAAAGATAACATTTTACACTCTATTTCACAAGTCATATTTGGGTCATGGCTTGTTGTCCCAGGTTGATTGTGGGTCAGACCAGTTGCTGTAAGGGGCACAAGGCATGAATATAAGGGCATCTTTGTCACACTTGTGCTATTTTCTTAAAGATAACTAAGTATGAAGGCCATTCATTGTTGCGTGTAGTGAGCTTTTAAGTTATTTTTGGATCTACTTGCTCTTAATGGCAAAATGATAGTGGATCAGTCGATAAAGAGCATAATCTAAAGGCCAGCAGTTCCAATCTTGGCTCAAGTCAGTGCTTATGTGTGAATCATGGCGCGGACTGAAAGCCTCACTTCGGTTTGTCAATCTATAATATCGACTTTATCCCATTGAGAAGCTTTTAACTCATCAAAGTCAAGCCATTAATAAAGCAACAATAACACAATTAAAAAAGCGACAGAAATACACAACTAAACAGAGATGAAAAAGCAACAAAAACGTGACAGAAACCCAACAAAAAAGTAATTTAAAAAGACCAGAACACAAAAAAACACCTCCAAAATGTGACAAAAATGAAAAAGTGATAAAAAAGCAGCATAAAATCATTTTTGCAGGTCTTAGCTTTCAAATGAAATTCTGAATCGGGCGCCTTGTTATTCCCATTGTATGAATTGTTAGTGAATACCTCGCTTTGTCTTTGTTTCAGTCGGGGTTGAGGCGCGGACGGTCTCCAACGGCCCGGTCCTCGATCAACAGGTGGAGACGGTGAAAAATGCATTCTGGGAGTACGTTTCCAAGGCGACCACAGTGGCCGACGAGTCACTGAAACAGATGAAACTGTCGGAAGTCGGCAAAGAAGTCAAGTAAGAGCTTTGAAAAATGTGTATTTGTGGTCAACTCAACCCCATTTCATTTGTATCTCTCCATCTTGATCTGTCTACGTTGAGCTATAAAGTATAAATCTTTATCTCTAAACCCTCTCCCGTCTCTGATCCCTCAGCTCGCTCATCTCTCAGAGCTCGGAGGCAGTGACCCGTTTCAGTGACGCACTGCGGACCCAGGTGGCGCCTCTGACCCAGGACCTGCTCCACAAGTTCAACAGAGAAGCTCGACAGATGCAGAAGCGACTGGAGAAAGACCTGGGCACCTTCAGCAGCAAACTCAAGCCCTTCACGGACGAGCTGATGGGAAACCTGCAGAAACAAGTGAGGACTGGACCAGGACTGGACCAGGACTGGGCTGTACTTCCACCACAGAGTAGGACTGGGTTTCCTCAGGGCAAGTCAGTAAATGGATTGTGCCAAAATGAAGGCCTTAAATACTAAGAAGCTTTAAAGTGCATGTGAACGGGTGGGACGTCTCCAGCTCATCTCCAGCTCGTTTCCATGGAGATGTGACTAAAGGCAGCCACATATGAGATCTAAATGGGTTTGGTCTTTCTCCAAACTAATGGACTTTGTTTTACCACCGCATAAATAGCCTTTTCTGTGATGAGCTGTCGAGGAGCATGTTTTGTTTTGGCATTTGGCAACAGTAGAACACAAAATGTTACACAGTGTGGCCGATATCTGCAGAACCAAAAGTGATAGCGACTTCATGTTTTTTTTGCACTGCAACAACCTCTTACCTCCCGCCTTAAAGGGAATGGATGCAAGTTGGTCATTTTATACTCACTACTGCCACCTCAGGTCTTATGCGTAAGTGCAGCTTCGATAGTGAGTGACAGTGCAGGATTTTAGAGGCAGTTGTGGTGAACAGGTCTGGGCTCATTCTACACATTAGGACATGGCTGGAACATGTAGGGGAGGAAAATACTTAATTTCAACATTTTTAAACTTCGTTTAGTCTGACTGAGAACATTTTCTCCAGTTCAGCTTTACCCAAATCTAAAACTTCTTGGCAGCCTATAGGCCAGTGTAACGCCTCATTTGAAAGCTACATTGAAAGACCTACAAAACTAATCTAAACTTTTTCTCTCACAATACCTCGGCCTCAGAGGAGCTGAGAAACATTGTAGTGTTTGTTCACCTCGGATCATAATTCATAGATTTTATGTTGCAGACATTTGCTTATAACTTCAGAGATAGAGATAGATACTTAAAGAGACTATACAGAGTTTAAAAAGGTTAAAATTATGTGTTTTCCTCCCCTTACATGTTCCAGCCATGTCCTAATATGTAGAATGAGCTCAGACCTATTCACCACAACTGCCTCTAAAATCATGAACTGTCACTCGAAAAGTTGTTACTTTTGGTAATTGCCGTCATGCACGAGCTTAATATAGAAGCTGCAGTTACGCGTAAGACCTGAGGTGGCAGTAGTGAGTATAAAATGACCAACTTACATCTAGTCTCTTTAAGAATCTTTTGTTTTGGAATCTGCAGATTTTTGTCTTTCAAACTATCTTCATCTGAAATACCTATAATCATGAATGTCCTGAATATATCAGCCCTGTTCCCCTAATAAAGCGCCCCCTGCTGTCACAGATCAACACTGACACATTTTACAGCTTCATCACAGACAAAATATCGACAGTACCTTAGAAAAACCCGTATCAGTCGACCTCTATTGAAAATCTTAAAAGATTAAATATGCACCGTTTTCATTGCTTTTGTGGCATTAAAACATGCTCCAGTTGTAAAGCTTTGAGTGTGCGATCATGAACATCATTTTCTTACCCCAGGTTGAGGATCTGCAGAAAGAGGCCGCGACCTTCGCTAAGACCATGGACGCCGAGAGACTGACGTCGTCCCTGATGCAGAAAACCCAGTCCATGAACCTGGACCTGCAGGCTCAGATGGGACCCTACGTGGACATGAAGGAGAAGATGGAGGAGAGTTTTGGGGACTTCCAGCGCAGTCTCGCGGCCATGTCCCAAAGCTTTGAGTCCGAGGTGAACAAGAAAGTGGAGAGTTTCGCCCCGTACGGAGAGGAGATCAGGACCAAGTTCGACCTCGAGGCGGAGAACATGAGGAAGCAGATGGAGACACTGTGGAAGTCCTTCACTAACACCATGCAGTAAATGTGGACTCTGTGAAATGTTTGAAGGGTTTTGAACAAGGACTGTGCCAGGGCAGGAAGTCTCACTGTAGTCTCTGTAAAATTCAGTTGTACCAAATACCTCCTTGACAAAATACCTCAATGTGAGCCGAGTGTTGTGAAAAGGTCAGTATTTTTTTGTTTTCTAACTTTGTGAATGTGCAGTAAATGTTGAATAATAAACATGTCTTAAATTTCAACTGAGTGGTTGTTATTTTAAGCAATATTCAGCAATGTACAGTAAAATACAGGGGGAAATGCTCAGCCATAATGGTACAGAACCTACTTTTTTCCTTTTATCTCTGTACACAATGTGCTGCAAAAACAGTAGAGGGCACTGAAGGACTCGCCTCACACCACCAGGCACTAACACTAATGATTCATCTATTTATTTGAGGCAGAAGAAAACACATTTTCTCCAGTTTGGTGAATAAATACAAGAGTTTCTTGAAAAAAGTATGAACAAGTGTAACAAAAAAGCGATGAAAGTGCAGCAAAAATGTGCCAAAAACACAACAGAAGGCCAGACAAAAAAATAAACAAAAGAGCAGCAAAAAAGTGACAAAAATGGGATGAAAAAGGACATGAAAAAGTGAGGACAACACAGCAACATCGCAAGGAAAAAGATCAGTTTTGTAGGTGTAATTAAGCTCTCCAATCGAGCAGCTTTTAGATTTGGGTAAAGCTGAACTGAACAAAATGTGTTTGATTTAAGTGGGGGTTAAGAGGTTAAACTATTTATTCCACTTTAACAGAGAGTCTTGATGCAGACACAATGAGACAGATAAACATGGCTACATACTGAACATTGTGAAATCTCAAGCCAATAACTTTAGGGGTGCACAATGTGAGGAAAGAAAAATAAATCCTTTCTGTGTGGAGTTTGCATGTTCTCCCCATGTCTGTGTAGGTTACCTCCGGGTTCTCCGGTTTCCCTTATCCCTAAAAACATGTACAATAGGCCAGGATGAATAAGAGTGTGTTTGAGAATGCGAGTGTGGGACAAATGGAAGCATATTAGCCCAATGCATGAGTCCCATGTATGTTCATTAATCCTAAAACACTATCGCTCAAATTCACAACTCCATCACTAACACCGGGTGATTTTAACCCGAGATAATACACCCGATAAATAGTACTCAAATCAAAATCTATCAAAACATGACAATACATGACACATTTGAGTCGTGCTCTTTTATATTAAACTGTGTAATAAAATGAAAGAAAAGCATCATGAGAAGACCAGATAAAAATGCTCCAAAATTACTGGAAAATTAGGGATTTGGGAACAAAGATTCCTAAAAAATAAAATACTGAAGATGGAAACTTGGTTTTTGGTCCACACATTCCTGGGATATGTGAGACTTCTCTGGTGAAGACTCAGTGTCCTTGGCACAAACAGCCACATGAGAGAGAAACAAAATATGTCATATTTTGAATGGGTGTAAATGACCAGCTGACTAAAATAACTGTTACTCACGTGCTGGGAGGCCAGAGACACGAACTCTGCGACTGGAGCAAAGCTGTGGTTGAAGTCGCAGAATAAATGTGGCAGCCCTGAATGTCAACCTTGAAAGGGGGCAAGATTTCCTGATTAAATACACTAACCCTACCCGACCTTGTATCACTATCGCTGTGTGAAAATCACCCAAACATGTGGCTGTAGGAAAAAGTATGTTTCAGATTAGGAAAACACCCAGGCCATCAAAGATGTCAAAGACAATCCTGAAGCTCAGAGACCCAGGACACTCAGATAGACCATCATAATGAAAATCACATAAATGTATTTGCTCGAGTGAAAAACACCCGGCAATTGTGTTCCAGGGTTAAACATGCACTGTCCTGACCAAATAAACAAATAAATGAATGAATAATAATAAAGTTTAATCATGTTGTTGCCTATGAAGCTGCACAATATGCCACACAAAAAGAACCCAACACACACGATGCCAGGGGCTGCAATAATCCTGCATCTGACAGAAATCAATACTGCGAAGTTACAAACCATTTCAACAGTGTCATAAAACCATTTGGTTTTTTTTCACCAAATTGTGTCAAAACAAGACTGAAAAGACTAAATGAAGAACAAAACAAGGCTAAAGTGGAACAAACCCTGGGACTTTGGAGAATTTTCAAGTCACCATTTGTCGTTTTTTTTTGTTTTATTTCTTTGCCGTGTTAGTAAAAAAAAAAAAAAATGTCTCATATAATTTGCCGATTTGTTTTCAACCTCATCATGAAGCGCAACACAAAACTCCTCTTTATTCCCCGTTATACTTTGGCCAAACTCTCTCACCACCTCATCTCCACAGCAGCAGCATCACTATCAGCCTCTTCAGCCTCTCGAGCTCCACCTCTTCACCACCTCCTGTCTCTCCATGTTCTACTCGTGTCTAAAAAAATCAATATATTGCTCGACATCAGTGCCTTATCGCCAACACGTCAATGGTCATTTGCCCTTTGACCTTTTACTGTCCACGTCTCGTTAAACAACACAATACAAAAGACAACAACAGACTTTGCTGAGAAAACAGACCAGAATATACTATGAATAAACTATACGCTATAATGCGATGGAAAACTATTTTAGAAATGAGTTGCAGTTTGTTTTTGTCACAGCTTCGTTGTAATAAATATATACAACCATTTATGAGTATAAACTGGAACATCATGATCTGCTTTTTATGATGGTGAAGATGGAACTCGAGACTTGCTTTCGACGGTGTAAGGGTCATTTAGGGCTGCGTATCATAAAGATTTTTTTGTCACATTTTTGTCTCGTTTTCTTTGCATTTTCGTCATTTTTTGTTGCTTTCTTCATCCCTTCTTTAGTCGTTTTTTTAATGCTTTTTTTTATTGTGTTATTGTTGCTTTTCCGCCACGTTTTTGTTGCTCTTTTTTTTGTTGCTTTTTCATCAAGTTTTAAATATATTTTCTCCACTTTGGCTTTGCCCAAATCTAAAAGCTTTATGAAAAGGCGCCAGAAGAGCAACAACAACGCAGCAGGTGACAAAAAACGATGAAAAAGCAACAAAACAGCGACAAAAACGCAGAGACGAGATCACTTTAGTAGGTCTTAGCTTTCAAATGAAGCAATACACTGGCCTATAGGCTGTTGATAAGTTAATAAGCTTTTAAATGTGGGTAAAGCTGAACTGGAGAAAATGTGATTGGTTCAGGTGGGGGTTAAGAGGTTAAATAAATTATCACATTTATATATAAAGCGCCTTTCTACCTGCTTTAGGCACTCAAAGCGCTTTACAGTGAGGAACCTGTCACCCATTCGCTCTCTCATTCACACACCAGTGTACGCAGACACTGGAGGCAAGGAGGGTGAAGTGTCTTGCCCAAGGTTACAACGGCAGTGTGCACCGGCGGGATTCGAACCGCCGACTCTGATCACAAGACTCTACCACTGTCGTCCCACATACTTGGTTTACGATACCGATACCTGAACGATACTCTATCGATATACTAAAATATGCATCATCACGAGCCATAAAACAAAATAAAGTTAATTTGAACTGAAAGACGATGGGTTTGTGGCTTTGGTTGTATGTTGTATATTTTATTTGTTGGTTCCTGTCGATAAGTATTGCGCTTCTGGGAATTCTCTTTTACAAAACAGACCTCAATATCAACAAAGCTGAATGATATAAATGATCACGTTTTGTAAATAAATAAATAAATGGGCGATTGCATCCAAGCGTCCCAAAAATCTCCAGCAGGTTCTTGAGGATCAGAGGTAAACGAGCATAAACAACATCCGAGGTTCTCAGCTGTTAAATTAAAAATCCTTTATTGTGGACAGGACCTGCTTGGTCTTCGTCAGGGCATACAATAAATGTTCATTTATTCCCCATAAGACTTTTTCTTTTAAACTTGTATCATTTCTTTGAGGTGAAAAAAAACAAAAAACAAGAAACTTTTCTTGGACCAAACAGGCATTAAAACCTGGTCTTAAGATGAAAGATTTTTTTTTACAGTACCTGCTTTGAAAACTTTTATTATTTTGATACTAGTGATCCCTGAAACTTTTTTTGTTTAACATTCATTCATTAATGTATTTATTATTCAAATAGCTGGTTTTGATCAGTCCAGGGAAAGTTTTAATTAGTTTTAATTATGTTTTTCAGTAGAAAGTTTGATTTTGAGAGTAATATAGCTTAATTTTGAACACTATACTAAATATTAATACTAAATTATCTTTGTTTAGTTGGTCACTTTACAATGATACATGCAGAATCCTCGAGGTCGGGGGCACTCGGAGTAAAAATTACAAAACTCAACGGTACACGAGACAAAATAAGTTGGAAAAAAGTGACTTAGTCGATTCATTTGCTAAACTATTCCTTTCTGGTCATGAGCATTTGTAAACTTGGCTTTGAAAGAGAGTTCACAAGTTTGCTCTTGTTCTTATTGATTTGCCTTTATGCTCATGTTTTGGTGCGTTGTGTTGCTCACATGTTAGAAATTAAAATCAATTCATTTGTTTTCATCTGTAACAAAGAGAAATACACCATCAATAAGTGACAACAATAATAACTGTGATAAAAGTTTAACCCACCAGCAATTTTTTGTCTAGACATAACAAAAAAACAAGACATTCCTCTCCTGCTCCAAACGTGTCTCGTCTGGTCTCGATCAGGCAGGTTTGGAGCAGGATTTTGGGACATTCATAAGATTCTCACAAAATGGGGGATTATTGTTTGTATATTTGTGTAAGAAAATGAACATGTGTAAAACGACAATGCCTGGACTAATATCCCAACGCTGAAATCCACAGTTTTTGAGGCTTTTCTTAGCTTGTATCAAACCCTATTATAATGAAGTACAAACATTGAAGCATTTCTTATAATCTCAAAGTTTCAGTCTTAAATCCATGTGCATTGCTTTGTGAGTGACGTGGAGAGCGCACAAGGACACGGGGTCATAAAAGCTGACAACAGGGCAGTCCCGGGAGGACCTCGGTCCCGGGGCAGACAGGTTTATTGGACCAGATCACAGTCAGGTATAAATACTGAGCGAGCAGAGCGTGCCATTGGATTATCACCGACCCACAGACTCTCACAGGTAAGACATGGCATTTTATACATGGGATAAAGAGTGAAAAATGTCATAGGGCAACACGGGTGATTGCAGGGTTCACAAAGTCCAGTTTAATGTGTTTTAATGCCAAATACTGTATTTAAACAGACAGGAAAGAGAATTGGACAAAACGGGCAACTTTTGAGTAAAATCATGTGGTAATTTTCACAAAAACTGCAACTGAATGCATTTTAGACCATAACTTTGGTATTTTTGATGAATTTATAGAATAAAAAATTATTGAGCAATGCACACACTGAATTGAATCTTGAACATGACCTCATTTTTTAGTCAACAGAAACTACGATTAGATATTTCTCCAAAATTATGCAGCGCTAGTATGTCTTCCTTTAAATCATAATTTCTTTATAAATGTTAAGAAATGCCCCTGAATAAATATTAATGGGCAGCTTGAGTGCATTTGAAATCATGATTTTTCCACTGTAGCAAAAGTACAGAGGGATTTTATGGTTTTGTTAAATATCTACTGCATTCATAGACTATGTGTATGTGCGCAGAGTACACACATATATTGGTAATTATTTTTTTGGCAACGGTTTTGTATTTAGGGGTTGTCTTAAATTTCTGGTTCACAGCCAAGACTCCTAAAAAAGAGTTTTGTTTTTTTTTATCATCAAAGCTAGAAGCAACATAGCTCTATGAAAAAATACTGTATTATTTCATATGAAACATAGGGGTCAAAATGTTTAAGTTGAAATTGCTGTTACGGCCTGTGAGTGAGTCCTCAGCTCCACAAGCTGAGAACCACAGCCTCACATCTGCTGTCTACTTTTTCACAACTTTAGTAGAGTGATCATTTCTGTGTTGGTTTGAAAGTGTGTCATGTTTTTTTTTAATCGTTTTTTTCCAGGCGACCGACCCCAAACCACCATGAAGCTGTTTGCAGTGATCCTGGCTCTGGCCCTCACCTCAGGTCAGGACATGCACACTTTCATACCAGGCTCACTTGTTAAAATCAATCCAACACATATCTCTCTTCTATCTTCATACGTGCAGTGAATTCAGAAAGATTTCAGAAGTCTTTTAATTATTTCTACTTTTAAGGTGTAAATCAAATGCATTTCCGTTTATTGGTGAAGGCTCTACATCGATTACTGCACAATGAGTCACTGTAATAGACACTTTTGGAAAAAATGGGGGGAAAAAGTGACTTAGTATTCAGACCCTAAACGGCCCTGGCTCTCAATGATTGATTTTGAACGTTCAAGTTCAACCCAGCACAACCCAGGGTTCTGCAAATTTTTGTGTAAAGTAATGAACTCGAACAAATGCTTAATAATTTAGTTTGTTTTGTTGTTTGAGCAACATTGAAAGATGCAGACAGGTATATAAGATATTAAAAACAGCAGAAATATTTAGTGCAGTGCTGCTCGGCCCATATATGGTCATGCTTGAAAACAGTTAAGGGGGAAAAACAATTTGGAGAAGAATCTAAACTTTCTGTAATTATTCAAAAACTACATTAACACATTCTGAATTATGAATATAGTTTTTTACTAAATAAAGATACAAAGACATGGGGGGAGGGGCAAAGTGGTTCAACAGCCCATAAATACATAAATAACGGAGAATGCTAACATGATGCTACATATTAGCATCGAGCTAATGCTAACGGCTAGCTAGCACTAGCTACGACTGCCGTTTTTTCACTTCTACTGAACAATCTGTGGTGAGAAAATACCCATATGGGGCCGATTTACACTTGACTTTATTTGTATGTGATAAATAAGTTCATATTCCACCAGAAAATGTCTAAAAAGAGTGAAAAATTCGGTTTCTATTTTCCGGCACGGCGAAGCCACGCCCCCTTCTATGACGTGGTGCCGTCTGTATCGTGCAGTTACTATGAAAATGTTTACAAAACCAGTGCTAAATGAAGACTGAATGTATATAAATGAGTAACTATGGCACTCAAGCTTAGACGAAGACTAAAGCAGCAGGGAGTCCAAACCAGGACATTGTCAAACAGCCTCAAGAACAACAGGGCTAAAACAGAGCTGCATGTGGCTCTGAAAGCATACCTTGCCAATGCCTGGTACATTCCTTTCATTGCTCATGATACAGATACTGGATTTATTTAGTGTATTTTTAAGAATAAAAATAATAATTTGCAAATTTTCAGTATACTTCGACATAATAGCATAGGAATAAATAACTAATTACAACATGTACATTTAGCCATGAACTCATGACCTTCCTCTTCCTGTACAATTGTCTCATGTAAAGCGCTTTGTGTGCATGTCTGTGAAAGGCGCTATATAAATAAAGATCTTCTTCTTCTTCTTCTTTTTCCTGCTCGTTGCCTTCAGGCTGCTGGGCCCGAACCCTCCCTCAGGCGGACGCCAAGACCCCGTGGGAGGAGGCCGTGGACAAGTTCAAGGACTATTTCAATGAGCTGAACGAGAAGGCCGACGATGTGCTGCAGGACTTCAAGAAGTCCCAGATCAGCAAGGAACTGGAGTGAGTCCGAGACCACACCATACACATCTACGGGACATAACGACAAAATACATGAGAGCTCTTATTTCCCACCACTAATGAGAATAAGGTTGATTTTCTGAGCATTTTACTGGAAGTATTGAATGATTTAGAAATAAAAGTTGCATGAATAGGTGACTTTCTCCATCCAACATTTCAAAACATCTTCAAGCACAAACTTGTCCAGCAGGAGGTTTAATACGATCGTAAAACTAAGTCTCTAAGTCTTTCGTTGTCCTCGGTTTTCTTCACCTTTATGGGGCTGATATCTAACACCACAGATGAGCCGTTATGTAAGAATGGGCCAGTTTTATGTGACCATTGATCAGGTTAAAGCAGGCGAGTGTCACAGTGACATAAGGTCCTTATCAGCAGATTTCAACATAGTGAGGAATGTGGAGACGTAATGCTGAAGAACACGCAGGCGATTAACTGCAATAATCACTTGAACTAAACATCATAGCAGATGATACAGAAAACTTAACAGTGCAGTAAAACTATGGATAAGAAATGGGTGAAACTTGTAAACAACCATTTGAATAGAAATGTTGTTTATTTAACTACAGATATAATAATATTAGCAGTAGAAATAGCAGAAAGTAATTTACAAATTTACTTACATTTCAAGTATAATATGCTATTTTGTGGCCATGTTTCACCTAATTTATCATTTGATATGTCCAAAATTACAGTATTAGGGCCCAAAATCTGATATGTAAATAAGACAATGCTGTAAGAGTAAAACATGCTCAAATCTTCCAATGCAGATCCATTTTTGTAGCAAATTACCCCTTTAATGTTTTTATACAAATGTTCACTAGAGCCATGTGACAAGATGCTCTCCATTTATCTGAGCTTAGGACTTAATTGAACTAACAATTTGAAATAGTCAAGCAAGTCACTGTAATAACTTAGGAAGTGAATCATCATTATCATTAGAAACAACAAAATAATAATAATAATTTAAGGTGTTCATAAAAGCGACAAAAACACTAAGGAGTGATGAAAAAGCAACAGAAACGCTACAAAAAAGCCACAACAAAGTGACAAAAATGCAGTGGGTCTCAGCTTTCAAATGAGGCATTACACTGCTGCTCTTCAGTCGAGAGTTTTTTAGATTTGGGTAAAGCTAAACTAGAGAAAATGTGCTCGGTTCAGGCGGGGGTTAAGAGGTTAAATCCGGGCCAGGCGGGCGACATTTCCACCACATTCGTAATAAGCTACATGGCCTTGTTTTGCCGCTTCTTCCTCCAGGACCCTGATCAAGGACAGCATGTCGGAGCTGACCACGTACAGGCAGGACGTGGAGACCAGGCTGGCCCCGTACACTCAGGAGGCGGCCGAGAACCTGGGCCGCGACCTGGAGCAGATGGGGTCTAAGCTCCAGGACCAGATGGAGGATGCCCGCAAAGAGCTGGAGAAGTACGGCCAGGAGCTGGAGACCATGATGGAGCAGAACGTGGAGGATGTGAGGAACAGGATGAACTCCTACGTGCGCAAAATGAAGAAGAGGCTCACCAAGGACACGCAGGAGATCAAGAAGTAAGAGGCGACGGGTGGTTTTGTGGGAAAAGTTAAATGAGCCGGGGGAAGCCGTGTGAAATCTGATATGTAAATGGTGATTGGTGCGAGAATAAAAAATACGTAAATTCCCCTTTGTACATTTTAACCTCTTAACCCCCGCTTTAACCAAGTGCATTTTCTCCAGTTTGGCTTTACCCAAATCTAAAAGTCTACAGCCTATAGGCCTCATTTGAAAGCTAAGACCTACAGAACTAATTTAAACAGATCTTTTTCCTTGTGTTTTTGCCGCGTTATATATATATTTTTTTTACCATTCCTTTCCATTGCATTTTTTTTCCATCACTTTTTTTTGCGTTTTTGTCCTCATTTTTGTCGCTGTTATGCTTCTAGCTTTTGCAAGAAGCTTTTAGATTTGGGTACAGCCAAACTGGGGAAAATGTGCTCGGGTCAGGAGGGGGTTAAGAGGTTAAATTGTTTTATTGTTATTACCAGTGACATTTACAAAATACTTTGGTAAAGATGTTCATGCAGGGTTTTTCAACATGGATCACGAAATGTATAAATATATATATTTTTTTTTTATGTGACATATTTGATTACTTGATTTAATTTGCCCCAAATAGTATTAGAAATTATAAAAAGTACAGTGTTTATAATTACATTTACAAGCCTAACACTGCAACATGGCTCAGTACCAATTAATAACATTTTTTTTTATAGCAATAAAGGATAAAGAAATAAGGGGAAATAAGGAAAAAAAATATGTTTATCTGTCATTTATTGAATGATAAGTTGATATAGTGATTATTGTGACAGGCCTACACTTCACTCTAATTCTTATGTATAAATAAAATGTGATCGACAGTTTTTTTTATCTGCTGCAGATCATATTTTGAACATTGATGATTGATCATTTCAGTGAATCTTACAACAATGCAACCTAATTTTAATACGTTTGCCTCTGAGCTTCATCACAATAATGATTAAAATCGCTTTCTTCTCTCCTTTGAAGCTTTTGTGCGTCCTAACTCTTTGTCCAAGAGGCCCCACTAAAATCCACCCACCTCTCCCTAACTTCTGATGTGTTTTCCAGACATGTCGAGGATTACTTCTCTGAGCTCCAGGGCAAAGCCAGCGACAACGTGAATCAGATGAAGGAGCAGGTTGACCCGCTCGTCAGCCAGATCCGGGACAACGCTCAGGATAAAATCACCTCCATCGGCGACCTCTTCAAGTCCACGTTCCAGTCCCTCGCCGAGTCCATCCAGAGCAAAGCCGAAGAGCTGAAAGGCAACTTCGAGAAAACCAACCAAAACCTGCGCGGGACACTGGAGGAGAAAGTGGACGACTTTCGCACCTGGTTCGGCCTGTGAATCAATCGGACTCAGTCTCAATAACAGCTACAATAAATAAACAGCAGTTGACTGACGCACCGGCTTTTGTAAATGTCCAATAAACCGTTTTAACACTGAACTCAGGAGTCATTTGCTTTTTCACTACAGTTTGTCCAACAGCAAATGGTTTATGAATACTCTCATTATTTGTATTAATAAAATTAGACCATGATTGTGCCTGGAGGGACAGTCAAGTCAGGCAAGGCATGTTTATTTATACTCGCCATTTCATACACCAGGCTACTTAGTGTAAAAGAAGATATGTGAAATTACAATCAGGTTTAAGTTAAGGCAAAGTACATACTAAAAACATTAAGATATGGGGAATAGCAGGTCAGGTGTTGGAATTTTTTCTTGGGACAGGAAGGATGACAAAAATGTGATTAAAAAGCAGCAACAACTTGAGAGAAAAGATATGATCAGTTTTGTAGGTCTTGGATTTCAAATGATGCCCCCGCGACCCGGCCCCAGATAAAGCAGAAGAAAATGGATGGATGGATGGATCTTTCAAATGAGGCGTTACACTGGCCTATAGGCCGTAAGCTCACCAGTCGAGAAGCTTTTAGATTTGGATAAAGTGGAGAAAATGTGCTTGATTAAAGAGGCTAGATGCAAGTTCGTATTTTTATACTCACTACTGCCACCTCAGGTCTTATGCGTAAGTGCAGCTTCTATATTAAGCTCGCGCATGACGGCACTTCGGACCTGCACTGTCAATCAAAACACCTTTTTGAGTGACAGTGCAGGATTTAGGGGCAGTTGTGGTGAACAGGTCTGGGCACATGTTTATACATTATGGCTGGGACATGTAGGGGGAGGAAAATACACAATTTTAACATATGTGTAGTCCCCATAAGAGGTTAAATAATGAAATTAGTGTGGATTTTATTAAAGCATAAATCCAACCGTACTACTTGTGTGAGTGAGATTAAATAGCAAACACTGAAAGTACAGTAAAACCTTCCTTTAATGGACCATATGAAAGCACTCACAGGGTCAGTTTGAGGTCCGCAGGCTGCACTTTGGACATCTCAGATAGGCTGTTATAAGTCAAACTCGCCTAACCTTACAAAAATACTTCCATAGTTATCTACAGCCTACAGTTCATGGGCGATGGTCGATGTTCTTTATTTTTTGCACCAACACGTGAGGCAACGGCGCACTGAAACCGAACTACGTCCCCGTTATCCTTCCAACCAATCAGATTCCTCCGTACTCAAACTCTGACCAATGAGAAGCTACGTCTTTACTCCCGTCATCACGTTTGTCCGCCATTGTTGTTGTCATTAAAACATGCCCATCATGCTTCAGAAAGAAAGACAACACTTTTATAAAATGATAGATTGTTTTCTACGTACGTGCTGTTGAATCTTGTCACGATGAGCGGAATCTGCAGGGAAGTTATCACGCTCCAGTTGGGCCATTATTCCAACTTTGTCGGGACTCACTGGTGGAATTTACAGGTTTGTAGAAACTAGCAGCTAAAGCTAAGTGGCTATCGAAAACTGCTTTCCACTATTTTATTGTCTTAGTAGCACTAGTGGTCCAGAAGTGATTCGTAACACGCAATTTAATGTTTTGGGTTTTCGGTTTCTACACAGTGTTATAGTTTGGTCAACAGGTTTAATTTGCCCAGCTGTAATACATCTTCACTAGATTTAAGATGCTTAGGATTATGAATATACATTGCTAGTGTACATCTGGCTACTACTACATAGTTATGTGTTACAGTAGCTATCCCTTACTTGCAAAACAAGAATGACATTATTTATACCGTTATTTAATGTGTGTGTATTTGTCAAATTAATTATTTTTGCTGCACTGAAAAACTAAACTCCAGTATAAATTTTCCGCTGAATCATCTGAAAGTGTTTGATTTTTATAATTGTTTGTATTATACAG
This sequence comes from Gobius niger, assembly GCF_951799975.1. Classification (NCBI taxonomy): domain Eukaryota; kingdom Metazoa; phylum Chordata; class Actinopteri; order Gobiiformes; family Gobiidae; genus Gobius; species Gobius niger. The sequence goes on along the minus strand of NC_136865.1, from coordinate 22,676,285 downwards.
TAAATGTGTAATTTATGGATGTTGTGTAATCGATTTGCAGGATGCATCTCTGTCCTATGACCTGGATGGTCCTCTGGGAGAGATTCACAGTGATGTTGTGTTTCGAGAAGGACAGACTTCGGGGGGCCACATCACCTACACCCCACGCCTCATCTCAATGGACCTGAAAGGTCACTAGTTCTTAAACTTCTAATCATGTCTTTCTAATGAGCAAGTTCTGGTCATGTATTAAGCCTGCTTGTTTTATGACTCTATTGTTACCCAGGAAGTCTTCGAACTCTGCGGCAAGAGGGAAGTCTCTATGAGTCTTGTAAAGATACTTCAGCAGTCACTTGGTGGGTGCCGCTGTTATTTGATCATCTTTGGTTTTTCATCTCCCTTCACACTTAAAATGTCAAACACGTTGTAATTGCAGGGATGGGGCTCTACGGATGCACAAAGAAAGTCCTCCACAGAAGAACCCCTTTCTTGTGGATTTAGAAAAGTTGGATGCAAGTATTTTTTTAAATTTATTTTTTTATGACAAACACATACAAAGTTTAATATCATGAGCTGTATTGCTGTCATTGCTTGTGTATCTTCAAGACTTAAAAGCCTTTCTTGTTTCCAGAAAGGGGAGTTTTTAGCTGAAGCAGACTTTTCCAGCTCTCAACCTCAGTGCTCTGGTATGAAAGATTCAAATTTCATGTAAAAAAAAATGCTATGTTCACCTTGACATCTCCTGCAGCAGGGCCTGTGAGTGTGGACACAGTGAACAGCCAGCTCTCCAGACTTCAGAAAGGCTACAGACTCGAAGGCAGCGTCAAAGTCTGGTCTGATTTCCTCCGAATCCACCTGCATCCACGGACCATGTCCGTCATCCACCAGTACAACCACGATGGGTAAGCGTTTAAGTCACTTATGTGTCGCTATACCTGGTGTGTTTCAATCTCGATGACTTAAAAGTTGCTTGACTTTTCAGAGAAGCCAATCGTTTGGAGGCGTTTGGTCAGGGCGAGGCGCTGCTGCAGCAGGGCTCAGTGCTGGAGGATCTGGAGGACAGACTGCACTTCTTTGTCGAGGAGTGTGATTATCTACAGGTGATTATTATTTATTATTTTTTTATTACTATTTGAGAGTGCATACTATTTGACTTTCATTAATCAACATCGACTCATGTAAAACGTTTGTGACCATGTCTGTGAAAGGCGCTATACAAATTAAAATCTTCTTCTTCTTCATTGTGATTAACTCGTCACTATCAGTAAATCGCAAAAGGCTGTATTTAGGAAGTACAACATCCACATTTCAAACAACAAAATATTCTGTCTTTGTAAGTATCTTATTAATTCAAATATTTTCCCTGGATGTGTTTCAATAGTTCCCTGTGATCTGAATTCAGATTGTAAAAATGATTAATCATGTCAGGTGTGTGACTGTATACCAGACTGCTTTTGTTTCATGCAACACCTTAACAGTACAAAACATCTAAGTAGCCTACTTATAGAAAACTTAAACACTTCTTCCTTTTAACCCATATTTATGAATTCCATCCTCCAGGGCTTCCAGGTGTTTTGTGATATGGCCGATGGCTTTTCCGGCCTGGGTTCAAAAGTCACAGAGATGCTCCAGGACTCATACAGCGGGAGGGGCGTCCTGACGTGGGGGCTGGCTCCTGTCAATCACCCAAACTCAGTAAATCGCTCTAACTATTATCAATGTATAATTTGGGATTATGCGGTGCCTCTTTCTTGTTAAACTCAAACACATTGATTATTGCTCTTCATACAGACTCCAATGAAGGACCTCTACCACTTGTTGAACTGCACTTTAAGCACTGTGCACTTGGCCAATAACAGCTCAATGTTTTGCCCCTTGACTCTGCGTGGGGGACTGGGATTAAGGCCTACTGCCCCTGTAACCTTCCCCTACCTGAACTACAATGTAAGTGGATCTATTCCCTGTTTTTCTATTGTTGTTCGTCATTAACAGTCCTTGTTTTAACATTAAATCCACGTATTCTCGTCATTGTAGCCTTCTTTATGGTACCACTCCAGTGCAGTCTTGGCCTTGGCTCTGGATGCCTTCACTGTGCCTTACAGACTCCGCAACAACAGCGTCCCCATGTGGCAGGTGTCGGACACACTGGCTGTTTCAGGCCGAAAGGTGATTATTTTTGTTGTATTCAGATCAGGTGGGGGTTAAGAGGTTAGATAAACTTTCAACATTTGAGCATCCATGTGTTGGTGGCAACTAGATTAGTTACTGCATGGTACAAGTCAAGTTCTTTACAATTTAGATGTATTTAGACTCATTTGATCTTCAAGGTTACATTTTATTTGGTGGAACAGTTTTTCAATCTCTATTTTTTTTACATTATGGAAATACAATATTTTCCTTTAACCCTATCCATACATGTCTCTGACCTCCAGGTAGTAGCTGCATACGGTGCCATCCCGTTTCCAATGATTCATGGCGACTCTCTGCCCGACGCCCTGGGCACCGGCTCCAGGTCATTGCCGTGGAAACCTCTGTCATCGTGCGCGGAGCTCGCAGACGGACGCTGCTACGGCCAGTGGACGACGTTTAAGGGATACGAGGGACAGAGGCTCATCAGGTGTGGGCCTTTTTACTCTAATGCAACAGTTAGCGCTCGTGCTTCACCACTAGAAGGTCCCGGGCCATTCTGTGTTGAGTTTGCATGTTGTCCCTGTACATTAGAGTGCATGTCTGTATGAGTGGGTGGTTGGTGGTGGTCGCAGATTGGCCGCCTCGCTGTCGTCAGTCTACCCCAGGGCAACTGTGACAACTAAGGTACCACCACAGATTATGGAGTGAATGTTAAAATTGGCCCAAAGCCCTTTGTGACCATGCCTGTGGGGCTATACAAATAAAGTCCTTTTCCCTTACTTTCCTTTCCCTAATGTCCTTTTTCTTTTATCTGGGCTTGGGATTGGCATCATCAGCACCATGTGTATTTGGAAATGTTACTTTGACTAAGAATGTCCGTTGTAAACAACTCAGTGGATTTGTACACAATTTTTTGTTTAATTTTTGATGCTTACACAATATGTAAACATTTGAATATAGTAAGTATTTATGAGGAAACTAAAGTAATCTTTCTTTGTTTGAGCTATTGTTACAAATTGTCCCCAGTGCATCCTACTTAAGGCCCAAAGATATTCCCAAAGCACAAATTGCTCTCTGCAGGTTTGAGTAAATGCAGCTCACAGGAGACGTTGGAGACTTTAGCTGTAATGGTAAATGATTTGGTTTTTTGGTTTGTTTTCTCTCTGACAGCTCTCTGCCTCCTGGGACACCGCCTCCCTCCCCTCTGCACTCTCTTCACAGCGGAGAAGACGTCCTGGGATCGTACCTCAGCTCCTTCTACCCCAATACACCTCTGTAAGTCTCAACACTGGAGCCACACAGAGATGTGCTCCATAGAAAAGTGCATTAACGTTTCTATTCCTCCTACAGAGCTTTACAGCTGGTGTCCAGTCCCAGTAAACTCACCGCTCCATTCCCTCAGATGTTCAACCCGACGCTTGATGCAAACGGCTTTTTACAGAGTCAGACGCCTCCAGCGGGCTGTAAGATATTACACTGTATCATTTTCGTTACACATTTTGTTCAAAGTGATACAGAGGCTTTTGTAGTGGAAATAATCCTGAGAATTTGGGACTCATGTTGACTTGTCTTGTAGCATGTTTTTGTCAAGTTTATCAAATAAATTAGTGCATTTAATAAACCACCCCACTTGGTACTATACAGTCGAGAAGTAGCGCTTTGAACTGAATTATTAGGAAATGCTTCTGAGTTTGTCAAAAATATGCTTTGTCAGGAGGAGGCTTAGGAAACAGAAGCACTTTCTTGCTGTATAGTTATTGCTGTATTATTGCAGTTGGGATTATATTTGCTATTTCTGACTGAAAATCTAGATTCAGTTCTCTCTCAGTACACAGTTTAAACATGTTAAAGGGGCTAGATGCAAGTTGGCCATTTTATACTCACTACAGCCACCTCAGGTCATACGTGTAACTGCAGCTTCTATATTAAGCTCGTGCATGACGGCAATTCGGACCCGAAGTAACACCATCTTTAGTGACAGTGCAGGATTTTAGAGGCAGTTGTGGTGAACAGGTCTGAGCTCATTCACCTTAGGACATTGCTGGAACATGTAGGGGGAGGAAAATACGTAATTTTAACACTTTTAAACTCTGTATAGTCCCTTTAACATTTGAGAGAATGTTGTTCATAGAGGTTATAAAAGTAAAATGCCATAGTACTGAATCCCACTCCGCTACTGTTCATATGGAAACCTCCCGTGTCCCTCCCCCTCACAGCTCCTGTCCCGCTGGTCAACTCTGCCCCGGTCCTCACGTCGCTCCAGTCCAGTCCTGGTGTTGGGTCTTGGCTCTCGGACTTGCACCGCTCCGTCAGCTCCTTCGACATCCGGCGCGTGGCCCCCAGCTTCCTCTCCCAGGGCCCGGAGGAGGCGGAGTATCTGGAGGCCCTCGAGCAGCTGAAGCTACTGTCCCGACGTTACCGTGACGACAGCGGAGGGGCGACGCCGTCTTCCTCGGAGGATGATGACTGACAGTTTTATATAACGCCTTTTTGCATATGAACTGCTCTGCAACCATATTGGGACTCAAAGTCTTGGAAATGCATAAAGACAAGGGACAGGGGTGAAATCAAGTTACTGTAATTGCTTTTATAGCATGTAAAAACAAGCACTTAACATTCAAATGGCGTGAAATTACATTTGTTGATCAACTGGACTAAGCTTCAGCCATATTAAAAAGCACTCAACTGTGAAGATAAGTTCTGGGCCGGTACCATTAAGGACATTTGTGAGGGAGCGTGGCAGGCGCTTTAAATCAATACATTAATTCAAACTGGGGACTGTAAAAGAATCATAAGTAGATACTGTATATGGGAAGGGTCCACAAATATAACTTGCTGTCCCTTAATTTGAACTACAGCACTCATGCATGCGAAATCCTCAACCCCTTAGATCTGTTTAATCATATACTGTAAAAACTCAGACTTTAATCTCATTAAAGTTTTTCTTTTTGCAGATGTATTGTCTGTTGGTCACTTTATATGTGCAGAAATGTGCTCATGGAACCTCCTACAAGTGTTAATATGGTGCAACTTATCTTACTTGTAAAGTAAGATAATTAGCTACATTTAGTTGGATATATTAAAGGCCCTGTATCTTATTTTTCTTCTTGTAGTCGAGCAAAGTTTGGTTTGTCCTCCTGCAGTATATTGTAAACTACAATAATTAAGGGGGAAATAAACCTGTGCATTTAATTATAGCCTTCGTAGAAATGTCATGAATTTGCAGGCTACTTTTCTAGCATTTCTGTAACAGTGACCCTGCCAGTTGTGAAACATGCCTTTTTACTTCCGCTTGTTGAAAGACAATTTGATTTACATATGGGGGGTTTCAAATTTTACATCAAAAGGTCAGAAAAATAAAATTCAGACGCACTAAAACTTTAAACATGTAAATTGTAAAAATGTAAATTGTAAAAATGTATAAATATAATTTATTCATCAGAGTGCATTGTAACACGAGCATGAAGAATGTATATAAAATATATACATCAAGAGGAAGAGCAGCAGTCCTATGATGGGACGCTCAAAAGTTCTAATGAGCGACATGGCACTGCCTGTTGTCTGCAATGTCTTAAAACGTGGGACTGATCGAAACATACATCATTCTGCTGCGATTGGAGTTCTTTAATAACTTTATCATAGTGGATGTCGTTTAACCGTGAACTGCAGATGGAAATTAGCTCCAAGAGCTAAAGTCTGGTACAAGCATCTTTTCATATCCCGATTAATGCTACATGGTCCCTGTCAACGCATTGAATCTAATCTCTCAATGTGACTCGATCATTCAGTAAACTTTGATACATGTGCCTTTTATGTTTATATAATCAGTTTGGAGGAAAAAAAGACCTTAAAAAATAAATAACACCATAGCCGTAGAGCTGAAATCTTTGCAACCACTGCTGAGCTACAGGATGGCTTCAATTAACCAAGTAGCAGAAGCTCAGTACAGAAAGCTGTGACTGCACTGCAAATGCGCAGGTCTTCTCGATGTACAGGAGACAAAGCTGACTGGTTCAGTTCTGCAATACCTACAATAATAATTATACATGCACCACTCAGCTTTAAGCTGAGACAGCAAGTGGTGCTGGAGACCCCTTGGACAGTGCATAGCCAAACCAGCCTGTGACATATCGGACAGAAATGTACAGATGACAGAACATATAAAGGCTTCATTTCTTCTCTGGATTGCTGATCAGTGCCCACAATTAAATCTTACACTTGGAACACTGATTTAATCTATTAGGTTGCTGGCATGTCCGCTTATAGAATTCTTCATATTGCAATGTAGAAGTCTAGAGTAAAGAAATAACAAATAAAAATTGCCTTCACAATCAGATCAAAATTTACAGTAAATACAAAAGATTCAGCAGAGGATCAATTCGATGGTCATACTCCCATCATCTCTATGTGGTCGGTTACTGTCCTTAGCCAATGTGCCTCCATTTTCAGGAAGGTTCTATCTGTGAGTTCATCAATATTGTGTGCTCTCCTGAAGGTACCTGTGACAGCACAAATGAGTGGCCAATCCTGTCTTGCACACGCCCCAGACTGGACAAAGGCCACTCATACGCAGGGTTTTTCTATCCACTGGACTTTGGTTCATGGTTTGCCACTGCACTTGGCCAACACCAGTCTGCATTCTGAGAAGATATTGGTCCATATTGCCAGGCCAGTCTGAAAAGATGGTGAAATAATCATATCCTGCAGTCAATCAATAATCATTGAGAATTCTAATGCTTACTGGTGTATTGTGTCTGTGTAACTGCACAGAGAGTACGGCAACAGTTAAATCACGTTATATTCACCTTACTATGCCCTGGTCACTTTTACCACAGACCAGCACTTCCATCGTATTGACACTTCCGTTTTGTAGATTGATTTGTGTAAAATGTTCATTGTTCATTTGCACCAACATTAACAACTCAACACTGCACTGTTTCTCTGCGCGGCCTAAAACGGCTTTGTATTCGTGTAGTAACTGATTTTATCTCGGCTTCTCCAATTATGTTAACTAATGGGAGTGAGGGGGCTCCACTGCAGCTGGTTCCATAGTAACGATTAACAATCGGATTTTTAAGGTAAATCCGCTTAAAAAGTGAACTTCGCTGAATGTCGTGGTGCCCTTGACCCCCACGTCGTGCATTAAAACTGTGTAATCCACGACTTCTTGTTGTTTAATCCTTATTATTCAACATTTGTTAAACTAGCACTATAGTCTAATACTACAAGCTATGTCTATAATCTAAGTGATGTATTTGCCATACAAAATAACCAAGTCAAAACATAATTAAAATCTGTCATGCAGCACAGGCGTGTTGCTCAGCTTATGCCGTCTTGAAGAATCGTGACCTGTGCCTGATCACAGCCTCCAGTTTGTCCGGCCTCTCACACTGGACAGTGGTTCAAGCACAGGGACTTTGTCTCAGTGCTCCTGATATGGAAGAGCATCCTCCACCACATTTTCAAAGAGCAGTGCCATCAGCTTGTCAATATAGACTGTAAATAAAGAACGAAACGTTTGTCCTCACTCACTTATAAACGTTGCACGTATTTTTTAAATGTTACATACATGAAGTAGGTTTGGTATTCAGGGCTGTGAGGGTGTAGTCGCCATGTTTGTACTTTGCGTACCTCAGCACACCCTCGAGAGTTGTTGCATGAGACCTAGGTGCATTTTCATTGTAATGCAAAGCCGCAATTTGCAACCTAGGAAAAAAAAAATATAGATAGAGATGAACAGAATATAAACTTTATTTAAAAACTTTCTGTATGCATTACCGAGCCAACATTCCTTTGAAGCAGAAGCCCACACTTTTTGGGGAGAATCTGATTGTCAGACGGTGGAAGGCCTCAAGGCTTGATGTGTGGTGCACTGGACTGATTTTCTCCACATCCTTGACAAAGCGCGGAGCTAACAGAAGGTCAGCGAGTCTCTCACATGCTGCTGTGTCTACAGAGTAAAGCATTTTTGAGAATGACAATACTAACCCTAAATCTATGGAATTTACATAAAATTCAATGAGTAAAGGGCCAGTATTACTGATAACACATGCTATACTTACTTGGTTTGAGCCACGGTCTTGACCTTTCCTCAACCAGAGTCTCGTGTAGGCAACGAGGGAACAGGACGTTGTCATGCGTGTGGACATTCTGCATGTGATTGGCCACAGAAGTCCACTTAGCGACAGCCTCTTGTCCCGAGGAGGAGGTAGAAGCAGACCAGTAGAGGTGGTTCACCACTGTTTCCCTCCACAGACTCACATCTTGGGTGCTCTTTCTCTTCGCGAGCTCATCAACTTTCTTCCCAATTCCTTGGAATGAATGTATATTACAAAATGCCCAATAACCGTACACAGCATTCACAAAATGCATACCCTTTCCCATGTGCCAAGGGTCAAAGTAGTGACTGATTTCCTTTTTTTCCTCCCTTAAAAACTTTTGTACGCCTGTGTGTCGGTCCGTCACAATGGCCTCCACATTGACACCTCTCTCTTCCAGCATTGTCAGACTCCGCACCAAACCCTCCTTCTTCATGCGCTCACCGATTCCAACCTCATTGCTCTAATAATAATAAAAAATAATAATTCTGTGTTGTAATGCAGTTCATTTAACACAAGTTGACACAATGAACTAAGCTACGGATTTATGTTTTCATTGTATTGTACCTGGACTAGTTGGATATCAATGACTTTGTTACTTGTGAGATTCATCATTGTGTAACTGCCATATTTGGCTGAATGTCCTGAAAGAATGCAAGTTGTTACATCAGCTGACTTTAATTAATACTTCAGATAAATGTTTCTGTATGTATTTACCAGGTGAATCTGCCCGCATGTCCCCGCCCAGTGTAACGGAGCCGCCTTCAAGAGCCTCCCTGATGACGTCATCTTGCTCCAGCTTCCACTGCCTGTTGACCGTAGGGATGAGGAGCTTTGCGTGGTGCCTATAGAAGCACTGCTCTGACAGTCCCTGAATATTGCAGGCCCCCAAGAACTATAAAATGAAAACCAATGTTATCAACGGATAATATATTGGAAACATAATCTAAACTATATAATGGGTAACACTTTATTTTACACTACCCTTGATGCATTGTAACTAACTAAATCTAAAACAATGTAATGATCTCTGTAACAATGTGTAATAAGTTGTACCTATGGGCTAGATCCACAATGGAATAATATGTATTTGTAGTTTGTAGGTACATAATGTAATAAGACATAATTCTAACTCTAACCCTGATCCCAAGGGTCTCGTGTCCTATTACATTATGTACTTACAAAGTTCTAATGCAAGTTATTCCATTGTGTACGCACTACATAGGTACAAGTTATTACAGATTGTTAATAGCGTCAAATAAAGTGATACCATATAATGTTTACCATATAATGTACCTTTGAAATCTGGCTAAATGATGAGCCGGTGAAGAGCACAGCTGCACAGAGCTGAAGGTCTCCTGCTGGGATGTTGTTCACCACCGGCTGACTCGACCACTGATTGGTGAACTCACAGCGAGGACAGTGCTGACTGACCCGCAGCAGGGTGCCCATTGTCATCGTGTCCACTGTACAACAGCCAGTACAGACAGGACATCGTCTGAAAAGCCCCAGCAGTTGGTCCTCATGAACGATATATTTTTTTTCCTTGTGTGGAGGGACTTCAGTGGGAACACTATATAAAAGGAAGATGCATATTCAATCCCTCAAATACTACTACTTTTTCCAATCACAAAGCTAGATTTTACTTTTTACCTTGAACAGTTCACACTGCTCGCACTGTCATCTAACTGTAAGCTGGGGTCAGACGCTGACACCTCACACCTTTTCCTTTTCAGAGGTTTAGAGGCTGCTCTGGCCTGACTTTCAGGAAGAGGGATTTCCATCAAGTTCCCAGTCCCACAACCTATGCTCCTGTAAGGGGCTTGATTATCTGTGCAAAACAAAACAAACAGGTTTAAAATGGCAGTAATGATTAGTTACACAACTTGTGTCTAACTATATCAATAACCAAAAGAATAGACGGTTACATAAAATAACTGTCCTGTATAAACAGTTTCACCTTTGCTTTGCCTGTTAGGCTTCACACTGGCCTGGTCATGCCTTTCAATGACTGGCTCAGTCTGGCAGGCAATTTCTCTGGTCACTCTTGGCTGAAAACATAAAATTAAATAATATTAATAAAATGTACACTATTGTGGTATCTAATCGAATCTAATTCTCATTAGTTAACGGAAGCCGAGATAAGGATCCCAACGTGTAGAAACCTGAGCGCAACAAGACACGTATGAGCTGCGGGGCTTTGGCAACGTAAATCATAAGAAACATGAGGCTACCACCATGCTCAATGTACAATATACAAAACTCACGGCCTGTTTATGCGAGTATGCAGGGGCGGATCTAGAGGGGTGGCACAGGGTGGCAGCTGCCACCCCTAGTAAAGGTCTTGCCACCCCAGCTGCCACCCCGTTGATGTCATGTGATGTCTGTCATCTTCTCAAGAAGCTAAATGGGTGCTTACAGGGGCTCACTCTCAGTTAGTACTTTTTTCACAGGACAAAATATTATAACAACTTTATAGCTAAAGGAGCCAGGTGCGAACTCTTGTGGTTCTCAAGATGATGCTTTTTAAAAAAAAAAATTATTATTATTATTTTTTTTACAAAGTCTAAGTTAAAAACCCTCTACTTATTTTATGGGCAGTGCTGCTATTTGTATATAATTTTGGGAGGCTGCATTTAAATGGAAAAATTGCCTTGCAATCAGGCATAACTTGCGTACCCGGCTATAAACCGCCTTTGCGATTCCCAATCCCGTCAGACCTTGGAAGCTAAGCAGGGAAGGGCCTGGTCGGTACTTGGATGAGAGACCGTTTAGTAACACCAGGAAGCCTAGCGAATGTAGTGTGTGAGTGAGTGATTGGTGGTGGTCGGAGGGGCTGATGGCGCAGACTGGTTGCCTCGCTTCCGTCAGTCTACCCCAGGGCAGCTGTGGCTACGATAGTAGCTTACCACCACCGGGTATGGAGTGAATGAATAGTGCAATGTAAAGCGTCTTTGAGTGTCCAGAAAAGCGCTGTATAAAACCGATGCATTATTATTATTATTATAAACATTCGACATTGTAAAATGTGTTGCCACCCCAGAAATTATCCTTGACCCTGCTTGCCACCCCGGGATTTTTTTTCTAGATCCGCCCCTGCTGAGGAAGGAGTTTACTACGCTCTCCTGTTTTAAGGACTGTATCTTAGAGGCCTCACCATAAAATAGTCCCGTTTCTGTACTACATTTGCAAGTACAACTATAGACCCTTTAATTGTTTGTAAACATTCCGGGCTTAGCTGGAGGCAGGAAGTGAGATTCCTATCCATTGTCATTGGAGCTGTTGTCATGGTAACGATAAACAAATGTTTAACTGTTTTTGGAAATATAAAATAAACCTTATTTTATTTTATCGTCTCAAATGTCGTTCCTCTTGTTCTTGCACCTTAAGCCACAACAGGACCACATTATTTAGTTGTAGTTTTACACTTATAATCGCTAGTTTTAGTTTAATCTTATTTCTCTTGATCACTTCCTGCCTCCACTGATGTCACGGATGATGTCAGCAGATAAAGGGTCTATTGTCACCTTGAAGTACAATGGACAAAAGGTACTGAATATACTCTTTGTGACCACTTTCAGTCAAGAACAGGTAAAACGGCGTTCGTTTTTATCGGGAACACGGACCTGTCAATGCCTGCCTGCCAAATGCCTGTGTGCAGGAGAGCGTTTACACATTCCAAGTTTCCATGGAGATCAGGCCATGTGACTTTGCATTCTAACCTTCTATTTACAGGTCACCATATATGGTTAGAATGCAAAGTCACATCACCTGATCTCCATGGAAACTTGTAATGTGTAAAGGCTCTCCTGCACAGACAGACATTTGACAGACAGGCATTTGACAGACAGGCATTTGGCAGGCAGGCATTGACAGGTCCGTGTTCCCGACAAAAACGAAAGCCATTTTACGATCACAATGAAGCTTTTAGAGCAATTTCAGTACAACATGTCCGTTTACCTTCAAGGTGACGACATGTGTACTTGCAAATCTGGCAAAAACAAGGGATTATTTCATGTCGCGGCCTCTAAGATACAGGCCCTGAAACAGGAGAGCGTCGTAAACTCTTTCCTCAACGAAATGAACGTAAACCTCTGGATTGGCTTCTGCGTAGTGGTTTTAGTGATGAGTCTACTGACACTTATGAGTCAAACACGGCTAAAACAGAGCACCAAAAGTGACTACATGAAAGCAGTCCTAATGATCCTGTTGATCATAGTAATCGCAACTCTAACGTCAGACCTTTACTCAGCTAATCTGTTTCCTTTACTGAGAGAGGCCAAAACCACAATAATAGAGTATTTCGCGAATAGTCTGAACCTGTCAAATGTAAACACAGATGTCTACTCATGTACTTGTGGCCTAGATAAGAACTATGAACTTCCAATCCAATCTCTCTATGATAACGGGCCCGGGGTGCACCCCTTTCTCACGACATCAGTGCTGGAGTTTTGGCTTGGTGTGATCAGCAGCAGTTTGATCATTCTGGCAATAATGGTCTACGCCAAGTTAAGCAACATGTTTAGAAAAGTTTAAAGCACATTTACTGTAAACGGTTAAGTTTTTGACCATGTTGATCCTTTCTCCTCACATTTTCAGACTCCAAACCGTGTGGGACTGAACGGCAGTTGGACGTCCCAGAGAAAGACGGTGTTTGTAAAGGGAGGAAGTGTCGCCAAAGCAAGTCCACGCTCTGACTCACGTGCAGAAATGTTACACAGTCACTTTCACACAAAGTGGGAAGGAACGCACATCTCAAAAACTCTGGAAAGTTAGTTTTCAGAGGTTTTGTTGAGATCAGAGTGACTTTCCCTTTCCATTTTGTGTGAGGCAAAATGGCCGCATAGTAATTCTGCACGTGATTCAGGTAATGGCCCCGTTTGGGAACAATTTCTCTCATTACAAACACTGTGTTTCCCTGGGACGCGTCAGTCCAACAGTCTTTAGTCGTACAGGGTTTAGAGTTTTAAAATATGAAGAGAAAATTTAAAAATGTACAATTGGCGGCGTGAATGATGTGTGTGTGAATGAGGTCAGAGGTGTCAGTCTCCCCCAGGGGAAACGAAGCACCACTGATGGAGTGAATGTTTTTAACCACAATTTGTACCAAAATTGTGGTGAAAATCCCACAGTGATAAACTTAGAGATCCCAAAACACAACACATGATCACAAATACTGTATTTGTGGTAATGTGTTGTAAAGTCTCCTCTACAGGAGAACTAACTAAATTAAATTAACCAAAAACACATCGACATAAGCGTTCGGTGAGTTATGTGAGTCATAACCCACAGAACCGCTAATAACACAGTCTATTTCCCCTCACTGATTGGTTTACTTCAGATAAGATAAGATAAGATAAGATAAAATAATCTTTAATTGATCTCACAACAGAGAAATTCACAAAATGTTCTGCTCTTGAAATGTCGTCGGTCAAACCAAACTCCAATCCTTCAGCTCTGGGTCGATCTAAAGCCTGTCTGTCCATGGGAGTGCACCCCTCCTTCTGTGCTTTAAATTAACAACAAATTGACCTAAAACAAGTAAAATTTAATTCTGCTTTCATGTCAGAAAATATGTAGTTTGATTCGGCTAAATTTAGTCAAAATGAAAAAGAATGATTTGACAAACTCTCGACTAAAACAAAACCAAAATATGTCAAATTAACGCCACAAAGGCTTTCACAGCTACTTTTAACAGATAGCTGTGTCAAAATCTCGGTATTAATGATTTTAACCATAATTTGTACCAAAATTGTGGTGAAAATAATCAATAATTTGGACTTTGAAAGAGTTTCTGGTTTAATTTTCACAGATATATCAGATCTTTTACCTGATTTTCATATTGTATCTCATGGCAATGATGCACAAGTAAAACAGCTTGTAGCACCAATAACCTGTAGGAACTTTAGTGAATGTAATAAATTTAAATTTCGGGAAATGTTACATATTGTCTCTTTTGATTAACTGTTTACAAATCGGTGAGTTATGTGAGTCAAAACCCACAGAGCCGCTAATAACACAGAGAATAACACAGTCGATTTCCCTTCACTGATTGGTTTACTTCACTTCCTGTTTCCATATAAGCTAAGATAAGATAATCCTTAACTGATCTCACAACAGAGAAATTCACATAACGTCATTGTCTGTTTTAAGGTTTTAATTAGGCACGGTGGTGCAGCGGTTAGCGCTCACAGCTAGAAGGTCTCGAGTTCGATTCCCACCTGACGGGGCCTTTCTGTGTGGAGTTTGCATGTTCTCCCCGTGTCTGCGTACGTTTCCTCCGGGTACTCCGGTTTCCCCTACCACTTAAAACATGTACAATAGATTCCCCTCTGGGACCAAGTAGAGTAGTTTTTTCATACAGTACTTTCTACATCTACTGCCTTCTGCCAACTCCTGTGGTTCTCAAGATGATCCTTTTTTTGTGTGTATGTGTTTTTTTTCTTGTTTTTTTTCAAAGTTCAAGTTATAAACCCTCTACTTATTTTATGGGCAGTGCTACTATTTGTTAGCCTGGCAAAAGCCAGACTGACTTTATTTATGTATTTATAAATACATATAACGACGTATCTCTTAACAGGGAGGAGCGGTCTGGCTCGTGCCAGGTTAACTATTTGTATATAATTTTGGGAGGCTGCATCTAAACGGAAAAATCGCCTTGCAAACAGGAAAAACTTGCGTACCCGGCTATAAACATTCAACATTGTAAAATGTGTTGCCACCACAGAAATGATCCTTGACCCTGCTTGCCACCCCGTGATCCGCCCCTGCGAGTATGGTGGATTTGCAATGCCAACATGATGCCAACATGATGCCAACATGATGCCAACCAACCGCGCAACTCGGTGTCAGAGGGACTTGAGTAGTATTGCCTGGGACACTATTTATTCTAACGCGCACACGAAATTCCACATGTGCTTATGTGTGCACATCTGTGCTACTGTAGAAAGAAATACCAGGATAGAGTGAACCAAGCGCCTCTTACGCTAAAGCTACAATCACTGCTTTTTTATCATCCTTTGCAGTAGGCTGTTTGTTTTTTTCCTCACTCACCCCTCCGAGGTCTTCGTGTGGGCGGGGCTGGGGCAGGAGTGTCGGTGGCTCTTGGCTCAGTCGTGGAAGAGCAAGCGTGGGCACTGCCTCATTCTTCAGACGAAGCACCTTCGCAAAACCAAGATCAAACTCCATGGTGTTGGCGAAGGAATCGCGCGTAAAATGTTTGTTGCAAACTCCAGCGCGAGGCGGGAGTTCGCAGTTTTCCCCCAGGCCAATTACGCGCAACCACTGGCGCCTGATCTCAAAGTCCTGTGGGAAGTAATGTAAACCTACAGAACAATGACAACCGACTACACTACAATATCTCCCCATTCTAACAAACAAGACGACTGCACTAGTACACGCTAATATTGCACAACAACCAAGGCGAACAAATGCACATGTTAAATGCTACTACAAGTAAATATAAATACAAAAAGCTAAAGAGTCTGACGTCGGCGCCCTCTGACTATCGTCAGAGCCCAGATCAGAGCCCACAGGAAACAGGAAACCAACAGGGAAGCATGTAGTGCCCTCGAAAACGTGTAGATGGCGCCACAGTTTTGGACGCAAAGGTATTTTGATGCACTAAACTTAAAAAATATGACTTGTTTAGAATAACATTAGTTGCATAATTTTCTACTCTTTTTTTTTTTTTTTACTGTTGGACACTGCTTCGTTTATCTGAGTGTCATCTGTCCTGGGTCTCTGGGCTTCAGGATTGTCTTTGACATCTTTGATGGCCTGGGTGTTTTCCTAATCCAAAACACACTTTTTCCTACAGACACATGTTTGGGTGATTTTCACCCGGCAGTGATAGAAGGTCGGGTAGGGTTAGTGTATTTAATCAGGAAAACTTTCCCCCTTTCAAGGTTGACATTCAGGGCTGCCACATTTATTTTGCGACTTCAACGACAGCTTTGTTCCAGTCGCAGAGTTCGTGTCTCTGGCCTCCCAGCACGTGAGTAACACACAGTTATTTTAGTCAGCTGGTCATTTACACCCATTCAAAATATGACACATTTAGTTTCTCTCTCCTGCGGCTGTTTGTGCCAAGGACACTGAGTCTTCACCAGAGAAGTCTCACATATGCCAGGAATGTGTGGACCTTCCTTCTTCATTATTTCTATTTTTTTAGGAATTTTTTGTTCCCAAATTCCTAATTTTCCTGTAATTCTGAAGCATTTTTATCTGGTCCTCTCGTGACGCTTTATTTTATTAGACATGACACAGTTTAATATAAAAGAACACGACTCAAATGTGTCATGTATTGTTGGATTGATTTTGATTCGAGTTCTTTTTATTGGGTGTATCATCTCGGGAAAAATCACCCTGGTGATGGTGTTATGAATTTGAGCGATAGTGTCCTAGGGTTAAGCAAGTCCTTCATTTGTCATTGTACAAACGTACAACTAAACAGTGTCCAGGTGTTAGTCCTGACTTCAGTCTCCTAAAACTGTGCAGCGCCTCCTGGGTTTGTCCCTGTTTCAAAGCATGGTGTCCTGCACCGGTCGGCTCCACCTCTTCCTCCTGCACAGCTCCCTCCATCTTCTGGGAAAAGCTACTGTTTTCTTCTCAATTGAACGTCCATTAGCCAGAACAATAGATGGCATGTGGCTTAGCTGTGAGTCTTGCCCAGATACCTCCATGTTTGCCCCTTGTTTCCTGTTGCTGCTCTTGTGACATCTCCACTGTGCTGCAGGTGTAGGGGGGGCTCTTATTTCAGTGAAGCAGCAATGTAAGCTGCCGACTCATTTCCCATTGACGGCAACAGTTTTAAAATCGTTTGCCTTCATCCATTACTTCCTGTCATCGTCCAATAAGGAAAATGAAACCGGACCGGCCAAACTTAAGAAAGCTGGGTGCAATATTTAGCAAAATCTTAAATATAGTTGTGTTACCAAAAATTTGATGTGTTATATGCACTTTAAATCTTCGTAAAAATCACTTCACCAAATATAGGCCCCATGTTTACGGCTTTTTTTTTTTGGAAATGAAAGTATTAGAAGGTGAATAACCACAGACAGTCACAAATCCTCAACAGGCATTTTAATATGAAACTAAACATCAACAAGAACTTTCACAGAGTTGGAAAAAATGTGGCATTGTTCCTGTCGTTTTATCAATGAGAACACTTAGTTGTGGGATAAAAAAAAAAAAAAAGGGGCTAAAATACAATATTTTAAACTTATAAAACAGATTGCACTTCATTTCTATACAAACACTATGAAGGTTAACTGACGATGTAAAAATATAGCTGAAGTAATTGTGTGATGGTAGGCGCATAAAAGACAGGGGATTTTCTACGGCTATTTATCAAAAAACGAGAGGGGTTTGGGACGGGGGGTAAAAGAAGGCTGGGACAGAAGTTTCAGACTGTCCCAAATCCAGCCTAAGATCGGGAGCGAGACCTAGACAAAGACCTGGATTTGGATCGTGACACCGAGCGGGAGGGAGACCGTGAGACAGAACGCCGTTTGCCGTTAGCGGGAGAAGGAGAGCGGGATTTTGACACCGACTTAGATCTGGATTTAGACCTGGCTCTCGACTTGGACTTGACTGGGGAGCGCGATCGGGAGCGGGACGTTCTGTCTCCATCGGCCCCCTCCGTGTCACTCCTGGGGGCGTCACGACCCTCAGAGCCCGATTTCCTGGGGCGGTCTTTTGGCCCCGATTTAGACCTGGACTTGGACCTGGATTTGGAGCGGGATGGGGAGCGGGAGGCGTCCTTCTTGCTCTTCTTCGCCTCCTTTTTGCTCTTCTTGGGTTTGGGGCTGTGGCTCCGGCTGCGGCTCCGGCTCTGATCTTTCTTCTGGTTGCGCTCCTCGTCCTCCTTCTTACCTTTAGCTTTACCCTTTTTGCTCCTAGAACGGCTGCGAGATCGAGACGCCGCCGCTCTGTGTCAGACAGAGGAGAGCATTAGGGATGAACACACAACAAGACTATCAATCCAAACATACATATGAGCAACTAGTTTCTTAAGGCGAGACACTGCAGGTGAATAGGGAAAAAAATAAATGGAGAGATCAATTTGAAACTTTTGCTGAACATCACAGACATAAATATGAGAAAAAAATGTATTGCATTTTTTCTGTCATTTTATGTTTTCACATAAAAATAAGGCATTTTGAGCATTAAAATGGCCAAAATAGCCAATATTTTGGGCAACGAAATCAAAATAATGAATTGAGCCAGATTAAAATGTATGGTTTTATTTGATTGACATATTAGTAACTAAGATTTTTTCAGAGGGGATTTTGGATATTTTGTTTTTCAATAAACTGAAAAAATCTGTAAAAACTCAAATTCCGCCTGTTCTTTTGGTTTCAAAGTTGAATAAATCAGGCTAGGAATTAGATGTTAAAAAATCCCTCCTTCCAAATATTGTCAGGTCTCAGACTGTAAAGTTTGGAGTCTGTGGGAGCTTCTATAAGGGCTCAGGCGCTGCCCGTGTGCGGCTTTCTCTCAGAGAAAACCAGCCCTGAAGTTTTGTAGCGACTGCGCATGCGCAGCCTGTTCGACTTTTCCGCACCTGCGTCTCATAAGAGGAAAAATACCATATTTGGGAGAAAGCGTCATCACAGGAACCCTTAGCAGGACACGTGGATGTAAATGCTGTCAATATTTATGAATGAATACCCGCTTGAAAAACTGACTTTCTACGCGGCGCAGGAGCTACTTCCGGGTTGCCCGTGCCTCGCAGACGGACAAAACATCATAAAAGAAACATCATGCGGGGTGAGTTTTGTCATTTTTATACTTTATGTAAAGGGAGGAAAATATATAAAAATCTCCACTTCGACCACTACGTGAAAAATCAACACTTTCACCTGCCGTGTCTCGCCTTAAAATCTATTTAATTTCCACAAGTTGTAAGAAATGTATACAGGCTACTCGCTACTGTCACCTCAGGCCGTAAACTGCGGTTTCGTTTTTAAGCTCGTGCATTAAGGAGCTGTGGACCTGAATTAACGTTTTGAGTGACAGTGCAGGATTTTAGAGGCAGTTGTGGTGAACAGGTCTGGGCTCATTAGGACATGGCTGGAACATACATCATTTTAACATTATTAAACTCCGTCTAGTCCCTTTAAGAGACCACTCTATCAAAATGTGTGACTTGTAATGAATGAGTTGGAATCAGCTTTCCTAACAAGCTAAATGGCTGACCCACAGAAGTAACCAATCCTTTTTTGTGACTCACAATTTGTTCAAAAGCACACATTTGTGACATAAGGTTAATATGTACACATTCAAGTCTTTGGGAACATTTCTGAATAGGTGCCCCCAACCACTTAATGCTATTGCAGGAGATAAAAACAGTGGAGACCCTTGCTGCTCAACGGTAGCCTAATGCTCCGTCCACACCAAACTCGATTTGGGCGTCAAAAACGCGCGTCACGCCCGTTGTTGGACGCCTGTGCTCATTCAAGTCAGACGCTCGTAACCAAGCGTCAAGACGCTCTCGACGCGCGTCAAGGGCGTCGTCGTGGAGCGCGTTGGGAGCCGTTGTCAGTTATCAACATGGATGACATAGAGAGAGTGGCTTGGCTTTTATTGCTTCATAAAGCCAGACGACGTAGTCCACGGGCTCGTCGGCGCCGTGTCTGGATTCATGAGATCGTCCGAAGGCGTTAGTTTTGCGAGTTTCACCATTTGCTCCAGGAGCTGCGCTCGCACGAGAGTCGCTTTCAACGGTACTTCCGCCGCTTTTAATCCTGGTGTTTAGATAAAGAAGCACTGATGTGTCTTTCTAAAAAAAAAAGTCCCAGAGCGGCTGTAGCTCCGGTTCACAAAGAAGCTACGTCCGTAACTTGTGACTTGTTGACATCTGTGGGGCTGGCGTAGAATCTGCCCCGGTGGCTTAGCTACAACGTACGTCACTATGGGGAGAAAGCTCCTGATTGGTCGACGCTCGCGAATTTCGCCAAAAAGTTCAACATTTCCCAACTCGAGCGTCGGCCGCGCTCGACGCCCTGGAGGCGCGTCAAACGCTCACCAAGCGCGAAAAACCTCAAAACGCGCCGCGGAGGAGGCGCGTGACGCGCTGCGGGACATCTTGACGCCCCCCGGAGGCGCGTCCTCCATGTATTTTAAATGTAAACCTGACGCTTTGGAGGCGCCAAAACGAGTTTGGTGTGGACGGAGCATTAGATGTCGATGTACCTGGATCGTGAGCGACTGCGGCTGCTGCTCATGCTGCGACTTCTGCTTTTACGGGATCTGCGGCTCCTGGAACGAGACCTGAACAACAGTTAATCTGCCCTGTTCACCCCATTAAGACATTTAAGAGCGCAATAAAAATCAATAGAGACGCGAGCTCTAACCTGGATCGACTGCGGCTGCGTGAGTAGGAGCGGCGGCGTCTGGCTCCGGGGCGATCTTCGATGAGGCGGATCTTGCGGCCATTCACCTCTGTCCCGTCCAGTTTCTCCAGAGCCCTCTTCATGTCAGCGTAAAGCCTGAACTCGATCACACCCTCATTCTTACGGCCCTTGTGGGTGTCTGCGTATGTCACTTCTCCTGCCTGACGCATGTAATCCTGAGGAGACAGAGTGGAGTTAAAATACAGCGACCCTCACACAACTCCCTTCCCTTCAGAACCATTTTCACTTGGTGCTAAAGCTGAGAGATGTTTTATTTATTAATTTCTAAAACAGAAAGCACAGACCAGAATGCTCAAAACATTTTTGTCCCCTCTCTGCTACTGACTGTCTTAAGCAACAAACACACATCTAATTGCTTTACCTTCAGGTCTTGCCAGCTGCAGCGGCTCGAAAGGTTTTCAACAATAAGCCGGTAATCGGTCCTGATCGGAGGTCCATATCGGTCTCTTCCCCAACGGCCATATCCACCTTTTAATGGAAGAATGGAGGACAGACAAAATGAGGACAAGAAAGGAATACATTTGGATAATTGATATAAACTAACACGCTATCTGCTAGTCTTAAAAAATATGCTGGTCTAAAAATCACTTTGAAAAAAGATAAATAGAAAATAAAGTTCTATGCCTAAACTATTATTAGCTGGATTATGTGTTAATTACATTTGCTAATGTCAAGATTACTTCAGTGATAAAACAAATAAAACAAAAAATAAAACAGAACTGATTGAGGAAGTACTTACGTTGAACTAAAAAATGTACTATTAATGTTTAAATATGATTTAAATGACTATTACAGAAACATGTAGTGCTTCAGACTGAACCCACACTGATCCTAACCCTTGGCATCCTCACCACCCGGCCTGGGCCTAATGGCAAAAGCGGTCTTCATTCACAATGGCTCTGGCTTTTATGGCTCTGCCCAGGGGCCCACAATGGTCAAACCACACTCTTGGAAAGGGGGGACACCATGGCCAGCAATAGGGGCAGGCAGTCAGCCAAGGACTCTTTCAATTAAAACATTGAGGTGCTTTGTTAAATCTTTAGCCTTAAAATTCACATTCATTCATAAAATATGTACAGAAACATTTAATGTAATAAATACTTAGCAAACGTTTTCAGTCAATAACCATTTACTTCATTTCAAATTTAAATTACAATTTCATTTAAAATTCTAAACTCAAAGACACATCTTTGACAGGTTCAATGGTGGGTAAAGTGCAGGCAACTTTTCATCACAAAATAAATGAAGACACTGCTGTCAGTTTGGAGCAGCAGACGAGCAGCACCACAAAAGCTATGCATGTTCCTGGGTCTGGTTTATTTCCATCACATTTTTAAGTAACATAGACGTTGGGCAATGCATGTAGGCATAACATCAACAGCACCATTATCGGGCATAGCACCTGTTGTGCTGCTAGATCAGTTTCTCCAAATCTTCAAAATAAAGAACTTAGACCTGATTGGAAGGAGCTGGTGGAATCTGATTAGGATGTTTATGAACTAATGTGCAAGTTGCCTTCATATTTGCCACCAAAGCCCTGTGTGGTCCCTAATCATAATTATTACATTTGATATAACTGACGGAAGAGATCTCAGACACTTACTGCTTCCCCTTCCGCCGCCGCCTCCACCGCCTCCTCCTCCGCCACCACCACCTCCTCCTCCTCCGCCGCGGTCGCCCCCGTATCCCCCTCCTCCGCCTCCCCCTCCTCCATCCCGTCGAGGCCCTTTGGTGTGCTCCACGATCACCCGCTCCCCACACAGCTCCTTCCCATTGAGATCGTACACAGCATCATCAGCATCCCGTGGGTCATCAAACTCTACAAACCCATACCTAAAGCAGAACAAAGAGGCAGATGATGAAGTGAAAATGGAAACATCATGCATGAAGCTCACAAGGACAACCAACAAGGACTTGATTCATAATAATGCGGGCTCCGCTTCCTTGCAAGATGCTCATTAGATAGCGTTAGTTCACGTGATAACAAAAAAATCAAGATGACGACTGTGACGGCGACAAATGTGCCTGATAGTAACTTCATGTGTGTCATTGACAGTATATTGTGGGGGTGGGGAAATGAAACGACCTTGTAGTAAGCGTTACGTGCAATTACCATAGTATTATTTCAGCAGGACATTTAGATATAAGTTTATTAGAATAACACTGACATTGCCACGTCTCGTGTTAGCTGCTGCTAGCGACGACCCCGGTCACACAATGGAAGCTAAGCTAACCTAGCCTAGCTTTAAACAGAAATGTAGCATATTCTAATGCCTTCTCGCTGTTTTGTAGAGCATTTAGAACATTGTACAGAGATAAATGAGCCGCTGCAACATGGCAAATACTATGAGGTCACAATTTGCTTTCGTGGTCCGAGGTTTTGCAGCGCGTGAGTTAGCATTGTTAGCATTAGCAGCTAGGCCGAGGAAGAGTGCGTGGCCACCGCTTCAGAAAAACGGCCATATCTTACCCGTTTTTCAAGTCGACCTCCAGAATCTTTCCGTAGCCTTTGAAAAACCTCTCCACATCCTTCTCCCTGGCCCTGTAGCTCAACCTGCCCACGTAAAGCCGAGACATGATGATGCTCTCACCCTCAATGAAACAACGGTGCTCTGCTACAAAAGCACCGTCCGCTGCGGAGGGACGTGACGTAGCGGAAGTGCCTATTGCCAAGATGGCGGCATTTATAATATTAAGCAGAGTCGCCACAATATCCTCTTTGTATTATTAACTTTTCAGGGTGCGCCGTGGATGTTTTTTTAAAGAATCCTCTCCAGATAAACGAGCAAAGATGTCTGACGTCTGGTTTCGTGGAGAGAGTACAGAGAGGGCTATGGATGCAGAGGAGAGAGGGACAGAATTATGAGGCAAGATTTTTATTTTTTAAAGCGCTCACTTTTATGACCAAGACTTAAGTAAATATGAAAAATATGCAGGTCAACAAACTGTTTGTTCTCTTGTTTTGTTGTTGATTGTTTTCGTTGTTTCGCTCTCTGACTGTAAAGAAAGATAAAACTAAAAACTTATGCTATACTTTAATTTTTTCTTCATTTAGTAGCCTACAGACACTTATCCATAAAGAATTGAAAGAAAACGGCAAAATGAGACAATAAGTCCATACATTACTGGGTCACAAGTGCACCTTCATCAACAGACTTTTATTTTAGGCCTGGATGGTGCACCTCCTATAGTGCCGCCCCAGGGGGCCGTGTACAGTGAGGTACAAAAGTCTCTAAACAGGACTGCTTCACATGAGCAAAGCACCATAGATATAAAATACCAGAGATAGCCAGTGTTCCATTCATAGTAATGATCCCAAGTGGTCTGTGAAATGAACATGGCTGCTCGATCTCCTCCTACGAAGGCTATTCCTTAAAAGGGCAAAAGGGTGGGAAGCTCCGCCCCAGACCGACTACGCGCCGCCACAGAGCTCCAGCGCCTGACAATCAGATAGATTTAGGCTTCCACTGTTTAGTGCCGAAAAACACACAAAAAAAAAAAACAAGCGTGTTTAAACATATGATACCCACCCCACACATGGTGCATAGCAATTTTTAGAAAAAGCCACCTGGACTGGAAGGCTCCATTCAGGTGGGAATCAAGCCCGGGAACCTCTAGCTCTGCACAAGCGCAGCTGTGCCATTATCATCATCTAAATTGATAATGCAGGCTGTTGTTTTACAATGTGACTGTTTTCACACACATATCCGGATTTGCAAAAAATGTTTTGCAGGACATAGACGTAACCTTTTTTAGCTTTTTCATAATTTTATTATAAGCAAAAGCAATGTACAATTTATTAATACTCTTCATAGTTATTTTGGTTTCATATGGCAGGTCAATAATTATTCATTCAAACAATTACTTCATCAAATGTGTAGATTATGTAAAAATCTTTACAGGTCAGTGTCAGAACTACATGAACCCTGTTATCCAAGTTAAAATCCATTGTGCACATTTAAAATGTGAGACTAGACATTTTTAATGAGACATTGAGGTTGTGTGCTGTGTCTTTGTATCAGTCCAGAAGGATGACGTGTGCCTTTAGCTGCTTTCAGCTGTTTTTGTGCAAAGTTGATTAGAACAACAACTTTTATTTTACAAATAACTTTGGCTGAACAACTAACATTTATAGACAAAACACACACTTATAAAAAGCAGGCAGTGGCGCATGCTGTGGTGACACTGCATCGTCCTGATAAAAATCCAAAGATTAAAAAAAAGGCAAAAAACAAATGGCACAAAATTTGCAAATAAATAAAAATGTTGATAAACTTCCCAGGAGGAACTTTAAGTCTCTAAACAAGCTTATTCTTGTTCTTTGGGAAATTAGTGCTTCTATGGTAGAAAGGCATCATCCGCTTCCTCATCCTTTGGTCCTGGGTCACTCTGGCAGCGGGACATCGAGAGATTGTCAGAGTCTTCTGCTGTGACCTGATTGGTCGGTTTTGGCTGTGCTGCTCTCTGATTGGTCGATTGGGGCGTCTCACTTGAGACAAAGACGTCGTCTGGACCGAGGGACAGACGGGACATCCCCTCAGATTTACTCCTGTTCGGACTCTCGCTTTCGTCGTAAGTGTAAACTTTGTGTTCTATAATCACAGCGAAATAAATAAATGTTTAGTTATTGGTAGTTAAAATAAAATACAAATTGTACAATAAACCCTGAAAGTCATACTATAATGATGTTTTCATATTTTAAAGTGGACATAAGCAACATTGGCATTTATGTTTTAAAATGTAAAATGATGTCTATGTAAGGAGGAGTGAGAGAAATGTACAGAAATGTCCGTCAATGGAAATGTAAGTCAATGAAGCCCTTGTCATATGTTTCATAGAGTTACCATAGCGACGATCAGAACTATCCATTTACTCTAATGGGACAATGGTACAATTGCACAATTTCACCAATTGACATGGGCAAATGGAAACACTGTTTTTCTCATTGCTTAGACCATAAGGTTTCCAAAAATATATAGTCTTCATAGACATATAGTTTTCATACTCTCCACAAAAATCCCACAACAGTTATATTTTTGGAATATAACTGTTATATTTTTGGAATATAACTAACGATTGCATTTTGAGGGACTATTTTCTAGCAGATCACTCCACCACTGCGTAGCTTATACAACCACTAAGCTGATGCTGCTCAAATATAAGTTATTTTAAATGCAAAATGGTTAAAATTATTCTATCGAGCCACTAATTCTTCAAATATAAGAACTGCATGAATTCCCAAAAAATATCTCCAGAAATCAGCAACACTCTGGATAACTATGAAATGAGGCCCTATGTCAAACATCCTGAAATATCCCTTTAATGGAATGCCAAGCGATATCTCAATAAGACACAATCTTTCCTGTGATGTGAAATAACGACTCGCCTGCACCGAGCTCACCCCACCTCCATGATGCAGGCCCAGAACAAACACTACACACAGCTCAGGTGAGCGCCGGCACTAATGTGTGAACCAGTCCCATCGTGCCACCAATCACCGTGGTGCAGAAGGCGAAATATTCATAAAGACGGGGAAACCACAAAACCCCCCGGCTCCTACAGTTAATTCATGGTGCACTTTGAACATAGACCTGTGTGATCCCTCTAAGGCGAAACTTCAGGAAGTTTTTGCAGAACATGTTGACACTCAGCCCTAAGCACAGTTTAGAACAAGTTAAGTGAAGGAAGTGGTTCAGACCTGGTTGAAAGTTGACTTTTCTCACTGAGGGTCTTTCCTGGGTTTTGGCTGGGACGGTGAGGTAGTGACTCATCTGTGGGAAAAAAAAATAGGAAACTATAGCTTCAGTATATCAGAAAAAGCCACATCGCAGAACATTCCAGGTTATTTGTCGCTATGTCCTCAAATGCAACTAAACAATCGTAAATTGTTGGCGAAGAAAAAAAACCTCCCAAACCTCCATAGGTTATCACAAAATCATGTGGAACAGGTGTCTGAAGTCCCACCTTAACTGAGCACATTTTCTCCAGGCTTTACCCAAATCTAAAAGCTTAAAGCCTATAGGCCATTTGAAAGCTAAGACCTACAAATCCGATAGTAACTTTTTTGTCGTGTTGTCGCATTTTTTAAGCGTTTTTGTTGCTCTTTCGTGGGTTTCTTGTTGTGTTATTGTTACTTTTCCACCACATTTTTGTCGCTCTTTTGCTGCGTTTTTGTCACATTTTGTTGTGTTTTTGTTGTGATTCATCTTTTTTAATCGCTTTTTTCTTGTAGTATGTGAACTATGATATAACTGTGCGGTGTTTGTGCTCTTGCTGTGCCCTATTTTAAGTGTTACTGCATTTTATAACTGGAAAATTGTAGATCATGTTTTTAGGGAGACCGGATGGAAAATAGCCTTCTTGACTAATTCTGGTGCATTTACAGAAATGTTCATCAATGTGCAATGTCCCTGTCAAATAAACAAATAAAATAAAATAAATAAATGTAGTGTTTTTATCCTTTTTCCATCTACTTTTTGTCACTTTTTTTTTATGGCTTTTTCGTTGTGTTTTGTCACGTTTTTGTCTCTTTTTTGTTGCTTTTTCATCACTCTTTAGGTGTGTTTTTGCCGCTTTTTTAATTGTGTGATTGTTGCTTTTCTGCTACGTTTCTGTCGCTCTTTGGCCACTTTTATCTTCTAGATTTGGGTAATGCCAAACTGGAGAAATGTGCTTGGTTTGGCTTCAATCGTATGTAAACTATCTACGTATTTAGCAGTAATCTGGTGCAGTCCATCTCTGTCTCTATTGTCTCTTGAATAAAGATTAAAGTGAGTAAAGTTTTGGTGAAGTCTCTTACCCTGCGCTCCATCTCCACCCTCTGTTTCCTGAAGCGTATCTCACTGACGTTGTCCTCAAACGGGTCGATCATCAGGTCATGGCGGCTGTAGGAGCGAAGCTGTTGAGGCAAAATCACACACGACACATCAACAACAAATGTTTAATGTAAAAAAAAAAAAGAATCTAACAAATGTCTTACTCTCTGCCGGGTCTTCTGTAGATTTCCACGAAGGATCTTTCGGATTTCTTCTTCACGTTTTTTCGAGATGCTCGGTATTGCTCTCTTTTTGTGAATTTCCTTTGCCTGAATATTTCTGTGAATATTTGACATGCCAGATATTACACTGTTAATGTCAGTAATTAGTGTATACAACCTGTTTTTGTGTTTTATACTCACTGCAAGGACACAGTGGAGACGACGGAGGGCAGTTTGGCCGTGCTGCCGCTCTCCACCAGCATCATGGCCTGCTTCATCTCCATCTTGTTATAGAACGAGATCAGCTGAGGCTCCGTGGACCGATCCCCCGCGATCAGACACCGCTTCACGTACGTCTTATTGAATCGATTCAACCTGAAATGTAGAGAAAAATTAAGACACTCCGTTAAGGGCTGGTTGACCTCTGAGCTCACACCTGAACCGAGCACAGTTTTTTCCAGTTTGGCGTAATGTGAATCTAACGAAAAAGGAACAAAAGAGGGGGAAAAAAAAACCTGACAAAAATGTGATGGAAAGTGATAATTATGGGATGAAAACGCAACAAGAATTACAAAATATGCTACAAAAAAGTGACCAAAAAAAGCGTTACACTGGCCTAGAGGCTGTGAGCTCCAGTCGCGAAGCTTTAAGATTAGGGGAAAACCGAACTGGAGAAAATTTGCTCGGTTAAGGTGGGGGTTAAAGAAGACATAAAGGAGAATAAAGGTGTTGAAATCTTACTTGTCTTTCCAGTGATGGTGCCCATAGTGACCGCAGATGTCTTCAATCCCAGTGAGGAGATGGTCCAGGAACTAAAAGAGAATTCATATTCAAACATTATTGACAAACGTATTATTTCTAGTGCTGTCAATCGATTGATTTCTTTAATCGCGGTTAATTTTTCTCTAATAATTATATTCATTATTAATACTTGGCCGACATAAATCACTCAAATTTAAAGCATTTAAATTGATAACGGGGAAGCTCTCGCTCAACATTAGGCACATTTTAGAATAATTTCTTTGGTGCTGAACATTTTTAACAGAAGCACTAACCGCTGCGCTACCGGGCGGCACGGTAGCGCAGCGGTTAGTGCTCTCGCTTCACAGCTAGAAGGTCCGGGTTCGATTCCCACCAGGGACGGGGCCTTTCTGTGTGGAGTTTGCATGTTCTCCCCGTGTCTGCGTAGGTTTCCTCCGGGCACTCCGGTTTCCCCTACCACTAAAAACATGCACAATAGGCCAGGATGAATGATGTGTGTGAGTGAATGGTGGTGTTGGCGCAGACGTGTGTAGTCGCGAAAGCGCTTCTGACAGTCTCCCCCAGGGGAAACTGAAGCTACAAACGTAGCTTTCCACCACCGAGTATGGAGTGAATGTACAACTGTCTCATGTAAAGCGCTTTGTGACTATATGTCTGTGAAAGGCGCTATATAAATAAAGATCTTCTTCTTCTTCTTCATTAAGTGGAGTTTAAGGACAAAATGAAAGTCATTTTTAAATCAAAGAGCAGGTTGAAAAAGCAGAATCAGACAAGCCCCTTTGATGCAGAAGTCGCTCTCTGTCGCTTGTGTTGCATACATCTACTTCATCATGTAACAGGTTGGGGACTCCTGGCTTACAATATTAATACAAGTGCTTTGTCTTTAAGGTAATGTTTGTGCTCAGATACAGGAGTGTGTTTGGTCAAAACATATGATGCGATTACTTATTTTTTCGATTAATCTTGAGTTAAAGCTTTAATTTTGACAGCCCTATTTCTAAAGACTTGCAAACTGAGAGGAATAGCAATTTGGGCACAACGGGCGACTTGAGAACAAAAATTATGTGAATCTGTGAAAGTGTGTGAACCTGAAAAGGCACATTTCCAGGAGGTTCATAAATGAATCGATATTACAGTAGAGTCAGACCTGTGTGTGGATCTCCTCATTGATGGACCCTTTGGTTTCTTTCTTTTTCTTCACGGCCAACAGCTCGACTAACGGTCTGATGGTCATACCCTGTCAACAAACACAGAAACAACATGGTGGTAAATTATTTTTTAGCCCTCAATCTGCTTTATTATGTAGCAGACAAATACTACAATCATATACATTTCTTTTCAACAGTAAAAACTCAAAACTAACATTTCATAATATTCAGTATAAAAGTGTATAATCAATAACAGTGAATATGTTTAACGCACCTGAACAAAGACAGTGAAGAAAATGACGGTGATGATGGCGGTGAGGAACATGTTCTTCAGGTCGTCATTCTTCAGCAGGAAACCCAGAGAGAAAGCTATTGCCCCTCGCAGGCCACCGTACGCCACGATGAACTGGTCCTTTTTCGTCAGCTTCACAATACGGAATTTGTTGATGATGTACGTGAGCCCAATGACGCCTGAAACGAGATTAATTATCCTTCATCAGTAAATTAAGAGCCGTATCATAGATATAATATTAAAAAGTGAAGAGGGCAGTTTTCCACTGTGTGAGGCTGGTCAAAGTTTAAGGAGGTTTCTTTCTTCCTTGACTACGATCTTAAAGCTGATGCGTCACACTTAGGACAAGTTTAAGAATATGACATATCCAGAAATTTTCCATCATCTCACAGGAGTTCAGACTCAAACAAACCCAAATAACAAGCTGGTTCTGTTTGATAAAAAAAGAAAGTGTGGCATAAATATGAAATAGTTTAAACCCCAGGTGGACAATTCTTGTGCAGCTGGAAACATAACTTTGCACAACTTACACTTGTCGATTTGAATGTTTGAATCCTGCTCTCTGAGCAGCTGCTCCGCCCCCTCCCGGGAAAACGACTGACTTCTTTTTTTTTTTTTTTTTTTTTTTTTTTTTTTATTGTGACAATTACAAAGAAAAGAAAACAAGAACAACAGACATTACAAAGAACAGACAACAGATCTCATGTGACATTAAACCAGAAAACTTTTGGGAAGAATTTCATAGGCTGTATAGGTAGGCGTACTGGGCGGGTGTGTGTGAGTGCGCTTATGTGCGTGCGTGCATGTGAGAGCTTTCGTGTGTAATGGGAAAAAAGAAAAGTAAAAAAATAGACGATAGAAAAATTATATTCAATTCTAATCCTTGTTGTCATTGTCATCATCAACACCGTCATCCATACTGACATTATACTGTATCTAATGAAAATCACAATTATGATTATTATATATTTGCATATATATACATATACACACACACACACACACACATATACATATACACATACATATATACACATATACACACACAGACATACATACAGATATCAACAACAACCCTGTTAATAATAGGATAATAATAATGCTAGCAGTAGTAGTAATAGTAATAATAATAATAATATTCATAATCAAAGTCATGTTCAATAGTCGTATGATCACGAAATTACGTATTTTTTTTTTTTTTTTTTTCATCCATTTGTTCTCCACCATTCTGCCCCTGATCTATATCTGTATTGTTGTTGTTGTTTTTTGTTGTTGTTTTACCCTAAAATGGGCTAAGGTGCATTAAAAGGACAAGAAGTGCTCACCTGGGCAGAAATACTGTCCCTGTAAGCACTTTCCCACCGACCTGAGAGCTTGTGTATCATTTGTGTGTGTTTTTTTTTTTTTTTTTTTTTTTTTTTTTTTTTTTGTACTATTCCACTGTGATGCATTAAAAGACACACAGATGGTGGGGGACAGACAGAGATTGAGTTAATATGCAATATGTTACCACCACTACTACTACCACAACACTTAAGGGGTGGTAAAAAAAGATGGTGAGATAATAATGACAATAACAACAACAAAAAATACAAAAACTACATGGAAATGGGTTAGGAGTGCGTGCATGTGTGTGCGTGTGCGTGTGTGTGGTATAATGAATGGTGTGGAGAGGGGTTACAAGGAGTTGGCTCTCAGACAGAGGAGAGAAAAATCTGGGACAGAAGAGTAAGAGACGGAGCAAAAGAGATTAGTTTAAAGCAATATCAAATCAGAAAGGGTTGGATTATCGGGTTCGGGTTCTGTTGAGTTACTGTAAGAGGGTTGTGTGTATTCCATTGAAATAAAGTCGGTTAGTAGATTTTTCCAATGAGTAATATTGATGATATTTCGGTTTTTCCAGTTTATGAAGATAGTTTTCTTGGCGATGGTTAGAGCTATGAGAACTAGTTTGAGGTTTATTGTTTTATTGTTGAGTATTGTGAGGTCCCCTAGCAAGCAGAGCAGGGGAGATAGTGGGATGTGGCAGTCCAGCAGGGAGGAGAGTGACTGTGTGACCTCTACCCAAAAGTGTTTGACGGGGGTGCAGTGCCAGGTGGCATGAGTGTATGTATCGGTGCAATTTTGGGTGCAGTGTGAGCAGATGTCTGATGTAAATCCCATTTTTGCTAATCTTTCCCCTGTGTAGTGAGTTCGGTGTAGTGTCTTGTACTGTATTAATTGTAAATTGGCATTTTTAGTCATGAAATAAATATTTTTACAGATTTGATTCCAGGAGTCAGCATCGAGAGCAATTGAGAGGTCCCTTTCCCATTTGGTTGTTGGTATACATATTGACTGAATGGGTTTTGATATTATTTTGTAAACTTTTGAGAGTAGTTTTTTGGACGATGAAATGTTTATGAAGTTCGATATTGCAGGTGGTAGTTGAAGATTTGTAGATCTGTTTATTTTTGCTAGAAGTGAGGATTTGACGACTGACTTCTAACACTCTGATGTATTTTACGTCATAGTGTCAAACAGTAAGAGCCCGACGTCTGTCATGTAATGCCTTACGGCCTGATTTTAATTTGTAAAACAGTTTTTTCATTATTTCTGTTGTAAGAAAGACCCCTGAGCATCTGAACAGATGTCATGTTTGCACCGAAAGCTGTGAAGAAGGAGCTCTTTCTAACCTACTCTGGACACCTGTTCTTTTTTCTTACGTAACGATAATGTGGCGAAAATGCGCGTTTAGCAGCGAGAGGACAGGACTTTATTCATCCCTCCTAAAGAAGAATTCACTCGCCAGAAGTTGGAATTTCTTTCCGGGATTCAGCGACTATCAGCCAAAATAGTGTTTGTCTGTGACCGTCACTTCACTGATGGATGCTTAGTGAACCCAGAATCCAAATGGATTAAACTCTTATAACCAGCGACGATGGAGCAGCCGGTGAGTCAATCAAAACGCGTGTTAACGTGTGTGTTAGTCATTTATGAAGCTGTGTTGCAAATATTTCAACTCCTTTTAACTGCTTTGTGAAGTAACTTTACTTTTTGCTGTGATATTATATTTCTACTACTGCAAAAGTTGCATCGGCTGCATCAACTCGGAGAGAGGGGGCGGAGTTAACTGAATCCAAGCGTCTTGTCTTCCGGGTTTGAAAAATACCCCTAGAAAATACTTTATAATAATTTATCACAAAATTTAGTGCTCCATAATGGTAGAGGTACAATATATCATATAAATGCTTAAATAACATGATACATATCCTTTAATGCTCAAATACTACATTTTAATGCCACAAATCTAAAAAATAGAGATATTTCCTCACCCAAGACTCTGGAGACGAGGCAGAGGAGCACAGTCACGATGACGAAGGTCCAGTTCCAGGAGTGCGGCCCGACGACGGTGGAGACGCCCAGGAAAATGAAGATGAGCGTTTCACTCACGCTGCTCCACATTTTCATGAAGTACTTGACGGTCGTGTAGGATTTATGGGAGATATTGGCCTCGACGTACGGCCGCATCATCACACCACACGAGATCAGGCTGAAGAGAGGGGACAAGATCGTGAGTCCATTTCATGAAGGTCGTTACCATGGCAGAACACTGAAAACATGTGGATATCAAATGGAGCTCAGGATTGTCTCGTTAAAAGGATTCCCCCTGCATTCCATAATAATCCATAACGAACTAATGGAGATTATCAAATGTTAAAAAGTTATGGTTCATAAAAAAGCATTTGGACCATAATGTATTTACCAGTAGTGACCGAGCTATTCTATTCTTTACTAGCTGAGACCCGGCCTTTGCACGCGCGCGCACATACACGCACGGACGCACACACACACACACAAACGCACGCGCACACACACACACACACACACACACACACACACACACACACACACATCGCCCTGTTTGGATGCGCGCACACGCACGGCAGTCAGATCTCGTGCACTCGCGTTGTTGTGACGGCGGATCAGCCCCCAACACCAACCACGCACACACTCACTACTGTCGCCAGGCTTCCTGGTGTTCCCAAACGGTCTCCCATCCCAGTTCTAACCAGGCCCGTCCCTGCTTAGCTTCAAAGTCGGTATGGGAAATAAACATGGCGGCGCCCAGGCGGCGGCCATTGAGATAGCGTTTTCTATAATAGATTTGTTAGTGTTAGTCTATAATAATAATAATATTGGCTTACACTTGTAATATGCTTTACAAGCCTGTATTACCAAGTTTCTCAAAGCTCCACTGTAGTCATTATTCATTCACGCCACACTCGGCGTTGCTAAGCTACACACACTACATTCATCCTGGCGTATTGTTCATGATTTAATTGGTGGGGAAACCGCAGTACCCGGAGGAAACCTACGCAGACACGGGGAGAACACGCAAACTCCACACAGAAAGGCCTCCTACAGCCGGGGATCGAACCCAGGACTTTCTAACTGTGAAGCACAAGCGCAAACAGCTGTGTATGTATGTATGTAAGTAACTCTTGCCCCTAGAGGCCATAAGCGCAACTGCAGGTGTCATAGCAAGTTGCGATTTTTTAACTTATTAATTGTCCGTGAGAGTAAATACTACGCTGACAGAAAAGGCGAAGAGACAGAGGGATATTGTGCATCCAATTATACAATGGAAATTATTTTTTTTACTTGTTCCCACTCTCACCTATGGTCATGAGATTTGGGTAATGACCGAAAGGACAAGATCGCGAATACGAGCGGCCAAAATGAGTTTCCTTCGCAGGGTGCCTGGGCGCACCCTTCGAGATCGGGTGAGGAGCTCAGTTACCCGGGAGGAGCTCGGAGTAGAGTCGCTGCTCCTTCACGCCGAAAGGAGCCAGTTGAGGTGGCCGCCCGTGGTTCCAGGCATGTTCTAGTGGGACAAGGCCTCGTGGAAGACCCAGGACACGCTGGTGGGACTATGTCTCCGAGCTGGCCTGGTGTCGCCTCGGGGTCCCCCCAGAACAGCTGGAGGAGGTGTGTGTGGATCGGGAAGTCTGGGCATTTCTGCTGAGACTGCTGCCCCCGCGACCCGGCCCCGGATAAAGCGGAAGAAAATGGATGGATGGATGGAAATAATTGTTTTCACTGAAACTTGGCTGTAAATACTGTTTAAAGTGACGCTAGTCCGCAGTTAGCTTTGTCCGTTAGCATGTTAGCTTCTTCTTCGTGATTCTCTTAGTGTGTATTGGTGGCTCCGGTGCGGTGGCAGTCAAGTTGCAAACATGGTCAGAGACACCAGGGGGAGATGAAAGACCCTCCAATCATCACTTGTATGTAGTATGTTGTATTGTAGTCCCCACAGGGACGGAAAGGATTTATTAAGGTAAACAAGTTACTTAGTACTGCTTTAAAAACATACACGTTTTGAGCAATACGAGGCTCTGTTTCCCGGGCCTTTGGTTTAAAAAATTAAACTAAGGCGGATCTACTTTATTGTCCCTGTAGGAAAACCTTGTCTAAATTACAAATCCAAAAGGTTTGTTGTATTTCCGAGTCAGGTCTTAGTCCAACTTTGTGTCTAATCTGCACTAACAGTGCTTCAGACAGCCTTTTCAGGGTTTGCCCTTCAACAATGTCACAGGAAAAACATCTATTGATTAATTCTGTATTTATAGATCCTTGCAGACTGTTTCTACATTTGATACACTGCAGCAAAAATCAATCTGGGATTTATAATAATAGTACATTAGTTATGTGCAGCTAGGAGTGAAGGCGACCTGGGAATCAGCATTACTTAATAGAAAGGATGCCTGAGTCTGGCTGACAAGTCTATGCTAAAATGCTTGGGAAAAGTGAGGCATTTGGAAAAAGGAAAAGAAGTTTGAGACACTGGGTTAGAGATGTTAGACTAGAGATGTCCGAGTCAGAGGATTCTTGTGGCCTCCTGAAACAGCCCATAAAATAACTAAATGTTGTTGAATAATTGTTTTGTAATTGAAAGTTATTCTTGGAGAAAAGTAAACCTATTATTTTTATGTTGTAAACCCAGCAATTTACAAAAATCCGTGTTGCTTTGTCGCACAACAAAGCTATATAAAACATACATTTTCCTTAAGAATCAGGATGTACGGGAGGGATTGCCTTCACAAAACTTCAGGTTAGAGCCTTAACTTTACGTGGACCCACAGTTAAACT
Source organism: Gobius niger (assembly GCF_951799975.1). Classification (NCBI taxonomy): domain Eukaryota; kingdom Metazoa; phylum Chordata; class Actinopteri; order Gobiiformes; family Gobiidae; genus Gobius; species Gobius niger. Next base: position 22,640,349 of record NC_136865.1, on the reverse strand, counting down.
CACGACATGATTCCTGACAGGTGGAAGACCTCGGCGGACAGGTAGGCCATGTAGCTGTAGAGGAAGACGAAGAGCGGCTCAATGACTCGAGTGTGGGAGGTGAATCGGGATGTGAAGGCCCCCAGGAGCCCGTATATCGCCCCGACCAGGATCCCGCCCAGAGACACCACGAAGAAACACACCACGCCAAAAAGAGCATCCCACGGAGTCACCTCGCCTGCAGCAGAGAACTCCTTAAACAGGTGGTACAGGACCTGGACAGAGGACACAGGGTCAAGGCCAAACAGTTACACGCTCGACTAAAATACTTTTTGCCTCATTGAGTATAATTGTAAAAGCAGCAAGTTGTGAAAAATGTGCTGTTTGCATCACATTATTTTATGTGTTTTGAATGCAGCTGTGACTGTAAACTAATCATATGAATGAATGGGAAGATTCAGAATGTGTGAAAGGGTTTGTGAGAGCTAGAAACGAGTTGGCGCTGTAGCTAACAGTCTATGTTCAACTTCCTGAAAAGGGAAAAGTTCCTCAAGGCTTCGTACCTATAGTGTTGCTTATCAAATATGAAAAGTCTAAAACCCATATAAAAGTAGGGCTGGGTACTGTTATTTTTTCTGATACCAGCACTTTAATGATATTTGGTTTTCAATACCCTAAAACAGAGCAATAATGTGAATTTATTCTAAAGACTATTTCTCTTTAATCTGTACCATTTGTTTGAGGTGAAACAACCAAGTAACTTCCTTTAAAGAGACTAGATGCAAGTTGGTCATTTTATACTCACTACTGCCACCTCAGGTCTTAGCTGTAGGTTCTATATTAAGCTTGTGCATGACGGCACATTCGGATTCGGACCCGAAGTAACAACTTTTTGAGTGACAGGGCAGGATTTTTTTTTGGTCAGCATGGCGCCTTCGATTTCGATCACAGTGGTCTCTTCTACGCTCCAGGATCAATTGCTTTCTAGGTTTTCTAGGGAGAGGGTCCATCAGCAGAGAAAACCTTCCAAACAATTGATCCTGGAGTGTCCTAGAGACCACTGTGATTGAAAGTATGCTGACCAAGTGACCATGCTGACCACTCATACAGCCACTGGGTCACTACAAGGTCAAGTGACTCACAAACGCACAAATATCAGCTGTTTTTTCCACATAAAAGCTGCACAATGCACCTTGTCAAATGATGTGGCCATACCGCCTATGCTATGCCCAATCCCGTCAGACCTTGGAAGCTAAGCAGGGAAGGGCCTGGTCGGTACTAAAACTATCCAATAATTGCCAATACATTTATTCTAATGTAACAATGAAAGTATTCAAAAGCAACAGTGAGGCAGAAGTGAATGTATGACTCACTTTAAAAAACATTTTGAGGTTGATAATCCAAGAATAATGGCTCAAATAAGCAACATTTATGATAGTCGAGTCCTTAGCCTCTTAAACCTGCCTGAACCGATAGATTTGTGTAAAGCCAAATGGAGAAAATGTGCTCAGTTCAAGTGGGGTTGACGAGGTTAACTTCACCTACATTTTTAACAAATATTTGACTGATAGCATAAAGGGGTGAAAAAGAACGGGGAGATCTGTGCATCTAATTCCCGCTCACCACAATGACCGCATCGTTGAGCAGCGACTCCCCGAATACCAGGATGTACAGCAGTTCGTTAATGTGAATCTCCTCGAACACGGCCAGCACCGCCACCGGGTCCACGGCCGAAATGATGGTCCCAAAAAGCAGACAGGACAGCAGGTCGACCCTCTCCAGCTGCGCCCCTTTGATCTGACACACTCCGTACATGGTCCCGCCAATGAAAAAGGCATTCCACAGACTCCCGACCACAGCGAACATCAGAATAGTCCCCAAGTTTTCGGTAAAGGGGCGGATGGGTAAGAAGTATCCCGCGTCCAGGATAATGGGAGGCAGCAGGTAGAGGAAGAACAGCTTGTCGTCCAAGACCGGAGGGGCCTGTTTCATGGCCTTGATGACGCCTCCCACCAACAAACCCACCACGATCAGCAGGCAGCTCTCGGGGACGATGTTAGACACGCGGGGGATGATGTGGAAGCCTGTGGAGATAAATGAATGCAGGTTACAGTGCGCTCGGCTGATACTGACTCCCTTCAAGACATTGTTGGTGATGTAGTCAATTGTCTTTTAGCCTGGGAGGTTTTCTGACTCCAGAGCCAAGACCCAAATAACTTCTGCAACAGTTAATTTTTAGAATTAGGGTTGCAAAGGGGTGGAAAATTCATGATAAATTTACAGAAACTTTCAATGGGAACTTAAAGCAGTACTAAGTAACTTGTTTACCTTAATAAATCCTTTTTGTAGTTCCTCTGGGGGTAATACAAGTGTTAATGGGATGATAGGGTCATGATAGGTCATAGATGCCTCTGGGTCGGAGTCACCAATACACACTAATAGAATCATGGAGAAGAAGCTAACAGGCTAACGGGCAAAGCTAACTCTAAGCTAGCGCCACTTAAACAGTTTTTACAGCCAAATTTGAGTGAAAAGAAATATTTTCTCCATTGTGTAATTGGGTGAACAATATCCCTCTCTCCATTTGTCTTTTCTGTCAGCGTAGTATTTACTTTCACGGACAATTAATGAGTAAAAAACACAACATGCTACGACACCTGCAGTGGCGCTTATGACCCCTAGGGGCATGAGTTACTTAGTACTGCTTCAAGCATGGAAATATTGGGAATTTAAAAAAAATATTATTATTATTATTATTATTATTTTGAATCAACAATTGGTGAACTATTAGTTCCCAGTGTGAGGACCATATTGTCAGGTCAAAACATAACACTACTTTTCTAAACCTACATTCTGCTTAATTCTCTTTCTAATAAGTGTGGGGCAAACTGCAAAGTTTTATTAAATTATTTTGTTTCATTAGACTGTGATTGGTTACATCCATTTGTAAAAGCTCTTCTTTGTATTGGCCACAACCTAAAAGACTGTCCTCTTCAAACCCTGGTGCTCAGACATGGCAAAAAATATTATATTATTATATATTATAGTTCAGTGTATAACTATCAAATCAAATATTTAAGCTTCAGTGTGTTTCAGTTTGTTCTGTCTGTAAAGAAACAACCCTCAGTGTTTATTATCTGTTTATTCCCATAAATTCCTGTCAATTCCCATGGAAAATGTCACAGTATGAACAAGCTATAACTTGAATTGAACCAACAACCTTCAGATTTGTGAGAGAACACTCAACCACTGAGCCGCTTTAAAAAGAGAATACACAGACTGGATCACCTGTCCACTTCCTGTAGCTTAGATATTTATATTCGTTATTATAATCATCGCTCTTGAATCCTGGAACACTTTCTAATAAACACCAATGACATGAGACCATTTTACATGTGCACCGCTGTACATCTCAGTCTTCAAGGAACTTCGAAAGGCTTTCTGAGTGGATTATATGAACTACAGCTGCTCTCCTCCAAACAACATTATTGAATCACGGTGTTTTTCCAGTTAGACCTCAGTGACAGGAGAAGTGAGTGACTTGCATTCAGCCTCATTAAATATGAAACAAGCTTATGGAAATACGCACTGTCAGCAGATGTCTACTACACTGTTATTACTAAAGAGGAGAAGGTGTTATGGCACATTACCACATTAAGTAGCTTTAGGACTTTGTGCAAGATCTTCCCCATTTACAAGTTAAGTAACCTCTTCAGATAGAAATAAAAACTAAGACAAATTACTACTTTCCGGACGCAACTGGAGTGAGCAATATGGATGAAGCCTCTTGCCCAGGGACACAACAACAGTATTTGATGGCAAGTCTGTACTAAACCCTTCCTTCCACTGTCGGTTCAAATATATTAAGAAGGCTGTGAGACCCAAGGGGAAGCTGATAGTTTGGGAAGATTTTCGCAACGTATCCGGTTTGGTTTCTTATGTGCAGAGGGCGAATTTCCCTTTCCCTATGGGGACAATAAAGCAGCTAATTATATATCGGGCTGTCATGATAATTCGATTCAAGGTTCAATAAATTACAAATAAGTAATACATTTAAGGGCCCAACATGTATCGTCTGTACATATGTAATACATTATATCATGTTTGTTGTGGGATATTTTAAGATTTAACAAAGCTTCACAGTCATTTTTGATCTCCAGTTCAGCATCACCCGAATAAAAACATCTTGAAAAAAGTGTCAAAATAGCAACAAAAACAAGATGAGAACAAAAATGAAAACACAACAAATACAGCCACAAAAGAGCAACAAAAAGTGATGAAAACAAGGGGGAAAAATGCACCAAACAAGCCACAAAAGAGCGACAAAAAAACAACAAAGCGAGGATGAAAATGCAAGAAAAAAGTGACAAAAACGAGGAGGAAAAGACACCAAAAGGCCACAAAAATTAGACAAAAACAAGGATGCCAAAATGTTAACAACACGACAACAACTTGAGGGAAAAAGATCCATTTAGATCCGTTATGTTGGTCTTAGATTTCAAATAAGGCACTGGCCTATAGGCTGTAAGAAGCGGGGGTTAAGTGGTTAAAGGGACTATACGGAGTTTAAAAATTATGTATATTCCTCCCCCTACATGTTCCAGCCATGTCCTAATGTGTAGAATGAGCCCAGACCTGTTCACCACAACTGCCTCTAAAATCCTGCACTGTCACTCAAAAAGTTAACTTAAATCGGGTCAGAAGTGCCGTCATGCACGAGTTCAATATAGAAGGTGCAGTTACACGTATGACCTGAGGTGGCAGTAGTGAGCATAAAAGGGCCAACTTGAATCTAGCCCCTTTAAATTTTGTTATTGTGACATTATTGTGCATTAACAGCTACAGTACAGCTACAGTACATCCAGAACGCTGCTGCTCGAGTCCTGACAAGAACCAGGAAACACGACCATATTAGTCCAGTGCTCCGGTCTCTGCACTGGCTTCCTGTCACTCAGAGAATAGACTTTAAAACAGCTCTGCTTGTGTTCAAGTCTTTTCATGGTTTAGCACCAAAGTACATCTCTGACATGTTACAGCCGTATGAACCATCTCGGGCCCTGAGAACTTCAGGGAGGGGTCTCCTGGTGGTTCCCAGAGTCAGGACTAAACACGGTGAGGCTGCGTTTCAGTTTCATGCAGCTAAAATCTGGAACAGTCTCCATGAGGATGTGAGACAGGCCTCAACTCTGACAATGTTCAAATCCAGGCTGAAAACAGTTCTTTTTACCCATGCATATGACTGAAAGTATTTTATCTGCAGTCTCGCCTTTTACTGTAATTGATTAATTTTATGTTGATGTTTTTATTGATTCTATTTGTTTTCTTGTATTTATGCAACTGTGAAGCACTTTGAATTGCCTTGTGTATGAATTGTGCTCTACAAATAAACTTACCTTGCCTTGCCTTGCCTTAACCTTTATCTCACAACCATGTTATAAACATATTAAACACACTTCATGTATGTATGTAGCTTTTCGCTAAAACACAAACCATATATTACAGCACTTGGGCTTTAAGTGGTGAGTATTATGTTACGACCCTGTATGACGCCTCTGTTATCGGGTGGAGCATTAGGAGGAAGTGGGACCATCCCCACAGCATCGACAACTGCTGCAGATGATAAGGACAGACAGGCTGCAAACAAACCCGCAGCAAACTGACAAACTACCCCTCGACACCTGCATTTGACAAACGGCCTTTAATAATAAACTTCACTGGAGAAAATATTAAAATCAGTGCTGTCCGAGAGAGAGGGGCAGATCACACGGGGTGGACATAACACTCGTGACCTTTTGGCTAATTGAATCGAAACTTGAGCCAAGCATTCAGTCTGACATCCTGGTCGAGGCTGAATGATCTCAAAAACAGCTGCAGGAATAGAGTTCGTTAAATTTAGCCACACACACATAAACACCATGCTTTGTGCATTGTGTGAAACCACAACCGAACAACAAGTCAATTATATCAGTGGTTCCCAATCTTTCTTTCCTGAAGCCCCCCCCTGTGCATGCTGTGCCCTTAATGCATCAAACACATTAAAATAATTGCAATAAGCATTTAATTCAAACAAATACATTAAAATGTGAGTGTTTTCTGCACCTGTAGCTTCGTCAGTCATATTTGATTATTTTAACCCTGGAATTTTTCGACTAATATCACTTCTGACCCGACCCTCTCACCAGACAAAGCTCTGAGCCCCCACTGCAATCCCAGGTGCCCCCCCCCAGGAGAGGCCCGCCTGTCATGTTGGCAACCACTGAATTATATTATAATAAGTCACATTTAGAGTCACATGGACAAATCAAAATTGCAATTTGAATGGCTGTAATTGCCAGGAAGACTTTTTACTTCTGGACTAGGGCAGGAACGATCTACGTTTGTCACGATCCGCTATGTATCACGATACTTAAAGCAGAACTAAGTAACTTGTTTACCTCAATAAATCCTTTCCGTAGTCCCTCTGGGGGTAATACAAGTGTTAATGGGATGATTGGGGGGTCTTTCATTTCCCCCTGGAGTCTCTGGCCAAAAAAAACACAATTGCAACTTTCCTGCCTACAGGTCAGAGGCCCCAATACACACTAATGGAATCACGAAGAAGAAGCTAACAGGCTAACGGGCAAAGCTAGCGCAACTTAAACTGTATTTACAGCCAAGTTTGAGTGAAAAAAATATCTCCATTGTGTAATCGGATGTTCAATATCCCTCTCTCCCTGTGTCTTTTCTGTCAGCGTAGTATTTACTAAAAACGTAACATGCTACGACACCTGCAGTGTCTCTTATGGCATCTAGGGACACAAGTTACTTAGTATTGCTTTAAAGGGGGGGTATTTTATGTTGTTATTATGTCATTCCCTCATTAAAAACATGCCTGAAGTGTTGCCTTGGCACATTCACGTATTTTTGAGTAATCTGTAAAAACTCTGATGGCAGCCATTTTAGGGATAGGTTTGCCTGAGTCCTCCTAGGAACGCCCCCACCTCCTGGAGACGCCTCCGAGCTTTCGTCACCAGCCGAGTAACCAACCACTGCTCCTCAGCAGAGCCCCCTCCCCACTGATGCCACAGACAGCGTGTGGAGGGGGCGTGTCGGAAAAGGGTCAGAGGTTCTTAAAGAGACAGAGGCCTATTTCAAGACATTCGCTACAGCCATTTTGAGAGAGCAATTTTATACAAGGCAGTTGTTCTAATTTACTGCATTTACAGACCAACAGAAGGTTTCGTCATCATTGTAGTGTGATATAGACTGGTGCTATGTGACTGAAAAAAGCATAAAACCCCCTCTTTAAGACTGATGCATTAACACAAAATGCAACAAAGTGCTGATACTGGGAAACAAAGGAGTGTGTGATCAAAATGCCCCAAAACACAAGTATTGAAAGTACTGCGATACTTGATAAAGTATCGCCATCCAATCTGATCATTTGTCCCAGCCCTAATTGAGACAGGGCAATATAGTTTTAATCCTATCTCTATAGAGTTTTATAATGCCTTACTATGAATGCATTTTCAGTTAATGCCGATGAGCAAGACACCTCAGTGTCTTATCTTTGTGACAGAGTGATTGGTTGGAGAGGGAGTGCAGCCAATACTTCATGTTTCTTGCTTTGTCATAACAGATGTAGTAACAGTCAAGGCTATAGATTAGTTGTGTATGACGTGTAAAGAAAAGTTTCAGGGAGTGCTAAAACAAAGACAGACACAGAGTAATGAACTTGACATGAAATAGGATTGAGGTGTAATTCGCTTCTCCTCCTCCAAAACGAAAGGTGTTGACTGCTTGTGCGTGACACGTGACAACACAAGATCCACTCACCAAGTTTCATGAGCAGCGCGAGGAGAATCCACATGGAAATCTCAAAGGGCTTCCTGACGTGGGTATAGTTGAAGGACAACACGGGGAACGCCTTTTTGGACGCGTTGTGGTGATGCGAGTCGTGTCCGTCGACTTCCCCCGCGCACCCGCCGCTTTTCGGGACATCATCACGACCCGAGGAGGCGACTGCGAAGCAAACCAAAAACACCGAGAGGCACCAAAGCACTGCGGTGAAGCGCAGAGGAGGCGACGGGGTTTTCCTCTGGGTGGGACACGGCGACGAGCCAGGGAGCACAGCCATTTTTCGAGACTGATGTAAAGCTGAAAATTACGCCCAAGCAGTGCCCGTTTATCGGGGTCCAGCGCTGCGCCGGATCCGGGAAAGAAGAAGCTCTTGTGGGGAAGTTAGCGCAGAGTGACCCGCACTTTTACGCGGAGACTCCCCTGGCATTTTCAATCGCGGGGAAAACTTGCCACAACTCGATTTGACAATTTAAAGCTTTGTGATCGACCTGTCGGGACTTGAGTTCACGTTTGGCGCAGCGTAATCCAGTTGTGCGCGTTTAAAGGCGTCCACTAGTTGCGGTCTCTCCTCCTCCGCACGGCTCCATCCATTGGGGAGTTTTCTTCTCACGCCGTCTCCACATCATTTTGAGTAACGGACATCCCGAGGCTGAGGAAACAAGCGCCGCCTGCTGGAGGGAAGACCAAAACACCTCCTTGGTACAATGTTGGTGCTTTATTGAGGATAGAAGGGAAGGATCTTTTGCATGGCCACTGAGCAGTAAATGCTGAGTGATGTGAATTGCATTTAAATACAATTCACTCACAAATGCTAAATTGAATTGAAGGTCCAGACCCTTGTACGAAACGCAATGAGTACAAGGGTCTGATCAAACCAGGCTAGAATTTTACTACAGGATACAGGTCATAACATTTCGAAGCTAGGACAAGATTTTAAAATTATGGTGGCGCTTTATATTAAGGAGCACAAGCATTTACTTTATGACAGATATGAAAAATACCTCATAAAAGATCAAACGAACATGTGCTTTTGTTGTGAACAGCTTACCTCTCTTAAAGCCACAACACGTAGAATTTTACATATAAGTAAAATTTAAATACAAGCATGATTTATGACAGATATTTTCATAATTGAGAAATACCTCATAAGCTCATCCCTCCTAAGATATGACTGTAAACCTTCCCGGGAGTGGGTACGTCTCCAGCTCGTCTCCATTGAGATGTGACTAAAGTCAGTAGAATTTGGGGTTTAAAGGGGTTCGGTTCTCATCCAAATCCATTCTTTGATTACCCACTGCAGAAACAACATTTTCTGTGTTGAGCTGGTCATTAGGAGCATGTTTGTATTGATGGCAACAGTATAGTACAAAATACTACGCAATGTGCCTTTAAGTAAGGTATTAATAAGCATTAGTAGTTAATAAGCCATGGATAACATGCTTGTTCAGAAATTAACAAGCTTCTTAATGTACAATTATCTACTGCCATATTAGTAGACCATGAATAATGTGCTTATTAATGGCCCCAGTGGTTCCCAAGAGGGGCCTCAGAGGCGCTACGGGGGGCATTCAAAGCTTGTCTACAAAACAAGGATATGGGGGAAATTAAAAGGAGTAATACATTTATTTACTAAAATGTATTACTTGAAACTAGTTTTACCCAACAGTGATTGCTAGATTTTTCTTTTTTTCTTTTCTTTTTTTAATAAGAAAATACCTTTGAATATAGTGAATTATTATTATTGGGGGCCCCCAAGAGTCTTTCAAATCAACAAGAGGGACAATTTCTCATATTTTGGGAATGGCTGACCAACCCGATCCTAACCCTTGCATTAACCCGTTACCTTATTGATACTTAACGAGCGTCCCTTATAAAGTGATAATGTTTGTCCTCGTCAATCTTGTGCAGGATTAAAACATGACATCATCAATCTTAAAGGCCTGTAACTACCTGACTGATTTTCTAGTAGTGGAATAAAGTTTGTAGTTCAGTTTTATATTCTATTTATTGATCGTGAACTAGTTAATAATGAGTTTGGACCACAACTAACAATTGAAAATGATACATTGACAACAATACTGGAAACCTAAAAGGCAGCATGGTGGCGCAGCAGTTAGAGCTTGTGCTTCACAGCTGGAAGGGCCAGGGTTCGATTCCCACCATGGGGCCTTTCTGTGTGGAGTTTGCATGTTCTCCCCGTGTCTGCGTAGATTTCCTCAGGGTACTCCGGTTTTCCCTGCCACAAAACATGTACAACAGGTTCCCCTCTGGGACCAGGACTCCTAGAAAAAGAGATTCACAAACATAATTATAATTTTTGAAAGAAACCAAAACAAACTCACAAATAGCCCTGTACTGCACTCAAGAAACAGCTGTTTGTGCCGATTTAATATAAATAAAACAACCTTTATTCTTTTGCCATAGTTAATTTTGTCTTGTTAAAGCAGTACTGAGTAACTTGTTTACTTTACTCAGTCCTTTCCGTAGTCCCTCTGGGGGTAATACATGTGTTAATGGGATGATTGGGGGTCTTTCATCTCCCCTGGTGTCTCTGGCCAGAAAACCACAATCGCAACTTGACTGCCACCGGGTCGAAGTCACCAATACACACTAATGGAATGGTGAAGAAGAAGCTAACAGGCTAACGGGCAAAGCTAACAGTGGGCTAGCGCCACTTAAACAGTATTTACAGCCAAGATTGAGAGAAAAAAATTGTCTCCATTGTGTAATTGGATGTACAATATCCCTCTCCCTTTGTCTTTTCTGTCAGCGTAGTATTTACTCTCACGGACAATTGAGAAGGTAAAAAATCTCAACTTGCTACAACACCTGCAGTTGCGCTTATGGCCTCTGGGGGCATGAGTTACTTAGTACTGCTTTAATGAAAATAATCTATTATCTTTCTCATCGTGTGCTTTGTGAATGCAGTTAGTGGTGCATGTACAGTAAGTTGGTCTTTATCCTTTTTTTTTTACACACATATGATCCCGTCTATAGACATCAGGGATTCACAAGCCAGAGGCATATTCGAACAAACCAAACTCTGAGTCCAAACCGAGTCTAAACCCTGTGTCTGCTCTGGTTCCCATGAGGCTTTTCCACACCAGTGAGAGCAGATCCGGGGGCTGTTTCATAGTGTTTCATTTGAGATTATTTAAACAAAACAAGACATTCTGATGGATTCACGGACAGTCTATCCATTTAGAATAACATGACCAGGCAGGAAGTAACTCAGACAACGCGACACGACAGGCTGTGAACGATTTATGGAAAAAGTGCCAAGAAAAAAAAAAAAAAAACAGGCCACATCGAGGAGCTGTTTTTCATGTGTTTATTTCTTAAATTTGTATTTTGTGTCTTTAAAACTTTATTGATGTGACAGGGACAATGTGATGCATAATGAGTGAGCTGTACATTTTCATTCATGGCTGCTTCAATTCCAACGAAGAGATCAAGTTTTAGTGTTTTTCAAATATAAAACATTACGAATAAACAAAAGAAAATGAAATAGAGCCTTTTGTACAATAAATCTTTGGCATTTGGTTAAGTTTTGTCCTTTATTGTGACATAATTTGCTACTTGAATCTTTGTCTTTGCTCATAGGCGTGCTGCAATTTATAGGGCAAACCTTGGAAAACATATTGAAAATTGAGACAAATACAATTACTTTTTCTATTCAGTTAATGTCTTTCTCCAGTTTGGCTTTACCCAAATGCTTTTTTTCAAGAAGCGTTTACATTTGGGTAAAGCCAAATTGGAGAAAATGTGGTCGGTTCAGGTGGTGGTCAAGCGTTAATAAATCCCAAGTTGATTAATTGACAATTCTAGTTTATTGGACAAAAAAAAGAAAAGAAAAATAAAGTAAATGGCTCAAACGCAGTCCTGTAAACTTAACAAAACCTCACAATTCCAAGTTTTTACACTTACTTTTACCTTCACAAACAAAAACACTGACAAATTACCTTTTCCTCTGACATACTTAGGCCTGTCACATGAAGACTCTTTTCCCTCAGTTTGGTCTGTCAGGCTCTCTCGTACAGAAGGAAATCCCACAGTTACCATAGAGATCCGCCATCTTTGCAGCTGTTTCCATAGACTAACATTAGCTAAAAACTGCTGGTAAATACATCTAACACTCTCTGGTGTCCAAGTGTTTTAATGTGAACTATAACTCCAGTATTTTAACTTTTTAAATCTCCATTAGTTTACAATTGCTGCTAATCCCAAAATGCTTAGCGACGTCACATTCCCGAACTCTATAGACTCATGATAATGGGGACTTACCTAAATGTTCGGCATTTTGTTCAGGTCAAATATCACTGGCTACATACAGTATAAAGCTGTGCACAAATAACATGAAACTAGCTCAAATCTATTCCTAATAGACCCTTTAATGATTAGTAAACATTCCAGGCTTAGCTGGAGGCGGGAAGCTAGTAACTGTTGTCATGGTAACAATAAACAAATGTCTAACTGTTGTTGGAAATATCAGATAAACCTTATTTTCTTGTCTCAAATATCATTCCTCTTGTTCTTAAGGCTTTTTTAGTTGTGGTTTTCCATTAAAAATCGCTAGTTTTAGTTTAAGCTTATTTCTCTTGATCACTTCCTGCCTCCAGCTGATGTCACTGATGACCAGGGGTAGGCAACGTCAGCCCGCGGGCCAAATTCGGCCCTCCAACATACAACCTTTTTGAGAGAACATCCATTCATCCATTCATAAATTAAAGACCAAATACGTGGTAAAGTACTCTAAAATGTGGAAAATGCTGTCAATATTTTCACATTTCCCGGCAAAACACCCCATTAGGTCATATATGATTATATTTAGGCCTATATTTGTAGAAAAAAATTGCTTTACTTGTTAGTTTCGGTCCTTGGCATTTTAGCAATGAATAAAACTGGCCCTCCACCAAACAAACTTGCCTACCCCTGGTCTATACTAATGCGTATGTTTTCATTTTGTTTCTGGAACATTTTTTTGTTATAGCAAACACTAAACTAAACTCCAAAACTAATTTACCCCTTTAGACGCCATCCTGTTCCTAACGTTCATCTTAACCAGTTTAACAATCTCATATAATACTATAATCAGTGTTTAAACATTAGAGCCAAAGACCCCATAGGAACCTGGTTTGTAAACTCTCCCCTCTTGGACAGAGAATTGAGTGAGTTGATGTGCTCTGGCTCTGGACTTCAGGAGTGAGTGGGTTTGAACAAGTCCCATAGTGTGAGTCCTGTGATCCTGGTGCAGATGAACGTTGTCCGGTTCCTCAGGCGTGTGTGGGTTTGAAGGCCATCTGCCTGGTGCTGTACACAGACACTCCCAGACCCACCGCAGCCATCGTCATGGCGATGGGGTCCAGGAGTCCGCACTGGGGCTGCAGCCGGACCTCCCCCGAGACCTGCCTCTGGAAACCAAGAGAAGGGATTCATTTTTATTGTCGGCTTATAATTTACAAGGAGACATTTCCCTACGGTCTCAATAAAGAGAATAAAGAATATATTTGCAATGTGAGCAGCCTTAGCAAAAACCAAAACAAACCCCGCCTTGACCGAGCACATTTTCTCCAGTTCGGCTTTACCCAAATCTAACAGCTTCTGGACTGGAGAGCAACAGTGTAATGTCTCATTTGAAAGCTAAGGCCTACAAAACTGATTCTACCTTTTTGTAGAGTTTTGGTCTCATTTTTTAAGCATTTTTGTCATGTTTTAGTGTGGGTTTTTTCACATGCTTTTGTCACTTGTTTGTTGTGCTTTTGTCACATTTGTGTCGCTCTTTTGTGGCTTTTTCATCACTTTTCTCTTTGCTTTTCTGTCTTGTTTAATTCATCCTTGTTGTTTTGAGGGTTTTTTTTTCAAGAGGCTTTAAGATGTGGGTAAAGCCAAACTGGAGGAAATTGTCCTCGGTTCAGGTGGGGGTTAAGAGGTTGACTGCTATAACAAAGCGACAAAAACTTGCCTGCAAAAGCCACAATAACACCATAAAAAAGAGGGCAAGAGGTTAAAGGCATATTCAGTTATTAAGAATATAACTTACTTTAAAAAATGAGTTCAAACATTGTTGCTCTTTAAGAAATTAGACCTGAAAGGCTTTCTTTTAGCAATGAGTAAATATCTTTTTTACTGTAATGTTACCAACATATTGCCAGAGAAGGGCAGAGTAGACAAAATATTTACTCAAGTAAGACTGACGTGACATATTATTCCATTGTGTATCCAACCCATAGCTATATGGTACACAATTGTAAAATTACATTGTACTAAATTTAGTGTGTGAAAATGCATCAAGGTTACTGTAAAATAAAGTGATACCAACATCGTTTCTAAAGCTGCTCCAAAGCCACAATTCTGTTCAAAATCACTTTGAATGAGCCGCTACTTGACTCAAAACAACCCTCAAAACATAGTGTTTTTTTGTTTTGTTTGGGGCCATATCTTAAACTGAATGTATCAAAAAACATCACTCGGTAAAATAGGATTCAACATTTCACATCGTGTTCGTTTTCGAAGCAAGTTTGTGATTGTGTAATTGGCATGAACATCTTTAGCGATAAACCAGCCTCCTATAAATGGGTCTGACAGTGATGTAACACAAGGACCGCCCAAGGTTTTTGCATCCGTAACTCCCAAACAACAGGGAAATGGTCATGGAGGAGGTTTATCAAGGACAGGTCTTTGTTGTTGTGAGGCGTCAGCAGCCGAGAGGCGGAGTCTGACCTCCTTATGTAAGACATGAAATATTAATCCACACGTTTTTGTCTAAAAGCACTTCTGAGAGCTTAACATGGAGACCTGTGATGTCACTTTAGGGAAAATAAATAAATGACACAGTGGAAAAGGGTGAAGACAAACCTGAAGAAGGCGAAAGTATCCTGGAGTCAGTCGTCCCAGTCTGATGATCATGTCTGCGTTTACAACTTTAACCTGCGGGACATCATTAAAGTGTCACTTATTATAACAGTGCAATCCAATAACAAAGAGAAACTAACACATTTATGAATTAGAAAACATTATTATTAACTAAAAAAGGAGCCATAAGTAGAGATAAAACCACCAAAAACATGAATTAAAAGTCTATTGTTAGCTTGTTATGTGTGTTTATTTCATGTTTAATCTTTCAATATCCCAAAGTTACAGTGTGTGGACTAACATTAGCAACAATATGAGCTTTAAAAGTTGCAAAAAAAATCTTGTTGAACGCACCTTTGGCAGTGGCTCATCTCGCCCGGGCCAGAGACCATGTGTTGGATGAATGGATTTCTGTCGGGCTAAAGGGGATCTACTGTGCGCCCCGTCCCTTTTGTAGATCCGCGCTGAACGTCCCGGTGCACAAAGAGAAAGCCTCTGGTCCTGTCACAGATGATCGGCTCAAAACCTAACACAAAACGGGCTCCAGTGAACGGGACGGGGGTAAGAGGGAGAGGAGGAGAGAGAGACATGGGGGGGGGGGAGAGGCGGTGGCAGCTTGTTGAAGGCACACGCTTCAATTCACAACTGTGTTAATTTACTGCAGTCACTTATATAAGACAAAAATCAACTTCTTAAATAACTAAATACACATAGAGTATTCATATTCATAAAGCTTTGATGGGAATGGACTTTCCAGAATTAAATTGTAGTTTCATTGTTACATAAGCAGCTGGGCCTTTGTCTTGTCGCATGGTAGACCACAAGTTACATAAAGAGAACATGAAAGATTTATTTGTGATGTTAAACAAAGATTCTGGTTGATTATTACTGTGATTTGGTGGCACTGTGATTTCTGGCTGTACGTATGAAGACGTTTGAATGGCAGGATTTGTTAAGTAGTCCCTCAGACAGTTATGAATGATTCCTTTTGTTGTGTATCACTGTCACTGGTTTAGGAAGCAGAGAGGAGCAATAACACTGGCCTTATGGGTTATTGACCTCTTAACCCCCACCTGTTTTTGTCTGGTTTCGCTTTACCCAAATTCAAAATCTTCTTGAAAAAAGTGTTAAAATAGCGGCGAAAACCAGGATGAAAAGCAAAACAAAAAAATTGCCGAAAAAGCCACAATAACACCAGAAAAAAGCGACAAAAAACTAACCTAAAAGTGATGGAAAAGCCACAAAAAAGCCACAAGAAAGTGATAATAAAGTGACAAATAAAACATCAAAAAATAAACAAAAGAGCGACAAAAATGTGCCCGAAAACAGCGACAAAAAAAACAATAAAAAACGTGCCAGAAAAGCACAATAAACAAGCGACAAAAAAACTAGCTTAAAAGTGAAGAAAAAGCCACAAAGAAGGCACAAGAGAGCGATAATAAAGTGACAAAAATGCAAAAAGAAAAGCAACAAAAGAGCGATGAAAACGTGCCGGAAAAGCAACAATAACGCCTTAAAAATTCCATATAACACAACAGAAAAGTGACAAAAAAGCAATAAAAACACGACACAATTTGAACTTGAGAAAATTCACTCCTTTAAGGGAAAGAAATCAGACCTAAAATGGCTTCTTTTAGCGATGAATACATTTCTTTTCACTGTAATGTACCAACATATTGCCGGAGGAGGGCAGAGTAGATCAAATATTTACTTAAGTAAGACTGACGTGAGTTGAAAATAATTTTACTCAAGTAGAAGTAAAAAGCAGTGTCCCAAATAATTACTCAAATACCGCCAGAGTAAAAAACAGAACATTTTACTTGAGTAGTGTGAGTAACTGAGTAAAAGTTTCACATACTGAGAGGCTCATAAACCAAACAATGGGTTCATGTGACTTTATAACATTCTAAAAGCCTTTAGTATTGAGGTGGACAGGTCTGAATTCTGTCGAAAAGCAGATGTTTTTCCGGGTTTATATCTTTGTAATTACTGGGTCTATCCACATGACACAAAAACAGGCACAAAGGTCAATGTCTTTTCCATCAGCACAAAAATAAACTGAAATATTTGTTCACTAAAATTAAAAAGTGGTGGTAGGATTCCATCACAAAGGCCTTATTGTTGACAGAGAGGACTTGGAGAAACAAGACCGATTTGGAAAGTTTGTGGACCTAATCCCACGTTTAATTTACGGGGATTTCATTATCAGGGGAATGCAGATGATATCACAGAGGCCAAATGAGTGTTGACGTCATAACCTTTTTCTATCTGCTTAATTTTATTCTGTCCCATTTGCTCTTCATTGGATCATTGCCTTAATCTGCTTCCTTTAAACATTTTCAGTGTCACAAACCTTCTCCAGAGCTCATTTCTTTCAACATTTATCTCCTATAAAAGTATAGAAACATCTGAATATGTAAAATGCCAGTTGTTTTGATCATAACTGCAGCTTTATATGTTTATTTAATGTTCATTCAGCATTATATAAGAACATTTAATCCTTATTTGGGTCTTGGCTTGCCCTCCTCGGATTACGGTGGGTCCTGACAGCTTCCCAGTTGATAACCCCTGCTTTAAGAAACGACCCAAAATAGGAAAACCATTTGCCATACAAACGGGGTGGCGGTTAATTGGGTCAATAATTGGGTTTTGCAGATGTTTTTCCCCCATTGAGTTGCATCACACGTGTCGTCCCACAAAGCCTCCTCAGTTTGTCCACTGGTCTCCGAGTTTGTCCAGACAACAAGGCTCTGTCTGTGCCATGTCCCACTGTGGACCTCTGCATATTGTGATCAGTGTTTGACGGAGACGGGTCTGAAGTACTCAGGGTCCTGGTTTGGGCTGGCCTGGACCTGGTCCTGCCCCGCGGACGTCAGGGAGACTCGGGCTACAGACACCGTGACTCCCTCTGGTCCCTCAGCTCCGGCCTGCTCCACCGACACCACCTGCCCGATGAAGTGCTACGGACAAAACCATCAAACGTATTACTATTACAAAGTCACTCACTCGCACTACATTCACCCGGGCTTCCTGGAGTTCCCAAACGGTCTCCGGCGTCCATGTGGTATAAGCTCCAAGAAGCAATGAATATGATTAAATATGTCTGAATACAATAGTGTGGAGTTGAGTACATTAATTTGAGATAAATTCACATAAACGTTTCGGAGACTAAAAATAAAAAATAAATTAAGCTTGTTTGGCTAAATCTAAATGCACCAGAAAAGTATGGAGTGAATGAATAATGCAACGTAAAGCGCTACATTAAATCAATGCATTGTTAAGTAAGCAAGTGCTTTATTTGTCATTGTACAAGCATACAATGAAATAGTGTTCAGGTGTTAGTCCTGAGCCACTGCGACTGAGCTGCACCACCACTGTGGGTCAACCTGACCAGCATGTTTCTGGAGGTCGGGGAAACCGTAGCACCAGGAGGAAACCTGGCTGGCTGCCTTGAGTCACTTCTGATCCTCTGAAACGGTGCAGCGCCTCCTGGGTTTGTCCCTGTTTCAGAGTGTGGTGTCCTGCACTGGTCAGCTCCACCTCCTCCTTCCTCTTCCTCCTGCGCAGCTCCCTCCGCTCCATACCAGTCTTTCACCATCTTCTGGAAGAGCTTTGCAGTTAATCTGTTTTATTCTCCAGTGAACTGTGTGGCTCAGCTGTGTGTCTCGCCCGGATACCTCCTTATTTGTCCCTTCCTTGTTTCCTGTAGCGCCTCTTGTGACGCCTCCACTGTGCTGCAGGTGTGGGGGGCTCTTGGTGCTTCTTCAGTGTCCCAGAAGAAGAAATGTGTAGGTCTCAAATGGGTTTAGTTGAAGCTGCTTTTACTTACTTTTAAAAAGCTGCTTTCTTCAGGACCATTATGGACTCTTTGCAGTAAAAAAATCCACAAAAAACCTCCCGGCAAAGACGTACAAAAGTATCCAGTAAAACAATGTGAAACACAGAAACCACATATACAGTTTGCAAAAAAAGGCAAAAAATGCAGCTGTACCGAGAGAGCGGGAGGTTGCAGCCTGTTTACGCGTCACCATTATTAATATTAAAAGATACATAAATAAAGCAATAAAGCTTTCCTAATGCCTCTCTCCAGTGTCTCAATACCAAATTATCCACCGTTTATCAATAAAAGACCGGCTTGCACTAACAGCAGTTTGTATAAAATCAAATATTCCTTGAGGCTCAGGGTTATACCTTGACTGGACGAACACCGTCCTCTTCAGTCTTTGTTCCGGCCCGAGACGACTCTCTCTGAGCTTTCACCTCCTGTAGAAGAAACGTCATCAATACTTTTTTGAATTTCTATGAACTCTGTCATCCAGGCGCAAATCGATTCACAGCAAAAGATTGAGTTCCATCACAAGAAGCGACGTGAAAGTGTAACACACCTTTAAAACCTCATAGTTGGACGTCTTGGACACGTAATCGTTCCAAGATTTTGCAACAAGTTCCTTCTGTTGAGATTTGACCTGTGACACCATCTGCGGAACGAAACATCAACAAGAGCTGTGATGTATTTACAGAGACAACATCGCAACAACAAAACGACTAAACACTCACCTCAGAGTACATGAGCTGCTCGTGGCTGAGGTCCTCCTCCTCTCGTCTCTGCAGGATGCTGCTCTGCTCCTCTATGACCCGTTTGGCCGTTTCCTCTGAGATTCTACAGATGGTTTCCAAACTCTGTCGATCTGGAGTCACGGGTCTGATGCCGTCCTGGGCCAACTCTGCATTCACCTCATCCCACACCTCTCCCACCTACAGTAACAAGGCACATACGGTAACGTTACCATTTCCCTGCTCATGTTAGCCTTTGTGTATGAATTGTGCTCTATACATACATTTAATAGACTTTCCACTCAGTATTGTACAAAGTTTTTTTTACCTTAAAGTCCAGGTATCTTCTGATGATGCTCAATGTCACATAGTCCTCAGGAGACAATCCAGGAAGGTCATGAAAACCTGAGAAAAAAGTGCCACAGTCTTACCGCACATAAAGACTGAATTTAAAGCATGAAAACAGGCGTATAAAAATGGACATAGATTTAATTCTCATAGTTACCGAGCGCGCAGAAGATGGAGTAAATCTTTGACCGCAGGTTTTCCTCTAACTCCAGAATCGCTGCACTGGTCGAATTGTCGAGACACAGACTTCGCAAATCCTCCTGCAGTTTGTGACAGATGGGCTTTTTGGGATCTGCAAAAGTTCAATATTTTAAATGAGAGTCTTTAGTTCTGATTGATGCCGAGATATGAATTTATTCCTAAAGAGGTTTTGAACTAGAAATGCATTTTCAAAGGGAACTAACTTTTCTAAATCAGGCATTTTAATAAATTATTTCAGAATTATCTTTGATTTTTTTTCCATGACTAAATAAAATAAGAAGAGTCTGTTATGAATGGAATTATATAACCTAATCAATACAACTATCATTATATGGAAAAGGTAAAGGGGACAGAGTTATGTCAGTATTGGAATCGATAGTTTTTCTTTTATTCTTAGTGTTGAAAACGAGTTTGAAACTATATTATTGTATTGTGTATGTAACATCTACATTAATATTTAGGAGGAGGATCATGCCAGACTTTCAGATTAGAATGATCTTTTTAACTGTGCAAATACCGATATTTTCAACAGGTTTATGGTCAATATGTCTGTAATAACTGGGCCTATCCGAGTGAAACAAAAACTGTCTTCTCTGTCTGCACAAATGAACTATAAAGGGAGACTTGGAATCACAACAGCACACCAGCAAAAGTACTTTTTAGGCACACAATGTCTCAAATATCTTAATGGTTGCTTGCCTGTGATACACCCGTCTTGGCTTCGTTGCACCTCCAGCTCCGCCTCCTCCTCCCTCCAGGCCTGCAACAAAACTCTGGGGGCAGTTTGTCCGTCTCTGTCTCTCCATGTCCTCAGATGGGACACCGTGTTGGGGTTGTCACACAGCTCCAAAAGTGTGGCTAGAACTGTGCCGTGGACGCTTTTGGGACTCGACTTAAAACAAAAAGGGGGGCAGAAAATGAAACTTACATCAACAGGATATACAAATGAAATGAAAGAGAGTGTTCACAAGAGAATAACTTACACAAAGCAGATCCAGCAGGAGACAGACTCCTTTCTTGGCCAGAAAGAAATCTTCTGTTGTGTAGCAACCGACAATGCATGACCTGACCCAACACAAAATACGAAAGATATTGATCAGTGGATTCCAGGTCCAGGAAATTGTCATTTCAAGGGCTATTTTCTCAAAATGCATTTTTCTCACATTGTGGCGACAGAACCTCCACATAAGTCGCTCCGATAGACGTCAAATTTAACTACCTTGAATGAACAATATTTTGAAGGTTTTATCTAGAGGGATTTTTTAATATCTAATCTGTAGCCTGATTTATTAGGTTTTGGATTTCAAAAATTAAGGCAAATCTTTCCATTATCAACAAAATATTCAAAATGATCTGGAAAAAAAAGTCTAACGAATAACTTGTAACCCGGCTCGAGATCATTATTCAGATTTTTTTCACCTAAGCTATGAGAAATTCCTTAGCCATATTTTTTTTAATATAAGACAGAAAATGACAGAAAACTTACAATAGCAGCACAAGCTTCAAATTGATATCTCTAAATTTAAAAAGTTTCCCTATTCGCCTGCAGCATCTCGCCTTTACTGAGTTGATAATATGAGCCAAAGTGTAAACATTTCATTCAATTATTTTAACTAAATGAAAAGACAGCAAGCTAGTACTGAGGTAAGTGTATTTTGAGGGGCTGTTCAGTGAGTAAAATGATCTGACCTCACACAGTCGACGGTGGAGAGGATGAGTTTGTTGTGTCCCAAACCGCTGTAAAACCGATCGCCTCCTTTCTTCAGGAAGTGCATGACCATTTCAACTCCCTCAGACCCAAACAGCTCCTGTAGCCACACAGCGGGTGTTCAGAAGGCTGTCTCCAATGTAAGAGTATTTGTCTTCATAAGGCTAAGCAATATTTTTGTTTATACATCCTGCACGCTGTAGGACTACTATGTCTGTGAAATGTTGTTGTACCTTCCTGTGCATGTCCGTGTCACAGAGCGCAGAGAGGATGAGCTGGATGTCCGACTTCATCTCTAAGGCAACAGCATCCTCTTCGTTTGAGCTCCCCTCCACCTGCGTCAGCAAACCTGGGAGAAAGTAAACACAAGTTTCATTTACAAACATACAATTTCCTGAATACACAAACCAAAACTATAAATCTAATCAGTTGAAATTATACTTTGGTAGAAAGATGCTTTGTGACAGTGGTGCAAGTGGCTATGGTGGTAATACTAGGAGAGTATGCAGGTTTTACCCAGCAGGTCGCTGATGGCGCCCTGGTCACAGAGGTCCTGGTTTACAGTTTCTTCTCCCAGTGAAGTGAGCGCTGTGAGCAGCTGGAGCGAGAGACGCCTCAGGGTTTTCTTATGGTCAGTGTGTCCAGGTGCCTGATCAGCGGCTTCATCTAAAAGCACAGAATAGTATTGCTTTCATTAGTGTGTATGTGGTACGGCTGTTTAAGACATCGCAACTACAACTACACGACTCGAGGCGAGGCCAAAAAGATACGTTTTTACACAGAATGCCCTTTTTACCTCAACAGACAAAAAATAAAAATGTAACTGTGTTCTCTTGTGTCGCTCTTCTTTTCACTTGTGCAGAGCTGTTCTACAGCTGATTATTATTTGGATTTTTACAATTCCATCCAGTGATGTGCACCTTTAAAAGAGGCTGCAGCACCAACTAAATGTTCTATAAATACAAACTGGCTTTTGTTAAAACTTCACTAGCAAGGATTGATTTCATTGTTGTTGATGACTAAAGTAAACAAAAGTGATGATTGAAACAAGTCTGGTCCTCTGCACATGTGGTCATTGAGTGCTCAAAATACAAAATAATACAATAAGTAACACTTTGGATTAAACTAAATGTATTATAAATGTAGTCAACTCTTTTAGTTATTTTTGCTTTTTGTAAACTACAACAAAACCGGAATTATTTGACTAAATCTTGACAAAAAGAAGAATGTCACATTGAGACGGACCTTCCTGAGTGCGTAGGCCCAGCAGGCCCAGCACAAAGGCGTTCCCGTGGTAGGACATGTACTCGTCCAGCAGCAGAGGAGCGAGCGAGCACAGAGTCTGCAGCGCCTGCAGCTGGAGCTCCTTGGTTTGGGCCAAAGACCACCTCTCCTGTCTCTCCTTGGTGAGGAGCAGGACAGCCAGGATGACGTTCTCTTCCCTATACAGCTGTAAAAATTAGATCAATCACCGGTTTGTTTGGGAAAATATAAAATACACTTCCAGCGCTACTTACCTGCAAAACAGACACATCATTAGCCATCAAGCACA
Source organism: Gobius niger (assembly GCF_951799975.1). NCBI lineage: Eukaryota > Metazoa > Chordata > Actinopteri > Gobiiformes > Gobiidae > Gobius > Gobius niger. Next base: position 22,617,316 of record NC_136865.1, on the reverse strand, counting down.
GAAGATTTAGAAGCATCTTTTTCATTTTCAAATCTTCGTGAGTGTAATTTAGCTTGACACTGGTGATTAAAGGATTGGGGGGTTTTACTGAAATATAAATCATGTTGTTAGGACATGGGAACATATTAACCATGCGAGTACTGACACTGAAATTTTCTTACTTTCTGGATAAGTGGACAAACATGTGAGTAGAATGGCGAATAAACTCTCCTGAAATAAAAAGAGATTAGGTATTTGTTTAAAAAAAAAATCCTTCAGCGACAATGAAACTACTGTGGACTTACAATAAGTAACGTGTTGCCGTTTTCAGAGATTAAAGTAGTGATGACGAGCAGGTCATTTCTGAGTTTGAGCTCCGGATGATGGACAGCCGTCATCAGCTGGTGGAGAAAAGCTTCCTTCAGTGAGCTGGAACGCAATAATACAAATTAAGTTACAGACAAATTACTGGAACAAATAATCAACAACAAACTATAGCCCAATAGCTTCCTATAGCTTCACGATAACGTTGATGGAAATGTTTACTGAATGTAAAAATAAATATCTTCAATTGTTTGAGAAGGCTTTCTTTGCCACTATTTTTTATTTATTTTCTAGCACTTTCATATGAGCCTAAGAACTAGTAGAATGGGGTGACGAGACTTTTTCACAGGGGTCGTACTTTTTTTAAAAATGTTTTAATTTATTTGAATTGGGACAGTGCACATTAATCAACATGTGTTTCAACATGTAAATGTGCCGGAGTTAGCCGTATAGGCTAATTTACATCCGTAGTCCCATGGCAGGTGGATGTCATGACAGATAGGACAAACAACAGGCACAAACATACAGCAAAAACACCATCACAGAGACATAAAAAGACAGTGAATGATGAATGACAACATTAAATATGTAAAAAAAAAAAGGTAAATTACCACAGATAAAATATCAGAAAGGGACAATACAGAAAACACCACAATCTTCCACACAGCAAGACATGTATCAGTGGTTGGTGACTTTAGACCATGGTGTGTTCACATGTCTGATTGTCCAAAAGCCACTTCTTCCCAGAATTTCTAAAAAGTGTGGAATGAGGTCAGGTTACCTACTCAGGTACGCTTGTTGCATGAATAAATGTGAGTGTTTTTTTTAGTTAGCAACATTGATGTAAAGCGGTAACTGATCCCCAGCACATGATCAGTCTCAGTTGGGGTGGCCATGCCCTAAAGTGTAGAATTAGCTCAGACCTGTTCACCACAATAGCCTCTAAAATCCTGCACTGTCACTCAAAAAGGTGTTAATTCGGGTCCGAAATGCCGTCATGCACGAGCTTAGTATAGAAGCTGCATAAGACCTGAGGTGGTAGTAGTGAGTATAAAATGACCAACTTGCATCTAGCCCCTTTAAACACATTAATGCAACGCTTTGAATGGACAGACAGTTTTCCCACTGAACTTTTGTCAAACAACACCTCTCGCTCGGCTCTGGCTGCTCATACGTACACGAGACACTCCATGGTGCTGAGCTGAGCCATGACGTGGTGTTTGTTGCCGCGCTCGAGGAGGTTCCAGAGGATCTCGGTGGAGTGAAACAGGACGGGGCCAAAGGACTCGGACTCGTTCATGTGCAGACAGACGGTCGCCGCTCCCCGGGCTCTCAGCATCAGAGCACAGTTTAGGTCTGTTAAACACACACCTGATTAAGGACACACCCATTGACTTTGACTCAATGACACTTAAATCACTGTTTTGCCTTAATGATTGAAACGCATTATGTCCTTCAGACACAGTGCTTTAACCAATCAACATAATGCAGGACCGTACATTGACTTTAGTGCTCAATTAGTCATGATTCAGTTCTAGGATTGGCCTCCTCAAATGGTAGAAAAAGTGGAACAAGTTGTGTGACACAGTGGGACATGGGGGGACCGACTTAACAAATGAAAACTCAGATCAGAAAGCACAAACAGGGAAAGCAATAAGTCACAAAATACTCTTACTCTATTATAATCCGTAATGTTAGGACACCCAGCATAGTGGATCAGTGTTTACGCAAGTCAAATTTAAGGCTTTTTGATGCAATTTAAATGTCTATTTTTAATCCACACAACTATTCTATGCATCCATTATTTCTAAAGGTATGGAAATATTAGATTAAGCAGAGGATTTAAGTGAAATTGGATATTCTTAAGTCTATTTGGACCGTAGTTTTTGCATTATTGATGAATTTATGGCCTCAAAGATCAAGCAATATCAATATTTACATTTAATGCCTTCTGGAAAGAATTATCAGGGGTCATGTGAACAAATGGCACATTCATAGTGATTTCTACAGTATTTTGTTTGTTGGATCTCTGTGCATTAAACACTGACCGGAGACGGACAGCAGTCTGAGAGTCTGGAGCAGCTGCAGTTTGATGTCGGGACGATGGTGCACAGTTGCCAGAGACAGAACAAGCGTCTGGGACAGGTCACTGTGCTCCAGCAGCTGAAGCCTGTAGCCCGGCGAGGTGGGCTGGGGTCCTGACAAATCCAATACAAAACAGCAATTCATAAGAACATAATGGAATTATACAAATACACAACATTTTACCAATAGAAAATAGGTGTGTTCATTTTAAGTCACATTTAAAGTGTGTTTTTTCTCATTTATGCCCTGTTATCAGTTCCGAAAGCGAACCACAACACAAGCGTAAGTGCATTCCCCATAAGACATTTTCGCACAATCAGGCGTCTCACTGGCATTGAAAAATATGTCATTGCTCATTAATTATCATAGGACTAATAAAAATAAATGTAAAATTCATGTACTGACAACATCTGTCACTTTTTGTCACACAAAACTAAACACGAAACAAACACATGACCAAGACCATCACGAACAACACGGCCACTACCACGACAGCAGCACCACAGGACTCGAGTCGGTCTCACTTAGTAACAGTTTAGAAAATCGGTGCTCAAAGCAGAAAGGCCGTGCTGCAGCGCTCCTGTGTCGCCTCTGCTGCGTACCATCGGACAGCTGCTGGGGGGTCACACACTGATAGAAGGACTTCACACAATCAATGATGTTTAGCTTCACCTCCGGACAGGACACACGCATCAGGTAACCTGGGAACATGGACAGGCAGAATGAGCGCTGCAGGGTTGGTCATATATTCAGTAAGGTGATGGTGAGGCAGGGGTCAGTTAAAGTTAGTGTTTTAATGTTTAGATGTATTTTTGAGCTGCAATAAAGCTCTGACTTTTCTTGCATAGACACTTATTTGGTCGGGACAGTGCATGTTAATGAACATACAGTACATGGGTGTCATGCATGTAAATACGCCAAACCGGATTGTAGCCACGGGCTAATTTCCATCCGTCGTTCCCATGCACACTCTCATGCATCTTGGCCTATTGTACATGTTTATAATGGTAGGGGAAACCGGAGTACCCGGAGGAAACCTACGCAGACGTGGGGAGAACATGCAAACTCCACACAGAAAGGTGTCCAGGTGGGAATCGAACCCGGGACCTTCGAGCTGTGAAACATGAGCGTGGGTGGGGTTTAGGAAAAACACACCGTACCAATTTGTGACAAGAAGTGGGAGACATCCTGGGCATAGCTGAGTTCGTCTGAGGCCCGTTCCTTCAGAAAGGGAAGCCTGTGAAAGGAGGAAAAGATTAAATCCCAGATATCACATTTTCTACAGACATTCATTGTGTGTTAAATTACCTGCATAACCTGATGGCCTCACATAAGAAAGACAAATATATAGGATCCTCCTCTGATTTCTTGGCACAGGCATCAAATACTTTTGCCAGATCTTTCAGATCCTTCACAAGCTTAAAATAGTTCAGGAGGTTTTCTTAGGTCTTGGGTTATAAATATATGTGATATATGAATCCCAGAGGGGGAGGTGAGGTGTTGTCATCACAGCCGTGTTATTTCTGAAAAGAGAAATTGCTGAGAGCAACGTCAGGGCAGTGTAAATTGGTGCCAAGGGGTTTGGTAGTTGCCTTTGTGCTCACGATGCATCAAAGCAATACAGTGTATTTCCATGACTGCACCAGGGAGCAGCCAAGGGAAAATTAGGTGACAATCAAGAGAAAGGTTATCTAACTACAGCAATCAATTATGTCATGCCAATGTTTTAAGTTTTTTCTAACTTCAACTGACTACTGTTTTTATTGTACAATCTAGACCACAACTTAAAAATCTTCTCTATTATAGAAAACTCCCGTATGACTGGGATTTACATAGACATATAAACATGCACATTATACTAATCACTGCCCAAGAATAACAAAAGATACAAAGCCATTTGGACTTCTCTTCAATATTTTCTTCAACACAAACTGATGCCGCTCCTTCAAATTAGCCTATAAACCAAAAAGATACAATTCAAATAATTCCTCATACATCAGAGTGTACGTGCTTTTAACTTACCGTCAAAGGATCTTCAAGGAGATGAACCACCTTGCTAAGTTCAATATTTTTAGCACTGACCTAAAGAAATAAAATGAACTGGAATTATCATAGCTTTTTCGAGACAGCCTCTTTACAAATTTTGGAATAAAGTGGTGTCTTACCTCTTTTCTGTTAGTCGTTGCTGATTTAATAGTGGGAATTTCTGGTTTTCTTCTTTGCATGTGTTTCCCTGAATCCATTTGTGGAGTTTAAAGGTTTCGTAGATTCTATTTCTAATTCAATCTAAATAGAATTGGAACCTCAAATGAATGGACAACAATAAAATAAGATGAAATGTCAAAATGAGGGACTAAATTTTCACATCACATGCATAAGCTCAAAAAAGAAAAAAAAATCTCACCTCCAGAGAAGACGTTCTACTGCTACATCTCTTTTATGTAAATGTTGCTACCACTAAAAACAAGTTTCATCCGCCAGCGTCGTTTTAAATGCGTTGTAAAGTATGTCGACATAAAGAAAAGGTATTGTCAGGTTTCAAAAATGGCGCAAAGTCGATTAAACTCCCCCCAAAATCATGCTTTATCTCCTCGAATCGCCGCATTTGCCGCAGTTGTTGACAAAGTCCAGAGGCGTTCACGTGTTGCTATGGTGACGGCTGTAGTACTACCGAGAGCGTCGAGAGCCAATAAGCTGCAAACGCAAAACGCCCATTTCCTCTCTATAACAGGAAGTGGATTTATGTTCACATCGTCGCATTGATTTCACCCACAACAATAAAAGATACCCAGATAGTTCACATTTTCCTACATTGCATTGCCTAAATCGTAACAAATCCCGCCCGCGTTGGGATTCCAGCGTCAGTCATGCTGTCGGACGCAGGTCAGTGTTCATGAAGCGATAGCCTTGTTTGCTAGTACATGCTAGTTCTGACAGTCAGTGGGTTAGCTGGTGTTAAAGGGCTTGTTGTGGTCTTTGCCTTGGCTCTTTGCACGCTGTTCCACTTCGATTTACTCTCACACAGTATGTTGTTCTGTTATTTACGTGCGGATCGTGTTTTGCTATATTGACGAGAAAGCTCAATTTTGTTGCAATGTTTTTGTACTCATAACAATAGTCCCAGTATTATAAGACAATAGCATGGCCTATATAAGAAGATATGTTCATTCATACATTGTGTGTGCGTGTTCTAGTGCAAAAAGAGGGCTGTATTCAGAGTTTAGACATTATGTGAGAACTGTTTTGGATAGTGTGGAAATGCAAAGTTGCAGCAGATACAAACAGATGTCAGAATAACAGTCACTTTGCTCCTACTATGCAGCATTTTAAAGGCCTGTTTATTTACACACTGCCCAAACTCTCATTATATTGCTCCTCTAGGAACTTCTCAAGAAACTTCACTGTCTTATCTCTTCTTTGCCTAAAATGTATTCCTTCATTTAACACAAGATTGAGGCTTTAACAAAAGAAATACTCAGCCTGCTGTTTTAAAGACTGAGTAAACGTCACCGAAAATATAAGGCAATCCCCAGCCATTAAAGTTCTCTGACAAAATCCTGCACATTTTGCCCTTGTCAAACCAATCATTAAAACCCCACAACTCTCTAATTATAGTCGGAGCCTCATTGCACTCTCCCTGCAACATGGTGTATCTAAAGCAGCCAGAGCTCAATACTGTTTCGTTTACAGATTACTCGGGGAATGCCTCTGGTTCCCGGCGGGTCAGAAAGAGGAGCTCGGGGGAGTCTCCTGGTGAGGCGACCCGCTCTGCAGGGCGACAGACAAACATCCGGGTCAAACGCACCAACAACCCTCCACCTTCAGGACAGGTACGACCAAATCTCAGGTTATGTTTAGTAATATGTATGTAATTAAGTCTTGACAATAACAATGAAGCATTAAAAAGCAACGGAAATGTCACGTATGTGGATATTTAATGATGTTTGTCAATTTTATTTGTACTCAGAGCAAAAGAAAAGCAACAGACACAGAAGAGGAAGATGAGCAGACAGAGAAGAAGTACCGGAGATGTGAGAAGGCGGGGTGTTCTGCCACGTATCCAGTCTGTTTCGCCAGTACATCTGAAAGGTGATTGTTTGTTTGTTTGTTTGTTTGTTTGTTTGTTTATTGCTTTAGAGGAACAGGCCACAATTTTTCCATACTTAGATATGTTCTTACCTGAGCTTAGGCGAGTTGATACGTACCTGTCTGATCTTTGTGCGTGCCCGTGGAAGAGTGTAGTAACTTCCAACTCCACCCCAGTTTGGAGCTATAGGAATATGCTGAGAGAGGCTAAATGCTAACAACATCTTTGGTCTTTTTGCGTGACTGAGCGCACGCACAAAAACCAGACAGTTACGCATCAGTTAAGAACATATCTCAGTATGGAAAAACGGTGGCCTGTTCCTTTAAATTGTTTTAAAGTAAAGTAAATTAAAGTAAATATCTTCATTCATTAATGTGTATTATTTTTTTTCCAGGTGTGCTAAAAATGGATACACATCTCGCTGGTATCATCTGTCCTGTGGTGAACATTTTTGCAATGAGTGTTTCGATCACTACTACAGAAGGTTATTGTCTAATGATACAATTTAGAAACAGACTGAATTGGTTCTTGTTTGTTCAAAATAATCTATGTTGCCTCCAGTTCTCCTAGCAGCATGTTATAGTTGGTTATTATACACTTTTGTGTTTTCTTCCAGCCACAAAGACGGTTTTGAAACGTTTTCCGCTTGGAAAAAAGTCTGGACCAGTAACGGCAAAAGTGAACCCAGTCTTAAAGCTTTTATGGCTGATCAGCAACTTCCATATTGGGTGAATACAGTCATTCATATTGTATTACATATTAAGAACATTTCAACAACAGCAATGTAATCCATACTCTTTTTATTAGATCCAGTGCACAAACACAGACTGCAGGAAGTGGAGGCAACTGACCAAAGAAATCCAACTCACGGCTTCTCTCGCAGCATCGTACCGCTGTGGCATGAAGTTCAACAATGTAAAGGTTGAGATTTCAAAGAAGCATGTCAATGTTTTTAATGATGATAAAAAAAATCCTTCAATGTAATAACATGTTTTTATTTTTCAGACTGAAGGTGCAGATCATTGTTCTCAACCTGAGGATTTGGTAAAAGCTTAATCTTGTTTTAAAGCGCACAATTAAATCCACAATATATAATAGTAATAATCTATGTCTGTGTCTTCTTCAGAGAGTGGCAGAGGTGACTGAAAGCTGGTGGCAGTCGATGCTCATTCTGCCTCCTCTGTTCAAAGACAGTCCAGCGAGTCCCTTCCTTGTGGCGTATTACCCTGACTGTGTGGGCATGAGTCCCTCTGGCTCCTCTGGGTCTCCAAATGAACTAAGGGGGGACCACTGTAGAGCTGTTCAGCCTCAAAGTAAGTGCTTTGGTAGATTATGCTGAACCACTTCTGACTAATGTTGTAATTATTATTATTGTATTTGTCACCAGTTTAAAAGTATCTAAACATTTGCTTGTATTTGCCTCTTTCCAATTATTTACACTCACTTAATTTGTGCTATAGTCTTTCAAAAGTGATTCTTGAAAGGAAAGGTGTAGGAATCCATAGAGATATTGCACTCAACTATTTTCCCCTCTCTTTTTTCAGTCCCTGGTCTCTGCCCGTACTTCCAGCCCTTCTATCAGCCAAATGAATGCGGAAAAGCACTGTGTGTGCGGCCAGACATGATGGAGCTGGATGAACTTTATGAATTTCCTGAATTTTCCCGAGACCCAACCATGTATCTGGCGTTGAGAAACCTCATTTTAGCTTCCTGGCACAAAAACTGTAAGGTAATTAATTACTATTGCTATCATGATGAGTGCTTTGACAAGAAAAAGTAATGGAAGGTGGTTGCTAAGCAGTTGGTAGTCAGGGTGGTTGGTGCTTAATGTTCAAGAGATTAATGCGATATAACACCAAAATAATATACAAACAGTTTTCACATTCAGTTTTGAGATGTAATAAACTTAATTCTTACTGATAGTTTGCAACTGTTTGTTTCTGATCGCTTTTCATTCTGCATCAATGATCAAATCTGTGCTGGCTCATTTCATAGGAGGTGCTGACGGCTGAGAAGTGTGCCGTCCACGTCATCGTCCGGGGTTTGGTGCGGATCCGCTGTGTTCAGGAGATGGATCGCGTGCTTCACTTCATGACAAGGAAAGGTCTCATCAACACTGGAGTGCTGTCCGTGTCCCGGCCCTTGTTGCCAGAGAGACAACGCTGTGTAAGTCTCTGTTTATCGCTCTTGCAATGTGATATTTGATATTAAGTGTAACCAGTAACGAACGCTCATAAAGGCGTCATATACAACTTAAAACTAAAGTAAACAAACAATGAAACAATAAAAGCAGAAAATGGTGAAGTTTAAACTGTTAAATAAAGTTTTTAACAGATATAAATTATTCACAGATATGAGTGTCTGAGCACATTTCACACAATTAGCCCGCTGTTTCACAAATAAAAATGTTTTTATGTATTTTACTATAACATCAGCCTGCCCAGGGACTACAGGTGGAAATTAGCACTTGAGCTATACCTGGTATAATGCATCTCTCCACTTGAGGTTAATGTTTATTGTACACTGTCCCTGTTTTTTCTAAATAACTAAACTAAACTAAACTAAACTAAACTAAACTAAACTAAACTAAATATATCAAATTTAAGTGATTATTTTCTCCAAGCTGCACAAGACACGACTTGGTGAATTAAAATCAGAATCAACAGGGATATAGTCCCACTGGGAGGTGATTTCTGAGCCGTTAGCTCGGAACATTCTCACCTGTTTTTTTCTGAGAGCTTCATAATTTACCTCTATTTCCCAAAGGAATAGGTGGAGGTGTCTCAACATCTCAGTTCAGATTGCTGTTGTTAACGTCATGGATAAAGACAGTTTGATTTTTGACTTCTGTAGGTAAAGCTTTGAGGTCTGGTAGCAGAACTAATCTAAAAATACATGACAAAAAAGTTACAATATTTGATAACATTGCAATGAACAACATTATTGTATGTTCCAATAAACAACAATTTTATGCAATTTGTTTTTTTGCGTTAAAATACAAACAACCAACACAAGGCTACGATGAATGAACGTAGGAAGATTATGGCTACAAAATCAATCCAGTTAAAAGGACTTTCCGGTGTTTAAAAATGTTAAAACCACCAGTGTTTTCCTCCCCCTACATGATCCAGCAATGTCCTATGGTGTAGAATGAGCCCAGACCAATTTACCTGCCTCTAAAATCCTGCACTGTCACTCAGAAAGTTGTTAATTCGGGTCCGAAGGGCCGTCTTGCACAAGCTTAATATAGAAGCTGCAGTTATGCGTAAGACCTGAGGTGGCAGTAGTGAGTATAAAATGACCAACTTGCATCTTGTCCCTTTGATTTGCAAAGCGCTTTGCATACATAGATGCATCACAAAGTGCTTTACTGATTGATAGCATTCCTGCCCTACCAAATATCTTAAATATATATAATAACACTAGTGCTACATGTACTGTATATTGTGTAATGCCCTTGTTGTGAAGTGTACCTAAAAGATCCTGTGACTTTCAGAAAAATGTCATCATCATTGGAGCAGGAGCCTCAGGACTGGCTGCTGCTCGACAACTGCACAACTTTGGCACTCAGGTAGTCAACACGTACTACAATAATCCACTCTTTATGCACTTTCACGCCGTGACATCATTGTTGATAATCCAGGTGGTGGTGCTGGAGGCCAGAGACAGGATCGGCGGTCGGGTTTGGGACAACACTTCGATGGGGGTCACCGTGGGTCATGGAGCTCAGATCGTTAATGGCTGCGTGAACAACCCAATCGCCCTCATGTGTGAACAGGTACAAATGACTGCAATATTTGGAGTATGAAGTATTATAGTATGAAATATTATAGTAGTATATATATGAAGAATTAAGTCTTTTTGGCACAAGAAAAAGAGTTGTGCCACCGAGTATCAGGGTTTCCATGGGGCAATAAAAAGCATTAAATGTCATTAAATGAATTGTGCCAAAACTAGGGCCTTAAATGTCATTAAAAAGCATTAAATTGGATTCAAACAGGCATTAAATCTAAACTTCTTGGAAAATAATGACTTTAATGCATTATGTTTCCTGCATACGTTTGTAAAAAATGCTAAAATTCTGGTCTAAAACACATTCAGCTAGCGTTTTGGCAGAAATGATATTATATTAGATTGCACTATTTTACCTGTTGTGTCCAATTTGCTTCTGGATAACAATATTTCCCTCATTCCTCTGAAAATATAGTATTTGTGATTTAAAAATCATTAATTTTCACCATATGTCACACAGCAAAATAATTAAAAGTTTGAATTAATAATAAATAAGGTTGGCCAACCTTGGACATCTCAAAGAGTACATATTTTCTTATTATCTTTAAAGCTCCAGCCTGTTAACTTTGTTGAACATTTGTTTTCAGATGGGGATAAAGATGCATAAACTGGGCGAGCGCTGTGACTTGTTTCAGGAGGGGGGACAGGTCACGGATCCATCCATCGACAAACGAATGGACTTTCATTTCAACGCTATTTTAGACGTGGTCTCAGAGTGGAGGAAGGACAAGTCGCAGAGCCAGGACACACCACTAGGAGGTGCCGTGTTGTTTTCTTTTTGAGTCTACCTGTATATGAGTTTAGGAAATGACTACACTTGCTCAAATTAGTGATATTCTAGTCACTGCATATGGGTCTAAGCTACTGTACATCGTATAATGTAGTATTTTTGAGTTAGGGTTCGTAGAGTTGACCTCCACAAAACATTAAAGATGCAAGTTGGTCATTTTATACTTACTACTTCCACCTCAGGTCTTAAGCGTAACTGCAGCTTCTATATTAAGCTTGTGTATGACGGCAATTCGGGCCCGAATTAACAACTTTTTGAGTGACAGTGCAGGATTTTAGAGGCAGTTGTGGTGAATAAGTCTGAGCTCATTCTATACATTAGGACATGGCTGGAACATGTAGGGTTTTAAAATTTTTAAACTCTGTGTAGTCCCTTTAATATTACCTGTTTGACCTGAAGAAACTGCTCTTAACAGTAATTCACATCTTTTTTATTTTCAGAAAAAGTCCAGGAAGTGAAGAAAAACTTTCTGCAGGAGTCTGGGATGCAGTTCAGTGATTTGGAGGAGAAAGTGCTTCAGTTTCACCTCAGTAACTTGGAGTTCGCCTGTGGCAGTCCCTTAGGGCAGGTCGGGGAAAGCTGCAGTGGCACATTTACATTTTACAAACTCATTAATAGTATACTATATTAATCTAAAGGTTCAGGCTGCTTTCTTTGTTAATGTTTGTTTTTGTTTGCAGGTTTCGGCTCGTTCTTGGGATCACAATGAGTTTTTTGCACAGTTTTCTGGAGACCACACTCTTCTCACTAAAGGATACTCTCTTTTATTGTACAAACTTGCGGAGGGCCTGGACATCAGAACCAAATGTCCCGTGGGTAATTTATTAAAACTATATTTTTAAAATGTGTTTGTGCAAAGAGTTAATGATTTGTTTGATTTACTTTTAGGTTCAGTCTATTGATTACTCAGGAGACCACGTCAAAGTAACCTCAACCAATGGGTCTCAATGGACAGCACAGAAGGTAACAATCACGAATATTCTGAAGAAATACTGGAGAACTGATACCATTTTAATAAGACTGAATATTTGCGACCTCGCTGTGCAAAGACATTTTCATTTGCAGCTCTGAATACATAATAAAGTGCAGGTTGCAAGAAAAATACGGAATTAGGCGCAGCTTTGTATAAGGTTCTAAGCGTGGGAAAAAAGTAGTGGCTTATAGTCCGGAAATGACGGTAAAAATTACAATAGAGATACTTTGTTAGTAATAGTCATTCGAACAAAAGGACACAAAAGTACAACAAAGTAAAAATGGGAAATGGTAAATAGTTTGGCTGGTGCTATTCTTCCCACAAATGTGATTATGTTCCATGTTGCAGGTTTTGGTGTCGGTCCCATTGACGTTGCTGCAGAAGAACTTCATTCAGTTCAATCCTCCTCTCTCCGAAAGAAAAATGAAAGCGATCCACAGTCTGGGTGCTGGCATCATTGAGAAGGTAAGGCAATGTCTAATATTGTATGTATACTTTAATCATAATCGGTGATTTCTCGCATTTATTATTTATCTACCCCCAGGTCGCCCTTCAGTTCCCCTTCAGATTCTGGGATGGCAAAATCCAAGGCGCTGATTATTTTGGTCACATTCCTCCGAGTCCAGACCACAGAGGCATGTTCGGCGTCTTTTATGACATGGATCCACAGGTGGGTTTTCACAAACGCTACATTTTTGTTCATATCAGTATTTGCAGTTCGGATCTACTGCACTTATTTCTCTATTCTTGACATTGTTTACGAAAGCTGAAACAATTTTATGTATGCTGACGGGCTTTATCATTTCTTTAAGAGGTAAATGTTCAATAAGCTTCTGCAACGTCAAAAGATCCAGTGTTGCATTAATTTTCACCAAGATCTTGTGTTAATGATGGGAGAGTGTGACCACTGCGCAAAGCCTTCTCCAGCACTTCCCAAATATTCTTAATGGGGTTAAGATCTGGACTCTGGGGCCAATCCATTTGTGAAAATTATGTCTCCCTGAACCACTCTTTCACAATAAGAGCCCGATAAATCCTGGCATTGTCATCTTGGAATATGCCCGTGCCATCCGGGAAGAAGAAATCCATTGATGGAATAACCTGGTCATTCAGAATGTTCAGGTCGTCAGATGATCTCATTCTTTGGGTACTTTGTGTTGCTGAACCAACTGCAGCGATCCCAGATCAGAACAGTTAGTTAAATCCAGGAGGCGACTTTGGGTCAGGCATTGTATTTACAACATATTATTGCCTGGACTTAGTTAATGGAGTTGAGTATGTTTTATCTCTCCCTCAGCTTTTAAGAAGCTTCTTCTAGCTTTTTCTCAAAATAACAATCTCTAATATACTCATATGCCATGTTAAATTGCCACCGATTCCTACAAATGAAAGGATTGTTGGCATATCAGCTTAATATGCGTTTTGTTATTCATAGATAATAATGTTTTTTGGTGTGTTTTTAGGGAAAGCGTGCCGTCCTCATGTCCATTATTTCTGGTGACGCTGTGGCTGCCGTTAGAGAGATGGAGGACAAGACAGTAATCAACATCTGTATGAAAATCCTGCGTGAACTCTTCAAAGAACAGGTACAACAAAAAGCAATTGCTTTATTCAGTTTTTTAAATGCGTCAGACTCTTTTGCAAACTTGAATCAGCACCATTAGCAAATTCATTCAAGGTAACTCAAGGCAAGTTAAAGGAATAGGCAACCGTTTTTATATACTTTTCACCCTAAAGACTAGACAGTTACGCATCAACTCGTCTAAGCTAAGGTATGAACATGCAAACAGCAAGTCTAGTGAGACCGTGTAGCCCTACAGTTTATAATGCACAGGATCAATTCTTATGTCAATCTGTTGTATAAAAGCTCCTGTGATGCTGTTATACTTGTGTGATTGTTGATGAAAATGCCACAAAAAACTCAGAAGTAAATCTAAAGCTCTACAGTAATGCTGTGATCGGTCTTCTCTTTACCAGGACGTCCCGGAGCCACAGAATTTTTTTGTAACCCACTGGAGCAGAGACGTGTGGTCCCAGATGTCATACAGCTATGTGAAGACAGGGGGCAGCGGCGAGGCCTACGACATCCTCGCTGAAGACATACAGGGGAAAGTCTTCTTCGCTGGAGAGGTAAAACGGACCAATAGATTAATCACAAATCACCTAAATGATTTCCCTTGGAACAAATGAAGTAACATTTTGAGGCACTGTTCGATCCCGAGCAACTAACAGAAATTGGGCAGTAATTTCAATTCAGTAATTTAAAAGCAGTTGACTCATAAAAACTCAATGAGGCGAAGAACCACTTTGAGAGAGAATAAAAGCTAGCTAAAGCTAAGTTTTCCCCCCTTTATATGCACATTTTCTGTTTTTTTTTTTGCAGGCCACCAACAGACACTTCCCACAGACAGTAACCGGGGCCTATCTGAGCGGAGTGAGGGAGGCGAGCAAGATGGCAGCAATGTGAATTCATACTTCAACTCTAAAACAACACCAGCAGCACTGTCCAATGGACCACCAAATGCAACTAAGACTGTTATTCAACGCTCCACTTGAAAACTCATTAGTTTCACTGTGAGTTTCACTAATTTATTTTGAAAAAAAAAAATAACTTCTTTATGGACCTTATGAGTGGTTTCTCTGACTACGTTCACTCTGCAGACGAGGAGGGCAATGTTACTTTAATTTAAGTTGGCACTTCTGTTATGAATTGCATGAGAACAAATGAATTTCTTTTGGAAGATGGTTTCCGTTATAGAGATTATGTTTCAAAACACTCAAGTATTGTGTGACTTTGTAGTGGTTGTCTATGTCTACTCTAAGTGGTGATGAAATGGCTCAACTGTACAGTGGGTTCAGAAAGTTTTCAGACTTTTGATCAATCATAGTGGATGTTTATGAACATTAATAAAAGTATAATTCATTATTTGCCCATGAAGCAGTAAGATACAGCCTCTTTAAGCCAGAGTGTGTGAACAACAGACTCCAACCTAAAAGAAAAATAGCAATACAGGGGTCTGAATAGTTCCTGAACCCACTGCACTGCATTACAGCTCTGTGAGGTAAAGTTTATCAATTATGTTAGTATCTGTGTAAGTTGATTAGTAAAGATCTCTCACACAAATGACTGAAAGAGAGAGATAGGAGGGAAAACACTCCAGTTGCTGTAAATTTGTCTTAAATAAATGGGCTTTGGACTGTGAGGCCCAGCCTGCCTCTAAGAAGGGGCTTCAATGAGCTGTTGTAGAGGGTATTTATAGCACTAGTTGGAAAGATTTTTGACCTAAACTGGTTGAAACAAATGAGTAGTCTGTTTATACTGTCAAACTAGAAATCTCAGGGATATGATCAGGGCAAAAAAACAACACTAAATACAAAACTTGATGTCATAGGTTGAGATTGATTAATGAATTTGTAAAAAACTGCTAATACATTAGATTTGTTGTCTTCTCAAGTTTTTCATGAGGTTTTTGTCGTAACCTGTTTGATCATGTCCTAATTACTTGATATGAATAAGTGTATAACTTGGAGGTGGGGAAACAACTCAGCTATTGACTGCCAACCTTGAATGACTGCTACTAACTTCTAACGGATCAATAAAAATCTCTGGTATATCTCTGTTTTTTTTTTTTTTTTAAATATTGCTTATTTAGATTAATAACATTGCATTTTATTGCAATGAAGCAGAAAATGTAGGTACAAATGTTGGGCAGAAAAGTTTTTTTAATTTTTAAGCTACTAACAGGAAGTGACATAAAGGTAAAGTTCCATAAACATTTGACTCACTCATTTCCCACTGACATAACATGTTGGCATGGCACCAGTTTAAAATTAGGTGTGTTTAAGATGAGCCAGTCGGGCTGCAAGTGGCTGCAGGCGGTGCATGACTTATCTGTGCAATCTGTGCAATAGTTCTGTGCAATAGTTCTTCTGTGCAATAGTTCTGATGCTCCTGGTTCGAGCTCCTGGCTCGGTGGGCAAAGTTGCTTTTCACTGCCTTGCTCGGCCGCCTGAACTACAAGGGCTAAGGGGATGATGTGGAAATTAAGTGCGGTCAACACGTGCACTGACAGCGGACTGACAGAGGATTGGATCTGAATTTGTTGCCCTGACGCTCCACAGGTTTATTATTCTAATCCTAAACTGTAAGAGGTTAGGATTAAACTCTTTGTTCTGGTGGTGAGGTCTGTCTGGTGTGTGGGAGAAGCAGAAATGCGTTCACAAACCTTTTTAATGGTTTTATTCACAAACTCTAACAAACGCGAGACGCTGCGTGATCTGATATCGAAAATATGATGATCTTCTGATCTCACTGATGAATACTGCAAATTTAAGAGTAAAAAATCCACAAACTTCTCAGTTTTCAAAACTGGTTTGCGAAAAATATTATTTTTCATAAGAGACTTAGTGGATAAAAATGATAATTTTCTAAATTTCAAAAATCAATTCCACAGTCTTTGATTCAGTTAATTCAAAACACACTTTTGTATTCTCAGGTAACAATTGCACTGCCAAAATTGAAGATAAATGACTATAATTTTATTGATTTCAAATGTAATAATAAGTTCATCAACAAGCGTCTGAGGCAAATAATTTATCACGACTATAATGGAACTTCTTTCAGGAAATTGGACTGTTCAGTCGATCATGAAGCAAAACTCAAAAAAGGCACACTCTGCCTTTATTAAATGGCCAGTTTCCCTTACAGTGAAGGAGACTCATTTTAAATAAATAAATAATGTATTTATTGACCTTTATTTAACCAGGATAGTCCCACTGAGATTAAGAATCTCTTTTTTCAGGGGTATACCCTGTGAACCAATTTCTTGAAAGAAGATTTAAATTTGATGTTGACCCATGTACTTTCTGCAACCAAGATATTGAAATAACGGACACATATGTCCGTTATTTTTTGAATGTCACTATTCAAATGTTTTCTGGAATGATGTCCGGAGTTGGATTAATTTAAAGCTTAGCATCCCCCCTTTCAACATGTCACACGTTTTGCTCTATATGGACAATTTGGACCCGTCATTATCAAATGTCATTAATATTATTTAGTTTTTAGCTAAATATCATATTCATTGCTGCACATGGAGGGGAAATAAGCCATCCTTTCCCTGCTTTATCAATGAATTTAAAATGTTTTACATCTCCCTAAAAACACTAAAAGACTGGAAAACTGCACGGACAATCAGCCACCAATTTTCAAAACTGCTTTTATTTTAAAAGAATTTGCTCCGCGCTCTTGCTTTGCTGAATGCTCTCTTTGTGTTTTGAGAGCCTTGTTCGCCCCCTAGCCTTTGTTCAAGTCTCAGCGAGAGTTTGTATTCTTGTATTAAAAAAAAAAAGAAAAAAAAAAGAAATAGTCACCAACTAAAGAAAGCTGGGTACAACTTAGCAATTGAGCAAAATCTTGAATATAATTGTGTTAACTGTGGTTTAGCAAAAATTGTGTCAAATGTCTCGGATCCAAACCTCTCGTCGGTTTGTGACGTCATCAGCACGCGCCGCATTTGGTTTCAACTAAACATCCCCGCTTCCCTCCGAAGTCATGTTGTATTTGCACTACTAGCTGTTATCGCGGCTTTTTAACGTGATATATTTGCACTTAAATCGACTACTCAGGATTCTCCTTTGTATTTATTATTTGATTTAGTGGAATATTCTCTGACTTCGGCGGCGCCTACTCGAAGCAGCTAATAAGTTTCGCGCGGTTCGGTTCGGGTTAAGAGGAGGAGATGGCTTCTCGACGTAACGAAGTCTCTAACCCTGCAGAAGATACACATTCAGGTAACAACGACTTTATCACATTTTAGTCGTAAAACATTTTAATTGGAGTCAACCGGCATCATGGCACCACAAACAAACACGTAGGCTACATGTTCAGGGTAGGCTATTTGATGCGCCCCTTTGATAAAGATAGCTGCTTAAAGTGCACGTGACACATGTGTCGCATTTTTTGCTAAAACACAGTTAGCACAATTATATTTCGATTTTGCTAAAGATTTTGCACAGCTTTCTTTAGTTTGGCCGTTTTTGTGATATTTATAGTTTGACTTCCTTATTCACCTTATTCCGCCCCGCCCACTTTTGCCTCTTCTTGCTTTGTCTCGGCACTTCCGTTGTCCTGACACTTCCGGTTGAGCGTGAAGCCGGTTCTTTAAGTGGGGAACGAGAGAAAATGTTTGCCGGGCACTTGCGGGCACAATTCATGGCGGAATAATGGAATAAGGTGAATAGGTTGTGGTCAAGATTTAAAATGTGATGATGTCATAATGTCAGATGGAGGGCGGGGCCAATACAACTCTATGGGAGAAATACAGTTTTTGGAAGAAATCTCCAAAACAATAATTGACAAATGTTTTTCCTCATCAGTATTTGATTGTGATTGCATTCACAAAGCTGTGATATTATTTTTATGTCTGAAAGTCCTTTCTATTGGACAACATCATGGTCATGTTTTCGCGTATTGTCACCACTTTTTGACGTATTTCGGAGTAAATAATTGGACATTTGTTCCTACGTGCTGACAGAGGAGATAATGAACTCTGTGACAGTTTATGTTTCATGTGGATTCCTCCTAGCCTGGCTAACACCAGACTAAAATCACAAGTGATATTTAGTCTGGGGACCACCAATTCATTTTCTCGTAGGAGAGGTGTGGTTTACGATCGTCCATAGTCGTTTATTGGGCGATACGAAAAAAAAAAAAAAAAGTCTATCATGCGTCTGCACGTAGCCCCAGCCAATCGTATCATCGTATGAGATGACGTATGACGTACCCGCTGTAAACTTTTGAGCTAAATTATTTAGAACAAGGTCTAAAGCTTGATCGAAAAATACCATCGTGTCTGCTGCTGTCACGTTGGATCCGTAAATAAACTTTTTTTTTTAATCCGTAAATAAACTACAAGCTTCCGTATATCGAATAGCGCGTCATCGTCTTGCCGTCCCTCCTTGTTCTGTGATTAGTTCCCAAATCCACCAGAAAATTTGGGCCATGGTCCCCAGGCTGTTGTGCAGTTCGAAATAATTCGAGCGCACACAGCAGCCTGGCGTTAGCCAGGTTAGATTCCTCCAGTAATGACTGAGATATGAGCCAAAAAACAAAGACATAAAAATATGCATTTTGTCAGTTACCACAGTTACCCACAGTTGCTCCACCTCAATTTTATACTATGGGCTCTTTAGAATGTTGTGATGTCACGTGAACGCTACCTATTGGACACTGACAGGAAGTGACATAGGTGAAGGCAAACCATTTAGAATTGTTGCCATGCCAACCATGTGTCAATGAGAAATGAGTCAAACTGCTATGAACTTTATCTTTAACAATGTCCCTTCCTGTCAGCAGCCTAAACAGTCTAAGAAAAATAACTTTTTTGCATTTCTTCATTAAAATTGCTGCTTCACTGAAATAAAATGATAATTATGCAAATGATGTTATCCATCCAAATAAATCATATGTTTTTTGTTTGTTATTTCAATTGTTTGTTTGTGACATGACAGCCTTAAAACCTGATCTCGCTTGCCTCTACTGTTGGTAAATGTTGAATAAAATGCATGAAAGAATTTATATATTTATTTTTCATCATTTTATGTTTTGCAGGAGACTCGAGCTCCAATGACTCGGACAATGATGTGCCCCTGACAAAGTTAATATCTGAAAAACAAAGTGAGAAGAAAAGTCAGGCACGATCAGATAATGACACAGATGGTAAGACCAAGCACATAAATATCACGCGTTAACACTGTACTGTTGAACGGAGACTTCATTATTGTGAATTTTTCTGTTCAGGTCAGAACGGCGCAAGTTCAAATGATGATGATGATGATGATGTGCCTGTCACAAAACTGGCAACCAAAAAACCGAGTGAACAAACATCACAGGAGGAAATCAAAGCTGTTTCACAAACGGACCAAAGTGGTAAGTCCAGCTTTGTATGTAATACCAGTCATATTAAGTCCATCACATCAGCGGCCTATTACCACCTAAAGAACATTGCCAAAATAAAAAACATAGTGTCTAAACCAGACTTGGAAAGATTAAATCATGCATTTGTCTCCAGCCGGTTAGACTATTGTACCGGCCTCTTCACTGGCCTTTCTAAACGAGCTGTTAGACAACTGCAGTTTATCCAAAAGGCGGCGGCTCGAGTCCTGACCAGAACCAAGAAATACGACCATATTAGTCCAGTGCTCCGGTCTCTACACTGGCTTCCTGTCACTCAGAGAATAGACTTTAAAACTTCAGGGAGGGGCCTCCTGGTGGTTCTCAGAGTCAACACAAAACACGGTGAGGATGCGTTTCAGTTTCACGCAGCAAAAGTCTGGAACATCCTCCGTGAGGATGTGAGACAGGCCTGTCAATGTTTAAGTCCAGGCTGAAAGGACACCTTTTTACTGCTGCCTATGGAGATTGATTGTATTTTAATGCATTTCAACAGCTTTTTATTGCATTTTTTTGTACATGTACGTACGTGAAATTTGCCATACAAATAAACTTGCCTTGCCTTGACTTGCATTAGGCAACAACAAGTTCATGTGTGATACGTTTCTGTTTTGGGGAAGATGGCTCTAACTTGGAGGATGATGCTGGTGGCTCTCAGGCAGAGGCGGAGAATGATAAGCAGGGGAATAAAAAGAAGTCACCGGATCAGAAATGCGTCAAAGGTAAAAGTATTTTTGTTTGGTTTTTGCATTGTTTGGTTTCTGTGAAACAAAATACATCAATAAAAACGATTATACATAATTTAGGAGACAATAGCTCAGATGAAGATGACGTGCCTGTTACTAAGTTGCTGACAAAGAAACCAATCAAGAAAAAAGGTATTAATATTTTTTGAGTGAAATACTGGCTGTGGAAGTGTGTTTGTTCATTACTGCGACTCTGTGTGTATTTAGGTGAAGCCAGCACTGACTCAGGGGAAGATGTGCCACTGAAACGGAGCGGTAACAAACGAGACACGCCTTCAACTGATGCAAATGGTAAAGACGAGAATCTCAACAAGTGACATACATATTACACAGCAGGCTATTTGGAGAGATATTTGATCATTGTAGCGGATATCTTGTCTTGTTGATTTTGGATTTTTATCATGATTCCCTCCGCTTAGATGAAGAGGATTCTTGTTCAGATGATGAAGTTCCTCTGTCTAAGGTTGCTACTAAGAGGCAAAACAAAGAGTCCAAGGAAAAACAAAAGAAGACTTCAAATTCGGATTCAAATGGTACAAGCAGCAAGTGTCTAAACATCAAATGTGTTATTTGTGACCAAGAAAATGATTGTTATTCTAAAAGTTGTGACTTAATCTTCTTGCCTTGTGTGATCTTTTTCTTCTTTTTTTCCTTTTTGAAGTTGACAACTCCAGTTTGGATGAGGAAAACCCTAAGATCAAAAATGATGATGGTGAGGTCCATTTCAATTTGCACAATAATGAACCAAACAGGAATTAATGAACACTGTAACCATCTACATACAGTCTTCAATGAAGGTATTCGAGTCGTCTTCTGTACTCAGTGGTTGGAATCTCGAACGTTTTCTCCTTAGCGTCCTCCCCAGCATCAAATTTACTCGGGAGGACGCTAAGGAGAACCAACTTGCCTTTTTAGACTGCAAAGTCATCATAGGGGAAAACAGACAACTTCATACAGAGGTTTACAGGAAGGCAACTCATACTGACCAGTATTTGATGTTTGACTCAAACCATCCACTCCAGCACAAACTAGGGGTCATAAGGACGCTCAGACATAGGGCTAAAGAGGCGCCCACCAGTGCAGAGGGCAAGACCAAAGAGGAGTAACACGTCCAGAGAGCTCTCTCAGGCTGTGGATATCCTAACTGGTCTGTCACTAAAGCACAAAGGGCAAGAAGACCCACAGAACAGACCACAGAGCCCAGAAGAAAAGGAGTAAGAGTGCCGTATGTAGCTGGGTTCTCAGAGAAGCTTCAGAGAATCTTTAGGCAGCACAGGATTCCAGTGTACCACAAACCTGTGAATACACTGAGACAAAAACTAGTTCATCCCAAAGACAAAACACCGAGCCACAAACAAAGCAATTTCGTTTATTCTAATAGATGCAAATAAGTAGAGTGCAAAGAACATTATATTGGAAAAACGAAACAAGTATTACAGAAGAGACTTTATCAACGCCGAAGAGAAAGCACTTGTGGCCCCCAGTCGGCTGTGCATCTCCACCTCAAAGCCTCCAACCACTCCTTTGAGGATGGAGTGGACAAAATCTTAGCAACAGAAGAACGTTGGTTTGAACGTGGAGTAAAAGAAGCCATTTTTGTCAAGAAAGAAATCCCTCCATGAACCGGAACGGGGGACTCAGACTCCATCTTACTCCACTCTAACCTCCTTCGCCGGCAGCCGGTTGCGGCCAGTCCAATGAGACGGCACATCAGCCAGCAACAGAACAATAGGCAGGTAAATAGTAGCGAACAGCCATGAATAGGCAGGTAATCAACAGTGATCTGCCATGAATAGGCTGTGATCAGCTTTGAAGAGTTCAGGACACATCGATACTCTGGAGTGAGCAGGTTGTTAGATACGCTCTACTTCAAAGGTGTTTACTCACAGGGAGGGTGCCGGTAGTTTCTGGGGAGGAGCCGGGCCTACCCCAACTCCTCCCCATTGGTCTTTATCTAGGCTTCGAGCTGAACATTAGTTCGCTGACGAAGCCTTTTGGATGAGAGGCGAAACGTTCGAGACTCCAACCACTGAGTACAGAAGACGACTCGAATACCTTCATTGAAGATGGACAACTCCTGTACGACTGAGAGCTTACACAGACATCTTACAGTATTTATAAAAAGTTTAACACTGGTAGCTAATACACTACTACTAACAGGCAGCTCTGACGACGATGTCCCTCTGAGCAAGACGACAAAGAAGCGCAGCAATAAAAATACACAAAAGACGACTTCTAAGGAAGAGCCAAACGGTACGGACCGTCAAGTCACACAGTTTAGGAACCGGCCTTGATTTAAAGAGCTTTGACCTTTTGTTTGTTTAGAAAAAGAAGACTCCAGCTCCGGAGACGACGTCCCTTTGTCTTCACTGGGGAAAAAGAAGCAAAATGGGAAGTCGCCTCAGAAGAAAAGTACAAAAAATGACTCAAAAGGTGAGATATTTCTAGGAATAAAAGATTGGAAAGTCTAGTTTTATAACATTTTTTGTGTCATTTTTATAAGTTGAAGATGTCTAAAGCAAGCAAGTTTGAACAAATAACACGGACATATTTCTGTTTCATTTTATATTTTGTACTTTATAGAGAGCGATGACTCTGAGGATGACATTCCTTTGTCAAAGATGACGACTAAAACACGCGGCAAAAGAAAAAGTGAATCACCGAGACCCGAGAACGATTCATCAGAAGAAGAAAAAGAAGATGAAGAAGAAGAAGAAGATGAAGAAGAAGACGGAAGTGGTAAGACAAAATAAAAGGATTATTTGATAAGAATTAAATATAAATAAGAATACTTTGTGAAAATGCATATAATTACTGTGAGATTTAGATGTTGTGACATGAAGTGAAGCTAATTATGGTGATTGATTATTGGCTTATTGTTGCTAATGTCACAGAGTCTAATTTCTCTGACTACGAGCCTAAAAAAAAGAAGAAAGCAACAGCTGCCAAATCCAGACAAAAGAAAAAAGCACCTGCAAAATCTAAAAATAAGAAAACAGGTGAGAGGTTGATTGATGTTTTACATTTTTATTTTACATGGTTGAATGTGAAAAATAGTTAAGTACATTTATCATTTTGCTCCTGTTATTTTCTCCAGGAAGGAAAAGAACCAGTGTCACAAAGGCAAAGTCGGCTGCAAGAACTAAGAAAGAAAAAGGTCATTATTATTTCATCTTTGTGTACAACATGATTATACAGAAATTAAGATCTCTCCCACCTTTGTCTGTGCAAGCCAGGCAAGTTACAAAGAAGTCATTTGAAGTAAGACTGTAGGTGTAGAAGGGGCTTTATCCAGTCACAGTGGAGGGAGAACAGTTTTAGATTCTCTTCTGATGGGCGGAGTTAAACCTGAGGGTCCTGCGGTTCTCAGCTGGTGGGTCAGGACCAGAGACTGTATATATATAAATGCACAGCTTCCGCTCACTCCTCCCCGTTCACCATAATGACCACACTCGAGGGGGAAATCATGGCTGATTTGCCGACTCCCCCTCCCCAGCTCTGACTAAGCATGTTCCTAAAAAGGACATAAGGGCGGGATCTTCACTGTCGACTCGGCCCTTGCGTGACGTGTAGCTCGTGCAGCTCCAAATGCTAACAGTCCGACCCTCATTAAGTATGAGATTTCTAAAATTCTTCTTACGAAAACCTGCCTGGTCCCCTTAATTGTAACTAACCCAGCGTTGGATAGTTCCAAAAAAATTAAGACCGGGCTTTAAAGTTGTTTTTAACATGTCTAGAGTCCAAAGCTTTTCAATGGGGGCAATATGGAGGTACTACAGCAATGGCGGCGCAATGGGGGCCCCTAGTGTTGTGGCCAAAAAGCAGAGCAGCCAGCGGCCATTGGTCAGGACCCAAAAGTGGGTTCCAGAACAATTATTGTTGGATCACAAGTAGGGATGCACTGATCCGATACTGGAAAACATACGATATCATGTATCGGCTACAAATACCAGATACTGAACCGATACCAGTTCTGGCTCTCACTGCTTTGAAAAACACAACTATCACCAGCTCATTTTGAAGCACAGAACCTGAAGAATTCAATGTCGTGGCCAGTAACAGCAAGCTAAAGCTAGCGGGAGCGTGTTATTGCTAGCGGAAACTAATCAAGGCTGAGTCAGAAACTATGATAGAAATACCTAAAGTCGCCTAATAAAATTAAATCGGCCACTGCTCTATTGGCCAAGTAACATCTTGACAAGAAAAGATGAGACTTTATTGATCTTAAAATGGACCCGTCACTTTTTACTCAGAGATATATCTTGGTAACGGTTTAATATTGGATATCGGTATCGGAAGCTGCCAGCCCCAGAAAAGTGTTAAATAAGGCTTGTCATGACGGGTTGGACAACAGTTGAAAATAATTTCTCCCGAACAGTCTATTCATTTACAGTGAGTGAGTGTGTATCTGGTCGTTGTTGATTATTGGTCTCCTCTCCTTTCAGTTTAAATTGATTGAAAATATATGTTGCAATCTTTAGTGTTTTGCTGTATCTGTTATTTACTTGGCTTGAGTCGGGTTGTTACAAAGCATGGCATAGTTTTCTACTTTACATTAGGTTGACTTTCACTTCTCTTGGGTAGCTTTAATACCAATAACTATTTACGCTTGTACAATACTGTCATACTTTTATTTTTACACATGTCTTTTTTGTGTGTTCAGAGATGACGAGTGGCAGCTCTGATGATGAGCCGCCGAGTGAGGTCGTGAAAAAACGAAATAAACGGAAAACCTCTCCAGAAGAGGCTCGTGTTTCTAAAAGAGGTGCCGCTCAAAAAAGAGGTATTCAGATTCTCTTTTCTTTGTTGTTATTTTTCTTTATTCAATTTGCTTTAATGCATAAATGTCATCTCCTGTAGTCAAATACGTGCAGTCGTCTGGTGAGGGATCAGAGAGCGAACCGCCCAGATCTCCTGCTAAGAGGAAGTCCCCTCCAGCAAAACGTACTCCTGCAAAGTCCAAACAAAGTGAGCTTTTATACTACAAAGCGTTGTTAGAAATGCCCTGGTGACATCCTGTTTGTGTAACTGATTGGGTTTGACTGTTTTTAACCAAAATCTATGTCTATTAAATGTTTGTTTGTTTTTTGGTCAAGGGGCACACGTGGAGTCCAGTGGCAGCTCTGATGACGACAAGCCTTTAGTAAATAAAGCAAAAAGAGCAAAATCTCCTCCAAAGAGAAGAACCCCTCCAGCAAAACGTACACCCACAAAGTCCAAACAAAGTGAGCATATTTTAAAGGATCTATATCATGCTATTTTAGCCATTCCAAAGTTAAGTATAGGCATGTATATGATATATTGTACCTCTACCACTATGGAGCACTCATTTTTGTGATAAATATAAGTGTTTTCTGGAGGTATTTTTAAAAACGCGGAAGACACAATGCTTCGATTCAGTTAACTCCGCCCCCTCTCTCCGCTCATACAACTTTACTGTAATATAAATAAACAGCAATAAGTGAAATTGCTTCACGATGCAGTTATACGGAGTTGACATCTGCAACACAGCTTCATAAATGGCTAACACACATGCTAATATGCTAACACACAAGCTAACCCGTGTTTGGATTGACTCACCGCTCTCACCGCAACTTGCGTTGGTTATAAAAGTGAATCCACTATGATTCTGGCAAAGGTTCACCAAACATCCATCAAGAGACAGTCACAGAAAAACAATATTTTGGCTGATAGTTGCTGAATCCCGGAGAAAAAAACAACTTCGAGTGGTTGTATAAACTCCCGTCCTCGTAGCCAAACGCTCTTCTTTTTCTCCGTCCGTGACATTATCGTTAGGTAAGAATAAAGAACAGGTGTGTCCAGAGTAGGTTATAACAAGCTCCATCTTCACAGCTGCAGCGCAAACATGACTGATCTGTTCAGACGCTCAGGGTTTGTTTTGGCCTCAGCTGACCTGGAAGCACCTCGGGCACATCCTTTTTTTTTTCCTTTTTCCTTTTTTTTTCTCTCTTTGCTTCTCTCTTACGACAGAAATAATGAAAAAGCTATTTTACAAATTAAAATCAGGCTGTAAGACATTGCTTTACAGACGTCGAGCACTTCCGTTCCGCTGTGACGTCCCAACGGAGCACGTCAGTCGTTCACCAGGAGAGGGCGACGCAGCTGCTCAGAGAGCAGGATTCAGGAGGATTACTGAGAGCTGCGTGAATGAAGCCACAAACCACTCTGGGGGTGTTTGTGATAAGGAAATAGCATAACAACATGGCTAAAAGCTCTAAAAAGTCGATTTTGCATGATATAGGACCTTTAAATGATATGGTTAAAATGATCAGTCATGTTGTGTAGTAGAAAGTATTGTTTTGGAGAGAAGCATTTTTAGTCTCTTCATCAGACCAACTCCATACAGCGGCATTTGCTATATTTTTGTTTTTATTCATATAAACTTATGTATCTTTGTTGTCCAGGTGAAGATGTAGAGTCTGGTGGCAGCTCCGACGATGATAAGCCTTTAGCAAATAAAAAAAAATCAAAATCTCCTGCACAAAAAAGGACATCTCCAGAAAAACGGACACTTAGAAAAACAAAACAAAGTGAGTGGATTTAATATTTCTGTGTTAGAAATAGGGCTGCGTGATATGGCTAAAAAATAAAATTTAGATTTTTTTTTCTTTTTTTCTTTACTCAGGTTGGACTATTACAATTTTAATCGATTTTATTTGAAATAAACTTTAAAAAGTCTCCTGATCTTTCATATCACGAAAATCCTGCTCATTAATATTTCATAATGTAGCTACAATTAAGCCCATTAACATAACATAACCCTTTATTTAAAAATTGTTTTTTCTGTTTAAGATTTTCCTTGTCTGCTCTCAAAAGTTAAACCTCTTCATAAGCCATGGAGTTTTCAAAAGTGTTTTAGTTTTATCATCTTCTGCTTTGATTGACAACCGTCTCCATGGAGACTCAAGGGAAAAGGGCGGAGTTAAATGGTCCGCTCAGAGCAGAGTGAGAGAAAGGCACAGGAGCAGATCGGAGGAACGTGGGAAAGAAAACTCCACCACGTCCTCTTAAAACACAACACGCGGCCTTTGTGAAGCAGCAGAGATCATGAGAAAGTCGCTGCTTCTCCACTGGTGTCATTTCGCTGCAGAGCGTCTAAAACGCTGCTAAATTGGCCGCATGTTGCGGGGACATGGAGCGGCGGACTCGAATTTACCATTTAGCCATTTTCCAAATTGTCTGTTTTTAAAAGCATGAATTAATTGAATTAATTTGATTTATCGCCCAGCCCTAGTTAGAAATATACAAAAATATATCATGAATAGTAAGTGATACAAAATTATTGTTCACAATGAATTATTAGAACCATTTTGATATTCCGTATACTAATGACTGGTGGCTGTAGAGTTTGCTGTAACAGGATTACAAATGCAAAACTGATTTAAATCTTTCAGGTTATTATGTGGAGTCCAGTGACAACTCAGACGAATATTTACCTTTGGGTCATCTTAAAAGGTCTTCTGCCAGGGAAAGATCAACTCCAGCCAAACGGAGACAAACAAAACAAAGTGAGTAAACTCAACATTTCTGTGCTATTTTGAGTGAACTGTACCTTCTAATCTTGCTTGTTATACTGTTGTATGTTTTGAGTCTTATGTTAAATGTATGTAGAAATTGCTAAACTCTTGTGTTTAATCAGGTAAATACGTCGACTCCAGTGATGACTCAGATGAGGACGAACCTCCAGTAAAATCCCCTGCCAAGCGGAAGTCAACTCCAGCCAAACGGACATCGGCAAAAACAAAAGAGAGTAAGTTCTGCTAGTTCTAGGCCCGTTATACTTCTTTATCTCACATTTCCCCATATTTACCATCGCCTAGTGCTGTCAAGTGAAAGCTCTGATGATGAGCCGCTGATAAACCTCGCGAAAAAGAGTGGCACAAAAACAAAGACCTCACCCAAGAAGAAGAGCATCAGTTTCAAAGAGCCAAGGAAGACCATTGTGGCAGGCAAGTCGAGCCACTGTTTATTCCTGTTTTTTAACCTGCCTAATTTTGGGGAGTGTGCATGCTCTCTGTGTTATTTTGGACTATTTTTGGCTTGCTTCCATCTACAAAAAGTGTTTAAAGTGTTATAAACAGATCATTTATATTAATAGGGCAGTCACACCTTGACGATTTAGCCGACGTATGATAAATTTCACAAATAAGCTGGCGTAAGTCAAGAATACGTGGGTCATAAGGGGACAGGTAAGTTATGTGATCGTTGGCACACGTTAATTGTAAGTTACTCATAAGTCTTGATGTCTAATAGTACTCAGTTGTTGTTTTTTTCCGCCTGCGGGGCCGCATTTGGAGCAGGTTCTGCCCGACTCGCAACATTGTTTCCATTTTAATAACCTGCCCCGCCCCGCAGCCATTAAAAATTACGCGATACAAATGTGATCTGTCTGAATTGACCACGGCTTTCATTCCGTCCAAAGATGTGCTTGAAATGAACAGTATTGGCGTGTCATCGCTCTCTCTCCCTCCTGTGTGCTGGGATTAGGAGAGGGACAGGCAGCAGAGGTAACTCACACTCACAGACGCACAGAGGGTGGAAAATAGGCGCCATCGAGCTCCATAAACGTGTTCTCTGGATCACAAGCTGCAAAACGCTGCTTGTTTTATGAAAATCCGACATTTATTTACGTCAAAAACCTGCTCTAAAGATGACGGAATAAGTTGTGGCTGAATTCAATGGATGCGTATACGGCGACAAAGCGTGGCTGCGACCGGCATATTTCTCACCCGCCCCGCGATCAAAGAAGAATTTCATGACCCGACCCGAACCACGGGTTGCGAACCCGCAACCCGCGCATCACTAATGTCTACCTTCCCCATGGCCTTGCTGCGCCGCTCAGGACACTGGCTTGTCACATTGCGCTGCTGTTATGCATAAGTTAGGCTGTCGTTGGGCGTAAGTTGTGGACTCGTTATGGATACTCTATGTATACGCCCAAAACTGAAAAGATACATAGAAAGTTCTGCGTATGCCAGTGTTTTAGGAAATTCTAGGATGTCGTCGCCATACACTGGCTGAATCGTCAAGGTGCAACAGCCCCATAACATGCGTTTTTGTTTATCCACTCCGTCTCCAACTATAAACCGTATCTTCCCCAGATGATGCCTCCTTGATAAGAGTTGCAGATCACATTGAATTGAAGAAAATGATAAAAGTCATTTTGGAGAAATGTCACATGAAAGGTATTTGTAATTATTACCCATTATATTGTGAATATGCTCTACGCATATAATAGGAAGAAGTATAACAGAGACATTGTACTTTTCTTAAATTTAACAGAAACATAAGTCCCTGAAGAAACAACTGGAGAAGAGCTGCAAGTCTCGGCCAATTCATCCGATGGAGAAAATTTCAAGAGAATGGATTACGTCACTTCATGCATTCTTTCATTTATTGCTTGGTATTTTATATTTAAACGTTCAACCACATTATTGTGAGAATGTTATTTTTTTCATGAATACATTATGCATTGGGTTATGCATCGTTCTTTATGCTATCTTTTATTGTCATTTTTATACAAAATAGTTTAATGGCATTTTTTCTTAGCCGCACTTTGTTTAACTTGAAATGCATTGTTCATTCAAAATACATTGGAGCTGTGAAAAAAGTGCTAAAATAAAAGGTTTTGTTCACTGATTACTGCGTTTAGTTTAATTTAATTTAATTTATAGTATTATAATTAGTTCCAATCATTTCATTAGCAGCGGAAACATTTTGGGGACATTTTCTTGCAATCATAAATAACACTCATCCATAAAATAATGATTGTGGACAGTTTCAAGTACCTGGGTGTTCACCTCAACAATAAACTGGACTGGTCCCACAACACCAACTCCCTGTACAAGAAGGGCCAAAGTCGCCTCCACCTTCTGAGGAGACTGAGGTCCTTCGGAGTGAGCAGGCCTCTGCTCAGGACTTTTTATGACTCTGTGGTGGCCTCTGCTCTCCACTACGCTGCCGTGTGCTGGGCCCCGGGCAGCACAGAGCGGGACAAGAACAGACTGAACAAGCTGGTCAGGAGGGCCAGCTCCGTCCTGGGCTGCCCCCTGGACTCTGTGGAGGAGGTGAGGGACAGAAGGGTGTTAGCCAAGCTCACCTCCATCATGGACAACACCTCCCACCCACTGCACGGGACTGTAGAGGAGCTGTGCAGCTCTCTCAGTGGCAGACTGAGACACCCTCAGTGCAGGACGGAGCGCTACCGCAAAGCCTTCATCCCCACTGCTGTCAGACTGTACAATAAGACTGAAGTAACGCCGACTGTAACAAGTGAATTTCTCCTTTGTGAGATCAATAAAGGTTTATCTTATCTCATCTTATCTTATCTTATCTCTGTTTCCATAGCAACTACAGAAAGGTTAAACGAGTGGCATTTAGGTGTATTTTTACAATGAATTCTTGTGAGTTTAACTCTTTTTGTGTGCTTTATAATTACATCCGGATTTTGCAGGATTGTTGTAAACTTTCTTTAAACCAAAATACTCTCAGTTGCAGAGGCGGGTAGTACACTCAAGTACATGCAGTTTTTACATTAAAAAAAAAAAGAAGTACTTTTGAGAGTAGTTTTATCATACAGTACTTTTTACTTCTACTTGAGTAAAAACTATGTTGAAGTATCTGTACTTTTGAGTGAAAATAATTGTTGCTTTTTCCACTGAGTAAATATTTCAGCGGAAAATGCTTAATTTTGATCAATGAAATAGATCGTTTATTTTTTATGTAGATCAATGTACCTTGTTCTTTAGAATTATTTCGTTTTTTTTTTTTTTTTTAGCTCAAACAGTTACCCGCACTGAAGTAGCTTTATTTTTTTTACTTCATTAATTGTTTGTGTCGTTTTACTTTTATTTGAGTTAAATTATTTCAAAGTATTATTCTGGCTTTTCCGCCACCTCTGCTCTCAGTTACCATAGTAACGTCGTGGTGGAGGAAGTTTTCTCTTGTTCGCTGCTTTTCAGAGTCACCACTTCCGCCCTGCCCTCAGTCCTCCTGGCGCTGTGTTGCTGCCTCTGCAAAGAAAACATCACACCCACAAATGCATCTTTGCAACTATTTCTGAGCATGCTGCTTCAGGAAATAATTTACAGGAAAAGAAAGCGGAATAAATCGGCTTGTCATTCATACACTCGTACAGCGGCAGGTGAATTCTCCTAAAAGCTTGGGTTTGCTGGCACTGGTGGATAAGCTAGCATGCTGGTCTCATAACATTGTACATTAGACCAATTCAGTCATGACGGAGTTGAGAGGCAGGAAGACTGAGACTTTGAATGGATCAAAAGAAGTTGATGACGTGCAAGATCAACGTGAAGAGACGAAAACAAATGGTAAGAGAGTAACCTAGCTAGCCTTACAAGTTATGTATCCTGCTTCCTGTTTTTTTTTTTTTAGATCTAGTGTTTAAGTGTATGTTCAAGTTATACCTGCTAGTATCCTGTCATTGTACCAGATGCGGAAAAGGACAGTGAGGATGAGACCGACGAACAGCTATCCAACGATGAGGAGATTTCGAATCAAGAATCAGATGCATCAGAACAGCCAGAAAGGAAATGCAGGAGAAAATGTAACTATCACGTGATCATTTTTCTTTATAGTGTACTTTTGCATTATCTGTCGTCTTACAATGGCGAAAAGTTTAAAAGAAATTCTATTAGAATCATTATTTCACATATAAATTTGACATATTATCATTATTTTGACATAGTACCAACGTGTACTTAATGCTAACCGATATCTATGTATTTTTCGCAGCAACTTTTGTGCAGCGGTTGGTGAGAGGTGTCTTCGGGTGTGTAGCAGCTGTGGCTTGTGGGGTGCTCTATGCAGCTTATCTATCGGCTTATCACGACAGGAAGTTCTGGTTTTCAGCAAGACAGGTGGAAGTTAATGTTTAATACTTTACTTCTCTTTCCTCTTATGTTATGCATTTGGGTCTTGATTCAATATCTTTTGTGCCACAGGAACTGGAGCGAGAAATCACTTTCCAGGCTGGCAGCGGGATGTATTATTACTATTACAAGAAAATGTTAGCTGCTCCCTCCTTTCAAAGAGGTACTTTGTTCTTAATCACACAGGAATGATTACCTGTTTGACCTCATATCATGTTTATCAATAAATGAATATATATTTCTTTTGTTTAGGGTTTTATGAGCTGACTGTGGATAACAGGACAGTGTCTGGTCAAACCATTAACGCAGTGGAGCGACTGTCTTTGTATCCAGAGCTCCTCACCAGCTTCACCTACAAACTCTTAGAATGTGAGGTAAGGTCGTTTTCTTTTGCTATTTACCTTTTTTTCCCTCTTATATCCATCAACAAGGTGTCACGAGCACCTTTTTGTGTTTGTTCCAAGCTTGAATAGATTGAGAGGACAGGACAAATGTTTTCATTGACTATTTTTTTCCCATTGACTAGATAAATAAAATAAAATGTTTTTGTTGTTGGACTCACATCACCTCAAACTCTAAACCTTCGGTATTCGAGCTGTTCATTTTTAGTATTTAATAATGCTGTTTTTTGTATATCCGTGCCAACTAGTTCCAACTTTCTTTCTAGGACATGGTGGAGCCTATCTATTTCTACATTGGGACGGTGTTTGGGCTGCAGGCGGTCTACGTCACCGCTCTGTTTGTCAGCAGCTGGGTGCTGAGTCGGACCTGGGTGGCTGGTATGTTGGCTGTGGCCTGGTATGTCATAAACAGGTAGGTTTCTCAGCTCATTGTTTCTGAAGTGGCTTATATTGATGCATTGAAAAGGCTAATCTTCACGATCTCCACAGACCAGACACGACCAGAGTGGATGATGCTGTGCCTCTTCGAGAAAACTGGGCGCTGCCGTATTTCTCGTGTCAAGTGGCAGCTTTGACCGGTTATCTTTGCAACAACATCAGCTCTGCTACCGAGGTACTGCGTTTTACTCATATTTAGGCTTTTCTTTCAATGTTCTCTAGTATTTTAAAATCCCTTGTCCCAAGCTACAAATCAATAAAGAAAATGTGCCAATTATTTTGAATATGTTTTACTTTCCCTTCATTTGTTGTTGTATTGCACACGGCAAACCTTGTAAGATGTAAGATCTGTCTGTGTACATAGTTACTTTGCTTAATATTTACATGCACTGATGGTGATGAAGCAAAAGAGAGCTCTAGTAACTTGAGAAGTTGTTGTTACTGCTATGTCAGAGATCCAATCTTAATCCATTTGTAATGTAATTCTTTGCAGACGCTCTGTTATCTCATGATGAGTGCTGTCACCTTCATCTTCCTGTTGGTTTGGGAGCACAGCCACTACGTGATTTTCATCCAAGCCCTGTGTCTGTTTCTCCTTGACTCCTTTGACCTGGTCCCTCCTAGAAAGGTATTGCACATCAAATACTTTGTGGTGTATTTAGAATCATCATGCTCTCATCCTCTTTTTAACTTAAAGGAGCTATACCTGATTTTTTTTTTGTATATGGAATGAAATTTGTTTTGTCTTCCTTCAGTATTTTGTAAACTTAGACATTTGTGGGGATAACACTGTAGATCTAATTATAAAGCATTTGTATCAATTTCATTAGCTTGCAGGATAGTTTTCTAACATTTTTGTGAAAGTGACCCTGAAAAGTGACTCTGCAAATTGTGAAATGTGCCTATAAACATGTCCCTGTGAAGCATTGGTATTCTAGAAATATGTTTGATGAGTTTGTACCTAAACCAGCATTTGAATTTAATGGTTTACTCTTCCATTGTTTGAAATGAAAAAATCAGGTATAGGGCCTTTAACCTTTTCCCAGATGGCTTTCCAATTTGCTTTTTGAATTTGTTGGAGTTTAATTGTATGTAGAGTATTGTTCCCTTGACTCGTGAAATGTTCCGTGTTCCATTGGCTGCCACACAACTCAAAGCATGATCGATCCATCCTTTAAATGTTGGACAGAGGTTTCCATAAAATTCTGTGCCCTTTCTGCTCCAAACACACCTTTGCTGATTCTGGTGAAAAAGTTGTATTTTGATCATATTAGACAAGCCTGATACATTTGTGAAACAACTGCAGATTGATGAGGCTAAAATTGACGTTGTTGATGATTGTTTCATCT
The DNA here is from genome assembly GCF_951799975.1 of Gobius niger. Lineage (NCBI taxonomy): Eukaryota > Metazoa > Chordata > Actinopteri > Gobiiformes > Gobiidae > Gobius > Gobius niger. The sequence continues at coordinate 22,582,489 of NC_136865.1, read as the reverse complement.
TGCAGGTCGCTGACATGCACAAGCTGTACCTCATCGCTCTGCTCTCGGCGTATTGGTGTCAGTTTCAAAACCCAGCGCTGCTCAGCTCCCCTCTGCTCAGTCTGCTGTTCGGCTCAGTGCTCGCCAGATACTTTCAAGTAAAGATTTCCCTAATTTTACTTCAGTTATTTACTCTAAAATCAATCAATTACAGACTATTTGCAACTGAAATGTTTTCTCTCTTTCAGCAAAACATGAAAAGGGGTCCCGTCATGGCCAGAATAATTAAACTCTTTCTCCACTTTTATCTAGTTTTCACAACAAGTATCACTTTCAATTATTTGATTAAGGTACCTGTTTATCATATTGTACTGTGCTTCTATTGGTCACTTTATGTTTTTAATGACATCAGTTTTTTATTTATTATAGAAACTGTTGCCTGTGACTGAGAGTGACTTCATATTGAAGTTCCTTGAAGCAAAATTTGGGCTTAACTCAACCACGTAAGTTTCATTACAACTTAAAAACACATCAGAAATGTATGTGTTTTGTTTTTTGAGGAATACTTTGTCCCCAGCTTATTATCTGAGCTCTTAGTCAATACCGAGCATTCATTAAGCTTTTGTGCAGCACGGATAGTCAGATTTATGTGATGCCTGTTATTTTCACTCATGATGATGCAAAAATTTTGTTAACCACAAATTTTATTCTTTTCCAGTGATTTTGTGACAAACTTCCTTCTGTGTCAAGATGGTTTCCAGAGACCAGGACAGGACCTGTTTCTCAGACTGACCCAAGCCTCCGTTTTACCCTTTTACTTCCTGGTTCTCGCTGTCTGCCTTCTGTCCACACTGGAAATCATCTATAAGAGACTCCGGTCAGTTACCAAGGCATTCACTTTCTACAAATCCATTCATGTTATGATTTCAAGAGGGTTGAACATACTCTCGTCCCCAGGGGGCAACCTATGAAAGACCAACTCAAATTCGAAGATGGCCGAATAGGAGAGCACCCAGAGGTCACCTACCATGTTTTTCACACACTGCTATTTGGAGGCTTGGCGCTGCTCTTTGATGGGTAAGTCTATAAGTCTATCGTTCACACCAGAACATTCCTTAGGCCTCGTTATGACCCACACAGGACAAATAAACTGTTAAACTGAGGGGGGGGGGTTAAACAATATGATGCTCCTGTCCATTGGAATAGTGATATTACAGTATGTTCTATCTGTTTCCACAATAGTACCAAGTATTTGTGGACGCCATACGTCTGTATGTTTACTGCGTTTGGCGTCTGCTCACCAAAGCTGTGGATGACTCTGTTTAAGTGGCTAAATCTGAAATCTCTCGACCCTATAGTTTTGGTAAGCGGTCTTTCTTTAAAACTTGTAAAGTTTAATCTGTAAAGATAATAGAAGAACGTACTTCTTATTGCTCTATATGTGCTGTATTTTACAGTCTTTGACCCTGAGCACAGCGGTTCCTACAATCATCTGCTTTAGCTTGTGGAGAGAAGTACGAAGCTTTTAAACCTTTATACTATTAAGGCCCATTGTATGTCAGTTAAAGACTGTCATATTTTTTGCATTGCAGTATTGCCCTCGTGTCATGTCAGAGTTGGTCGATCTACAAGAGTTTTATGACCCCGATACAGTGGAACTCATCAACTGGATCAAGTCAGTTTGGTATTTCTCTTTCTCTTCTTTTCTATTATTGAAAATGTAGTAAATTGAGCTGCTTTCTTCTTTTAGGACACAGGCTCCTATAGCAGCAGTGTTTGCAGGCAGCCCTCAGCTCTTGGGAACAGTCAAGTTATGTTCAGGGTCTATTGTGACCAGTTTGCCGCTTTACTCAGACATCAGCCTGCTTCGGAGAACTGAAGATGTGAGATTAATTGTATATATTGGTAGAAAAAACTTTTCTTATACTAGTGAGTTTCCTTTTGTAGCCCTTCCAGGTCTATGCAATGCGGTCCCCTGAAGAGGTCTACAAGATTTTGACAAGTCAAAAGACAAACTATGTGATCATAGAGGAGGCTATTTGTAACGAGCTCAGCCTTTATCGAGGATGTCGGATCAAAGACCTGCTGGACATCTCCAATGGACATGTAAATATTTGTCTTATTTGACAATATCTGCAGCTGTTTATTTAAAATATTTTGTTTGTGCACATGGGCATATTCCACAAATGGATTACTATGTATCCTCTGTTTCTTTGTAAAAAAATAGAATAACGTGTAATCCCAAACTGTATTGTGATTGTGATGCTTTGTCTTCTACAGGTGGTGTATGACAAAGGAGAGATGTACTCATTCTCCAAACACAGGAGATTCTGCAGCGAAGTCAAAATGAACTACTCCCCGTACACAAACTACTTCACTCGAGTTTTCTGGAACCGGTCGTACCACGTTTATAAAGTCAACTCCGTCATCTCGTTTCAGTACTGACCCCGGCCTTGTGCCTCATAATACAGGCACAACATGTATGTCACACTCCTTAAAAACTGCAGAGGCTTGTGAAAAAGGTGTTCATGTCATATACACTGCATCTTATTTAAAACAAACATGAGCTATGCCATAAAATGTCATTGTACTGTTGCTACAAGTTACTTTTAAAAGAGTCACTATGTGAAACTTTATGCAAAGTATCTATATTTGTTTGTTTTCTTTTTCTTTTATCATGTTTATGGTTGCCTTAAAATGTGACTTTTATGTTTTGCTTAAAATGAGATGTTCCGGGACAGTAAAATGGTATCCAGGAGAGCTGATTATGAAAGGGAAGTAATATTATAAAATGTCGTAAAATCTAAAAAAAACAATGCCTTTTAGAGTTGCCTTATGCAGTAGAAAGCTTTTTAGACCTTTTGCAGTCATTGGGATGGATTTTGCTATTCGTGATGCAGTTCTTCCAATATTTCAAAAAGTACCTTTTAACTTTTAATTAATCTTAAAAAAATAATCTGTAATAAATAATGATTTGCTCTATTTCATAAGTTTGGTCAACATAATTTTTTGACTGAACTGAAGCTAATATTTTGCCTCTTGTATGCACACTGTCTTTATGTTCCTTGTGTTGTCTTTGATGCTGCGCCATGTCATTCTTCATTGTAACTTAGGAAATTATTGAGGAAATGACCAAAATCACGTCTATGAACTTTCAGAGTACTTTATGCTGGTTTTGAAGATACTCTTTTATTTACTTTGTCTTTAAGTCTCTGCCTTCTGTTATGTATTTTTCCATCTTTTGCTGTTACCTGAAGTATTCGGTGCTACTGGTCCAACCGTCCTGTGCAATTGACCATGTAGTGAGTGACATTACCGACTGGTGGGAGACAAGTATATGCAAACCAATAAATAGAAGTACACTCACTTTATGTGTCTGTTACTGCCACCTGGGTCAATGTCACACACATGTAGGTCATTTTCAAATACACAAGGACATGAAAATTACAGAGCTGCACCAGTTGAGCATCTATGAACCACTAATGAACACACTTGACACTGAATTTGTAGTAACTTCAGGCCGTGAATTGTATAAGGCTTACACAAAAGGAAAGAAAAGTGTATTTTATTTCGAACGATTTGTATATATTTTATTCTTTGCATTTATTATTAGGTTTCCATTCTAGTCATAATCAAAAGTAAATCGTAAATATAATATTTAAATATAATAAAATATAACACGAAACCCTTGCGCTTCAGACGTTTCCTTGACAACGCAGCGGAAACGGAAGCACTACAGCAGATTGAGAATGAGCAGCATAAAGAAATATGTGAGCAAAAGAGTGTTTCTATAGCTTCGAGACTTTTTTAGATTTATTTGTTTTAACGCGTTTTTATTTAGCTGTTTTTACGTTTAACTAAAGGTAAGAGTTCGATTTTTTATGTGGACTGGAGTCTAGCGCTACAACGTTATGTTGATAGCATGTACTATTAGCCTTGTTGTTAGCATCAGACACAACAGAGCGAATGAATGGAGTGTTTCATTTCAATATAGTATAGACTTTTATCATGTACATATGTGTAAAAAGATCCAAACATCACCCTTCTGGTGATCCCAAATATCTACAATCCCTTGATAGCAGCTTCTTTTAGAGACTAAAAACTCATACACGAAGTTTTTTGTCCATGCTTGCAACCTATACCAATTCTATGATATTTTAGTCACATAAAATAACATTTAATTGACATTATTATGCAGAGATCATTGACAGAGATCTAAAATGCACACTGTCCTGTCCTTAATTAAATGTAGTAAATGTCATATTATATTAAGCTGTCTGTTATTGCAATATTGAACTGATTTAAACCCAAAATGATGATGACAACCAATACTTTCATTTTGACTGTGTGGTTTACTTTTGTCCAGAGGAAGATGAGTTCCGAGGCAGCTGATCGAGTGGCTGCAGTGAACAGCCGGCCCAGTTCTCCTCTTCAAACATCATGGTTTGAGTTTCTGCTGGATGGGACTTTGCTGGAGAAGCATCTGCAGAAACAAAACCCAGGTCACCAATCCCATCAAATGTTATGTTGGAGTAATTCACTGTTTGCACAGTTTAACATTGAATTTTCTTTCTTTATAGATCCTCCTTCAGTGCAACTGATTGTGCAGTTTTTGGAGCAGGCATCAAAGCCTTCAGTGAATGAACAGAACCAGGTCCAGCCTCCGGTTGACAACAGGAGAAACCGCACCCTCAAACTGCTCGCTCTGAAAGTGGCCGCTCACATGAAGTGGGACCTGGATGCTCTTGAAAAAGGGTAATGAACATGAGCACTCATTTTTGATACTTGCCTTATCCATGGTTCCTTCCTTCCCTGATTGTTTGGTTTTAAGTATAAAACCTACTTTGTCATCAAAGGAGATAAATACATGTTTCTTTCCTCTGAATATGCACCCTTTTCAGTAGACGCACACTTTTATAATAACTCTACCAATTGTATTATAATCTTGAAATCTTGTGTTCTTTCAGATTGACTATCCCTGTGTTGAACATGTTGCTGAATGAGCTGCTATGTGTGAGTAAAGTGCCTCCAGGAGTCAAGCATGTCGACCTGGACCTGTCCACTCTCCCTCCCACCACCGCAATGGCTGTGATAATTTACAACCGCTGGTGAGAAACGATCCTTGCGTTTTATTTTCTAATGAGTTAGTCTTTTTGATGGTAAATTGCATTCATGACCGTTTTATAGGGCGATCAGAACCATTGTCCTCAGCAGTTTTCCAGAGAAGCAGACCAAACCAGGACCTCACCAGATGAACATGTAAGTAATGTCTAAAAGTAGACACTAGATATTAACCATTGTTGACAGAAATGGGTTTATTTAAAAAGAAAAAAGAAAAAAAAAAAGACATACTGTGGTCCATTTCAGTACAATGCTTGGTACATTTAATGAGTTCGTATTCATTTTAATAGCTATTTTTTTAATAGGAATTGCTAAATTGCACAATAGCCCATGTATTTAAATGATTGTGTTTTTGTAGGCTGAACATTGTGCAACAAGAGAAGGAGATGACAGACAACATTCTGACTGTGGTGAGTGCATTGTCAATGTAATACCATCTGTTTTTTTTATATAATAGGCAGTTTATGATTTATTTATGTTCTCTTTCATGTAGCTAAAGGAGCAGTCTGCAGACTCGATCAGTGTCCTTGAGCGCGCTCTGTGTTTGAAGAAGGACTTTTATGTTCACACCATGAGGACACTGGAGCTGCTGGCCTCAGATGCTGCTGCGAACGGTGAAACGGAATCTTCCACTGCCGGTCTCTGCATCAGTGCTGACGAACTGCACTGCCAGGTCAGACATGATACAGTTACATCATGTCCAGAAGTATCGAAACAGTGTCCCAATTTTTGTTATGAGAAAAGAAGCAGACATACTGATTCAGGTAGATAATTAAATAGTCCAATTAATCGAGACAGCTGGACATTTCTTTATATCCGTTGATCAGAAGTTGAATAATTAATGTAACTTTTGATGGCTGGATAAAAGAACTACATATGTCTACTAAAGTTAACTACATTGGATTCAAAAAGATAGGCAAGACCTGACCACAGTACTACGTGTGTCCCCTTATTAAACTCTAATAGCTATGCAGTGGTGTCTATATATAATGTAATGTGGATTGCTTATAATGGGTAAAACATGCAATAATCGATTCAAATTATTCTGTATGTTTTAGGTCCATTATGATTTAGGTGGCATTTTCTTCCAACAAGGCAGCACAGACCAACCTGCCTACGTGAAAGCCAGAGATCACTTCAGACAAACCAAAGAACTGCTCAAGAAAGTAAATCCTCTATCCTCAAATTCATGCATTGACTGAAAATAAAGAAATACCTACACTAGAGCATTTAATTTTCAAATGTTTATCTATATTATGCTGTATATGATGTCTCTCAGTTGGATTCTCCGGTGCATGTCCATCTGGATGAGAAACGATTGGTGGGATACTGGAACGCCTGCAGGGCACTGACCGGAGACAGCGACCCCTCGGACTCTCAGACCACTCCGTACAACCAGATCAACAGCTTCATCAGAGCCCGCAACTACCAGGTCAAGGGAAAGAGATGAATTACAGTCAATGTTATCAAATAGTTTTTCATTGTAACGCTGAGAGAGACTGTTGGTGAATATGCTCCAGGTTTAATATTTCCGTTGTTTTTCCCCAGGCTGTGATTGAGGCTTTCATCAAAGACAATGTCACCCACAGCCTTCCCACTCATTTCAGAAGATCTGTCCTCAGAGAGTTCATGTACAAAGTTCAACAAGGGTAAGGGCTATGAAGTAAACAGTGATTATGAATACAAGTGATGCTCTTGAGGGCTGGGAGAGTTATAGCAGAATTCAATCAATCTCGGAATAGTTATTCAAAAGACTGTTGTGGAGAAAAGGCAGACTTTTTAAATCAAGCTGCAAAATTCATACAGGTTGACAATAGTTTTCTTTAACTGGGGGATGTGTACAGGACATATTTGCTTAAACAACACAGTCATTCACACATCTTGGCTCTAAATAAAGCAAAGCTTGGCAAAAAGAAATAAGGAAATAAAATATAATATACAAAATGTTTATATTAATTATTAAAAGCATTGTCAATTTCTTCATGAAGGGAGTCTGGTCTGGATGAAGTCTGTGAGAAGCTGTGTATCTGTAACGCGGTCAGAGACACTTTAGAGGGAGAGGTGCTCAGCGTTCGCTTCCATCAGCTGCTTCTAAGGCCAAGCAAACACATGGTGGAGTTCATTTTAGAGGTAACCCAGTCTTTACACCATGGTACTGTTTCGCTCGGGTTTAAAATGTGTACAGTAGCTTCCTAATATCTAAAGTAATACCTTTAGTAACTCATGGTGCAAATCTAATCACATATCTTTTATAGGTTTGCACAAGGTCATTTGAAAAGGAGGCCTCTGAAACATCCAGAGTGAACATGGGGAATTTCTTCAGGTAAAATACTTTGTTTTAAAGACACTCAAGGAAAAAAACCTCCATGACAATCTTCCACTGACATTTGCATAACTGCCATTACTGATTGTAAAGTCGACATGATTTATGGAACTGGGTTTGGTTTTTGATCAGGACTCTGTGTGAACGTCTGGAGGACCAGGCCCTAGTCTTCTTGGTGTCGTCTCATAAACTGTTCGTGGAGCTGCTCAGTGAGGAGCAAAAGAAAGTCCTGCTGGAGCTGATGAGGAGGAAGTCGGCTACAGTTAACCTCAGCGCCAAACAACTGCCCTCCTTCTACGACATCCCAGGTACTACATCTGCAGCATTAACACTATGCTTCAAGCAACAATATACAAAGAATTATACGTCTTTGTTTACAAGTAGTTTATTCCTGTGTAATATTAAGTTGTCTCTCGTCAGCCTCGGCCTCGGTGAACGTTGGGCAGCTCGAGCAGGAGCTCATTCTGTCTCTGGAGCCACGCAGAATCAGAACCAAGCTAATCGAGCTCCACGGGCTGGCAGAGCGCCCCTTCTGGAAGGTCAACAGCAAGGTCTGCAGCTAAAAAGCAGCAAATAAGCAGTGTATAAACTTGGAGTCGATTACTTGCTTTCAGTAAATTTGATAATTGGATATTTTGTGTGTGTTTTCTCAGTGGGAGGTTCCTTCTGATTACATCAATGTGATCCTTGGCATCAAAGACAACCTGACCAAAGACCTGGTCTACATCCTCATGGCCAAAGGACTGCACTGCATCTCCATCAAGGTGCAAGGACAGAATAATTTCATAACATTATATTTAGAGCCATAATTGATATAGCAACATCATACCTGGAAATAATACCCATTCATTAAGTATAATTTGAATCAATATTGTTTCATAATTGCTCCAAAGATTTACACTGTAGGTGACAAGAGGATATTGAATGCATTTTATTTTCTCATATTATTTTTTTTTTACCCAAATCTACCTCTTTTTGAACAAAAAAATGTGTTTAGTTTACCAGAATTGTAGAGTCGCCATTTAAACTGCTCTATTTACATATTGTACAAATTTTTACATACACCCTCAGGACTTTGCTCACGCGCGTCAGCTGTTCTCGGCAAGCCTGGAGCTGGTCACAGAGTTCTCTCCTAAACTGAGGCAGGTGATGCTGAATGAGATGCTGCTGCTGGACGTCCGCGCTCACGAGAGCCAAGCAACAGAGGGCAGCAGAGAGCGACCGCCCTCGGACCTGGTCAGCCGGGTCAGAGGGTACCTGGAGATGAGGATTCACGGTATTTGATGATTTTTGTAGTATTATTAATATTGTTTGCAATGGACTGTCAGATTTGAACTCTGATGACTTGCTGGCTCTGCGTCCCCTTGAAGGCAGTGCTCACATTAGCATTTATATAAAATATGCACAAGGGCAAGGTTTATGCAGATCGATTGGATTCAAGACTCAACACAAAATAGCTGAAAATATTGTATGTTCTTACCGCAATTGGCCAACAACCAGAAATGTTTTTGTCCAATCTTGTTTTCCAGATCTGCCGTTGCGTCAGGTTGTTGGAGAGGAATGCGTCGCCTTCATGTTGAACTGGAGAGAGAACGACTACTTGACGAAACAAGTGCCGTCCTCTTTGGTCATGAACAACCCGTACATCAAGGTAGAGCCACAGTGTCGAATTTTCAAACAATAAATATAACAGATTATTTGCATTATCGGCATAAATGATGAAACTGAATATAACAGTGTGAACAGAATTAGCCCTGCTGCTGGTGTTAAACGTGCTTGTGGGTGTTTTGTTCCAGGTGGGTCAGTTGTTGGCGTCCACGTGTAAGGAGCTGCCGGTGCCGAAGGAGAGTCGGCGCACGGCCAAGGAGCTGTGGGAGGTGGTCGTTCAGATCTGCAGCGTCTCGGTTCAACACAAGCGAACCAGCGACGGACGGGGGCTCATCAGACACAGGGAGTCCTCCATGGGGATCCTGCAGAGGTCAGTCACTGTTACTGTCCCTCAAGAACCTGAAGGATATAAAGCCAATTGTAGTAGGAAAACAAAGAAAAAGAGATTTTGAAGCCTAAAGCAAGCTAGGAATTAGATCTCAATCAATCCTTCAAGTGAAAAAAAGAGGTTAAACAACTTATTGCAATAATCAATAACTTAGTGCAATAATCAAACGGCTTATTGGGAAGATTAGGGGATTTGTATCTCCCTATACTAGGCAATAACTCCCTCTTTTGTTCTTTATTTTAGGAGCAAATTCATCACATTCATAAAGAAACTCAGAGTAAGTTAAAACAGAATGACTAAATACCTGGGGGGAAAAAACTAAATAATGATATGTTTCTTGCAGGAGCCACTAGTTTTGACGACTCTCATCTCACTATTCGTGCGACTCCATAGTATTGTCCGGGTAAGAACCTAAAGTGTCATATTTCGCTGCTCAGAATACATAGACCCAATCACATGATGCTTTTTTCCACAGGACGATATCGTGAATGAAGTCACAGCAGAACATCTCTCTATTTGGCCACAAACTCTTGCAAAGTAAGAAGAAACAACTTGGAATAAGATAAATGTTTTTCATTTTTGTGAACTGCGTGTTGTGTTTTCTCAGTATTCAGGCTGTGGACGTGGAGGCGGTGGCTGTGACGGTGAAGGAGCTGGTGTCCTACGCTCTCACTCTCAATCCCAATAATCAGTCCTGGCTCATCACTCAGGCCGACATTTACTTTGGTGAGAGTTTGTGGAAGCTCGCAGTTGCCCCATGAGTTTTTCTATCATCGTAGGAGTTTTCAAATCATCAGCGGGACTGGGTTGAGTTTGATGGGCCAATGGAGTTCACCACAAACATTCGTCATGTTAAAAGTTTAAGAAAAGATGTAGCGTAGGTTTCCCCACCACTAAAAACATGTCCAATTGGGTGCCCTCTGAGGCTAGGACTCCCATGAAACAGATTCCGATCCTCAGTGAGACTTTCCTGGTTGAATAAAGGCTGAATAAAAACGGATCATCAGGCTATTTCCCCTTTGTTTACTGCATTTAAACCAAATGTCTGACATTTTCCCTGTGGTTTCTCCAGTGACGAACCAGTACTCTGCTGCTCTGAACTTCTATCTTCAGGCGGGGGCGGTGTCCTCAGATTATTTCACTAAAGCTGTTCCACCGGACGTCTACACGGATCAGGTGAGATTTTAAACATTTGAAAACTTCATTATGAATGGTCTCTTTCCTAAATCGTGCATCTGTCCTTGCTTTGTTGTGATAGACTGTAATGCATTTGTAAAGTTTGGCAGTGATAAAATGACATACATTCTGTCTGTAGGTGCTGAAGAGGATGATCAAGTGCTGTTCGATGATGAACTGCCACACACAGGTCAGTATCGTGTAATGATATGGCTGTGATTTTATTCAAATATTTTATCCCGACTATCTTTTACTTACTTTTTCACAGGTGGCGGTCCTCTGCCAGTTTTTGAGAGAAGTGGACTACATGACCGCGTTTAAAGCACTTCAGGAACAAAACAGGTGAAACTCACTCAAGTCAATAAGTTTAATTTTCCGTTTACACAATTAACTTTAAAATCTCTCCAGTCACGATGCCATGGACTCGTATTATGATTACATCTGGGACGTCACCATCCTGGAGTACCTCACCCGTATCCTTAAACCTCAACCTCTTTAAGTCATTCACAAATCACTTGTTTTTTAAATGTTATCCTTGACTTGTACTTAGACATCCACCACAAACGAGGGGAGGCCGAGAAGAGACAAATTGCAGTAAGTTGTTTATATTTTGATAGAAGCATAGTTGTTTTTCCATATTATTTCTTGGTTTGATTAGATAATGCCTGTGGTAACTGTAATAATCAGTTTACACCGAGGAAGTGGCAGTTTTGTGAGCTAAAATAAATCTACTTCTTTTTGTGCCACTGTGCCCATGTGCAATAAGGAAGTGAAATTAACCCAAATGCCATGTGGTAATAGTAGGTGTTTTTTGTGTGCAAAATCCTTGATTTAGTAATTGTGGACTGCTGCTCCCGGTGCAGACGGCTCCTCAAATGGGTTTTCCACACCTGTCCATCCGTACCCAGCCTTATATATCCATTTATTTTATTCTGTGTGTGAGTTAGTGCGTAGACATTGGGGTGAAAGTTTGAGTGTGTGTGTGTACAACGTTTGTATATATTCGTGGGATGGGAGGTTGTGCCAGGCGTGTTTTAAATGTTGTAATGTGCAAATCGCTTTATAAATAAAGTTTGATTTGAACCTCTTACCCCTCACCTTAACCAAGCGTGTTTTCTCCAGTTCAGCTTTACCCAAATCTAAAAGCTTCTTGACCTGAGTTTACAGCCTATAGCCCAGAGAAACTCCTCATTTGAAAGCTTTGAGAGCTACAAAACTGACTTTTTTTGTTGCTTTATCGGCCTGTTTGTCACATTTGTTTTGATTTCTTTGTGTTTTTGGTCAGTTTATTTTATTGAGTTATTGCTTTTCCGGCACTTTTTTATTGAGGTATTGTCGCATTTTCTGTTGCTCTTTTGACAGTTTTTTTCATCACTATTTTTACGCCGTTTTTCAAGAAGCTTTTAGATTTGGGTAAAGCCAAACTGGAGAAAACATGCTCGGTTCAGGTGGGGGTTAAGAGGTTAGAAAGCTTTAACAGGTCATGTCCACTTTTAGATTTAATTTTTCCTGTTTGTCACATTCTTTTATTCAACCTCCTTAAACATGGTATTGAAGTTCAGTAGTTCAGTTTTTTTTTTTACTTCTTTCCAGGTCAAAGCGATTGGACAGAGTGAGCTGAACACCAGTAACTCTGAGGAGGTGCTGCAACTCGCCGCTCAAAAGAGGAAAAAGAGATTTTTACAGGCCATGGCCAAACTGTATTTCTAAAAAAAAAACCATAATGAAAAAAAATATCCCATCAAGGTGGAAATGTACATTTTATTTTTTGGGGGGGTTTCATAAATACAGCAGTCCATTTGTACACTTGTTTCAATAAAAAAACAACAACAACAACTATGAATGCCCCGAGTTACAGAATAAAAAAAGCACCTCTCACAATAAAAAAAGCACCTATCTTTATACACTGACAGTGGTTTAAAAAGCAAGTAACAATTCAAAGTACCCTGAAACGCCCTGAGGACATTTGATGATAAACAATTGTACAATTTTAGCTTAAAAAACACTAAGCAGCAAAAAACATCTTTGGTCACAATAAAAAAAAAAAAAACATTTCAGTTTTGAGACCTCGACTCCAGCTCATCCTGAAGGAAACCGTTTTTGGTCCATTGTTCACCTTCAGTGCATCTTCTCCGTGCTGTTTGGAGGAGTTAGAAATTGGTTGTTCCGCTTTTTACCCGCATTGTCCTGGAATAAAAGGAAGTTGAAATAAAAACTGCACATTAGATGGGTTAGGCTTGTTCCTGCCTCTGTAAAACTGGCTCACGAAATTCAGGACTATTGGAAATTCACATAAATAAAACCTGTTCTACTGCAGGTTTGGTAGAGTACATTGAAACTACTTCCCAACGCCCCTCAGCTCTAAACCAGAATCGAAGCCCGTTAACGTCTTTGTTTCAAGCCTTTTTCATAATGTAATCCAACAAACTAAAAAGGCTGTCCCGCTCACCAGCATGGTCAGGTAGTCCGTGTGCGTCTGGATGTTGTGTTGATCTTCTGGCTTGATGTTTTTGAAATTTTTCAGTGGTACTTTCCCGAACTGTTGGACCGCCGCTACTAAAGGGCCCATCCATTTTATACAGGGCTGGAGCATTTCCTTGGACAAACCTGGGCGAAAATGCACACAATCCTTGATTTTAATGGGCGAAATAATAGTGTTAATACTCAAAGGACACTTGATGATACAAGGGGCAAAAGTTATGAAATTTTAGGTGAGCAAACAGCGCCAAAGGCCGATAAATAAACCAAATTATGTCTAAAACTTGAGTCCATTTACCATTTAGGGTTAAATTAGAAATGGACTCAACTTATATAGCGCTTTTCTACCTTTATCAAACCCAAATCACTTTACAGTAAAGAACCAGTCACTCATTCAAACTCCTATTCATACACCAATGTACGCAGACACTGGAGGCAAGTAGGGTGAAGTGTCTTGCCCAAGGACACAACGACAACACAACATTGTATTTAAATAAAACATAGAAATCTTTACCTGACACGTCTTCCACTCTTGACTGTTCAACAAAATGACTTAAAACCGCAGCAGCTAAAACTCTGCTCTCAAAGTCCATCGAGTTCGTGTCAATGATGCACAAATCTAAAAGCTGAACGCACAATATGACAATCAGTACGAGCCGTTTCCATCGTTTCCACACAACATAATGTGCAGCCTCACCATGGTCGTTTGTAGGAACGTGTCCTGAGGGAACTGCGGCTCCAGCAGATCAGAGCCTCTGCTCATCGAAACCATTTGGTAAAAAAGCTGAAGCCACGACAGGGCGGTCTCGGGACAAAGATTCCACCGTAAAACCTGAGGAGGGGGGGAAAAAAAAGTTTGTTTTCTTACTCATCATCTGAAGTCAAAACTTTTCCGTAATTTACCTTTAAAATGAGGAGCTCCATTTCAAGGATCTCGTGCTCGTAATACGTCCCGGCAGTAACATAAGCCATTTGGGACAGTTTGGGAGGACAGGCTTCCTAGAACATAAGAAAAGACAATAGATGCATTTATAACCATACGTCTAAATGAGCGTTCATTAACCTCTTAACCCCCGCCATGCAGCTTTACCCAAATCCATAGGGTCACAGCCTGTAGGCCAGTTTCACGCCTCATTTGAAAACTAAGACCTACAAAATGAATCTAAATAGAGCTTTTTCCCCGACGTTGTTGCCGCATTGTCACCATTTTGACATTTTTTTCCATTGCTTTTTTTGTTGGGTTTCCCTCATATTTTGGCCACATTTTCATCATATTTTTGTCACTTTTCTCTGATTTGGCTTTTTTTTTTTGTTGGGTTTGTCATCACATTTTTGCCAAATTTTCATCATATTTAAAACATTTTTTGGTCATTTTTCTGTTGTTCTTTTTTGTCACTTTTTCTTGACTTCCTCGTCACATTTTTGTCGCATTTTCATCCTTGTTTTCGAAATGTTTTTGTTGCTATTTTGGCACTTTTTTCAAGAAGCTTTTAGATTTGCGTGAAGCCAAACTGCTCGGTTCAGGTAGTGGTGAAGCGGTTGATAAACTACATCCACAGCTGCAGATGTCCACTGTAAATCCAGGTCTCCCCACTCGCTCACCTCCATCTTCGAGGCGATAAAGAGGCTGGTGATGCCGATGAGCTGCAGGAGGCTTTTGTCAATGTTGTTCCGCGTCAACATGAAGCGGTCGAAATAATCCTGCGCCAAATACAGCGTCTGGCGGTGGAGGGTGTAGGCCTCGCTCACCTGGGAAAAAAAATAAAGTAAGATAAAGAAACAGTTTGTTTTCGTGAAGGTTTTATATGAACACTTGCCTCTATTAACCAGTCGATCAGGATGGACCTCATATCGGGAAGGATTTTGGGATGGTTGAGCATGAAACGGAAGCTCTTTTTGTGGGCATGGCCGGAATCCAAACTGAGCAACGGCAAGAAAAGACAATTTACATAAAACAGGAGGTGAGTTTGAGCACAGAGCTGCCTTAACACAGAAAAGCACCAAATCGCAATATATATATGGTTTCCTAACTGCTATGTGACTTAAGTGAAGTTTGTGAATTGACTTTTATGCTTGACATGAATTGATATCGTTAAATAGTCTGATGCCCAATGAGCAAAATCCAAGTTAAACCCAGCATATACTGAATAAATTGATGAGTCAAACTACAGGAGTGAGGTGAGCAGTCTGGCCATGTGGTGCACACCAGTGTTAATTTTGACAACATATTTTATTTTAGTTTTAGTCTTATGACTAAAATGTAATTTAATTTTAGTCGAGATTTAGTCAAAAAAAACGTTTCAATTTTAGTCTAGTTTTAGTCGACTAAAATTGCTTGTCAATTTAGTCGACTTTGCATTTATAATATTCATTATAATCATAATCATCATCTGCTTCATGTTTCTGCTCCACATGAAATAGCTGATCCTTTGCCAGAGAATTTACATGATCTGATCTTTCAGATGGTCAATAGAAGTTTGGATGATTTTAGTCTCTCCTTTTCATTTTTATTTAGTCTTATTTTAGTCGACTAAAATATTGGGACATTTTAGTCATAGTTTTAGTCTCATGAGAAACTTTTAATTTAGTTTTAGTCGGCAAAAATAACACTTTGACTAAAATCAAGACTAAATATTTTAGTCGACGAAATTAACACTGGTGCACACAGAACAGAGATTGTTGTTGACTTTCGAAGAGCGCGGGTCCAGCTCCTCTAACAATCAACGGTGCTGCAGTGGAGAGTGTGACCAGCACTAAGTTCACAGAGAAGCTCTCCTGGACCATTCACACTACATCACTGGTCAAGAAAAGTAATCAGCGTCTCTACTTTCTCCATAAGTTGAGAAGAGTTAGAGTTCCAGCCTCCGTTATGTCCAACTGCTGCACAGGGACTATAGAGAGCATCCTGACCAGCTCCATCATGGCGCCTGCACTGCCTCCTGCCGAAGGATCCTCCAGCGCATCGTGAGAACAGCAGAGAAGATCTGCGGAGCCCCTCTCCCCTCGTCTCACCCACAAAGCCATCAGAAACACCGGGGACCCTTCACAACCATCACAGTCTCTTCAAGGTAATGCCTTCAGGACTGCGGAATCTACGGGTCAGTTCCAGTCGACTGACGAACAGTTTCATACACAAGGCCATCGGGAAGCTGAACTCCTCGTCCTCCCTCCCACACCCGCCGCTCAACAATCAAGGATAAGAGAAATATAATCATTCACATGGTTTGACAATTAAAAAATCTTGAATCTTGAAAGTGTCAGCTATTATCCAAGAGTCTGAGAGTTACACCATTTTGATTCTCTGACAATAAAGCTAACCCAGTTGAATACGCAGATCTTGCATAAATACTTACACTCGATTAGACGGATGCAGTAATGTGAATGAATTGCCAGAGGAAATCTTCATGTAGTTTGGCTCGGCAGCAGAATTCTGTACTTTTGGAGGAGACGAAACAAGGACACAAGGAGCAGCGACGCCTTCAAGAATCACCTCGTTCTGAAAATTGGAAAAACGACATAAGATTTAGGATTAGGCCACATAACGCACAATATGAGCCTTGTTTACCTTTTCACATTTTGGCTTTAAAGGAGGCTGGGACTTTTTCTTGTTGCTCTGGAGAAATAAATAAGACGTACAAGTTAATAGAATTCAAATCATTAAATCCTTCTCTTTCTATACCATGCGTAATAAGAAGAATACTTTTTAATTTAATATTAAACATACAAATTTGACTGATGCTGCATTTCATTTCTTACCCTTATGGCTTTGTTTTTTTGTCTTGATACATGTTGAGACCCTTTTTGAAAACGACCACTGCAAAAAGAAAACAAAAACCTGGTCAAGTTTACACCAAACTTACAAATAACTTCTCTTTTCAGAATAAAGTCAAGGTAATTGGACTTCCCCATAATTACCTGCGTTTTGTCATAGTTTGGGCTGTTGTGATCTGCAAGCATATAAACAAAGTTGAGGTTATTTATAAACATTGAGCAGCAGCAGCAGCAGGAAGGAAGTGAATGCTTAGTCAGTCAGTATCATAAGTTATGACTAAACAATATATCAGCTTAGTCAGTAAAAACACTGTGCTGTTTTGAAAACAGATCACAGCTAAAATAATGTGGATTAGAAGGTGTTTAAGAACCTTAAACAAAATGAAAGTAATTTAAAGTTTAGAGTGGGAGTGAACTACATTATAAACCAGCCATAGTCCAAAGTTTCAGTTCTATGTTAGGCTACACCACGGTGAAAGTAAATCAATTTAAACAGGTTTTGGCAATGCTAGTAGCAGAAACTCAACCATGTCAGCCAAACTGGACCTAGAGACACACAATATCATTTTTGCCAAGTTTTCTTTGGCTTATTTGCTGATATAATCTTACAGATGACTAAAATGGCTGATTACATTGAGTGTAAATGTCAGAATAAGGCCAAAGAGCTGTAGTTTGCTCACCTCTTTGGGTCCAACTCCAAACTTTGGAGAGATGCCGCTGGCGCCAATAAAGACTCCAGATAGTTACTGCGCATGCGCTCGCCCTGCCCCAAAAAACTACAACAGGCAACAAAAAAACAGAAATGTTTGTCAATATTTTCGTACTTTTGCGTATATGCTAGATTTTTCACGGTTACACTTATTATAACATAATTTACCCAAACCGCACTTTAATTTACTTTTGAACATTTGAAGTTCTCCGAAGACTTCTTCAATGAAATCCCCTGAAGCGAACTAAATTAGCTAAATTTATTTTTTATTTTATTGTATTTATTTGTGTGTTGTTTTGATATGAGCTCTCTATTTTCTGTTTTATATTTCAAATTTACTTTAATAAAAAAAAAAAAGAAGAGGAAAAAAAAACTTTTCGCTCTAATCTGGTGTTGGGCGGCGCTAAGGGGAGGCAGAGCCAATCAGAAGAGAGTATAGAGTTGAGCGCGTGGTGCCCAAGCCGGATGTAAACAAAGAAGACAGGAGTCACAAAAGTTTATGGTTTTGCGATTGTAAACGGCAACATGAGCACAACGTATGCGGGAAGTTGGCCTTATCTAAAGGTATCATGTTTCTTTTAGATAAAATAACAGTCGAACTTGAATTTGCATGTTATGGACTTCAAACATGCATGCAGTGTATTAGCATATGATATGTAATATTGAAACCCCGCCAGATGTCGCCCAAAGATGTGAAAAGTTGCACGCTATTCAAATAGACTTGAGGAAAAAGTGAGGCCTGAAAAGTTTTAGATAACCAAAAGGCTGCATAAAAACCACAAAGCTTCTGTGTACATTTTAACTTGCCTATACCTGACTGTTTTTATTTTATTATATTTGCTTAATGGTATGGTATGTTTTTTATTTAGACAGGGATAGTGCACAATTTAAAGGAAAGGTGCATTGTACCAGGTTATAGCAAAAATGCGAATTTCTACTTGTAATCCCTGGGCTAGGTTGATGTTACAGTACAAAATACTGATTTTAAATGTAGATGAATATGCGACTATGGATGTATACATTTTAAAATCATCATTAACATACATTTAATTTAAATAAGTTTGAAACTTCCCCCCAGAACAGCTGGAGGAGGTGTGCGTGGATCGGAAAGTCTGGGCATCTCTGTTGAGGCTGCTGCCCCGTGACCCGGCCCCCCGGATAAAGCGGAAGAAAATGGATGGATGGATGGAAGTTTCATTTTTCCAGGTGAGCGGCCGGTCCCTCATGATGCTGTTACTAATCATGAGTGCAAATGATCGGGGCGGATCTAGATGGGTGGCACAGGGAGGCAGCTGCCACTCCTGGTAAAGGTCTTGCCACCCCAGCTGCCACCCCACTGATGTGATGTGAAGTCTCACAACTGCTCTACATAAATTTATTAATAGGTTTTGATGTGCGGGAAGTATTATTATTTTTGATCATGTACGCTGGGATTTTCCCTCATCTCTTACGCACCTGCCTCTAGTAATTTATGTGCGAAGTTTCTCTTCTATTTTACAAAAGTTAAAATGTGACCTGAGGAACCCCCTACTTATATTATGGACAATGCTACTATTTCTGTATGATTTTGAGGGGCTCAGCCTGCATTTAAAGGAAAGATTTCCTTGTGAGGAAGCAAAACTTGCGTTCCCCGCTATGAACATTACATTCAACATTGTAAAATGTGTTGCCATCCCTGAAATTATCCCTGGCCCTGCTTGCCACCCCGTGATTTTTTTTCTAGATCCGCCCCTGCAAATGATCACTCATTAAATATGTTGTATATGTGGAAAATGTAAGCCTGATCAGAAAATCATTTGTATAATGATTTGCTGTTGTGTTTGGTCAACCCAAATAGTCAGTATGTGACAAAAAGGGGTTTCACATTTGACTCTGAAGGACGGCCTTGACAGTAAAAATAAAATACCTATTAAGATTTTGCTGAGAATGGGCTACATCAACAGCTACATCAGTGCTTTTAGTAGACTTAAAACGGACCTTTAAAGTATTTGTTGTTTTGAGACCTTCATTGTTCTTAGAGTCTACACCATTTTCAGGATATCAGGGATCCTCCTGACTGCATCCTATCAGCACTGAGCGACACGCTGCTTTATCAGAGTCAAAGCCTTGAATTTCACTTCCTCTTGAGAGTTGTCTCAAAACCATTAGAAACTAGAGGCTCATTCAGTCAGCGCACTCTGGAGTCGCACACACATTTGCCATCATGATTTTTGTTAAAGGGTTTTTACTTCTTCAGCTCAGCTATTTCTGCCGAGGTAAAGCAACATCTTTAATTTAGATTATATGTCTAAATATATTTGCATATTTCATTTTGCAGCAGGTCATTTGCATAAGCTATTTGTTTGATTTTACATCGTCACTTACAAGGCTTGATATTTGCTCTCTGGGGACAAACTGTGGCTACTCTTTTTATTCATTTATTTATTTTTTGTTACTTGTCTTTTAACCCCTTACAATAAAATGAGTTGTTGTACATTTTTTGTACAATTGTTATAAAACTTATACAGTGCCTCTCGTGAGTATTCATACACCTTGAACTTTTGCACATTTTGTCATGTTTACTATCCTAAACATAAAGATTTTATTTTGATTTTTTTACTGAACGTTCACACACAAGTAACAGATAACTGTGAAGTGAAAGCTAAATGATACATGATTCTGTTATTTTTCAAAAAATAGAAAACCGGAAAGTGGGGCGTGCATAAGTATTCATACAGCATGAATGAATACTTTGTGGAACCCCCTTTTACTGCAATAACAGCAGAAAGTCTTTTGGGGTTTGACTCTACAAGATTTGCACATGTAGAGACTGACATTTTAGCCCATTCCTCTTTACAAAACAACTCAAGCGCTGTCACATTAGAAGGAGAACGTTTGTGAACAGCAGTTTTCAGACCTTTCCACAGATTTTCAATAGGATTTAGGTCAGGACTTTGACTGGGCCATTCTAACACATTAATATGTTTTTATTGAACCATTGTAGATTTAGCTTTGTGTTTAGGGTCATTGTCCTGCTGAAGGTGAATCTCCGCCCCAGCCTCAGTTCTCTTGCTGACTCCATCAGGTTTTCCTCCAAAATGTCTCTGTATTTGGCTCCATTCATGTTCCCAACTATTCTTACAATCTCCCCAGTCCCCGCTGAGGAAAAGCAGCCCCACAGCATGATGCTCCCCCCTGTATATTGATGGTGCACTCAGGACGATGAGCAGTGTTAGGTTTGCTCCATACATAACGTTTTGCATTTGGGCCAAAAAGTTAAATTTTTGTCTCATCTGACCAAAGCTCCTTCTTCCACATGGAGCTGTGTCCTCTATATGACTTCTAGCAAACTTCAAACGGGATTTCTTATGGCCTCCTTTCAATAAAGGCTTTCTTCTTCCACTCGTTCATGAAGACCAGATTTGTGTAGATACGACTTATAGTTGTCCCATGTACAGATTCCTCCAGCTCAGCGGCAGGACTTCACAGCTCCTCCAGAGCTATCTTGGGGCACTTGGTTATATTTCTTACCAGTGTCCTCCTTGTTCGGTCTTTTAGTTTAGGTGAACGACCACGCCTTGGTAAGTTGGCAGTGGTGCTATACTCTTTCCATTTCCGAACAATGGATTGAACAGTGCTCCGGGAGATGTTCAAATCTTGGTAAATCTTTGTATAACTTAACACTGCTCTAAACTTCTCCACAGCTTTATCCCTGACCTCTCTGGTGCTCCTTGGCCCTCATGATGTTTAGGGTTGTAAACATGACAAAATGTGCAAAAAAATGTGCGATATTTACTGTTCAGAATGAGCAACTGCAAAGCCCTAGATAACACTTTGTTTTTCACTCTTATTATATAAAAACATATTTTACAATATTTTGTGTTTTTATTGCCACAACGCTGGTGCATATAAAAAAAGAAAAAGAAATTCTCTTTCGCAAACTGCAAAGTAGCACAACTCACTACCGATCTAAGTCTTGGTTTTACATGTGGCAGAGTGGTCAAGTATGTTCTTAGTTCTAAATGCGGCCTAAACCACATCACTCATTTCTTAACTTCAAGTGCTAGTTTGTGGTTTACAGTATTTTAGAAATACTAATGTCAACATCTATTACGCCATAGATTTTATTCACATTAAACACAATTTCAATAAAAAAAGTGGTTGTAATTTCAACTAAAATGAAACACATTTTTGTCAAAATTGCAACAAAAAAAATATTGTTTCTGGGTTGTTGTTTTTTTCAGCTCAGCTTTTTTCAACAACACAAGTTTCTCCAACAAATTCATCACGGACCACAGATGGAAACTTGACGCAGTTGGAGGAAAACGTTGATTGTAAGTTGACATTCAGGTTTTGGTGATTGCACTTAAACAAAAATACAGGAGATGAAGACATGAAGATGTAGATGAGGTTTCATCGCAGGAAGTGGAACAGCCCGCTGAGGAAACTGTGCAGGTGCAACCAGACCTTGAAAACCATTGTCCCACGCACATCTGCTGCAAATTTCCCCACTCAGAGCGACCTACTGTTTGATGACCCCAAATGAACTTACTTCTTATTCCAGGCTTAAACTTGGCATCAGTGAAACATTATTTGAAGCCAGTTGCTCATAAATATGAATTGAGAGAAAATCGTCTTAACATTGGATACGTGTTTGACATTATGTTCCATAAAACTCCTTCAAATTCAAGTTCATCTTGAATTGTTTTGCTTCTCAAGTAGCAAGTTTTGGCAACACATTCCTCACAGTCCGTTGCCATGGTGGGTTTACAACATAGATGTATTATTTTATAGGCATGTTCTCACTGCTTTAAGTGAGAAGAGTGACCCAGTAATGTTTACAATATTAGCCTTATTCATACGATTTGCCATTGGTGCTCCATCCGGGTTTATGCTTTAAAATGTGCCACACATTAGTCTGAACACAGCACACCGCATGGGGCAAAATGTATTTTACACTACTATAACTATACATAAAAATATGTGCAGCTCTTTTTAAAATAGCAAGCACAAGAAATCCCTATCGTCAATATCCCAAAGTATCTTGGGATTTCTCATTGACGTACTGTCAATGAGAAATCCCCTTTATTCATCGGATAAAATGCCAATATGCTCAGTCATTTGTGGATGGCATCTATTCTCATTTTTCAAGGTTTTAGAATGAATCAGCTCTGCACAAACAAAACCCCACACATTCTTGATTCCATGGAAAGTAGTTATTTGTTGTTTACTTTGTAGGATTATTGTTTTCTATTTCTATGTTCTATTTGTGTAGATTCGAAAGTAAGCGATTTCACGTTGCGTGTCTCATAGATAATCCCTACATTGAAGCTCTTTCTGGAAAATGCCACTGGACTCTGAAGATGCGAGTTGGGGAAGTGGCACTTGATGCCACGTTAGAAAACTGGCTCGTCCCGCAGATCTGCCGGGAGCTCGGCTGTGGCGGAGTCTACAATGTCGAGAAATATCCCTCCAATACCAGCTGCTTCTCTGGATGTTTTTATGAAGAGGGGCAGCTCCGAAACTGTTCTATGAAAGAGGCTGAGGGCTGCGTGGTGATCTCTGAGGCTGTGTGTGGTATGAGCAATTATCATTAAATATTTACACTGGGTTATGTTGAGGTGAAAATATACACAGGCTTTTATACATAGTTTTCATGTTGTGTATTAGTGTCTAAAAAATACTTTTGGTCAGAATATGACACCAATAGGTCCTTTATTTCAGAATTTGATATTGCCATTTGAATCCAAGTCTTGTCATTTGGATGATAGTTTGGCGATATATTGTCATGTGAATCCCAGGCAGCCACTGTGATGCTTTTGTTCGCCTTTATCATCGCTGTTTGTCCTGTCTCCCGCAGGTGCCCACATGGTGCGTTTATCAGGGGGCAGGGACCGCTGTGAGGGGCGGGTGGAGCTGTGGAGGGGGGGTGAGTGGGGGTCCGTGTGTGACGACCAGTGGGACCTGCGAGAGGCGGAGGTGGTGTGCCGGCAGACGGGCTGTGGATTCGCCCTGAGCGTGAGTGGGCAGGGCGGGCAGTTCCCCTTGGGCACGGGGCCGGTGCTCCTGGACGACCTCAACTGCACCGGGACAGAGGCACATCTGTGGGACTGTCCCGCCGCAGAGGGGACGGACTGTGGACACAAGGAGGACGCGGGGGTGGTGTGCTCAGGTAAAACAAGAGGAAAAAGCACTATTAAATTAGTTTTAATAAATGAGAAAGTATGATTAGCAGCTGTAGTCATTTTCCTGGCCATTTCCAAATCTTTACTATTCAATTATGAGTCAATATGCTTTACATCAGGGGCAATTGAGCTACTTTCAACAATACACTGCCTGAACAATAAAAAGTGTCCACCTTGACTTAACTGTTATGATCTGGAGTTGCTGCAGTTGGTCTGGTCTAGGTTCAGCAACACTATGAGCCCAAAGAATGAGATCAGCTGAACATCCTGAATGACCAGGTTATTCCATCAATGGATTTCTTCTTCTCTGATGGCATGTGGGTATTCCAAGATGACAAAGCCAGGATTCCTCGGGCTCACATTGTGAAAGAGTGGATCAGGCGCATGAGGCATCATTATCACACATGGATCGGCCACAGAGTCCAGATCTGAACCCCATTGACAATCTCTGGGATGTGCTGGAGAAGGCTTTGCGCAGTGGTTACGCTCTCCATCATCAATACAAGATATTGGTGAAAATAATGCAACACTAGATCTCTTGACATTGCAGAAGCTTATGCCACATCAAATGAAAGTCGCAATCAAAGCTAAAGGCAGTAAAACAAAATATTACAGCATGTGACCTTTTTTTGTCATTTCATTTATTAATTTATTTGAATTGGACAATCCATATTCATGAACTTTGGTGGAGTCTCCCTGCAGTTGATTGCTTTAATAATTTTTAAACACAATGAAGAAAGTGCCTCGAGTATTGTCTTTATACTTCCCTATATGAACCTAAACGTCTTTTCAACACATACAGAACAAAAGGAAAATGCAACACCTCTTTGGTAATAGTTTTATTCATAGTTTAAATACTGAAGATCTGTGCAGTTATAGTTTAGCTCATACAATATAGATAAAGAGATACATTCATCAAAATGCGAAATATAACACAAAGCATTGAAAGCACTGTATTTACCAACACATTGCGGTCACTGATTCACAGAGATGAGGGAGGTGCGTCTGTCCGGAGGAGCAGACCGCTGTTCGGGGAAGGTGGAGATCCATCGTAACGGGACGTGGGGCACAGTGTGCGACACCTGCTGGAACCGGGACCTCGCCTCCACGGTCTGCTCCATGCTCCGCTGCGGCTCCGAGCCCCAGAGCTACACCCAGTTCAACCCCCCTCTGAGCCACAACCCTGGGCCGCTGTACTATTACTACCGCTGCCCCACGGGCCCCAACTCTTCTCTGTGGGACTGTAGAGAGATCATCAACCACCCGTACGCCTGCAAAGATACGAAGGCGTCTGGTGTTATCTGCAACGGTAAGGGAGAGCCGCCTCAACACAAAAAAGCATGAATTTAGTTTTGTCTTCCTTTAGTATATTGTTAACTCAGACATTTGAGGGAAAAACACTGTCCGTCTAATAATTACAAAGCATTAGTTTCAATTTGATGAACTTGCAGGTGAGTTTTCCAGCATTTCGGTGACAATAACCCTGCAAGTTGTAAAATGTGCCTATGAACTCATCCCTGTGAAGAATCGAGATATTACAAATGTATGTTAGAAAAGTTAACAATGAATTCGGAAAATAAATCAGGTGTATGGCCTTTAAAAAACCTAGATTCCCTTGACCCTGAGTTTCGGTCTGGCACAAATAGTAACAAGTACACTTACGCTCATTTAGAGCGATGTATAACCCCGCTTTATGCTGCAGGTTCCCTTGGGTTTCCGGAAGCCACGACCGCATATAAATCCATTACACTGACAACTGCGACGGTCACAGGTGAAGTACACCCTTATTAAGACTTCATAGCGTCATTAAAATCCATTCACATACAGTGGTTTGACTTAATCTAAGCAATTTGTGTTTTCCTCAGATGTTACCACGCTGAGTCTGGAAGAGCAGTTTCCTTTGCCCTCTCTGCTGCTCCTCTCTGCCGCGGCTGTGGCTCTGCTGCTCTTTGTGTTGCTGATTGTGAACACAGTGCTCTGCTGCCACTACCGGAACAGGCACGGTGTGTGAGATATATCAGCTCTTTACACTTGTATGCACATCCCTAGGCCTCCTTCTTCATAGCTTCTATTCAGCCCCTACAAGCATTTACCCTGCTGATTGTTCATTTTTCAGGTTTTGGACCAAATTAGTCTCTTAACATAAAATTATTTTCACAATATGATGTTTAGTTATTGCACTGATAGTTTCACATTTCATGGTCATATATGATGTACAAAAATAATAGTTGTAGAAAAAAGGTGCTTTACTTTGTGCTACAGTTGTGAGTTTTGACCGTTTTGGCAAGAATCTTCCCTCCACGACACAAACTTGCCGACCCCTGACCTACAGACTTCAAACTTCACCAGTCTTGGATTGAACAATATTTCAAAAACAAGGCAAAATACAATTTTTTACAGATTTTTCAACACTAATAAACAGCTTATTTTAAAGGAAGCAGGATATCCCAAATCCCCTCTTAAAAAGTCTTCGTAACTAATATGTCAACAAATCAAAACCATAAATTTAACCCTGGCTCAATCTATTATTCAGATTTTGTCGTCGAAAATATTGGACATTTAAGGCATTTTAGGCATAAAAGGCGTTATTTTTATACAAAAACATAAAATGAGAGAAATTATGCACTGATCTACAGCACAAGTTTCAATTGGATATCTCTAAATTTAAAATGTTTTCCTGTTCACCTGCAACGTCTCGCCCAAAAGGAATATTTCAGGATTTTTGACATAGAGCCTCATTTCCTAGAGTGTTGTTGATTTCTGGAGATTTTTTTTTTTAATGCATGCAGTCAAATGCATATTTGAAGAGTTTAGTAGTGCTTGGCTAGTGCTAGGCTAGCGCATGTCTATGGTAACTAGTAGCCTGCATTAAACAGTCTGATCCAAGCATAGTGCACCTGAGGGAAACCAGTCTTTGTTGACTGAATAATTTTTGAAATATAACCATTTTCCATTTTAAAGAACTTATCTTTGAGCAGCATCAGCTTCCTGGTCTTAAGCTACACAGCGGTGGAGTGATCTGCGAGGTTACTGGATCAACAGTAGTTTGTTTACCTGCGGCTAGCATTCACAAAGGAGCTTTAGTTACCATAGACATGCGCTAGCCTAGCACTATACTATATGAATTTTAAAAAATAAATAAATCTCCAGAGATCAACAACACTCTGGATAACTAGGAAATTAGGCCCTATGTCAAAAATCCTGAAATATCCCAAACAAAAAACAAAAGAATCACATTGACATAAAGCTTTGCTCAATAGTGATTTAATAAATGTGTTATTAATGTCATCTTGGCAGCGTTCCTGGTTCAGCAGTCCCAGATGAGTCAGTCGAGTAAGTCTAAACCTCGACGCAACAGCTGCGAAGCCTCTGTGGATCTCACCAAAGTTACCTCTAATCCAGACACTGGTAACTCTTTCTCTTTTTGTAACCCCAGTTTACACAAGCCAGTTCATGTTAGTCGCTGTTCTCGTTTACCTATGAACCGTGTGTAGCTGTAGTGAATCTGACGAAGCCTTTTCTGTTTGTCTGAAGTCCCGTTCGCCTCGAAGCCCTTCTGGATGCAGCTTAGTGTTGACAGCTCGTCAGTAGATACAGACTATGACCCTTTTGAATCGTCTTTATCCACATTTCGCAGTGAGCCATTTATTTTCTCCCACTATCTGTGTTAAACAGCATAACAATATAACTGCTATGTATCCATTTACTGTGTCATTTAATGCAGTGTTTCTCAACTGGAATTCTTTCAGGACTCAAGCCGCCACCCAAATAAGAATTTAACTTCTTATATATAATGTGGAATACTATATTTTCTCCACATATTAATGTTGACCAGGACAACAGTCATTTGTGCAGATTCAGCTGTTTTTGCATTTTAATAGAAGATAAATATTGAAAGAAATCTCTGAAAATGGTTCCGTGATCCACTTTTGGGTCCCGACCCACCAGTTGAGAACCACTGATGTGCTCAGTTATTGAACTTGTGACACATGGCCTTCAACAGACAGACAATAGATAAATAAATCAACACTTCATGACTACACCTTATTTAGCCTCAATAAATGATAATAAATTATGAATTAGCTCTTAATTAATCATGAACAATTTATTCATTAAGAGTGACTCATGTTACTTAACCACTTAACTCCCACCTGAACCGAGCACATTTTCTCCAGTTCAGTTTTACCCAAATCTAAAAGCTTCTCGACTGGAGCTTACAGCTGGTAGGCAAGTGTAACAACACCTTATTTGAACGCTAAGACTTTCAAAATGTTTTAACTTTTTCGTCATATTTATGGGGAGTTCACGTTTTTGCTGCGTTTTCAGCCTCACGTCTCATTTTTGCCACATTTTTGTAACTATTTTGTTGCTTTATCTTCACCTTTTTGGTCGCCTGTTTTGCTGCGTTTTCATCCTAATTTACATCTCGTTTTTGTTGCTTTTTTTCAAGAGGCTTTTAGATTTAGGTCAAGTCGAACTGGAAAAAATGTGCTCGGTTAAAGTGGGATTTAACAGGTTAACTTCTAAAGTAATTAATGCTTAACTCCTAATAAATACCTCATCACCTTTTATTTGTTTTTTAATTAACCTTGAAGAAGCTTTATTAGATTATGATATTATCATAACTGGTGTATAAATGATTCTAAACTAATACTGCAATACATGGCTAGGCTGTCATCTTTTTTTGTTATTTTCTAGCTTTTCTAAATTTAGATTATTCATTACAAAGTTGTTAATGATCAAAATCAAGTAAAAAAAACCTGGATGAATAACACGTTTTCTTCTTTTCAAATTAGTGTAACATTTAGTAAACAGCACATTAAAGGCCCTATACCTGATGTTTTGTTTTTTATGCTACAGATATGATAAGAAAGTAACACATGTGTCTGGACCACAACGATCATTTAAATTTAGTGACTTCCTCTTCCATTGTTTGTAATAAAAAAAACAGGTATAGGGCCTTTAAGTTGAGCCCCATAACATGAGCAAATGTTTAATGTCTTTCTAGATATATAACTATATTTACACATTTACATAGTCCTGTCATTTATTTTTACATGGGATGCTGAAAACATCTGTAATTGAATCTTTATGAAGACAAAAACAAACTGCAAATACAGTTTTCAGTTTTCCCACACATTTCATTTGTTACTGAACTCGTCCCCTTCTCAAAACGTTTCTCGTTTTGGTGTTTTGTGGTCGTCGTCTGCAGTTTGCAGTTCTGTGCAGTTCTCTGCTCCTGGTTTTGCAGCGTTGCAGGGTGTGTTTGATAGATGCATTTTCAATTCATCTGCAGATTCTCAGAGACACAGAGTTGACAGGAATCCTTTGATGAGACCCCTGGGTTTGGACAGTCTCCGAGAAGAAGGTGAGTCACTGTTTAAAAGCTCACAGGACTCAAGTGCTTAACCCAAAATTATCAATTATAAATCTGCTCTTATAAACAAAACAACATTACGAGCTTCTTCCCTTTGCAAACCTGAAAACATGAATCTTTCTATTTCTAATATACAGTACTTTTGACTTTTCTCATGTAATGTCGCTCAAAACTGAAGGTTGATCTCATTCATGACACATTTACACAACACAGGGCAGCCTACAGTTACAGTGGGAGGAAAATGTCTGTGAACACTTTGGAATTTCTCACATTTATGCCTAAATTGGTCATAATTGATTGATTGATTGATTTTAAATGGGACAGTGCACATTAATCAACATGTGTTTTTTCTACATGTAAATGTGCCAGAGTTTCATCCATCGTCCCAGGGCAGGTTGATGTCAAGACAGATAGAATAGGACATACAACAGGCACAAACACAGACAGAAATACCATCACAAAGACATAACAAGACAGTGAATGACGAATTACAACAGCATATGATTAAAATGTAAAAATAGGTGAATTAGTTCCAGTTTGCAATCTTGGCCCGTCTGCTGAGGGATCCTTCGGCTCTGGGTCTCTATAGCCTGTCCTGTCCGTCCATGGGAGTGGATCTCTCCTTCTGTGGTTTTCCCCAAGGTTTCCCTTTTCTCCTGCCGGGTTTTTGAGTTTTTCCTTGCCGTGCTGGAGAGTCTAAGGACAGGGGACACCCATGCCGCTCGTCGCTACCTCCTATTGGACATTATATTTGCCTGGATTCACCTGAACTTTTAAATGTCATATTTATTGCTCTGTTTTATTGCCTTGATGTTTGGTGCAGCCCTGTGAGGCGACTTCTGTTGTGATATTGGGCTATACAAAACCATTAAACTTTAAACTTTAAACTAGTTCGGCTAAAAGATCAGCAAGGGACAATACACAAAACACCACAAACTTCCACAAAGCAAGACTGATCATCAAAATCATAAGAATGAATAAACAGTGTCTGATTAAACTAGTACCACCCAAACAATGACATTTTATCATATTTTTAAGCGCCATAACATGTACACAGGGTGGATAAATTAAGTGAACCCAGGAATCTCACTGAACTGTAAAGAGGAAATGCCCAAGATTCATCCTGATCGTTGTGAGCATCTAATCTGCAACGACAGAAAAGCAGTTATTGCTGAAAAAGAAGGATCAACTTTGGTTTGCGAAGTTGAATTGTTTGTTTGTGGAATGTGTGGAGGTAAACAGCACATCAACATCAAAACCCTGTCCCCACTGTGAAGTATGGAGCAGGAGAATCATGGTGTGGGGCTGCTCTACTGCCTCAGGGCCTGGACAACGTGCATCATCAATGGAAAAATCAATTCAAAGGTTTATCAAGATATTTTGCAGAAAGACCAGAGACATTCACAACAACGTGGAATAAGTAAGTGAACCTCTTTATTAAATATCTGGCTGATCCCTCTTTTGTAGTTGCAGATTTGACGCTCACAATGATCAGGATGAATCTTGGACATTTCCTCTTTACAAAACTGCTGCAGTTCAACAAGATTCCTGGGTTCACTTACTTTTTCCTCCCTGTCCTGTGAATTTTTTTTACATGTTATGGCCAGTGAAAATATGATCAAATGTAAATGTTTGGGTGGTACTAGTTTAAGCAGACACTGTTCATTCATTCTTATGATTTTGATGAAGACCACATGCTTTTTCCTCCCATTGTATATTAAGATGAAAGTGGAGATATTTGTACTCGACTCTAGCATTTTTATCCAGGCCTGATATCGATGTGTTTCCGGTATGTTTTCGCAGCCCCTGAATCTGTACCCGAGGCGGTCGGGGTTTTTTCGAGCTGCAACGGGGCCGACTACAACCACACATCCCGAATCAACTCCTTTGACTCCTCCAGCACCTCGTCTGAAGAAGAAACCTACAGGAACACGGGCCCCCACAGCGCAGCGCAAACCAGTCAGTGAACATTAATATTATATAACAGAGTCGGTATCAGGCAGGGATTTTCAACATGTGACTGGACTTGCAAAAAGGGGTGGAGGATAAACAACACCCATGTGACAATTGGATTAAAAATATAGAAGGTACTTGACGTAATGACTGTAATTTAAGAGACTTTTTTCACACCCAAATCTAAATTGTCTACGTATAACCTGTTTAACTGATGAAAGTTTTTGAGTGAGTTATTTTAAAAATGACTTGTAGATTAACTTGTAAAATGTCCTGTGGTTTGACAGTGTGTTCTATAACTTCAGGTTTGTTTTTTGTTTCAGCAAAGGATAATTATATGTCCCTTAATTCCCTCCTTAACCAAGCAAATTTTCTCCAGTTCAACTTTGCCCAAATCTAAAAGCTTCTCGACTGAACCTTACAGCCTACAGGCCAGTTTAACGCTTCATTTGAAAGCTAAGAAATGCTAAACTGATCATAACTTTTGTGTCGCGTTGTCACAGCTTTTATGTCACAGCTTTTATGTCACAGCTTTGAAGCGTTCTTGTTGTTGTTTTTTGCTTTTTCATCGCTTTTTTGTCGTGTTTTTTCCGCTTTTTTGTTGTGTTTTTATTGCTTTTTGGGCTTGTTTTTGTCACTCTTTTGTCGCCTCTTTGTTGCTTTTTCATCACGTTTTTGTTGCTTGTTGGTTGCTTTTTTGTTGCTATTTTTATGTTTTCTTTTAGATTTGGGTAAAGACAAACTGGAGAATATGTGCTTGGTTCAAGTGGGGGCAAAGATAATAAAAGAGAACAAAATGTTTATACATTTTCGAGTATTTTATGTAGTAAACTTAGTCACAGGCCACTTCTTATTAGGTATACGTAGATACTGATACTTTAATGATACTTGGTTTACATACTGATACATACTGATGCCTGAACGATACTATTTTCAATACCTATGCTAAAATACTTGTCATCTAGTACCAGAAAACACAAAAAAAACAGGAACATCAACACAGACAGGATGGACATCTAAAATAAATTGGCTTTAAACCTTAAACTTTGAAGAAACAAGTGTAACATCCTTAAACTGTTTGCAGATGAAGCTGAGGAGGACGAGGGGCCGATCTACAGCCCCGTGAGCCCAGAGACAGACACCTCTTCTGGGGAGGACTATGACGACGTGGGCTGCTGAGATCCACAGGTACAGACGGATGAAACGTGATGGACATTCAGCAGGAACAAGAGACACACTGAAGGAAATAAATACATACACTTTCATTTGGATAAAAATCAGGACTGAACGTAATAAATCGCCTTCAAATACCTGACATTTTTGTTGTAAGTAGTTCATGTAGAAATCTAGGGTTCCTGTGTTATTTCTTGTCTCTATTTCACTATATATTATATTGAAAAAGCTGCGATTTCTGAACAAAATGTAAAAATGAATAAACCTGGGCGTTTATTCAGTTTTACCTTTTTTGTTCAGAAATCTCTGCATCTTAATGTAAGTAAAAGTCTTAGAAGGACATTTATCAAAACGCTGAAAAAGCTGAAAAATAAAGGATGCTATTTTTGTGGGCATGTGTAATCTGATATGTAACCGAGAGTATGATGCGTGAGTTAGAAATCAAACTATTGTTCTTGTTTTGCAGAGGAACAAACACTCAGTAAATGACTCCCTAAATTAGTTCATTTCTTTTGCTGGCATTAACCCCAGTGTCAGTTTGAAATTAAGACTTATAGGGACGAGTTGGAGCAGCATCTAACACATTAAACTCAAGTATCTCCTTGGCTCACAATTCGAAAACAGAGTTACCTGAGATTGGTTTACTAATGTTACAATGAGTGATTAATCTTTTGTCTTAGTCAAGAGTTTGTCAAATAATTCTTCTCTCATTTCTCTCTCATTTTAGTGTAGTTTTAATTGACTATCATGTAAATTTATCATATTTATTATAATCATATTTAATGAAGGTGAAGTTTGTTCTCCCACATGGACAAAGCTCAGAGCTGCTCCTTTGGCAGTGGATTTAAATCAGGCTCTTTCTTTGTCAGTGGAAGTGTTGTTGATTTTAGTCCTAAATGGATCTTTTTCCTCGCGTTGTTCCGGCGTTGCCATCCCTTTTTTTCCAGCGCTTTTTTTTGTTGGGTTTTCGTCACACTTTTTTCACCTTTTCATCACATTATGTCACTAGACTCATAAACAACTTTTGATTTAATTTTTGTCTAATTATATTCAGCAAAAGATAGATAGATAGATAGATAGATAGATAGATAGATAGATAGATAGATAGATAGATAGATAGATAGATAGAGACGATAGATAGAGACGATAGATAGAGACGATAGATAGATAGATAGATGGATGGATGGATGTGGATGGATGGATGGATGGATGGATGGATGGATGGATGGATGGATGGATGGATGGATGGATAGATAGATAGATAGATAGATAGATAGATAGATAGATAGATAGATAGATAGATAGATAGATAGATAGATAGATAGATAGATAGATAGATAGATAGATAGAGACGATAGATAGAGACGATAGATAGAGACGATAGATAGAGACGATAGATAGAGACGATAGATAGATAGATAGATAGATAGATAGATAGATAGATAGATAGATAGATAGATAGATAGATAGATAGATTGCCCGAACCCGAAGTTAAACCCCCCCCACATTTACATCAGCAGTAATCAGAATCAGAATATCTTGACTAAAATTATGGCAAAATATCTTTGAAATTAACACTGGTTGTACCTCAATAGTGAGCTCTAGTTTAGTTTAATTTACATTTTGAATCTGAGTTGGGTCATTATTACTCATCTGGGAATTTTTTGCAGTCAATGACGACTCAAGCCCAATCTCTCTTCTGGCAAAAAATATTAAAAGTCGCAAATGAAACTATTCCTTACAGCCACAAGGGGGCGCTCCGAGCTTGTAAGCTGAGCATGTAGTTCTACAGGTCACCTCTGTCTCAACCAAAGGGGAAAACCCTCTGTATTATGCAGCCACTCAGAAATCACGCCTTTAAAAACATTTCTGCTGCATTCCCTTAACTTTGCAAGAAGCAGCCGGTTTATCTGGGCCTTATTTTTTATTAAATGCGTTTATATGGAGTTTGCAAACAATGATCTGGTATTGAATTATGAAATATTATTATGTCTCCCATTTAGTTGTTCTCATTTATTGACAGGGACTTGAACAGGACCTTTTTCCATTTTCTTGTTAGGTGTTAGGGATGATGCACTGCACGGATAAGCTGCAGGACCTCGAATGGGGGAGGATAAAAAGACAGAGGAGGATAAAGAAGAAAAAAAATGTCACAACGAATCCTACACTTCTTTCAAACTCAGTCCAGAGCGCCGCGTCGAGATCAACCCGCGAATTAACAGCCGATCTCCTTATGAAACCCAATCTCTCTCACATGCCGCGCTCTCACGGACCCACTTTATAGATTCCCCCCTTTAACAACTATGCGGCGTGATCCTCCCCCTCACACTCTCTATCAGCTCCTTTTAAATAAGTCACAATCTTTGGGGGGGGGGAGGATCAGATTTATGTTGCGCGATTAACTTGAGTGCGGAGGGAATGCACAGCCAGGCGTTCTCCAAGTGGCCCACAGTGTTTGAGGGATTAGAAGATCAAGAGTGTGTTTTTACTTTGTTCATTAAATCGGTTACACACAAAAGATTACCGCGGCCTAAGTCCATAAGTCGCTTAAAGTGTCCCGCCAACAGCAGCGCCCGGCCCGGGTTTAAACTTTTGAACTTTTGAGACTTTTTCTGACTGAGAGGTACTGGCAGAGAGCAGGACCTGCCCTTTGGTACGACCTGCGCACGTCTCTTACTTTGTTATGTGGATATTGTTAATTCAGTGAGTTATACATAAATTATACTTAAAGGAACAGGCCACCGTTTTTCCATACTGAGATATGTTCTTACCTGAGCTTAGACGAGTTGATGTTGTTAGCATTTGGCCTCTCCCAGTATATTCCTATAGCTCCAAACGGGGGTGGAATTGGAAGTGACCAAGCTCTTCCAAGGGCACAAAGACCAGACAGGTACGAATCAACTCGTCTAAGCTCAGGTAAGAAAATATGTCAGAATGGAAAAACGGTGGCCTGTTCCTTTAAGGTGCGATGGTGGCCCAGGTGGTAGAGCTGGTCGTCTCGTGATTGGAAGGTCGTGGTTTGAATGCCAGCTCCCACAAATGCACAAGGACAACACACTTCACCCTAGTTGCCTCCAGTGTCCAGTGTACATCGGTGTTTGAATGAGAGAGTGAATGGGTGACTGGTTCCGTACTGTAAAGCGCTTTGGGCCTGATAAAGATAGAAAAGCGCTATATAAGTTGAGTCCATTTACCATTTACCACGTCTTAATCCTCACCTGAACCGAGAACATTTTCTCCAGTTTCTAAAAGCTTAAAAAAAGCTTTACGAAAATCAAACCAAAAAGGCAATGAAAAAGAAACAAAAACGCGGCAAAAATGTGACAACAAAGTTACAATCACTTTTGTAGGTCTTATGTTCTTCCCGTGTCTGCATAGGTTTCCTCCGGGTTCTCCTACCACTAAAAACATGTACAATAGGCCAGGACGAATGAGAGCGGGTTTGAAAGTGCACATGGGGGACGACGGATGGAAATTAGCCCAATCCGGTGTGGCTTGTTCATTAAAATGCACTGTCCCAAATAAACCAACTAAACTAAACTAAATGAGGCATTACACTGTTGCTCTCCAGTCGAGGAGCTTTTAGATTTGGGAAAAGCTGAACTGGAGAAAATGCACTTTTAACTAAGACGGGGTTTAAGAGATTGATACAATGTGGCCTGTAGTCATTTATCTAGTGATTTTATTGCCATTGTCCTTTAATAAGCCTTAGTTTAATAAAGGCTGAAACGCGATGGGATTTAAGTCTATTTTAGAAATGCCATAATTAATAAAGGCATTTTCATCCATTTTTGAGGGAGTGCCTCGGTTCTTTATGCATTTGTGTTCACTGACAATCTCTTCACCAAAGAGCATGAACATTATTTGTCTACACACAGTGTTGATAATGGAGCTCATCTGCCTCCAAACCCAGTGCTGAAAGTAAAAACGATGACGGTTGATCAGCTATTTGGTAACGCAGGACAACAAAACACACCATTTGAAAGGGAATATTTAAATGAGAATGAATCGTTTGAATAAATATCTAAATAAAGTAGGTTGTTGTGGCCGGGGCAGTGCTGCTTTGAGCCCCTTCAGGAGGTTTTGCACCTCCACAGTTCAGGACCGTCCCGGGTTCAGGATCAAGTTTGCTGATTCCAGCAACTTCCTACAGTAATGATACACTTTACAAGAGACAGCTCAGAAGATGAAATGTTCATTTTACCCCAATGTATTTATTAAAACCTACAACAGAAAATTCTTTATTTTATTATGTTTAAAGTAGATTACAATGTACAGGGGTTAGACAGTTTGCAAGTATTTCAAATGTTGGCAAACGTCTGAGATTATTAGTGGTATTAGTGGATTTAAACCAGTCTTGAACTGCTGTAAAACCTTAAAAATGCAAATCCAGTTTTGGAGCCTGTCCAGTGTAAACGGGTTAGTGAGGTGTCGGCTGAAGCAGCGCTGAAAGGCTGGAAATGTAGGTCATTTTCATTATAATTGGATAAGAATGATATATCAACTTAGAAACCATGCTGATAATATCATATCTGTGTGTTGGTCATACCCTGTTTAAATAGGTTTACATGGCCCAGTCCTATGTTTTAGGATCTGTTCTGATTAAAAACCTTTCTTATATTTATGTCGATCATTGTTCACATCCAGAATGAACTTGTTGCCTAAATTGATGAGCATATTATATTTTTTAAATTAGAGGTAAAAAGATTATTAACTTTTTTTTAAACATAAAATAATATCTATTGCAGGGGCGACAGTGCCAGTTGAGTAGATTTCCTCTGGCCCTAAGATGGTTTTAGAAATATAATTACGCCTGAAAGTGAACTAAACACCTGTAAAAGAACTCAAAAAACCTGAAATAATGTCAATTCTTTTACAAATCCCCGCGTGGAGCATACGCAGACCCAACTTTTAGGCCTACATGTTGTACAAATACTAGTATTAGGAGAAACCGAGCCCTTGCATCTGTTGACCCGACACTAAACCTTCCTGATCGACTGTATTTAGACCTGAAGCTCATGTTGAATCCCTGTGCAAAAAGATGGATCTTAAAAACATTGAGAGTTGGGGAAGGCTGTTCCAGAGCCTCAAGGTGTGTCCTGGATCACGGATCGACAGAAGCTCTGAAAGGTGTTGGGTGGAGCCATACAGACACTTACGTATCAAATATCAGGACTGGGATGATACACGATCACGATACTGAGTGCCCGATACGATGCGGATTACGATATAATATATTTCAACATGAATTATTAAATCTCATATTTTCCATTATAACAAACTGCAATAATGAAATCAATGGGAAAGCGGAAGTTGAGTTTCAAAAATGTTTAAATTAAATATAAACCGACAAATGTCTGACATTTATTAAAACATTTTGAAAAGCACAAATGGCTTTTTA
Organism: Gobius niger; assembly: GCF_951799975.1. NCBI lineage: Eukaryota > Metazoa > Chordata > Actinopteri > Gobiiformes > Gobiidae > Gobius > Gobius niger. The sequence goes on along the minus strand of NC_136865.1, from coordinate 22,544,868 downwards.
AAAGTCTAGGCTCTTTTGTTTAAATCAATCAGCACCCAATCTGGATTTCACAAAACTATCATTAAGCCAAAAACATTTGTTTTTCTATAACTGAGGTGAGAATCAAATGTGCTGCAATACATAGATTCCAATACGATACACATATCGCAACAAAGAAGTATTGCGATATATTGCCAACCAATATTTTGTCCAAGCCCTTTAAATTTGTTTTGAACTTCAGAGTAAAAGCAAAACAAAGACCTTTATACACTGACTCAGCATTTGATTATGAAGCATTATTATCGATCGTGAACCAACAGGCTCGTTGAAACAGTAAAACTCCAATTTGTTCCTTGAAAGTTGAGGAACGGTGAGGAACTGGGACTCAGGAAAGAGGCAAGGCTTGGGAACCCAGGGTGCTGAGGGTACTGCAGCACACCCTGGTGGATGGTTTGCGCATTGCAGGCAACATTAATAAATGGGAAATAGTAAAGTATTTTTTGGGGGAAATCTTTTCCCTCAGCACTGCTAACCAAGATATGTTCCCGCGGCTCTGGAAAGAGGAATGAGTTTTGGCCACAACTAACAGTTTAACCTTGTGTTGATGGTCCTTGTTTCAAAGAAAACAAATCAGGTGTAGAGCCTTTAAGTCACGTCACAAATCATATCATCTTATCATTTTTGTGTAAAAGTTTAGTCCGTGCGATGAACTGAGGACTTCCTACGTTAGTCTCCTCCTCAACAACCTGCTGAAGACGTGTTCAGTGAAGCTCGCCGGCCCTAAAATCCCCCCTCCCGAGTGTGAAAGGAATCTTGTGGTCCAGTTAACACTAAGTTTACGATGAAAACATCGTCTGGTAGTTAATGTAAGTCGTCTGGTCCGGGGTCAGAAGGGCAGCAGCTCACAATGCTTCGACCTGTTTCACTGACGCCATTTTTGTTCGGACATTTCTGGAGATAAAAAAGTTGCTGACACTTTTGTAGAAAAAATGGCCCTGTTCAAAGTCTTTTTTGTTAATTTCTTTATACATTTATACATTTTATACATTTATTTACACTTTCTCCATATTTAAGATTATGATTAAGTAAAATAACAATGTAAGTCTTATTATATCGATTTAGTGAAAGCTGTGATCGATTTTTACAAGAATTCAAGCTATTTTACTGACGCCATTGTTACACTTTTCTTCAGACAATTCATATTTGCTGACCCTTCTCCTTGTTGGCTTTGACCATACAGGCTTGGAGCGACGTCTGTTTTTCAGACATTTTAGACCCCATCATCAGTTCCAGTCTGTTTGAGCGAGGGATTGGGGCGTCATAAAACAGGGCCGTATTGCAGGGCGCGATGTTTCCAAGTAAAGAACTGTGGCGACTTTGAGACAAAAGCAAAAGTCGTCCTGAAAAGAGTTTACGGAGAGTTCATGCGGCGATACAGCACTTTCTGATATGGTGCACTTTAACCTCTTTACCCCCGCCTCATTTTATCCAGTTTGACTTTACCCAAATCTGAGAGCCAGTCAAAATAGCAATAAATGTGGGATGAAAACAAGGATGAAAATGCAACAATAATAATAACAATGATGTAACAGAAAAGTGGCCAAAATGTGCGTCAGAAACGCCACAAAAGAGTAACAGAAAAGTGGCATAAAAAGTGAGGAAAGAAATGTGTGACAAAATGAGATGAAAACGCAACAAAAAAGCAATACATTTTTTCTTTGTTTTATCTTTATTGAAACAGCTGCGCAGCGAAGGGGAGCACGAGGAGGAGGGGTGGGTGGGGCTTACGGTGAGATCGCGGGAAGTATGCGATTTTGTTCCAGCTGTTTTAGATCAGTATAGCAGAGACGGATCGATAGACGGGTCGGTGCGGCGTCAGCAGTGATGCTGTTGCTGTATCGGACTGTTGTGGTGAAGAGGGAGCTGAGTCGATCTACGTTCCCACCCTCACCTATGGTCATGAGATTTGGGTAATGACTGAAAGGACGAGATCGCGGACACAAACGGCCGAAATGAGTTTCCTTCGCAGGGTGGCTGGGCGCACCCTCCGAGATCGGGTGAGGAGCTCGAAGTCGCTGCTCCTTCACGTCGAAAGGAGCAGCTGAGGTGGCTAGGACAACTGTTCCAGATGCCTCCTGGTCACATCCCTCGGGAGGTGTTCCAGGCATGTCCTAGAGGGAAGAGGCCTCGTGGAAGACCCAGGACACGCTGGTGGGACTATGTCTCCGAGCTGGCCTGGTGTCACCTCGGGGTCCCCCAAAAACAGCTGGAGGAGGTGTGTGTGGATCGGGAAGTCTGGGCATCTCTGCTGAGACTGCTGCCCCCGCGACCCGGCCCGGATAAAGCGGAAGAAAATGGATGGATGACATTTTCTCACCAACAAAGCGTAAAATCGTGATGAATAGGTGTTTGAGATTATTGATTGATTACTGATTTTCATGTTAGTCAAGTCCATAATAATCATATACAGTGGCTGAATTTCTCAAAACGGCATGAAATATTTGCAACTCTCCCAGCAGAAACAAGTTTCAGTTAAGTTCTTCACCCAACTTAACCGAGCCAAGCGCATTTTCACCAGTTCAGTGTTACCCAAAACTAGCAGAGCTGTTAGTTTACAGCCTATAGCCAAGTGCCACGCCTCATTTGAAAGCCTGTTTATGTGCTTTTTCAGAACGTTTTTCATGCTTTTTTGATGTGTGTTCATTTTTCCCTGCTTTTTTCTGGGGTTTTTTGCTTTTTGTCGTGTTTTTTTTTGCTTTATAGTGGTTTCCTTTCATGCTTTTTTGTTGCTTTTTTATTGCGTTATTGTTGCTTTTCCAACATGTTTTTGCCGCTTTTTTGTTGTGTACTTATCGCTGTTTTTCCGTTTTTTGCATGTTTGTGTCATTGCTTTGTTGTCGTTTTTCCAATGCTTTTTTGATGTGTTTTTGTTGCTTTTTCCTTCCTCTTTTGTCACATTTTTTGTCACGTTTTTTTTACAGCCAGTGCCTCATTTGAAAGCTAAGTCCTTCTAGTTTCTGAACATGTGCAAGATCTGCGTGAGCAAAGCACATCTTACAGGTGCCTGGTGGTTAAACAGTCATTGTTAAGTTTGCACATTCCCAATCATTTACTGTATATCCAGTTTCTTTGTTCCTCATGTTTTGTGAATAAAAATGGACGTGTAATCGCGACTCCAGACACCATATCATTGCAAGACAGACTGATTGCCTTGGCGGAGGTCTGGACTTTTTTTCCCCCTTTAGTGTTTTCGACCCCGCAGTGAAAAGACTGAAATCCATGGTCCATAAACAGTGTTGGTTTGTCATTTGTTTTTGGGTGAAATCAGCAGCTGCTGCACGGGGGCTTTCCCAACGATTCCTCCGCGCGAACGTTTATTTTCTTTATTTAACTTATGGGTTTATGTGATTTAAAAGCTCGTTAGGGTTTCTGTAACTGTATGTAGACATGCTCGGCCGCATTAGGGGGAGAGGAGATGGATTCAAATAGGCATAAAGGTAAAGCTGTGCAGTTTGGGGAGGAATAAAAATAAATCCAGATTCGCTGATGTGTTTGTGCAGGTGAGAGGCGAAGGTTTAGGTGTGGGCGGCTGGAGGAAAAAGTAAATCTAAATGCCCGACAAGAACGGCTTTTTCGATCTTTTTGTGATTATATTTTAAGATGCAGTTCACGGAGAAACTTTTAAACATGTTCAATTAACATTTGAGAAAAGACTGAGAAATGGAACTGCTAAAGTAATGCTAGAATCCCATGCATTTGTAGAGCTCGGAACTACAAGATTTGCAGTTTTTGGATAAGACCAGCACCATGAAGACAAGATATTTTGTACTTTTTTATAGAATATTCTAGTAACTTTATAATTACAGCCGAACCGAACTGCGACCATTCCAAATTACGTTTTTCAATCAGACTGCGATTTATTCAGTCCACATGACAGTATTTTCTGTGCTCTTCTCTTAAAATGTAAGGAAAGGCCGTTGTGCATATAATTAAGTAAGTAAGTAAGTGCTTCATTTGTCATTGTACAAGCATACAATGAAATAGTGTTCAGGTGTTAGTCCTGAGCCGCTGCAACTGAGCTGTGCCGTCACTGTGGGCCAACCTGAAGAGGAAACCTGACTGCCTTCAGTCCCCTCTGATCCTCTGAAACGGTGCCTCCTGGGTTTGTCCCTGTTTCAGAGCATGGTGTCCTGCACTGGTCAGCTCCACCTCCTCCTTCCTCTTCCTCCTGTGCAGCTCCCTCCGCTCCACAACAGCATCTTCTGGGAAGAGCTTAGCACTTAATCTGTTTTATTCTGCAGTGTAAGCCTTCTATCCTTGCACTAGTAGGGATGAGCATGTGTGGCTTAGCTGTGAGTCTTGCCTGGATACCTCCTCGTTAGTCCCGTCCTTGTTTCCTGTAGGTCCTCTTGTGATACCTCCACTGTGCAGGTGTGGGAGGGCTCTTGGTGCATCTTCGGTGTTTCAGAAGAAGAAATGTGTAGGTCTCAAATTTCTTTAGCTCATAAGTTGCTGTTTACTTTTAAAAGAACTGCTTCTTCAGGACCATTATGGGCTCTTTGCAGTAAGAAAATCCGCTGAACCTCACAAAACACAGCAAAGACGTACAAACGTATTCAGTAAAAGTAAGGAAAAAGACAAAAAACGCAGCTGTACCAAGAGAGAGGGAGGCTGCTGCTTGTTTATGGGGATTTTAAAACTTCTTAAAAGTCAGGAATGAGTTTGAACACAACTAATTATTTGAAATTCATGAAATTCATTCTTTTATTGTTTGTAAACCCAATAGCTTTAACTATGTTGTTTTTTTGTAACACATTCTTCTTATTCTTTAAAGCGCTTTGAACTACTTTGTGTCCGAATAATACATCACCTCGCCTAATCTTGTCGCTGTAATCCTCTCTGCGAACTGTAGTCGTGTCCCTGGGCAAGACGGTTCACCATCTTTTGAGCATAAATAGGGTTTGGGGGGGGGCTCTTGGTGCACAATGGCAGTACCTCTTCTGTCAATCCGCCCTGAGGCGCCTGCTGTGGACACAGAAGTTGCTAAGACCATGATTGAGCGTAACTTAGTGAATGAATAACATGTAAGATTACAGTGACTCTGTGAAGCTTGTGTCGCAGTAAAAACGAAAAGCCACAGTAGAGGCAGCAATAATCATGCAGAATTTCAACAGGTGTTAGAAATATTTGGGACCTTCTTATAAAACCTGCTCACCCTGTAGTTTAGAGAGGGGGCCAGGACTAACCTGAAAAAGAGATTCTCATTCTCTATCTATCTATCTATCTATCTATCTATCTATCTATCTATCTATCTATCTATCTATCTATCTATCTATCTATCTATCTATCTATCTATCTATCTATCTATCTATCTATCTATCTATCTATCTATCTATCTATCTATCTATCTATCTATCTATCTATCTATCTATCTATCTATCTATCTGCCAAACTAACTAACTAAATAATCTAGTTTAACCTTCTTATTTAATCTGAAATAATCCCAAATTCACTGCTAAATTGTTGTACCCCTAGTTGAGAAACACTGGTTCAGACCTGCACAAACAGGTTCTGAAATGCTCACGATTCTTGTATTTACATTACAAAGACTAAATATCAAGCATCCGTTTAAAAAATCACTTGAAATGAGAAGATTTATCTTGTTCTCACCGTTTTTCAAAAATTTGACATTTTTCCTTATCTGACCAAGATTACTTTGCAGATTTCATGACAAGCTTAGAACATGTAAAACAATCTAGGGTAAATGCCCAACTATTTCTTGGCTAATCAAAACAACTCAAATTTGAATCATTATGCTCAAATCAACACATTTAGGCTAATCTAGTTTTTTATTTTTGACATGTTTTCTAAGGGTTTTCTCAATAGGCCTGCATGTGATAAAACGCCCCATTTAAAACATAACCTTAACCTCCTTAACCCAAATCTAAAAGCTTCATCGTTTCTTTTCCTTGCCTTTTCACACTTCTTTATCGTATTTCCATCCTGGTTTTCGTCGCTTTTTAGACACTTTGTTCAAGAAGCTTTATAGATTTGGGAAAATGAAGAAAATGCTCTGTTCAGGTGGGGGTAAAGAGGTTAAAGACATTATCCTGTTTTTATATTCGTCCCATATACGTCCCATTTTAAAACATAAATCGTAAATCTAGTCATTGCAGCTATATGTATATTTCCCCAGACCACTTAGCTCTTTTGGCCCCCTCTGAGTCCGGTGTTCCTCTGAGTCTGACTGTGGCCCCGTGTCGTTAACCGTCTCTGATATCTTCACTGTCGCAGTAGTGGGACCAGTGGCTGCAGCTTAACCTCAGATTCCCCACATTCCTCCCAGAGTCGGGCACAAGTCCCGCCGCTCGCCCGTTGAAAATGACTGACGTTATTTGCTACCATTAGGCACTACTCTGTAATTGACCCCTGACCCCGCGGCGACCTGTTGAAACGCTCTAAACGGGGCCTAATCCTCATGGGAACAGCCCCGGTTCGGACTTAGGCTCCAGGAGCAATCAACACCTGAAGGTGAAGGAGGGACCGGGGGTCAGCGGCGGCACCGCCCTCTGATGTGGACGGGACTTTGTTCTGATCCGGTGAGCCGAGCAAATCTGCAAAAACAACTCCAGAAAGGTCATAAACAGAGAGCAGTGGGGGTTCAAAGAGATGTCTGACCTTATACATGTTATTGAGAAATTAAACGGATCTTAGTCTTTCCTCAACAAGACGGGAAACCATTGACTGCACCAAAAACCTGCCTCTTTTATCAAAACCCTTACCAACAGTTACCAAAACCACACATTTTCACTCTTTTTTTATTACACACATTACATTACATGCACAATGATGCCACCTGGAGTTCTTTGCTCATTTGCCTGATAAAGGCTGTAGCACCGAAACGATGGCATAATGTCCTTATAAATAAAAATATATTCTGAAAGTCAATAAACTTTGTCTCGCTCCCTCCTATGCGACGCACCTGCCCCGAGTATTTCATCTGTCTCTGTTTTCTTAGCAACTATTTCAAGAAATCTGTCCATGGGGCAGAAAATGTCTTTGAACTCACAATTAGACATAATAAATCAAATCAAAGATAAATGTACTTGTTTCAAGAAAATGTTTTGTTGGTTAATTTTTGCAGCGCAGTAACTTAAAAAGTTGAATGCCACTATAATGTTCAAATACTAAATTTTATTGCCACAAAAGCAGGAAAAAAGAAAAGCCACATATTTCATTTCTTAAGAGTTGCAAACAACAGAGGAAAGAAAACTGGAAAACACTTTTGAACAAAAGAAATGTCAAATTCAGCTAAAACGGCAACTGAATGTGAACTGAAGGCCCGAGCAGGGAGAGCGCTATTCCAGTATGAAAAAAAGGAGAAACTGAACGTAATTTTGGATCAGGTTTATTGTCATTTTACTTACAAATATTTTACTTAGAAGGACTAGATGCAAGTTTGCCATTTTATACTCACTACTGCCACCTCAGGTCATACATGTAAGTGCAGCTTCTAAATTAAGCTCGTGCATGACGGCACTTCGGACCCGGGCAGTTGTGGTGAACAGGTCTGGGCTCATTCTACACATTAGGACATTATTGAAGCATGTATAGGAGGAAAATACATAATTTTGACATTTTTAAACTCTGTATAGTCCCTTTAAGTGATTGCTTTCTAAGTAAACCACAACACTCTGAGGTAGGGAGGACATGGATGACCACTGTTTGGTCCGCAAGACAAAAACCTTTGGGAGCAACTGTTATCGACCACAATTTAGTTATTTTCAGTGCATTAAACTGCAAAACTTGTTGAGCAATATTGTAATCTTCCCCCAAAAAATACATGTAATGCCATTTTGAATCCAATTTAATGTTTTTTAATGATTGATTTTGGCACAATTGATTCAATGACTTTTAATGCTTTCTTAGTCATGATTTTTTTTTACTTAATATTTTTACTGCATATACATTTGTCAAAAACACAAAACTATGATCTAAAACTAATTCAGCTGCAGTTCTGCCTGAAATATGACACAATCTTTTGCTAAAAATGTTGTCTAATTTGTTTTCAAACACCAAAATGTCCATTTCTCTGTTTGACTTAATGTTTACAAATCTTACAAAATGATATATGCCGATATTTTTTTAAATTGTGGCATTAAAAATATAGTTCTCAGGCTTTAAAATTACATAAAAGTTGTCTTACCGCCACCTTTAGAAACTCTGATAAATTACGGAATGTACTGTGTTGAAATGGTTGACATTGTTAAATTGCTGTTTTGCCTTCAGAAAGTCCTCACTGATTTTCTTTCACAGTAGATGCTCGGCCCTTTGTACTTCTCGGACCGTCTTGTTATGAGGCCGCAGTGCTAACAACCTCTGTGCTCTCCCTGCTGTGTTTTCAGACAAGCTGCTCCGTTACATCCAGGACACGAGCACATTTCCTCCTGAAGTTACAACTGTTGGCTCGTAATCAAGAACAGACGCTGTTTCAGACGGCAGTCGGAAATATTCAAGGCGGATTACTTTAAAATATGATACGTTTTCTAACTTTTGATCCAAATTGTCAAATGTTATTTTAACAGCTGTTCTTTCGATGTTTGTGGTGAAATGGAGTTGATCCCTGCACTGCTGTTTTGAAGGTTTGTTAGATCAAGAGTCACAAGCTTTTCAGGCGATGTTCCCAAATAATGTGAATAATCCAAGTCCCCACCTCTTACCCATTTGCCTTAACAGAGCACATTTTCTCCAGTTACACTATACCCAAACCTTAAAGGAACAGGCCATTGTTTTTGCATACTGAGATATGATCTTACCTGAGCTTAGATGAGTTGATATGTAGCTGTCTGGTCTTTACGCGTGTGCTCAGTCACGTAAACAGACGCCGTTAGTCACTTCAGCGTCTGCGCAGTAAAGTCCTCCTAAGATATTACTCCGCCTTACAACAGGGGTAGGCAAGTTTGCTTGGTGGAGGAGTTTCTTCATTGTAAGAAGACCAAGGCCCAGACGTGCCAATTTTAGCCCAAAGTAAAGCACCATTATCTACAAATGCCGTTAAACGATCCCAGTCTGGTATTGGGACAAAAAGTTTAGGTTCTACTGATAAAGCAGGTGTTTTTCCCATTTTTGTTTTCATTTTTTCAATTTCTTGCCCAATGTTTGCCCCATTTCACACAATCTTTTTCTCTTTCTTATTTTTCCCAATTGTTTTTCCTTCTTACAAATGTTTCTTAATTGATTACCTATTTTTGCCCCTTTTTTCCCCCCACATTTTTGCCACATTTCCCTCAAAATTATTCCTCAGTTTTCACACATTTCCTGTTATTGGAGATGAACCCGATACTGTAATTGTGCAGATCTTTTACACATTATTGTTCTGTTTTCTTGTTCTAGACGACACATATTTTAGTATAGACATCGGATAAAGCATCATCCAGATATTAAACGGTATCCGTCCCTATACATGACCTGATCTGGTGTTTTGTTTAGACAATTTGAAAGATTTGACTGTATTTTGCACATTTTTAGAATATTCAAACAGGCCTTTAACCTCTGATTTGTGTAATAATATCATCTTCAAAATCATTCAAAAAATCTTGAGGGCCAGAGCTTTTTATCCTTTTATGCCTTACAATATAGCACCCTATTTATCCGCTTAGAAAATCAACATGTTTTAATTTTGTGTGACTATACTTGGATCATATAAAGGCTCATGTATTTAAAGAGGGAAATCATGGAAGAGCTTGGTCGCTTCTAACTTCACCTCCACCTCATTTTTGTCATGTTTTTGGCGTTCTTCATCACATCTTTTCCTTGCTTTTTCACGCTATTATACTGTGTTTTTGTCACTTTTTAAGGCATGCTTTTGCCGCTCTTTATTTCTATTATTGTCATGTTTTTGTCTCTTTTTTGTCAGTCTTTTATGGCTTTCTTTTGATTTCTCATGACTTTTATATTGTGTTTTCGGCTTGCTTTTGTGGCACGTTCTTTTGATGCCTTTTCGGGGTCTTTTGTTTGTATTTTCATCCTCGTTTTCGTAGCTGTTTAGAAACAAGAAGCTTTATAGATTTGGGAAACTGGAGAAAATGTGCTCTGGTGGAGGTTGTGTTACTGTTGCTTTTCGATGTTTTTGTCGGTCTTTTGCCGTTACTTTTTTAGTCGGGTTTTCATCCTCATTTTCAAACAGTTTTGTCGCTTTTTTTTTCAAGAAGTTTTTAGATTTGGACAATGCCAAACTGGAGAGAGTGTGAGAAAAGCGGGATGGATGAAATGCTGCTTCAGTTTGACATTATTTGCATCAGAAAAGTTTTCCAATATGGCGGCGAGTGGCAGTTTTGTCTCCTCTACATTATCAGGCTTTTTATCTGTGTCAGGGTTTATTATATATTCTTCAAATGTATAAAACACTGCATGAAATCCTTTATGATCAGCCTGATTTCTTTCTAACCAGCACTAGAGTAATCCCTCAGCTCTAGTGCAGGTGAGTCTTAAGAAAACAGTGATTTGGAGTTTGTCCGTCTCCATCAGCCTCACGTCGCTCCAAATGTTTGTGTATTTCTGCGGAGCGAGGGCCACTAAACCTGATTTATGCCCGTCCCGCGAGTGTGTGTGGCATAGCAGCGGCGGGACTTTTCCTCCTCTTCAGTGGAAAACATTAGAGTCGTGCCCCCCCCTCGTCCCGGGACCACCGCAACCCCCCTCCTCCCCCCTCCACAGGCCTCTTTTCCCCTTTGTTTAATTCAGTCCATCAACACTTCCTCCGCGGCCCTGTTAGTGTCAGAACGCATTTCCTCTCTGGGCTCACGCTCCGCATTCAGCCCGGGCTCAGGTTTCCCCCGAACGGTAAAGGGCTTCAAAGTCAATCACTGCAGCTCTGAGTTTGATCGGCTCCAAAACCTCTGCCTCCTCCCCCCTCTCCCCCTCCTCCCGCCTCACCCTTCTCTCTCTCTCTTCCTCTATATAAGAGCGTACATTTAGTTTGTATAATATAATCCTGCACATGCGTTGGGAAACACACCTCACCTCTTCACAAATAAAGAGAGGTCAGTTTGCAAAGTAAATTCTGTCATCATTTGTGAAAGTAAAGTTCTGTGTGATTCAACCTGCTTCAAACCTGTGAGAGCAGATGAGAAAATCATTGGTTCCCCTCGCCACGTCCTTCAGGACAGTAACTCCACCCGTGTCACCCCCAAAGTCTACAGCATCATGGTCATCCCACGTCAAGGTTGCCAGGTCCGTGTTTGGGTTATGTTTCTATGGGTTAAAAAATGAATAAAATCAAGACCATCGCTGTTGCTTTTTCTGTGTACGAAAAGATAAGTTAAAGCTTGCTGGAAACATTTATAAGAACACTCAGGGGTACAAGTGCAAATAGTCAAGGGAAAATGTGCAAACAAGTCATAGAAAATAAAGATGTAACAAAAATAAAAATAACAGAATATAGAATATCAAGATGTCAACGTTGTCAGTGCAAAGTTTACACTCTAGTGCAGGTGGTTGATGAAGTGATGTGGTTTTGCATAGACGTTTTTGCACATGAGTTACTTTACAGTAGTGTTGTAAGTCTGACAGCAAAGGGGATGAAGGACCTGTGGTAGGTCCTTCTTGCTACCACAGGACTGAGGGTGTCTCAGTCAGCCACTGAAGGAGCTGCTCAGCTTCTCTACAGTCCCATGTGGGACTGTAGAGAAGGCTAATGCCTAATAGGTGGCTCGAATCCCACAGGTGCACACTGTCATTGTGTCCTTGGGCAAGACACTTCACCCACCTTGCCTCCAGTGTCTGTGTACACTGAGTGGGTGACTGGTTCTTTGATGTTTGAGTGCCTAAAGCAGGTGGAAAGGAGCTATATACCATTTTATTTACCTGCTCCACAGAGTCCAGGGGGCAGCCCGGGACAGAGCTGGCCCTCCTGACCAGCTTGTGCTGTCTCTTCTTGTCCCACTCTGTGCTGCCCGGGGCCCAGCAGACGACAGTGTGGTGGATGGCAGAAGCTCTCACAGAGCCATAAAAAGTCCTGAGAGGCCTGCTCACTCAGAAGGACCTCAGTCTCCCCAGAAGATGGAGGCGACTTTGGCCCCTCTGGTTGGTGTTGTGGGACCAGTCCCGTTTATTGTTGAGGTGAACACCCAGGTACTTGAAACTGTCCTCGATGTCCTCCCCTGAATGTTCACCGGTGTGCGCGCTAGTGCCCTTCTCGGGGGTCCCGCCATTAAACTTGGTTTGGCCAGTTTTTTCCAATATTGGGTGAGTTTGGTCACTGACACCTGTCCCACAAACCCATCACACAGTCTTTAGTGTGCTGCAATCAGGAAGGACACTGCGTAGTCTCCGGCCCAGGTCTAGCTGACTGAAGAACAGCTCCATCCACCAGGCTGTTGGGAGTATGAACTCCTCCAAGTAAAATAATGTTAACTTTTTTAAAAGTTGTTAATAGTTTCACTTCTCTTCCAAAAAGCTTCTGCAGCTCTGAGTTTCCTCTTCAATTATCATTGTAGTTACATAAACCAAGTCAAAACTTCTGAAACTTGACAGTTTAAAGGCAAATTCTTTTTATTTCGTCTCCCCTCCACCACCACCAACTTTAAACTAAATCTCAATGCACCCTATTGAATCATTTGTCTTTTTATCTCCGGGGGCTCACGATGCTCAATCCAACTGTTGTAAAAAGCTGTGAGTTTTAAAGCTGCCAGAACACATCTCCTCTCTGCTCCCCTTTGATACTCGAGCTCGTTGTAGCGCTAACACTTTTATTTCAGGCGTTTGTGTTTGTGTAACTGTTTCCACTTTAGCCGGGGTTTGTGACAGTGATCGAGGGTTAATAAATACAGTGAAAGCCTCATTACGACGCTTCGGTTTAGGCCCCGCTCTGATCCAAGGGGCCGCTCCGTCAGCGTTCAACAGCGCAGACCTCGCTTCACACGAGACAGTGTTGAAAGCCATTATCGCTTATGGCTCAACAAGCACAGCTGCGTTTTGTGCCTCGTCTGCTTAAGATGATGTAAATTCTTCAAGATTTTTCAAAGTTTTTAAATATGTGGAATTCTGGACCTTTACTTAACCAGCTCCATGACCCATTTTAAGTCCTCGACATGATGTTTGAGACCTGCCATGTTCCAGGGGTCTTCAACATGGGGCCCAGAGGGGGGTTATTAAATTTACATGCCCCGAGCAGAATCATCACTTATTTTTAGCCAAATCTGACACACTGAATGAAAGCCAGGAGACAAAATATCACAATACTTCTTTGTTATGACATGTGCTGTATCAGAAAACCATGTATTGTAATACTTTGATACACAACTCAGCTCTAGAAAACAAACATACACATGATTTTTGCTTAAAATTCTTCGAGTTGGTTTTGGTTGGTTGGAAAATAAACACACTTTTAAAGATATTTTACTCGATGTCATTTGTACCTTTCGCAAAATGAGCTTGTACTGTCTTCAAACTAGGGCTGAAACAACTAATCGATTACTAAAAAAGTCAACTATTTCAGTAATCGATTAATCGTTTTCTAGCAAACACAGACTAAAATAGAGCAAAAAAGACATGACATATGGTCAGTATGGATGAACAGCTTGGAGTTAGGGATGTCTTCCACCGGAGTCTGGACACTGGTGGTGGTATAGGAGACCCGTGAGGAGAACCATGATTGCTGGGACTTAAAAGCGGGCCGAGGGCGATGATTGGCTGCTATGGAGGTGCAGCTCTTGCGCTGAGGCTGAGGTGTGGCCCTCTCGGAAGCGATCATTTGCTGGAGGCAGGTGATGCTGAAATCAGTCTCCCAGGTTGAATTAATGCCTAGGCTTCCCTAGTACAGGGGTTCGGGGGTCACAAGACACTGAAGGGGAGGTCGCAAGATGATTTTGAGAATTTTTTTTAAAATTTAATTAATTAATTTTACTGAAATAAAGCCGAGTTGTTGAGAAAAATAAAATAGCGACAAAAACGAGACGCAGACAAGGATGAAAACGCGACAAAAACATAACAAAAAGGTAGCAAAAATTAGACCAAAAAACAAACAAAAAAGCAACAAAAACATAATACATTTTTAAAAATTTGACAAATTAATGACAAATCAACGTAAAAGAAAACAAAAAAGTCACGAAAAACGTGACTTTTTTGTAGGTCCATCCATCCAAAAAATTTTTTTGTAGGTCTTAGCTTTCAAGTCAGGCGTTACACTGGCCTATAGGCTGTAAACTCTCCAGTCAAGGGGCTTTTAGATTTGGGTAAAGCTGAACTGGGCTTGGTTAAGGCAAGGGTTAACAGGTCAATAGATGTATCTTTGTATCTCGGTCACTCAGTCAGTCAGTTTGTTCAGCCTCTTGTTTCAAAGCAGATAGTCGAGCGAGTCGTCTTGTTACTGCAGGGTGTGCGGTTCGACTCTTGCAGGTACACAATGTCATTGTGTCCTTGGGCAAGAAGACACTTCACCCGCCTTCCCTCCAGTGTTGACCCTGGTGTGTGAATGAGAGTGTGAATGGGTGAGCGGTTCCTTGATGTGAAGCAGTGTTAATTTCGTCGACTAAAATATTTAGTCTTAATTTTAGTCAAAGTGATATTTTTGACGACTAAAATTGGACTAAAACTAAATTAAAAGTTTTTCATGAGACTAAAACTATGACTAAAATGTCCAGATATTTTAGTCGACTAAAATAAGACTAAATAAAAATGAAAAGGAGAGACTAAAATCATCCAAACTTCTATTGACCGTCTGAAAGAGCCTCATATCATGTAAATTCACTGCTAAAGGATCAGCTCTGAGCTCTGTTCATGTGGAGCAGCTCCATGAAGTCGAGGAACGAGATTAAATATGATTATAATGAATATTATCAATGCAAAGTCGACTAAATTAGTCTTAAATTTCGACCAAATTGACATGCAATTTTAGTCGACTAAAACTAGACTAAAATTGAAACGTTTTTTTAGACTAGATCTCGACTAAAATTAAACTACATTTTAGTCAAAAGACTAAGACTAAAACTAAAATAATATATGTTGTCAAAATTAACACTGATGTGAAGTGCTTTGAGGTTCCGATGAAGGTAGAAAACACATTGTTATCAACACATGGGAGGGCATCGGGCTTAATAACAGGTCTAATTACTTGAACCTGGTGGTTGTTAAGATTTTCTAATATTGTTGACGAAAAGTGACAAAAAAATGTATGAAAAAGTGACAAAAGTGTGTTACAAAAACACAACAAAAAAGCTCTGCAAATGTGACAACAATGCGATGAGTTTTGTAGATTTGGGTAAAGCTGAACTGGAGTAAATGCACCTGGTTAAGGTCATTATGCCTCGGCAAAGACTCCCTTCATCATTTATGAAACATTTACACATCTTTTCTTCCATTGTTCACCGTTAATAAACACCAGCATTGTGCACCATCCCTGTGTCTGGTTAAGATTAGGCACAAGTGGTTTGGGCCATGTTTTATAGCTTCTAAACATATTAATGGTCTGAACATTAAAGTAATTACTACTAAATTTACAAATACTACTAAGATTTGTAAGTCTTAGAAATGTAAAAAAGTATTTACTGACACAAAAAAGAGGACATTTTACCACATTTTGTACAATATTAAGATCTAGCGCCAAAAAAATATCCCCGATATTTCTGGGACCAAAAGTGATAGAGTTTTCGTTTTGTGCATTGGAAAGAGCGAAGTCAGGGCTTTGAAACGAGTCCTACAACTCCCTCGGCCTCAGGGGAAATGAGAAACATCGCAATGAAAATGTGATAGCTACAAGTTTGTTAAATACAAGTTTCACTAAACCGCAGTCAATATGGACAAGCTGCATGTCACTTTGAAGCACAACCTGGAGAATTTAATCGCTGAGTTAGTTTAATCCTCTGCAATTGTATGTTTGATCGCCGCACAAAATGCTGCAGCTAGCAACAGTATGCTAATGCTAATGCTAACAACAACTGATTAAAGATGGGACAGAAACTATGACTGAATCACCTAAAGCAGCCATTCCTAAAGTCTGGGACATCGCGGCCCCCTTACTGATCAGAAAATCTGTCAGGGACCCCCAAAATTTACTCCATTCAAAGGAATTTGTTCCAATTTTACAGCTAAAATGACATTAAAAGTAGCATCTAGCTATGACAGTAGGCTAAATACTGGTTTAAACTGGTGAATTTGTCCAGATAAAATCATTTTTTCCTTTCAAAATGAACTTTTTTCATTGTACTTGTTTTGCAGACAAGCTTTGGGGCCCAACAGGGGGCCCCGGACCCCTCTTTGGGAACCACTGACATAAAGTAATACATTAAAATCGGCCACTGCTTGAGAGGCCAAGTATTTATTATAGAGCAGACATTTGGAAAAATCGGCCAAAAATATCGATCAAAAACATCGTCCGAGCATATCGGCATCGGCCATTAAAAATCTTCAAAGATCGGCAACAGCCTTGAAAAAACCCATATTGGTCGACCTCTCATTACAAAATGCGCCTCTTCCAGTGTCCCGTGTTTTGCTCGCGGCCCTCGTGTTGGACTCCACTCTCCCAAACAGCCCTGAGGCGGATGTTCCCTCTTACGCCCTTTACTCGATGTCAAATCCAACTTGCACCAGTTTGTCTGTCTGTCTATTTTAGGTTCCGGTGACGCATTGGGGTTACATTGTTGCCCCTGTCCCATTTCGATTGTCCCGATAAAGACAATCTGTAGGCAATCTGGCCCCCTATAGCTCCTCTGTGATCTCCGGGCCGAAATGCGAACGCTAATGGCCTGCCGTACGTCCCGTGTCACTCCCCCTTTTGATGTGAATGTCCCGCAATGATCTGCGAGTTGTAAAAAACCTTGGGACCAGGCATTTTTAATTACCCAGAAGGTGGGGGAGAGTTCGGCCCCGTATGGTTCTTATTTCGGGGCGCAGACGGACTGTAAGCCAACCCCAGCAGCCCTGTCACATAATACCAAAGAGAGCAGTCATTATCATTTTGTGAGCGACATTTTTGCTGTTTTTAGTTTGCGAACTCGCCTCCTTCCCTTTTAGTATCTTTGCGCAGGGTTGGTTTCAGTTTCTTTGTACTTATTCAAACCTTATGCCCAAAATCTGAACATGGAGATGGAGGAAAGCTCTTGACTGGAAAGTGTTATATTTAGAATCGCACAAAACGTTTGCCCCCCATGAGAACCGCCAGATCCAAACCAGGTCTGTTAATGTGAACGGTACAAACTGGATCTTATTTGTGAAAAGATCTGGAAGTTATTTTTATCTGATTTTCATCCAGTTTCCACAGATGTAAATAAACAACAGCAAATCGACAAAGCACAAATTGCAAATGAAAGGTTTTATTGCCCTAAACAATATTTGGCAAAGACGTTGTTTTATTTGCATGACACAAATTTCAAAGGGCAGCACTGCAGAAATATATGTGACTAAGTAAATAAATAACTTTATCTGTCCTTAAAGGGACCACAACTGCCTCTAAAATCCTGCACAGTCAAAACAGTGTTGTCATGCATGAGCTTAATATAGAGACTGCAGTTACATGTATGGCCTGAGGTGGCAGTAGTGAGTGTAAAATGGCCAACTTGCATCTGGCCCCTTTAAGAAAGTAGTGATCCCAACTATTACTCAAAATAAAAGTAAAAAAGTACTTGGAAAACATTTTAGTACTGTGAGTAACTGAGTAACTGTTTGAGCAAAAAAGTCTGGAATATTTTCAATGGTGCCATAAATTGTGCTAAACAAAACATAAACTCATGTGGAGTTTGTGACATTTCCAAAGAAAATGGCAGAAAATACCGACATTCTAAAGAATATGGTGCACGAGATTTTAATGAAGCATTTGCCACTTAAATATTTACTCACAGTGGAAAAAGTAACAATAATGTTTTACTTAAGTAAGAAACAGACTTTGTTATCATTTTACTTAAAGTAGAAGTATAAAGAACTGTATGATAAAACTACTATAAAATGTATTTAAATTTATTTAAAAACCACTGATGTCGCAGCATGTTGCCTTTTTTTTCCTCATTAATTGTCCGTGAGAGTAAATACTACGCTGACAGAAAAGACAAAGGTAGAGAGAGGGATATTGTACATCCAATTACACAATGGAGATTTTTCACTCAAACTTGGCTGTAAATGCTGTTTAAGTGGCGCTAGCCTCCAGCTAGCTTTGCCCGTTAGCCTGTTAGCTTCTTCTTCGTAATTCTTTTAGTGTGTATTGCGCCTCTGGGACGATGCAGGGAAAATTGCAAGTGTGGTTTTCTGGACAGAGACACCAGAGGGAGATGAAAGACCCCCAATCATCCCATCAACACTTGTATCACCAGAGGGACAACGGAAAGGATTTATTAAGGTAAACAAGTTACTTATCTTATCATTCAGCATATGTACTTGAGCAAATGTAACTGAGTACTACAAGGTAGGTATAGAGTTCAGTTTAATTCGTTCAGATTAAACTTTTCTTTAAACAATAAAAAAGAAACAGCTTTGAAAAACACTGCACTGGTAAATTCTGTATTAACATGATGATTCTACATTTGCTGAACTCGTACATGTTCTGTTTCTGGTTTGCAGACGTCCCACCTCCTCCTCCCTCCCTCCCTCTTAAGTATCTTTGGACATAAAAACGACATGTCAAGTGCACACGCTACAATCCGTATCTGGGACCAAACCAGGTCCAGGTGCGGCGCGGACTCTGGGAGATATTAAGACCATCTGTGGGCCGTGCGTGTCCTCATCACTCAGATCCCCCCGTGACAGTAAAAGGCAGTTTAAAACGGGGGAAAACCGGCTCAAAAGTAACTCGGACTTAGTTTTGGGGTTTGTTGCGCTGCCAGGGCCCTGATGGATTGGCCTCAGAGGCAGGACCGGGTCTGGGGATGGTCTAGTTTCTCTGTGTCTCGCTGTGGGGCCAAAACACTGCTCCAATCGCATGTCGAAAACGTTACATTAGAACAATACGCATTATTTATAGTAAAAGAGTGTTTTGTATTTGATGTTCATAACGGGGTCAGATTAGAAAAAGTCTACTGCTGTTAAGCCCCTTCACCTTCTTTCAGAATCACTTCTGTGCAAGTCACAGAACGAACATTCAGCTGCTATTAATGTATGAATTGTATCGACATCTGTTATGTAAGTATATAGCCTCAGCTTTTAAATTGTTTTATGGTTTATAATTGTTGTTGGCATTCTACACCTTGCCTAGGGACAACAGTTGAAAACTAGCTTTGCAGCTAATCCTGACACATTTACCGAAATGTTCATTAACACATTGAGGCCGGGCTGCTTTGGTGATTTAGCTGTAGAGTGCCAACAATCCAGACCATTTTTCATGATATTTGTCTCACCACAGCATATTATAGCTATGGACACATAGTTTGAAAGGTGAGATGTGCCTCAATTCCTGAGAAATCCAAAGCTAAACAGAAGCTAGTTTAGATCAAAATCAGTTTTTTTTCTACATTCGGAGATAATTAGTGTTTTATCCAACACTTTCCTCCATCCATCCATCCATTTTCTTCCACTTTTCCACTTCCGGGTCATGGGGGCCGTTGGAGCTGCCCAAATCACATTGCACCAGCCCCTTAATGGCTCCTCCTGCAGGTGGTGGGTCCACAGAAGGATGGCCTCTTGGTTCTAACCGGGCCTGTTGGTCTCTCATAAGGGGCTTCTGAACCACTCTTTGTCTGACCCGTCACCTAGGACCTGTTTGCCCTGGGAGACCCTACCAGGGACACGAACGAAGCCCCCGATAACAGAGCTCCCAGGATCATTCAGGCTCTCAAACCCCTCCACCACGTTAAGGTGGTGGTTCCAGGAGGGGTCAACACTCTCCCTTCTGATGAAATCCTTTCTCCAACTGTCTCCTCCTCTCTGGACGGATGATAACGTTATGTGAAGAGGCAAATGCCTAAATAGCTGTTCTCATCTGGAGGTCTAGACAGGTCTAGATTTAGCAACACGATGAACCCAAAGAATGAGATCAGCTGAACATCCTGAACGACGATGGTTGGTTCCAGGAGCATGAGACATCATTTTCACTCATGGTTTGGCCTCAGAGTCTAAACCCCACTGAGAATCTTTGGGCTGAACATTTTGGTCACGCTCTCCTATCATCAATACAAGATCTTGGTGAAAAATGAATCTAACATTGGATCTTTGGACATTGCAGAAGCTTATTGAGGTCATGCAACAGCGAATGTGCGCTGGAATCAAAGCTAAAGGCGCTCCCCTATATTGTGTTGTTTTATGTTTTGTCTGTAAAGTAAAGTGCTGCTGTCCATTCGTAAACCTTTAAACCAAATCAAAAACCTTTTAAAATGAATGTCAAAGTTACATTGACATCCCGAATTTGAGAAAATGCACAAAAACATGGACGTTAACACTGAGCATCTCCATCCCCGTCGAGGACATACTTGGTATCGGCCTGTTGCAGATTTACTTTTCTCAGAAGAGCTCATTGTACTCGAACCATGACCCCACGTCTCTGTACTGCGCAATCTCTTTAACATGTAAAGTGGCCAGGAATTACACTAATCCTACGGAGATCAATAAGAAAATCTGCATCACAAAGTGTAGAGTTTGGGCGCTGCCACAATCGGGTTTGTTACTCCAGCCCTCAAACATGTAAGGAACGCCATACCATCCATGTCTTTTACAGGCCATAAAAGTCCTCCGTTATGAGCTATTGTGACTATATGGAGATGAAACGTGAATCCAGGCATCTGTCCTTTTATGACACATTTGCCTGAAGCGAAAAGAGATGAGTTCAAAGTCTTTTTTTTTTCTCTCTTCTTTTTACTTATTAAAACCTCATGTCTCGATATGCCTTGGATTCTGCACCACAGGCCCAGTATTCGATCTAATATAGATTTAGGATTGAGAATTAAGATATAGTTTTGTGGTGAAATGAACCATCCTTCAATCTCTGGAGCAGGCTGTCAGGAGAAGTGAGCTTGAGTCCTGAACAGGTGCATTGCTGGAATAAACCGTGCGATTTTGTGGATTTTGGGGGGAATCTGGGGAAACTTGACTTGAGGAGAAAATGTTATGGGTGCACCGATCCAATTCTGGTATCGGATATCTCAGCCGATACTGGAAAAATACGATATCGGGTAGCGGCTACAAACATCCAATACTAAACCGATGCTAGTTTTGGCTCTCAGCGCCTTAAAAACACAACTTTTACCACCTAGAGTGAATATGGGCATCCTGCATATCATAAAATTCTGTGGTTAGCAATAGCATGTTGAAGCTAGTGGGAGCTAATGCTAATGCTAGCGAAAACTAATCAAGGTTGGTTCAGAAACTATGATAGAAATAAATATCTAAAGAAGCCTGATAGACTTCGGGATATTCCACAGTTACCATGGAGGTCCGCCAACGTTTCCATTGACTAACATTGGATAAAAACAGTATAAAAAGTGGAGAAAATAGCCGTGGAACAACTCCGTTAGCTGCTGAGTAAATCCATCTAGCTCACTGTGGTGTCCAAGTGTTTTAATGTCAACAAGTAACAATAACTTACAATTGCTGCTAATCCCATAATGCTTAGCGATATGACGTCACATTCCCGAACTCTATACAATTAAATAGTTTGTATTTTGGTTTAAGAAATAACAGATCTAACATATTTGTAATGATCAGATCACTTCATGTGAGTTTATAGGCTATTAATAACCTAAAGCCTGTCAGATACCCAAGGATATTTAGTGTAGAAAAGTCATGCTAAATGTTTCTCCAAAAGTTTATCAATAGATGTAATTGATAATTGATCTGTAACATGACTATATAATATGACTTTATTGATCTTACAATGGAGAAGAGTCGATTAAATGTTTCACTCAGAAAAAGCAACTTTCAAGAAAGTTTCTTGGTATCGGTGAATATGGACATCGGCAGATACTCAAACCCCAGTAGTGGTATTGGAAAAAAAAAAAGCTGGATTGGTGCATCTGTACTGGAAACCTAAAGCAGGATCCTCTTGCTGTGGCAGTTAAGATCACTCAGGCATTTCTCTGCCAAAAGGAAAAGCAATGACACAACAAAAATGAATATACAAATGCTACAAAAAGCATAATTTCAGCAGTTTCCAAACATGTTTCTAAAGCTACACTTTTCGCTCAAACTCCTCTTTGCCTCATGGACCAGTTTGAAGGTCCTTTCCATGTGGCTTTTGTACCCGTCATGTGGCACAGACAATGGTGGGACAGACAAATATTTGCAGCAGGTACGTCGCTCTATTTGACTCTGCAGATGGATGTTTGTTTGTTAGCTCAGGGCTAGTTTGTTGTCATTGTAATTAGCCTCACAGCAAGAATGTTTGCCAACTCTTAAAGGCCATGTACCTGATGTTTTTACTGGTCCAGCAATGTCCCAAGGTGTAGCAACTCTCAGAATGGTATAATACGGACTCTGGTGTGTCCTGTAATCAGCTCAATGAGATTCGCGTCAAAAATGTGGAATCATTGGCGCTCGTGTCTTTGTGTGAGTGGCAGCTAGAGAATTGCTGGTACCTTGTTTTTGTTGCTGTAATTATGTGCAGTATTTTAATATTTTTCTTTTAAACATAAATCTGGATCATGTGTTCTCACTTGTGTCCTTAATAAAGATTGAATGTAGCATGAAACCCAGACCTCTTCACCACAACTGCATCTGAAATCCTGCACTGTCACTCAAAAAGTTGTTACTTCGGGTCAGAAGTACCATCATGTACAAGCTTAACATAGAAGGTGCAGTTACACATATGATCTGAGATGGCAGTAGTGAGTATAAAATGGCCAACTTGCATCTAGCTCCTTTAAGTACTGCCCTTAACCGAATGTACTTAGTCACTGACCACATCCAGCTGTTCCCCTGTGAAGAAAAAAGGAGAAACACTGGAAAACATAGGTGGAATGGTAGTTTTCCAAATGGCAAAGGATGCTATAATTAAAGCAAAAACTGAAGCCTCTAACTCTACAGAAATGTCCTGAATGTGTATTCATCACTTATTCTCACATATGTTAATCGTTCTGAGTGAGCTTACAGAAAGTAAAGCTTTACCATGTTTGCAGCTCAGTAATGGTGGACTTATACAGCTTCCAATTAGACTCACATCCACAAGAAAGTTATTAACGGATAAACAAATGTATTACTTCCTTTAAAAGCGTTTGGCTTCTTGCCAAAAACACTCAGGCTATTAAAGCGTTTGTAATCATGTCCAACACTGGCGCTGACAGGCCGAGTATTTGCCTGACTCCGCTATGTTGTAGCAGGCGACAGGATAAAGGCCCGGGTTCATGTTTTCTCCTTGATGTTAAATGCTTCACACATGTTCACACAATGACGACCACAAGGCTCTCTAATCACTGCTCAAATATTTACCTAAAACTGAGCCAGAGTTTTTTAAGCCCCGACTTGGAACGACAGCAGAGGGACTGTGGAAGCTCCAATAGACTTCACTTCAGGATCACAGTAACGCGGCTAAATGGTCCGAGGAGATTTAGGAGACAATAAAGATGTGAGCGAGATCAGATGCAATAAATACATGGGGTAGCGTGTTGTTCATTGTGCAGAGGTTTTCAAACTGTGGTCATTTCACTTTCATTTGGTCCATATTTTGGTGATATAGGCTTGTTCAGTTTAGAGTCTTTTTTGTTGTTGTTGCCTGCACACTTTTGCCAGTGCCTTAAACCGAGTTTATTTCTGCTTCATTATTATTGTGATTAGGCTTTTAGTTCAGCCAAACTCAGATTGTGAGGCCACACAAACAATGGGAGATTGCCAACGGGGGACTGGCCCATGTCTTTAAGGTTTTAACCTCTTACCCCCCCCACCTTAAAGGAATAGGCCACCGTTTTTACATACTAAGATATGTTCTTAGCTCACTTTAGTCGAGTTAATATATCCCCGTCTGGTCTTTGTCCGCGCGCTCTGTCACGCAAACGGAGCACATACGCAGCCTCTCCCACATGTCACATAGCTCCGAAAAAGCTCACGATAGAAGCTACCAAGCTCTTCCACGTGTTCCCTATTTAAATAAAGTTACGTGAAGTGTTTTCATGCGAAGTATATTTACCCAGAAATGTAGCATGTCGATTTTATAAGCAAATAAAAAGGGGGACTATATTGTGAGGCGTAATGATACGAGGAGTAAAACGTCCGCGCAGTAACTCCTAAAGGTTATTGACGGAAGTGAGCGGGGGAAGTCTTTAGGAGTTACTACGCGGACGTTTTGCTCCTCGTATCATTACGCCTCACAATATAGTCCCCCTTTTTATTTGCTTATAAAATCGACATGCTACATTTCTGGGTAAATATACTTCGCATGAAAACACTTCACGTAACTTTATTTAAATAGGGAACACGTGGAAGAGCTTGGTAGCTTCTATCGTGAGCTTTTTTGGAGCTATATGACATGTGGGAGAGGCTGCGTATGTGCTCCGTTTGCCTGGCAGAGCGCACGGACAAAGACCAGACGGGGATATATTAACACGTCTAAAGTGAGGTGAGAACATATCTTAGTATGTAAAAACGGTGGCCTATTCCTTTAAAGGGACTAGATGCAAGTTGGCCATTTTATGCTCACTACTGCCACCGCAGGTCTTATGCATAACTGCGGGTTCTATATTAACAGTGCAGGATTTTAGAGGCAGTTGTGATGAACAGGTCTGGGCTCATTCTACACACTAGGACATGGCTGGAACATGTAGGGGGATGAAAATACTTAGTTTTAATATTTTGAAACTCTATATAGTCCCTTTAACCGAGCGCATTTTCTCCAGTTTGGTTTTACCCAAGTCTAAAAGCTTCTTGACCGGAGACAGGGCAGGCCCTAGCCAATTTGGCGCCATAGGCAAGTTTTAACTTTTTATTTTCTATTCATTTCAGCGTGCACCCAAATTGTAGGACACTTTTTGGATATGGAAAAGGCTATTTTTTTATTCTCATGATTATCTATTCATTAAAAAAAAGAAAGGAAAATCAGAGCATGTGCATATATTGCAGGAGGAGCCTCTCCTTCTCAAGTAAATTTACAAATCTTCATCGCAATGTTACATGGCTCCCTGGAGGCCTAGAGGGACCAGAGAGGGTTCATTGGAAAGCTTGAAATCTCTAGTTTCCAACACAAAAGACAATTGCCGACAGTTTCAATGATGGTAGTATTGGATTAAAAAAAATGGCCGCCCCTCCCGCAGATGGCACCCTAGTCGACCGCCTGGGTCACCTACCCCTAGACTGGGGAGTCTGGCCAGTGTAATGCCTCATTTGAAAGCTAAGACCAGCAAAACTGATCGCACATTTTTTATTGCATTGTCGCAAGTGTTTTCATCTCTTTTTTTTTTTTTACGTTTTGCTTTTTCGTCACGTCACTCTTACGCTGCTTTTTTGTAACTTTTTTTGTTGTGTTTTCATCCTTGTCAGGGTAACGGAGAAAATGTGCTCGGTTCAGGTGGGGTGTTAAGAGGTTAGCTGGGTGCACTCCAAAAACAAAAGATCGAGCATGGAGTTTAAATGACTTGAACTGAGAATATGAATCTTCTTTTGAGTGGTTTTCATTGGCAAATAAATTAACCTGAAGTAAAGACAAAATGCATTGAGTCAGAAACATCTCAGAACAAGTGAAATAATCTCGGTCTAAATCTGATACAGCTGAATAATGCATGTGTTAGAGATACTGTCATTTGTTTTGTGTGTTTTAATATGGTGCATCTGCCCGGGGACTTCAGACAGAGATTAGAAAAAGAGGAGGGAAAAAGGGAGAAATGGTTGTTGGTTGTTGTCTCTCTCTTGTCGTATCACCAAGCTGGGTTTTTGACAATGGACCTGTGTATCTACAAAATGTATAAAAGATACAATTATTATATTTTTTCTGTATAATTATGATGCTTTTAAAATCGAGGGTGCAAACATCCCTTAGATCCAGGAACTGTCCCACCTTTTTTTGTAAACAAATAATAAATTAGAGAATATAATAAACAGGCACATAATACAGTAGTTGTTGCAGAAAGTACCTACACATTTAAAGTCTGTGGGCCCAGTCGAGACAAAGAATTTTAAGTAATAGCAACACAAATTGTATAAATTCCACCAAACCCAACCCACAGCTTTACATTAGTGTTTGCACCAGAAGCAGTGGCAGGAATTTGCCGCCGGAAAGCTGTGATTTTCGTTTGACTGCTCCCTCTGTGGATTTACACTCGGTCTTTGTTGCCGCCTGTAAATATTTCCCTCGTCTCCCTTTAAATCTGCCACGGGACTGTCCCGTTTGGGAACGCCCCCTGTCCCCCTTATACTCTCCCTGCATTCCTGCCTATTCACTCCTCACCGGGGCATCTGTGTTAAAACCCCGCCTAGTTTTATATCTCGCCTTCTCGCCGTTGTTGGCCGCCCCCCCCCTCCTCGGCATTCCTCTTGGGGGGGGCAGAGATTGCGGGACGTAGTTTAATGTCTGCAGTTACAGAAGACAATGGGGCACTTGACTTTTGACCCGGCGGAGGAAAAGGCCAGGCTTAATCTCATGTTGGGACCCTCCAAACCCATTGTTGCCCAGACCCGGTGTTACTGGCTCCGCCCACTGCCCCCGCGGCCCACCCAGAGTAAGATGGCCGACCTCTGCGGCTCTTGTCTGCTGACCCCGCGTTCACCCCAAGTCAACAACGGGACAGAGTTTATAACTTTACTCGTAGAGGTGCGTTTAGGGCCTCATTAGAAAGTGCGTGGGGAACATTAGTTCACAATTTATTACTGTATAAGATCCATTTTTTGTTTTTCCCTCATCATTTCAGCCCTCATGTGGCTTCCACTACGACTCGTCTGGCCAGCATTTTATTTCAGAATTATTTCAACTCTCTCAACCGAGGCTAAAGGCACTATACAAGATTGTCCTCCATTGGTGTATTGTAACTCAGACAACACTGGTGGTGTGTTTCTGTGACAGTGACCCTGAAAAGGGACCCAGCAAGTTGTGAAATATCCCCCCAGTGAAGAATCGGGATGCTACAAATATGAAAGTTAGGAATGAGTTTGGACACAACTAACATTTTAATCTCGTGGCATTCTTTGTTTTTGTTATTAAAAAAATCAGGTGTGGGGCCTTTAAAGGAACAGGCCACCGTTTTTACATACTGAGATATGTTCTTACCTTAGCTTAGACGGGTTAGTTTGTACCTGTCTGATCTTCACCCGTGCCCTCAATCACGTAAACACAGCGCAGACGGCGCTAGCATTTAGCCTCTCCCTCTCTCCACTATAGCTCCAAACGAGGTCAAGATAGAAGCTACCAAGCTCTTCCACGTTTTCCCTATTTAAATATGGTTACGTGAAGTGTTACACTACAAAGTATAATCACACAAAATTAAACACTGTGGATTTTCTAAGCGGATAAAAAAGGGAACTATATTGTAAGGCGTAATAACACCAGGAGTAGTTCGACATCTGCGCAGTAAAGTGAAGATCTATTTTTATCCGCTTAGAAAATCCACATTGTTTAATTTTGTGTAACTGTACTTTATCGTGCAACACATCACGTAACCATATTTAAATAGGGAAAACGTGGAAGAGCTTGGTAGCTTCTATCTTGACCTCGTTTGGAGCTATAGAGGAGAGGAGGAGAGGCTAAATGCATGACCGAGGGCACGCCTGAAGACTATTCCTTTAAGTGCACGAGTTTTGTATTCTTTTTTTCTTTTCTTTTTTTTTCATTTTTCAAAACAAGAAATGCAATGCTAATGTGTTTCAAAAGTATCTTTAAATGATTCAAACTGTTGCATTGTAAATTAGCATACAGTATATAAATGTTTTAAAAAATGCAAACAAGTTCATGTCCGAGTTGTGAAACTAGAAGCACAAATTAGCAATGATTTGGCTGCACTGTCCTTATCTTTCAGTGTATACTTGCATACTTGATTGTTATATTTCCAAAGCTAAACATGACTTTTCACTGCTATAGAAAGTAGGTGCGACAAGATGCTACATTATTTTCCTTCATAAACATTCATTAAAAAGTGCATTTGTTTTGCCGACCTCTTCAATAAAAGCTTCATGTATTTCTTAAGTGTGGCATTCATAAAAGTGATAGAAACGTCTTGTTGTTTTCTAGTCTGAATAAACCTGTCGTTAGTGGAGTTTCCGGGACGTCCGTGTTGATTTTGTCACAGACAGGTGTCCGGGAGCAGGAGCTCACCTCTGCATCACCGGAATGTGTTTGTCTAACACCCGTCTGACCCTCAGTCCTTATCACAGAGACCCGCCAGGCGTCTAGGACCATCCACGTTATGAGTCACCAATTAACACGCCATCCTGTGTATCTCCACATGGGACAGGCCCGCGGGGAGAGGGGCGCCCTGTCCACTGCACAGGACATCCCAATGAAGAGGGGGTTTAACAAGGACATTATAGGACTTCAACTGTTTGGGGCTATTTTGCCCCAAATGTATATGGTCAATGGATAAAATTAATGCAGGGACTTTTGCTTTTGACCCATACTTTTTCATTTATTTAAGGTTTTAAGTATTAAGTATTTTTTCCCATATCAATCTCGATTTTTGATTGGATTTTGATAAACATAAGTACATGTAGCTGATTCATGAACATAGACAAACCTTTTATACAAACCGCAGCTCAGACAAAAGCAAATGTTTTTCCTCCGGTTTCATTTAACACAGAAAAATCTCCCACTGTCTCGTAAAACTCAAACTTGTGACTTTCTGCCAAAGAAACGGCTGTAAATCTGATGATTATAAAGTCCCACTGACGGACCAAAGTAGAGAGTGTGACTTTGTTCAAATGAAAATTACTTACCCAACCCTAGATCATTGTCATACAACAGGGCTCCCTGTATAATTTAGAGAAATATAAGTTGACCCAGCAGTAATTCTAAACACCTGTAGAAGTCGCCTCCTCCATATAAACTTATTGTCCATTCTTCTAAAAAGCACTGAGGGAGGAGGTCTTCCAGGTCCCTCTTTTAGGTCGATATAATGTGCAATACTAATATACAGGTCATTTGTCCTTGATATTTTGGCCACTTTGCGGAGTCTCGCCCTCCATCTCTTGAAGTCTCCAAAACACCAAAAAGGGAACTTACATCGCCACAAATTTGATCTTAAAACTATTAATGAAGGCCACTGTAACAGATGTTCTTGTGATGGTAGAAGGCTACAGGATACTTTCTGTTTCAAAGGTGAAACGTGTCAAAAAGTGTAACTAACCTTTTATGTAACGGCCGCAGTTCTGTGAAAGCTTCATGTTGAGCTCATATTAGCAACAGATGTTTCCAGCTGCAGATTTAGCAGCATCGCTGAAACTAGAGGTGTTCATCTCCACATACAGTATGAAACACTCATATATTTGTAATGCAGGCAGACTGTGTGGTCCACATGTTTTCATCACTGGACTCATATTGCCACCATTATGAGGCATCATTTATATCATTAGTTCTTGTTCTTTTATGTAGGTCTGTGCAAAATACTTTTTTGTTTAAAGGAACAGGCCACCGTTCTTCCATACTGAGATATGTTCTTACCTGAGCTTAGACGAGTTGATACGTACCTGTCTGGTCTTTGTACCCGTGGAAGAGCTTGGTCGCTTCTAACTTCACCACGTTTGGAGCTATAAGAATATACTGGGAGAGGCCAAATGCTAACAACATCTTTGGTCTTTGTGTGTGACTGAGGGCACACACAAAGACCAGGCAGGTACATATCAACTCATCTAAGCTCAGGTAAGAACATATCACAGTATGGAAAAACGGTGGCCTGTTCCTTTAAAGTAGACAACGAGTTTTTGTTGTTGGGTTACACTTTACACTAAACCCTGAGACATTGTACCTAGCAAAATGTTGTACATTGTAATCTGCTTTCTCTGTCATAACTAGTACCTATGTAGTACATCCGCTATGGAATAATGTGTATTAGTTCTTTGGAAGTACATGCGTTTGGGTTTTATTACATGATGTTTCACCAAACTACAAATACATATTATTCCATCATGTATGTAACCCAAAGGTACAAGTTATTACACAGTTACATTACATTGCTCTAAATTTGGCAGGTACAATGTATCAACGGTGGTGTAGAATAAAGTGTCACCTGTTTTAAGATTTATTAATCAACCAATTGACTCTGTGAATAACTTCAAATCCCAGCAACGCCGCCCAAGAAGTGACTTCCTGTTTCGATCCAGCACGCCAAAATAAAAGCACAATCTTATCATTAGTTCAGCTGTTCATTAGTTCAACTTTCTTTCTGCCTAACTATTAACAGACAAAATACTTAAAATGTGTGTGTTTATTTCTTGTAGTGTTGCAAGTACCTGTTGAACTAATCAATGAGACGAGCTGTGTGCTTTTATTTTAGCGTTCTGGTTCGAAACAGGAAGTTGTTATGATTTGAAGTTATGCACAGAGTCAGTTAGTTATGGGATTTTATTGTAATAAAGCATCTGCCTGTGGTAAACAACATCAGCCCGGCTGTATTATCGTACTATTGTCCTCGCTAAGGGTCCTAATAAAATATCCATATTATTCCGATACTCCATAAATACTGAAACATTGTCAACAATAAAAAAAAAAAATTGGGAATGAACTCTAGATACACGTTTGCAGTTGAAGAACAAAACTAATATTTGTCAAAAGTGATGCTTGATCATTTGACTGTAAGAAATGAATCCACAACTGAATAAACTCACCTCTGCTGTTTTCTTTACAAAACATGTGATGTGAAATAAAGTCCGTCATCTTTCCCACCTACATTATAAGTATAAATGAAGCTAAAGCGTCATCACATCATCGTCACCTTCACCACAGCCTGTCTCTGACTTGTGTAAATTAATAATGAATATGATTAGTATAGGAAAAGAAACCTTCAAGTGCTAAAATGTGGCACAGTTTCTTGAATAAAAGATCACCCTGAAAGCAAACGTACTGAAAAAGTCTTGATATGAAAGTGGACATTTTATTTGTTAACTCTAACATACTTTACAAACATTTATAAGAATATTCATTTGGTTAAGATTATTTCACTGTAAAATGGTCGCACACAGTCAGAATAATATATTATCTTAAATTTCTCAGACATACAACTTAATAAAAGGCCTATAAACTAAAAAACACTGATCCACTCCACATCATTTCCTTATCTCATATGTACAACCGAAGCGAGACGTTTCACAGTCCAGTCCTCCCCCAGATGTGAAGGCCGCGCCGACTCCGCCAGGACAATAAAACGCAATAACTTACAACACGTCATAAATTATAATCTTCAAATATGTACACAGTATCTCAGTGCATTCTGTTTCTTACGGAGGAAGACGAGTCCCTGAGTTTTCTGAGCGAAAGACGTCACGTGTCTCTTCAGCCCTGGTTTGGTGCGGACAAGTTTAAAGCAGGAAAAAGATCCAGACTCCAGATCTCGGTGAAAGTGTTTTACTTTTACTTTACTGCACAGAAGTATGGTAGTAACATGGTAATAGGATGGTAAAACTGTGGTGCCTACACGTGTAATAATGTGGTTCTTATGGACACTTCATATTATAAGACTAGCCACAACCATTAGTGCATATTTGACCTTTTAGTGACCCACGGCTGTATGGCTGGTTGAAATGGCGCCTTTTCGATACCGATACTTGAACGATACTTGGTTTTCAATACCGATACCTGAACGATTTGCTGTCGATGCAAATTTACATCCGTTTCATCTCGAATTTCAGGAAATGTGTGAAAAATGGGGATTCATTTGGAATAAAAATTGAGGGAAATTGGGAGAAATTGTGGCAAAAATAAGGAAAAAATTGGGAATACATTCGGGGGGGAAATATATAAAATTTTGAGGAAAAAATGGCCAAAAAAAGGAAAAAATGGGGAATAAATTGTAGGGAAAAAATATATAAAAGTTGGGTGGAAAATGGCAAAAATAAGGAAAAAATTGGGATTCACTGCTGATGGATCTGTGTCTTTAAGTGTACATTCCAGCCTGAAACCCCACCGAAAACCCTAAAAAAATATATATATATATATATATATAAATATAATCTGGGTTCTGGAGTGTCTTAGGGGCCACCGGGAGGGAAAGTAAAGGCACCACATTAACCAGCCATACATCCGCTGGGTCACTGAAAGGTCAAATACACTGATAAATAAAAAGTTGAATAATACTCCTTTAACTGCGATGTTCCTCAATGTTCCTCAATTATGTGTGGGATCTTTACATATCTATTTTTTTGTTTTACTGCATAAGCCGCCATGTTTGTTGTTGATACAGATGGTCCAGGCCTTTCTCTGATTCATAGAACTTGAGAAGATCCAAGACTATAGACACCTGGATTTATCTAACAGTTCTGATCTGGTGTTGCTTTTCAGATTTAGGTTCATCAACACTATGAGCCCAGAGAATGAGATCAGCTGAACATCCTGAGTGACCAGGTTGTTCCATCATGGATTTATTCTTCCCTGATGACACAGGCATATTCCAAGATGACAATGTTAGGATTCATCAGGCTCACATTGTGAAAGAGTGGATCAGGGAGCACGAGACAACTTTCACAACTGGCCATAGAGTCCAGATCTTAACCCCATTGAGAATCTTTGGGATGTGCTGGAGAAGGCTTTGCGCAGTGGTCACACTCTCCCATCATCAGACAGAGTCATTGTTTATTGATCTCATGTTATTTTGTTTTTGTCTGTTGAATCACTTTAGTACTAAAATATAAATCACACTTTTTTACTCAAATGGTGGTATTTTCACTTTAGGTTTTAAGATTATTTTTCACTACTTTTTGCTTCTACTTGAGTGAAATTATTTTAAAGGCACACTGCGTAATATACCATCCAATAAATTAAATACAGATATTGATAGAGTTTGAAATACAGGACGTCTCCAGCTCGTCTCCATGGAGATGTTGACTAATGGCCGACAAATATGAGATTTAAAAAGTTCTTTATCCAAATCCATTCATTGTTTATTGTCAATAGGAGCATGTTTTGTATTGGCAACAGTTTAATCCAAAATGTTACCCAGTGTGCCTTTAAAGTACTCATTCTACCCTTGTCCATTACCATGTTATTACTGTGCAGTAAAGTGTGACTGATGTGTGTGTAGTGTGGACAGGTGTCTCGAAGCAACAAATCCTTTAAACAAGATCTGTCTTAACCCACGGCCTTAACCGAGTGCATTTTCTCCATGTAAAAGCAAAAAAAAGTGGCAAAAGAGCGACAACAACGTGCCGGAAAAGCAACAAAAACACAATGAAAAAGCGACAAAAACACACGACTAAAGACTGATAAAAAAGTGACAAAAATTAGATGAAAAATAACTGAAAAAAGCGGTGAAAAGCAACAAAAAACCCAAACGAAAAAGATGAAAACACGACAAAAACACGACAAAAACACGACAAAATGTGACAAAAACTCAACAAAAAAGCAACAAAAACACATGACTAAAGAGTGATGAAAAATCAACAAGAAAGCCATGTAAGAGCGACGAAAAGGTGACAAAAATGCGTTGAAAAAGTGACCAAAACACACTAGCTTTCAACTGAGCCGTCACACTGGCCTATAGGCTGTAAACGCTAAAGGCAGGAAGCATTTAGATTTGGGTAAAGCCGAAGGGGAGAAAATGTGCTTGGTTAAGGCGGGGGCTAAAGGGATATTTCTGGATTTTTGACATAGGGCCTCATTTCCTAGTTGTCCAGAGTGTTGCCGATTTCTGGAAATATTTTCTTTGTAATTCATGCAGTTCTTATATTTGAAGAGTTTCGTGGTGCTATGCTAGTGCTAGGCTAGTGCATTTCTATGGTATCAGCTAGCCTGCATTAAAAACAGAGTAATTAAAAAAATATTTATATTATATTTATATTTATATTAAAAATATTTTTTGGAAAATAACTGACCTTGCATGAATGATCGCATTTTGAGGGACTATTTCCTAGCAGATCACTCCGCCGCTGCGTAGCTTATACAACCACAAAGCTGATGCTGCTCAAATATAAGTTTAAATGCAAAATGGTTAAAATTCTTCTATCGACACAGACATTTATATGGTTAGTCTGGTGTTATAAGTGATTTGTCTCAGGTGCTTTGTGGAGCGGGTCAGACTGTTTTTAATGCAGGCTAGCTGATACCATAGAAATGCGCTAGCCTTGCACTACCCTAGCGCCACGAAACTCTTCAAACATAAGACACATAACACTCTGGATAACTAGGAAATGTCAAAAATCCTGAAATATCCCTTTAAGAGGTTGAAAAGCTTCCCAGACACAGGAGACTTTCCTTCTCGTTCTTGTTCTTCGGTTGAATTAATAAAATAAACTTTATCTGTCCTTCATTGCTGCCTGAAGTGAGGTGAACCTTGTAGTCCTGCCCCCTGTTCCACCTCACGCTCTTTGGGACGGTCCCTCTACCTGCACCCGCACGACTCCACCACCATGTCCTCGTACTGCTTGTAAACCACGTTGTTCCCGGAGTCGATGTACAGGATGCTGATGGGGCTCAGCCTGTAGGGGGCGCAGCAGCTGGGGGGCATGTTGTTGGGGTTCATGGAGTTCATGAGCGTCTGGATGATGGCGTGGTTGGTCGGTTCCAGGTGGGACCTCAGCGGGAAGTCGCACACCCCCTCGCAGTGGTAGGCCTCGTAGTCCAGGGGCGCGATGATCCAGTCGTCCCAGCCCAGGTCGCGGAAGTTCACGTGCAGCGGTTTCTTGCTGCACCGCGATTTCGATTTCTTCCCGTGCCGCTTCCCGTGCCGGGTTTTCGAATTCGCCGTCCGCCTTTTCCGGCTCAGCTTCGCGTTCCTGTCCTTGGCTTTCCGGATCATCCCCATGAGCGCTCGCCCCTCCTTCCTCTCGCTAAATAACGTCTGACGCCTTCTCGATCTGGTAAAAACGACCAAAATCGCCTTTTTCTGTTGAGGTTTCCCGAGACGGTGCAATCCCAAGTTGTTCAAATCCACTTCCTTTTCCGAGTTATCCAAAATGGCCTTCAGCTCCAGGCAGAAAACCTTCCCTGGACTTGAACTTCGCCATTCCCGAAACACCTTCCACACGTCCAGGACCTCCCATTTGGGCCGGTGTCCCGAATCCTGAAGGTCGAGAGTCTTGGAGAAAAGCAGCAGCTGGTCGTGGCAGGAGTACAGCTGGACTTCCACCGGGTCCGATTCCGAGATCCAGGAATTCCCGCTGGTTTTGGTGAAGACCCGGAGCTCGGCCCCCAGCACCTCGGCCTTATCCGGGACAGTGGACACGTCGAACACATACCGCTGTCTCCTCAGGGGCGACAAGAGCGGGAGGTCGTCTGCGGGAAAAACATCCAAAATCAAAAGTTTAGAAACGAGGAGGGGGAGGTAAAAAGGAAAAAAAAAAAAAAAAAAACTCCCGGGAGCGAAATGTAGCCGATCCAAAGATGAGACGCCGTTTTATTGTCTGGGGCTTCAGTGAAAAATAACTGTGTCCGAATCAATTACGGATAAAGTGGAACTAAAAAGTGGGATGAATGTTTGCCGCGGAGTCTGCGCTAAATCACATTAACAAAGGGAAAGTCCGTGTCATCGCTCATGTGTGAACGGTTACCGCCATCAGAAAAACACATTTGTTCTGAGCGAGAAAACATTCGGGCAATTTGGGAGACGTAAATTACAACCTGTTTCATTAACGAAGGACAAATAAACTTTGATTTCTTTCACACTTTCTAGTACCTTACATTACCGTTTTATGTTTGGTATGATTGCAGCATAAAACACCATAATTGAGCAGAAATTCAGCAATAAATGGGGCTTATGTTTCTTTGTATAAATAAAATTCTGCCTTTCATTGAAGATGCTGCACCTAAACAAGAAATAAAGAAATGCACAGATAATTCCATTTTTAAGTACATTTGACAAATCTAAAAAGCTTCTGGACTGGAGCTCGCAGCCGATAGGCCAGAGAAACGCCTCATTTGAGAGTGAGACCCACAGAACTGATCTAAACGGATCTTTTTTCACGTTCTTTTTCATTTTTGCCACATTTTTGTTGATTTTTTTATCATTTTTTCATTGAGTTTTTGTCACTTTTTTGCTTCACTTTCAGCTCTTTTTGTCACCTAACCCTTTATTGAGGTTTTGTCACTTTTGGTTGAGTTTTTTTGTCACTTTTTATTGAGTTTTTGTCTCTTTTTTGTCATTTTTTTGTCATTTTTTTGTCATTTTTTTGTCATTTTTTTGCTTCACTTCCACCTCTTTTTGTCACTTTTTTGCTTCACTTTCACCTCTTTTTGTCACCTAACCCTTCATTGAGTTTTTGTCACTTTTTTCTTGAGTTTTTGTCACTTTTTTTTGCTTCACTTTCACCTCTTTTTGTCACCTAACCATTTATTGAGTTTTTGTCACTTTTTTGTTGAGTTTTTGTCACTTTTTTGCTTCACTTTCAGCTCTTTTTGTCACCTAACCATTTATTGAGTTTTTGTCACTTTTTGCTGAGGTTTTGTCACTTTTGGTTGAGTTTTTTGTCACTTTTTATTGAGTTGTTGTCTCTTTGTTGTCTGTTTTTTGTCACTTTTTTGCTTCACTTTCACCTCTTTTTGTCACTTTTCTATTTTTTGTCACTTTTTTGTTGAGTTTTTGTCACTTTTTTGCTTCACTTTGACCTCTTTTTGTCACCCAACCCTTTAATGAGTTTTTGTCACTTTTTTATTGAGTTTTGTCACTTTTTTATTAATTTTTTGTCACTTTATTAATTGAGTTTTTGGCACTGTTTTTTTTAATTATTTTTTGTCACCTTTTTATTGAGTTTTTCACTTTCACCTCTTTTTCTGCACTTTTTTCTGCCTTTTTGTTGAGTTTTCTTATGATTTTTGTCCCTATTTTGACGCTGTTTTCACTCAATGTTTAGATTTGGGTAAAGTCAAACAGGGGAAGATGTGCTCAGTTCAGGCGGGGGGTAAGAGGTGAACTTACTCAGTGGCCTCACACAAAAGTCCAGAATCTTTACTACAGATTCACGTCATCCACTGAATGTTTTCCAATAAGATCCAACAACAACATCGGCTAAATGAAAAAAAGATTATTATTTTTTTTTAAAACGGCCTGTGCATCATTGTCACTAATACAACATTTTTTTTTTTTTAACATAAAGCTATTATAAAGCATATTGTTTATTCTAGAGCCATAAAATCGCATCATTTACATGTCAATTATCCTTTGTCCACTGGCGGTGAAAGGAGAATATCAGGCCACGTTCTTTATGGCTCTCTTAAAATGAAGCCTGTTCAACTTTTATTTTTTTTGGATTTGCCAAAAATAAACTTTAACAAACACCATTTTTATCTACGTTAATTTTACATACGGGATATTCATATGTATTTACAATGTATTTTGATATAGACATGTATTTTAAAGAAGGCCTATTTACAAAAATGACTATACAATTCTGAAATGATGCTGCAAATAGCCTTATATAAATTAATTGTTCATCAGACAGAATTTAAGTGAATGTATTTGACCTCTTTAGCAGCTACAGTGGTGTACATTGTGCGTAATAATGGCCATACCTTGCCCCATGTCCACGAAGCTCGCGATGGTGTTGGCCGCTTTGGACGCGCGGAAGAAGCTGGCGTTCAGCCCCAGCTTCTCCGCGGTGGAGAAGGTCTTGTAGATGGACAGCATGAAGTCGTGCGGCTCCACCAGATCTGTCGCCTTGCTGTGCGCGTTACCCTGAGGCGCGTAAAACTCCTTGAAATACTTGGACGCGTCGTGGCCGTCGAAAATGCCGGCCACTTTGCTCGACTTCGGCGCGGGCGGAGGAGGGAAGATCGACAGCGCCTGGACGCCCGCGCCGTGCCGCAAGAGAAGCACCAGGGCCCCGCAGAGAAGAGCCAGGTGGTGGAGATCCATCCTCCGAGCGGGTGAGCTCAGCATCCCCGCCGGCAGCAAGTGGCAGGAAACTCCGCGAAGAGCAGCGCACAGGAGGCGCAAAGTTAAGAAGCCCCCGCGCCGAGCAGCAGCAGCGCCGTGCACGCCCACCACATTGTGCCCCTCAACGCGGCGGTTTAATGGCCTTCACAAATTAAGGCTGTAAATGTAATTGTTCCCCTGTCAGCCGTCAGCGCCACAAGACAGATGCGCGGTGAAAAGATGCGGTGTTGGTGGTGGGGATTTTGCGCAAACACAACTGCGCTAAAAAGGACATAAAACCTAATCTCACAGACAATCTAAAGTGCGGCTGGAGCGCGGGCCGTCTACTTTTGATGCAAACTAAACTCAACTTTCCCTCGCGGTGGGGGATAGAGAAGGCCTGGATACGATGTGGTTTGGCGCCCTCTCTTGGACAACAGCAGGCCTTACGCTTTTGGAGAGGGTTTTCATTCAGCACCACGGACAGAGACTCTGGAAAGGATTAATAGAACATGGTTCCTTTGCTTGGGCCAAATCACAAACACCTCGCTCCTAAAACTTTCATTTTTTCCCCCCTTTTGCAAAATGTGAGCTTTGTCTAAACCTGCACACACAACGCAGACATACACGGGTAAATAAATAATCATTTTAAGATGGAAATGACAAATTTAATGAAGAGATTAATAACTGGTGCCAATTTAGTGCGAATACAGTCATAATTGTAGAAGCTAATAAAGAGTATTATCCATAAATTGATACATTTTGACAAAATTTTCAAAATAAATGTCCAGATCCTTTTGGCAAGACGTGCAACAAACGGTAAAAAATGCTCTTGGTTTTGACATAATATTTACATGTGTGTCTTTCTATCTAGGGAATATAGATCAGAGGTTGTCCACAGCCGATAAATATCTTCTAAAAATCTTCATGACAGCAAGTAAAAAAGCGATCACTAAGCGCTGGCTAAGTACAGAGTACAGACCCACCTACAATTAGCCAATGGATGGCCATAGTTAATAACATTTATTGCATGGAACGCCTGACTTTCAATCTGAGACTACAAAAAGAAAAGGGTGATGCCTTTTGGGAAAAATGGGACGCATACTTAATGAGAAGAGGCGATATTTGAACTTTTACACAAAATAGTGCTTTTGCTCTATATTTATTTTTGTGTGGATTTTATACCTCTTTTAAACCCCCAGTTTGTTCAATATGTGTGTTTTAGTGTTTTAATTTCGCAAAATATTTATAACCTGAATAAAAATAAAGTATAAAAAAATAAAAAATAAATGTCCAGATCCAAAAAATAAAGGTTATCAGTTAATCTAATAACTGATAACTGGTGCCAATTTGGTGCCACTGCAGTAAAAGCTGTAGAAGGTATTGAAGATTATCCATGAATGGTCACATTTCTGCATGCATTTCAAAATAAAGGTCCAGACCTTAAAAGTCAAGGTTGTAGAAAGTTCCTAGTGTAATAATTGGTAACTGGTGTAAATTTAGTGTAAAGCTATTGACAAGTAATGTCCATAAATTGTTATATTTTTCTATGGATTTCAAAATAAAGGCTCAGATCTGAAAAATAAAGGTTGTGGTAAGTTGCTGGTATAATAATGAAATCTAAAGTTTGAGGACGTTCGGTCTAAGATGAGATAAAACCTCTTATTGCCGATGGAACACACACATAATCTTTTCTTAATTGTGATTATTTTGTATCATTTCAAGTGAAAGCAAATTATTTTTAAAGGTAGAACTTCTTAACCCTCACCTGAACCGAGTCTATTTTCTCCAGTTGGGCTTTACCTAAATCTAAAAACTTCTTGAGAAAAGTGTCAAAATAGCGACAAAAATGAGACAAAAACAAGTATGAAAACGCAACAAAATAGTATCAAAAAGTGCTAAAAGTGCAACAGGAAAGTGATGGAAAAAGTCATGTAAGTGCAGCAAGAAAGTAACAAAAATTTCAACAAAAAAACGCAAAAACTGAACAAAAAAGTCAAAAGGTGTCGACAACACAGCAACAATGCAAGGAAAAGGATCAATTTAGATCATTTTTGCAGGTCTTAGCTTTCAAATGATTAAGCTCTCCAGTGTCGAAGCTTTTAGATTTGGGTGAGGCTGAACTGGAGAAAATGTGGGGATAAATTTGTCTGAATTCAAGTGGAATTTATAATAGTTCCAGTGGCATTAGCATTTTTACCTGATCTTAGATTAGTTCAATCCGGCTCAAACTCGTAGGTAAGAATTCCATGGTGGTAACTATGGTAACCGTCAGAATGCTGATTTTGTTGTTGTCAGAGCTTTTGAGCAAAATCTTCCACATGTGACAGAAACGGTCACAATGTTCAGTGTGTCCTCAGAGTTATTTTCTCATAAAGGCGTCCAAAAGTGGCGACTTTCTAATATTTTAAAGAATGTGCGTGATATTGATCAGATTAAATGACTTTCAGACATAAGATTACCGGCAATATATATAATATATTTTGAATCCAGTCAATTCCAAATATGATCCATCTCAACATTTGGAGATTTCTTTCAAGAGCTGTTTCTTTGCCATTGCGTTGTGTTGGTCCTGACCTCCATCTGAGATCATGACACCATTTAATTCTAAAACATGAATTCACACCTTCCTCAGTCAGAGTCAGGGCTCACTTTCACCCAGGAATATTTACAGTCACTCCCACCATACACCACGCAAAGTTAACTAGCAATTTTATTTATCCCGGTAAAATGGAGCAATTGATTTTTGAATGTCATAAAATATACTTTATTCAAGAGAGATTATACAGAGAACCTTCTTTCATGTCAAAGTATTGCACCTGATAAAAAATACAACTTCATTAGACCAAGAGTAAACCTGTGCAGTTAAAACATGCGAAAAACCCCCCACAACAACAATGTTTAAGTAAAAGCAAAATCGGTGGCACATTACCATAATATACTAATAAATCGAACTTTACCTGTAAACCTAATAACATCTTTCAAAGTAATTGTTGCATATTGCACTCTCCGAGTTACAGTTAATTTAAAATGCATCATCTTTGGCCATTTGCACTAAAAATATATTAAAAATATGAAGAAAAAAAACACCCTTCACTTCACCCTATAAGTTTGTTAGAAATTCATAAAAGTATTAAAGTAATTTCAGTAAACTTCATAGTAAGTACAAAGACTTACTCATTACCCATAATTCAACAGTACAGTGTATATGCTTCTTCATGATTAACCTGAGAGGTTCCTTCATTGAACCGGTACTTGGCATCTGTGGTTGTGGAAAAGCTCTTTGTGGTCTCAGACTCAGTAGACGGTGAGTATTTCAGAGCAGTAGGCCGCGGCGTAGATGACACTGAGCGCACACAGGCTGGAGGGCCCCAGGGTCGACGCAGAACCGAAAACGCTCCCGTCTTCGGTGGTCTGTTCTGTGGTCCCTGTGGTCATGGTAGATACAGAGTCTGTGGTGCCTAAAAAGGGGTCACAGTGTGAGGATTTAGTTTCACGAACAGATCTTCTTCAGACCACTTCATATTATTATATTTAAAGTACCGGTGGTGGGGGTGGCGGTGCTGTTGCCGGTGGTGGGGGCGGGGGTGGTGGTGCTGTTGCCGGTGGTGGTGGGGGGGTTGGTCGTGGGCACAGATTTGACGGTGAAAGAGCGAGACCGAGCGCCCCAGTCCTTCAACTCAAACACCATGGTCAAGTTCTCACCTGAAACAGAGACATAACAGAGATTACCTTCAATGATAGGAAAGAACAACGTTGGATTCATGCATATTGTTGGACTCGTAGCTAAAACTAAAATAATAATCACTAGAGACATTGTCAAAAACCGGCACGGTAGCGCAGCGGTTAGCGCCTCCGCTTCACAGCTAGAAGGTCCCGGGTTCGATTCCCACCAGGATGGGGCCTTTCTGTGTGGAGTTTGCATGTTCTCCCCGTGTCTGCGTAGGTTTCCTCCGGGTACTCCGGTTTCCCCTACCACTAAAAACATGTGCAATAGGTGAATCCTCCAGCCAGGTGATTCTGACCATCAGCCTGGCTCCACATCATGGAGATGGGTCCCCGGGCGCGGCACGGGCGTCGACCACTGCTCCTTATGGGTTGCCCCAGCGGCATCGAAGGATGGGTTAAATGCAGAGGACAAATTTCCCTACGGGGACAATAAAGTATACAAACAAACAAACAAACAAACAAACTACTATATGTCCTTTTTAATCTTATCACACTATGATAGAGGGATACTGGCTCTTTGCCCATTTGAGACATCAGTGCATATTTCAGAAAAAGAGCGCAGTAAAGGTTTCAACATAATTTTTTATATGACCTTTATTTATCCAGCTAAAGTCCCACTGAGATTAAAAAAAACCTCTATGTGAATTCATCACCTTCACATTCATATTACTGTGTTCAAACATAATCATATTGCGCTGTTTCATGGCGCTTCTGCTCCTTTGGCATTTGATTTAAATG
Organism: Gobius niger; assembly: GCF_951799975.1. NCBI lineage: Eukaryota > Metazoa > Chordata > Actinopteri > Gobiiformes > Gobiidae > Gobius > Gobius niger. Next base: position 22,502,608 of record NC_136865.1, on the reverse strand, counting down.
TCAAAGGAACAGAAGCGTTCATGTGTTTTCAGTCCCTTCTTTTTATTTTTATTTAGTTTTTAATAGTCGACAAAAATATCTGAATATTTTAATTATTAGTTTTTGTCTGATTTTATTCAACAAAAATAAAACTTTACTAAAATTGACACAATATTTTAGATGACAAAATTAAGCCTTGAGAGCTCACAAACCCAGGTTCAGAATCCGAAGTTAAAACAATCTAAGATGAGTCTGTACCGCTGTTGGAGAGGCTGAGGTCGGTGAAGTTGGCCCAGCAGGTCTTGAACGTGATGGTGGTGTTTCCTTCAAGTCCAGTCACTGCGTTTCCAGACGAGTCTTTCAAACTGGCTGTTACGGCGAGCGTCGTCACACCCACCGCCACACAGTCGCCCTGAGGTTCACACAGATACACAAGGTTACAAATATACCGGGAAGTAATCGATCATGTTCAGTTCATCCACCAGGACAGTCCATTTAAACTTTGCAGAGCGACTCGACAAGGATGCCCTCTCTCACCTGTATTATTTTCACTTGCTATTGAAAATTTAAAATGGCACGAAATCATTTGGCATTTTGGTATTTGACTTCACTAGTTACCAACTTTACCAACCAAATAAAATGACCAGGAAACTGACACATAAACATGAACAAAACAAACTGTTTGTGGTGATGGATAAAATAAATAAAAACATTAAGGCCTTGTACTCATTTTTCAAAAACATGACAGAAGAAGCTACAGTAAGTATAGTTAAGTTTTAATTGTTAGTCGCGGTTCAAACAAATACCTAACTTTATGGAGTTAGGTATTTAAGACCCTGCCCTATAAAGTACATATTAAGTATAGTAAGATATACATATATTACAATGCAGTAATATATATATTACTGTATAGCAATTCTTCACATTGATGAGCTCAAACTTTATAAGCAGGAATTCACAACTTTTGGGGAGCAATGCAATAACAAATGACTGCAAATACAATATACTGCAAGGGGGTTTAAAGTTCGATTTCACACTATTAAAGAAAAAAGGTGCTGCACTTTTAATAGATCAAAGTAAACTGTGTTGGAGTCCTTACATTCTCGTCCACAGCCTTGAGACTGGGCTGCTGGTACAGAGGGCCCACATACTCCCCTGCGATGGGCTCTTCCATCAACAGCAGCTGGTCAACTCCGGACACGTAGCTCGGTTCGGGCTCCTCCCTCGTCACCTCCTTTGTCGCCACCTACAGGAAAAACAAACCAAAAGTGTTCGTTTAGTCAATCAAAGAAAAATGTCTATCTATCTACTGTATCTATCTATCTAATGAATGGGGTTTGATTAAAAGCTCTTACTGTGAGGATTTAATATGGGTTTATCGTATGATCATTATTATTTTCTGTGAATTTGTGTTTTGTTTACTTCGTTCCAGGCCGGGTCAGAGGAGGAGGGCGGAGGGGGAACCACACCCAGCGATGACACGTTGAACCCAATGGACTGACTCAGGTTTCCAGAGACCGCGGCTTGGCCCAGGTCATCAGCAATGTTCTTCAGCAACGCAAAGTCCTCCTCGTCTGAAAACACAGTGGAGACAAGAGGGGGTTTGATCACTTATGCTTTAGGGGCTTTTTTAAACGTCAGGTCTGTAGCCAAAGGAGAACAATCTGGAAGAAATCTGTGTGAAGTGGAAAGACTAAAAACTACATTTATTTCTATCACCATTTCTTTTGTCACTGACCGTTTGTCGCGTTGCTCGTCTGCTGCACTGGCGGGCTCTTGATCTCCACCTCCACAGAGATCCCGGTCGACCTCTTCCTCCTCCTGGCCCCACCGTCGGCTCGGATGATTTTGGTGATGCGGATCATGTTCAGAGGCACTTTCAGGAACGTGGCGAGGTTACTGACCAGGTTGTCTCCGAAAAACTCCGCCTCTGTCATGGCGGGGAGGTCAAACGACAGCTTCAGCAAAGGGGAAGTCCTGATCTCCACGGGTTGGGAGCCTCTCACAATCACTTTCATCATCTTGTAATCTTCATCGAAATAGTTGGATCCAGCGGTGGCGTTCATCATCGGGACGTATTGACCTGCAAAGTGATCCAGTTTTCAGTAAATTAGGCACAGATTCACAAGTGGAAGAATTAAACAATATCTGATTTTAACCAGTTACCTGCCATCCAGTTATTCACGCCAGTGTTAATTTTGACAATACATTTAATTTCATTTTAGTCTTTTGATGATTATATCATTTAATTTTAGTCGAGATTTAGTTAAAAAAAATCAGTATCGCTTTAGATCAAGGTGTGCTCATTAAGTATTAATAAGCATAAGTCATCATTTTAGGGCTAGGGTAAGGGTTAAGGTCAGGGTAAGGTTTAGGGTTGGCTATGAATAAGTGTATTATTACTGGCCTATTAGTATGTTCACAGATAAAAGTATAATAAGCAGTGTGTTTTTACTTTACAAGCATATTATTAATGCTTATTAATACCTTATTAATACTTAACACACCTTAATATAAAGCACTACCAAAAACTCTCTTCAATTTTAGTGTAGTTTTAGTTGACTAAAATCGCATGTAAATTTAGTTGACAAAATTGAAGACCAATTTAGTCGACTTTGTATTTATAATAATTATTATAATCATACTCAATGAAGGTCCTCTGCTTCATGGAGCTTCTCCCACGAGAACAAAGCTCTGAGCTGTTCCTTTGGCAGAGATTTTAAATACGAAGGGAAGGGAATCTTATTTGTATAGAACTTTTCATATGACACAAGTCACACCCAAAGCGCTTCACACATGAAAGGGAGGGGGGTTCATTCACTCCATGCTGATGGTGTTAAGCTACATTTGTAGCCACAGTTTCCCCTGGGGCAGACTGACAGAAGCGAGGCTGCTCACATCTGCGCCAACAGTCCCTCAAGCCACCACCAACCACTCACACATAGGCATAGGGTGTCTTGCCCAAGGACACAACGACACAACAACATGAGGCTCTTTAAGACGGTCAGTGGCAGTTTTAGTCTCTTCTTTTCATTTTTATTTAGTCCCCCCCAAAACCCCCATTGACAATGCGACAAAAAAGTTGAGATTAGTTTTTGAAAGTCTTAGCTTTTAAATGAGGTGTTACACTGGCCTGATTAAGCTCTCCAGTCTCAAAGCTTTAAGATTTGGGCAATGTCGGACTGACACTAAGGTGGGGTTTAGAGATATGCTTTATTTGTCATTGTACAAGCGTACAACGAAATTGCGTTCAGGTGTTAGTCCTGAGCCCTTGCCACTGAGCCACGACCTCCAAAAACATGACCGGCATGTTTTTGGAGGTCGTGGAATCTTCACTCAAAATAAACATGAAAATAACGTTTTACATCACGCAGCAAAGTATAATAATTAGTAATGTCACTTAGAATATATTAGACAATGTCAGTGAAACTAAATACAACAACACACCCCATGCAATGAGAGTTTGCCATTGTGTGTGTATTTGAGGTACAGGAAGGCAGCATGTGAATAATGTGGAGAGTGAAGCTGGAAGCCACAATGTTGTACCTGGAGTCACAGGCTTCTTCAGAGTGTAGTCTGTGTTGGCTTCGTTCCACTGTGCGTTTGTCGGAGCGACGAGTTGATTGTTGACATAAACGCGCAGCAGCTGAGGGTTGGAGTAGAAGATGGACACCAGCACACTCTGCAGAACAAAACAAAACAAAACACTCTTAGTCACTCTTAGTTTGTACAGTCTTCATTTCATTTGATAGTTAAAGTAGAGCCTCTCCATTCTGATATTAGACCATCACAACAGTCTACAGTATAGACTTTATTACAGCTCGTAACTTTTCATTATGCTTTTATGTTTATTATTTTAAGTTGCCAGTGTTCTGAAAAGACAACACTCAAATCACAATCGTCAAATATTTCTTTTTCTTTTACAGACCTCACTGGGGCCGACGTTGAGCATCATGAGTCGCAGAGTCTGTGGTGTGGTTCCGGTAAAGAAGACGTCGAAGGGGTGTCCCGTGGCGATGATGCTGTGGAACAGAGACACCCTCTTCTGACAGGTGTATCCCGAGCACCAGCCGTGATCCTGAGGGCCTACAGCAAAACGCGAGGGGGTTCTTGTTAGTCACACTCAAAAGGCAGAATTGAAAACCTTTACGATTGGTACAGAAGAAAACAGTCCTACCGTTGATAAGGTCCACGAACCCGCCTCCGAGCACCGCGACGGGGGACAGGCGCCTGGTCTCTGTGTCCGCGTCCAAACTCTCAATAACCAACATTTCGTAGTTCAGATCAAAGCACTTGTAGCTCTGCCATGACCCCATGTACGTGCAGCTCTTCCTGATCACACCTGGGAATGAACACCAGCAGGAAACACAGTGAACTTTACTGCTTTACATTATATTCTCAACTTTACACCTGTTTTGGGCAATAATAAAAAAAAGGAAATATTGACACTAATGTATGTTTTAGAAGTAGTGCAAAATCAATGCAAAAAACACCAAACCAAACAATTAACAATCTTAACATCAAAGCTTAAAGTTAAAGGGACTACACAGAGTTTAAAAATGTTAAAATTATGTATTTTCCTCCCCCTACATGTTCCAACAATGTCCTAATGTGTAGAATGAGCTCAGAACCGCCGTCATGTACAAGCTTTATACAGAAGGTGCAGTTACATGTATGACCTGAGGTGGCAGTAGTGAGTATAAAATGGCTAACTTGCATCTTAAAGTTGTACTAAATGCCATAGAAGTCCCTGACCTTTATGAGGTGCGACCTGTTCCACGGGAATGCGGCTGCCGTTGAGATAGGTGAGCATGACTTTGGGGATCCTGTAGTCGCCCAAGCCCCTCCTGGGATCTCCGTTCCACTCAAACTCAGACTGAGGCACCACGGCCCCCACTGCGCCCAATAAGGACCCGTCCAAGTCCTTCAACATGGTTTTCTTCTTGGCGTCGCACTCCATGTCCACGCAGTCGGCCGGGTTCACTTTACTGAGAGAGTGGACGATGAAATTAGTCATACTGGCTGTCCCCCCGACCCCCCCCCACACACACACGTTAAAGATCCTTACCCCACATTGGCTCTGTGGATGAAAACCGTGTTGTTCTCCGAAGGGTTCACGACCCTGATCCCGGACACTTCGATGGGGTGCTGCAGATCCTCGTTTTTGGAGTTGGTGATGAACATGTAATTCTCCTCTCCGGAGCAAACTGAATTGAAACCCACAAAAGTCGTGTCTGGAAGAAGCAAAGAACTGGATTATATTCCCAGAGTCAGCCCCTTAAAAATCTGGACATTAAATATACTGAGCAGGACACTGATGTATGAGTAAATGAGAGGGAATAGGGGAATGGTTTGTTGATGTAATGCTCACCGGTGACTGTCATTAACCCCTTAATGGCGTTGTAGTTCATGTTAAGTGGAAAGGGCTTCTTTGGGGCTGTGTTGTGTCCAGAGTTAAAACTGGGCCAGCCAAGTCCACATCTGCCACCTTAAAGAAACAAAGAAATGTGTATTTAGGAACGTTTCTGTATATAACTTATCTCATTCAACTATTATAACAACCTGACAGCCTCACTGTTTCCATTTTGGGTGCATTTCGATATTCAAAAGCAAAATAGTATTGTCTGTTCCAGAGAGCAGAAATTTGTCTTTAAGCACGGCTCATGAAATCAATCAGTAAAAACACACACAACATCATTACAAAACATAACACAAAAATAAATAAACAACTAAATAAACAACTAAATAAACAAATAAACAAATAAATAAATAAATAACAAAGATCAACATAGGTACAGTGCTACCGGGTGTTTTTTAATGCAGCGACTGCAGAATGAATGATTTGTTGTAGATGTTTCTATGGGCCAGTGGGGTTCTGTATCTCCTGCCTGATGGCAGCAGGGGGGAGGAGTGATGCAGAGGGTGGCGTCTTCAGTAATGAGAGTAGCTTTCCTCCACACTGATCGCCTTTACAGTTCGCAGAGTGGGGTCTGAGGGGTTTGGGTGATCTGACTGGCTTGGTTTACTATTCTATTGAGTTTTGTTTTGTATTTGACGGTGAGAAAGTTGAACCAGGAAGAGATATTGTATGTGAGGATGGATTCAATGAGTGAAATGTACACCAAAGGTAACATGTCTCAAATATTAAAAGATATTAAAAGATCTCAACACTAGCGCCTTTTTAAAAGTTTTCTGTCTATTTCTGTCCCCAAATATTTAAAACAGTCCACCTGCTCCACCTGCTGGCCATGGATGAGAAGGGGCTGGAAAAAATCCACTGGCTACAACTGGCAACTTGTGAGCTATTATTTTCCAGATTGTTTTGAATTGATTTAAATGTATGCCAAGTTAATGCTTTTTAATAGTCTCACAAAAGCCTTGTACCTGTGGGAGGTCTATCAGCGCGATGCATCTCGGAGTTCCTGATATTGAAGTCACTGCTGGGCGCCGTCTCTGAACAGTTCAAGTTGGGGCTGCTGCCAACAATCAGGGAAGACTGTGGAAACATGGCATGTGTGTGTTTTGTAATGTTAATACTGTTTAATGAAGGCTAAGATTATATATGAAAAAGAAAATCTTGTCTTGGTACCTGAATGCTGACTCTTTTCTCCTCAAATTGGTGCGAGAGAGAGGGCGGGCCATAGATTAGAGGCATCACGCCCAGACCGTTGTCCACCAGTGTGACGTTAGCAATTGTAATGCTCGGGACCACCTATAGATAAACACGTGACATTCAAGGTTTCAGTTTTGCCCGCTGGTCACTTATCTGATCAGGTTAGTGTATGTGCTTTAACAATGTCAGATGTTACTAGCCAAATTGGGTTTTAGTATTCACACTTAAGTTAGCAGTAAGGCTTCTGTCTGTAAGTAAAACATAATAATACATAATTCAGTTTTCCTATTCTAATGGCATATTCAGATGTGGACAAATTGGAATATAGTAAATTTAATAAGACGATACCTGGAAGTAGATGCCAAAGTCGAAGCATTTCCAGATGAAAAACTCTCTGATGAGCGAACAGCCAGGGAAGCCATCTTTGTTCATGTAGACTCCGTGCAAACCGCCGTGAGCCTCGTTGTGGAGCCACATCTCATTGGGATTTTCTACCAAAGAAAAGGGAAAAATGTTACTTTCTTTAATCAACAGGATTTCATAACTTTGATGTAAAAACTATGATACTACCTTCACATGGTTCACCATTGATACGGTACGCAGCTCTCTCAAACCCTGCCACGATGTTGTTCTGCAGGACCACAGCTGTGCCCCTGTTCACCTGAAATCACCATAAGCACTTCTTTCAGGGTGTGATGGTTTTTAAAAGACAGCTCACATGCTTTTCACTGAATTTCCTAACGCAAAACTGGCTTAACTTATTATATTTTCATATTTTGCACTTCTAATTCAACAACCTTTATTTGACACTTACAATTTACATAAAAAGAAGATGAAATGGTAATAAATGTGTCGTTACAGTGACGGACCTCAATGGAAGCGGTCCAGTCCCAGTTGAATTCCTCCTCTCGGTCCTGGTACGATCCAGTCCAAAGCGTCATCATCACCAGGTTTCTTCTCACTGTGATGTTGTGGCCCCAAATCCTGATGCCTGAACGGGCAAAATCACAACAAGTAGAACATATTTAACTTGCTACGACGTAGGGCTGCACAATATGACCCAGAACGATAACCCTCGGTTGAGTTTGGATTTTTCCAGGCAAGCACAATATATGGCCAAATTATTTTTGTATGGCCAAATCATTTTTCCAATATTAGGTGACGCAATATATCACATATAGCCACAGTACACCTGAGATTTACTGACTTTTTTATAAAACAAAAGTTTAAATAATGTGTGAATGCTTAGTTTTAGTCATGATTGATCCATTTTAGCTCAATGTTGATCCTGATTTAGTATTAATGATGACAAAACAATGTCTTCTTTTTTTCTTCTTTTCTTTCTTTTCTTTTACTTACTTCATTGTTTTGGTTTGTGAAAAAAAGACAAAAAGCATTTACATCGATAGTGAGCTTGCAGGCTAGTTTTTGTTAGCATTACTGTGACTTCTTCCTTTTAGGATTGCATTGGGAAAGTTAGGAATGAGTTTTTATCGCTTTTTGTCACTTTTTTTGTCACTTTTTCACCACTTTTCTGTTGCTCTTTTTTGGCCTGACATTTTCCTCCTCGTTTTCATCAAATTTTTGGTGTTATATTGACATTTATTACCAGGAAGATTTGGGTAAAGCCAAACTGGAGAAAATGTGCTCAGTTCAGGTGAGGGTTAAGAGGTTAAAGCACTGTCTTGTAACGGCTCGTATTGTGCGACCCTAATATGACTCCTCAGAAGTAGCGGTGCAGACCTTCTCCAACAGTGTGGTAGATCACATTATCGTCGATGGAAAGTCCCTCGGTGCTGAACACGCCGATGGCCGGAGAAAAGCCGTCATGGAAAGAGCAGCCCTGAAGATACGTGTCCTCAACCTGCGAACATCAGAGGGGACAATTACGTCACTCTCAAATAGGGCTTGGTATTGTTACATTTTTTTCCAATACCATCACTTTAACGATACTTGGTTTTTGACACCGATTTCTGAACAATACTTTTTTTGATACCTATGCTAAATTATTTGTCAGACAGAACCAGAAAACAGATGAATAATGTTAATTTATTCCTTTTCCTTCCATTTAATTTCTTTTGCATTTGTATCATTTCTTTGAGGTGAAACAACCAAGACATTTCCTTTAACTACAAAAGGGCAGAAAAAAACACTTTTCTTATCCCCCTGCCCATTTTAACAAATGTTTCCACTTTTACTGAATTTTCTACTTTTTTCCCCCTAATTTTTTTAATTTGTTGTTCAATTTTTGGGGATTTTGGCCCAAATGTTTTACTTTTTTCCCCTCCATTTTCCCCCCTAAAATCCAATCACATTTTTTTTTTTCAAAATTGATTTTCCCATTTTTTTTATTTTATTTTCCTCCCTAATTACTCCCCAATGTTTTCCCCTTCTTTTCATTTTTTTTTTTAACTTGTGTTTCACTCTTAAATTTGGTGACCGACAGCATCAAAACTTGAATATAAAGATTCAATGTTTCTTTTCAGTAACTGCTTTCGATACTTTTATTTTTTTGATACCAGACTGGTATTTTTAATGGTGCCCAGCCCTACTCTTAAACATTCAAATAAAACATATACATAGAGTTTGTGAAAGCAGGTGGAAGCAGATGGGAGAGAGAGGAAGGGAGAGAGTTCAGCTTGGACGTTCTTCAATAAAACAATCCTACATTTATAATCAGGTCATATTAAAGAAATTGATTATAAAGACAAATCATGTACCTGGCCCATATTGAGGAAAGCCACAGAGTATCGCGGGTCATAGTCGTCGGTCCAGCCCTCCTGACCAGTGTGATCAAACTCCACATTCCTGATCTGAGCTTTGCCTTTAGGAAATAAAACATTTCGATTTGAGCAAAAAAAAAGCATTTTCCACAAACTGCACTTGAAAAGCACTTGTAACATGTACCTTTGTAGTCTATTCCGTCGAGAGGCGAAGAGAAGCTGCCCACCAGGACCCTGCCTCCAAACGACTCCTCCATCATGTCTGGATACTCTTCACCCATGATTTTAATGTTTCTGGTCAGCAGAGCAACATCAGCGGCCAAAGTGTAGCTGTATCCAGTTCCAGGGACTGAGTGGGTCTCACCTGCAGGGGTAGGCCAGTCACTCACTTTATTATTTCATCTTTAAACAGTTTACTAGTATTACTTTGTTTCATGACAATCCAATTTCTTGTTTTAAGATAATTGGTGAGAAAATGAAATAAATGCTGTTTTATTTCTGTGTAGATTTGCCTCGATATGACACTGACCGATGTGAGTGTGGGTCAGAGGTTTGTCCAGCGTCAGGACAAGGCCGTCCGAGGAAACTGCAGAGATGTGACGTTTCTCTGTCTCCCAGGGGTTGTAGCTGGAGGTGGAAATGGCCACTTCATCGCCGACCTAAAACAAAGGGATGTTTCTTAAAGGTCTTGCACAAATCACAATCTTAGAAATGATTTGCCATTCCAAAAGAAAATGTATCCAACTTGCTATAACTTGTTACTTGTAATGGGGTATAAAGCATTTCATTATTTTAACAGTGGCCTGGACCGAATTTTACATTTACATAGTTCTATGAATGCTTTAACATTCTAGCATCATTGTTTCTGTAGCCTAAAGATCTTCTCTCTTCTTCCTGCACCTTCACGATCTGTTTCTGGACCTGCAAAAATAGATAGGTGTGTAGTTCTGACCTGCCAGTCCACGGCCTGGGCCAGTGTCAGTGTGTTGGATCCAGCTGCCGAGGGGGCAGACAGTTTGGTGTGGTAAACATTGGGCGGCTTTCCATAGAGCTCCAGCGTCCCGAACACACCTGTAGAGGTAACACAGAAGAGGTCACGATTTTGGAGCATTTTCGGAACGTTTTTTGCTTGTCTTCCTTTTGCTCAGAGAGTAGACTTTAAAACAGCTCTGCCTGTGAACACGCCTCTTCACAGTCTCGTATTAAAGCCCATCTCTGACATGTTAAAGCCATAAGAACCATCTTGGGCTCTGAGAACGTCAAAGAGAGGTCTCCTGACCAGAGACAGGACTAAACACGGTGTAGCTGTGTTTCAGTTTTTCGCAGCTAAAATTTAAGACAAACTTCCAGTGAGACAGGCCTCAACTCTGTCAATGTTCAAATCAAGGCTATTTTTTAGCTGTGCATGACACTGAAAAGTATATCTACACTCTTCGATCTTAATGTAATTAATTCATTACATTAATATAGTGATGTTTTATTATTATTTATTATTATTTTATTATTATTTATTTTATCTTGCCTTGTGAATGATTTGTGCTCTACAAATAACACATTTATATTGCTTCACTTTTCTCCTATACCTTCTATCATGAACAATGCCAAATATTTCAAAACTTATACATACATTGCTTACAGCTTCATTCAGTTTCAGCCATACTGTATAAAACGACACTCCTCGGGTTAATGATGCAGTTTTTGCTTAATTAAACAGAGCAATCATGTGTTTTTACCAAGGGCTTTGGAGCCCAGGTTGGGTCCATTGGGCAGAGGCAGGTCAGGAGTGCGGTGGTTTCCTCTCAGTATGATGTGCAGCTCTCCTTCAAACGGAGAATCAGGAGAACCAGCCAACAGCCGCCCTCCCTGGGAATTTCACAACATCAAACACTTATTATAGATTTAATATTAAGAGTTACATCATTAGTTCAGATTTGAAAGTCTGAAACAAAACGGCAAAGACGAGGTAGAATTGGTCAAAGCTAATTTTGATTGGACCGACCTGCACATAGACGTGAATCGCGTTGAGGACGACTGGGCTGACCGTCGACCGTCTCCTTCGGCTGCTGCTCGTTGTGTTCAAGTCGTCAGGAATTTCCAGCACTCCTTTGATGATGAGTTTGCTCAGAGGAGGCGTGCTGGTGTCCAAGACCATCCACTCTCCTGTTGGGGAAGTTTTATTCATAATCAAAAACACTTACTACGTCCTGAGCAGCCTTAACACGTGATAGTGAGATTAATAAAGTTTAATCTTCATCTCAATAATAAGATAATGCTCTAGTCCTGTTATAAACTAAATGATGTGCGATCTCCATAGGTTACCTGCTGGGATGACCACATCAGCGCCCTCTCCTGGCACTGTGTTGTTATTCTCAGCCGACTTGTTCCAAAAAGAGGCATCAGACCAACGACTGGAGAAAACAAGAAAAAGGCAAACAGTTACTAAACATTTCTGTTAAATAACATACAATTCAGACTCTCATGTGAACAGTAAGTTAGTAGCAGAAATATTCTTTGTGTTCATTACCAAAACCATGTGATGTTAAAAATCTAAAAAGGCTTTTTTAACAATAGAAAAACAGTATGCAAATTGAACTAGATTCATTCCCCCATACAAAGGCCTGATAATTGACATATATTTTTCTGAAATTAGTCTAATGGGACGTTTGTTTAGGTCTCAAACACAATAGCATTCATATGAAATTGGCTGCTCTAAGGGCTCACATGAAGTCGGACGGCCTCCTGTCGGGCAGGGGGGCCAGAGTGGCGGGGGGAGCGGGGGTGGGCTCGATGCAGTCCGGGTAGAAGCATCTGTAAACCCTCAGAGTGACGTCCACATCGCTGAGGGACCGGTCTGCGCTTCCGATGCTCCGGGAGTCACTCGATTTACCAGACACTGGAAGAATAAAAAGATAAACAAACAAAAAGATAAAGAGAAAAAACAGATGCTGCATTGTAATGTTTCTAAAATACATACAAAGTCGTAATTCTGTACTTTTGTCCACTCTCTTTTTGTAGGTTGTAGATTAAACAAATGAAGCTACAATTAGACATTTAATCAATTTTTTAAAATACTGTTAACCGAGTGCATTTTTTGTCCAGTTCAGCTTTACCCAAATCTAAAAGCTTCTTGACTGGAGAGCAACTGTGTAATCCCTCATTCGAAAGTTACGTTTTCATGTCATTTTTGTTGCTTTTCTGACATGTTTTTGTTGTTTTTTTGTTGCTTTTTCAAAACTTTTCTGTTGCTTTTTTGTCGTGTTTTTGTCACTTTTTTGTTGCGTTCTTGTTGCATCTTTTGCTGCTTTTCCGCACTTTTTTGTTGTTGGTTCTTTTGTCGCTTTTTTCCCTCGTTTTCATCCTTTTTTTCGTTGCTATTTAGATGCTTTGATCAAACTGGAGAAAAAGTGCTCAATTCAGGTGGGGGGTAAGAAGTTAATTGCCGAAATACTTAAGAGTAACTTTATTTCAACGTAAAGACGGGTACGATGTAAGCTTACACTGTTGTGAATTAACACACCTTTAAGATTGACTAAAGTTAATGCACTTTTTAGCATTTGGACCATTTTCATCTGCAAAGACGCAAGCGTTTCTTTTTCAGGTGAGACCCGGCTCCAGAGAAGTCGTATGTTTTAGTGTTAGGGGAAACCGGAGCACCCGGAGGAAACCTTTGCAGACGTGAGGGTAAAAGCACTAAACACAATAGAGGAGTCATTTAATATCTGCACAAACCCATGTAGTAGACAGTGTTGTCGCTTTCGTCAAAGTACCAGTCTCCGTTTTCATTTTGGCTGAAGCTCAAAGGCGACGAGGATCCGTTTCTTTCGTCCACGATGTCAAATCCGTCGGGGCTCTGCGTTAAGTTGTGCCCCATGATCAAAAACTCGTCCGTCTGCAAATCACAAAATTATAAGACTCAATCCACATTTACATTAGCAAAACATTGGGACATGATGAACAACACAAGTTCAAAAAAGGTTGGGGACCAGGATGTTGTTTTTAGAGGTACCTTAAACCCGTAGTAGGTGGACCTGTAGGAGATGTTTGTAAATTGCTCTCCATTGATCCAGATCCACTGATAAGTTTTTCCCGAAGGCAGCAGAGCCATCCATCCAGGTTTGTGGGTCATCCTCTTCTTCATGAAATGGGACACGCTGCTGCCTGTGGGTGATTCGAAACAATTAAACAAGTAAACAACAAAACTCTATAGAGGAGATACGATAAGGGAATATCCAAAACTGTTGAGCCTCATTGTTTTGTGGGCAAATTCACTCTAATAATGTTGTGGCGTAACGTCTAGTCTTTTGTAAACTACTACACATTTGTTCATTGAAGTGAGTACATGCCGTGTTGGTTGGTGAAAAGCACATCGTGTCCCTCCAGAGAAGAAGGCGAGGGGTTCTTAAAGGCCAAACGATGGAAGTTCACGGTGTCGTCACAGACAGATCCATTGAAGCCCGTGCTCCACTCCACGCTCTGAGTGCAGTGGGCCGGGTCCAGGAGGCCGCTGGTCGGAACCGCCTTTTGATTCGCTTTTCCTGAAACACGGATTAAGATTAAAACTTGATCATTTGTTTTTTATGTAAAATCTACAAAGGTTTAAATGTAACTCTTTTCACAGGACCCTGGCTACAATGAAAGCAGTACTAAGTAACCCATGCCCCTAGAGGTCATTAGCGCCACTGCAGGTCGTAGCATGCTGCAGTTTTTCACTTATTAATTGTCCGTGAGAGTAAATACTACGCTGACAGAAAAGACAAAGGGAGAGAGGGATATTGTACATCCAATTACACAATGGAGATCTTTTTTTTTTTCAGTCAAACTTGGCTGTAAATACTGTTTAAGTGGTGCTAGCCCACAGTTAGCTTTGCCAGTTAGCCTGTTAGCTTCTTCTTCGTGATTCCATTAGTGTGTATTGGGGCCTCCGACCCGTAGGCAGAAAAGTTGCATGTGTGGTTTTCTGGCCAGAGACACCAGAGGGAGATGAAAGACCCCCAACCATCCCATCAACACTTGTCTTACCCCCAGAGAGACTACGGAAAGGATGTATTGAGGTAAACAAGTTACTTAGTACTGCTTTAAATTTGTCTATACTTTTTTGACAAAACTTGTGAAAAATGTAATTAATGACACAGGAAAGACGTTGCAGTTTACCTGTGAGACTTCCGTCCATGTCCACCAGCTGTACCTCGTGCTCCCACCTGAATCCCGCCTTATTCGGGGAGCTGTAGTACTTTGTGTCCCAACACCTCACGGCCCACCCTCCGCAGTTGTCCAAACATGTTCCATCGATTCTGGCCACTCCGAAGGCGGCACAAGAGCTGCGGTCAAAGTTGATGAATTTGGTGTTGATGACACTCAGTCCGTCGTCCAGCGGCGCGATGATGCCCCTCGTGGTGCAATAGTCGTCTCCCAGACCGAGCTCATCCACATGTCCCACAATGGTGCTGTTGGACATCACAGCGCCCCCCTCAGGTCCGAAAGTGCTGGTTGCGAAGTGCAGGATGCGCTTGGCCTCTATTCCCGCTTTCTCATTGTTCACCATGACGAAGCCGTCGAATTGCACAGCCCCGACGTCGACCCATTCAGCTCCTTTTTCGCAGTTCCAAGAGGTGAGCGTCTTGAAAATGGCCGGCTGAGGTGTTTTTGACTTGCAACCACCGTTCTTCATGGGGTAGTACTCCTTGAAGATCCACAGGCCGAACCAGCCTTGAGAGTGGACCGTGTTGTTTTCGAATTGCCCCAGGGGGACCTTCTGCTGGCAGATATCCGGGTCAAAAGACGGGCCGTCCGGGTGCTCGTGCATGCGGTACCAGAAGCCAAAGTGGGTCCCCCCGGCCGCCGCGTTGTGCCGTACAATGTTGTTGGGATTGGTGACCCAGTAGGCGGCAGGGGTGACGTCATCGTTCAAAAGGCTGGTGCTCTGCCTGACGAACACCGCTAAGTTATACTGCAAAATGTTCTCGGTCTCGATGCCGTCTTCAATGAAGAAGGCGCCCCCCATGATGTTGTAGATGACCGTGTGCTCCACCAGCAGACGGTGCGTGTTGTGGATGGTCACGGCGCGGTTGAACGTGCGGTGGATGGCGCAGCCCCTCACGTAAGACTTGTAGTCGATGTTTCCCATCAAGTGCCAGTGGATGGGGTACCGGCCCAGTCTGAAGGCCTGTCCCGCGTTGGTCACCTTGGGGGGGATAAAGACATATCATCAATCAAATCAAATAAACCTCCAGTAAACTGCGTTATTGAATTATGCAGTCATTTAGATCTGATATTGGCGTCAGGACCTACAATTACCTTAGAAGAGCGAGTGGCGAATTTAATTTCTCATACATAATGTCCAATATTGTATTTTCCTTACAATAATGCATTTATAAAGCCTAAAAAGCTGAAATCTTGATATCAGATATTTTAACAGTTTCAGGTTGTGTTTTTATACTTAGAAGGTAAATGTCGAAAAACATTTTTTTTCTGGGAAAGGCTTGCGACCCACAGAAAAGGGTCCGCGTCCCTTTTTTGGGTCCTTTTGAGGACATGGATTGGGTTATTAAACATGAAATTTGCTAATAAAAACAAAACTGCTGGTCCTGGTCTGCTGGTGCTTCCCAACATACGGAATAACAATGCATTTTCCTTCAATGCTTCCCAATTATGAAACCCGATACCTGAAAATCTTTTCCTTGAGTCTTATTTAGTATAATAAAAAATATAAACATTCTTTTTTTATTTCATGAGCATAGCTTGTAACTACTCTTCAACTCTTGTATACTGTATACTTGTTATATGAAATGGTTACTTTTTCTGTTTCTATGTGGTAATCTTAATAATTGTATATTTGAAGCACTTGTGCATAAAAGGTGCACTATGAACAAAGTTGAATGAAGAGAAATCAGGACTTTTTTTTTTGATGTGAAAGAATTGAAAAACAATCTGAAATTAATTTTAAACAATGCAGGTATATTTCACCTCGATGTACGACAGTCTGCCTCTTGCCAGGTTTTTGCCTGGTTCAGGGGAATGAAACATAATGTGGGCTCCAAACTCGTTGCTTCCAGTCTCTTCTCCAAAACGGCCTTGGAAACAGGTCTGAGTGGCAAATTCACCTGCGAAAGAGCAAATGATATGAACAAATTGGAGGTCTTATTGTTTCAATCCTGATTACTTCTAAGGCTATACAGAAAATAAGTCTGTACATCATCCAACTCCTTCATATATTATCTATTGGCGTCGTCCCGGGGGCACATAAAGTGGCTCAGATGGTAGAGCGGGTGTCGGCTGTTATCTTGTCCACACTTCACCTACATTGCTTGTGTGAATGTAGTGAGTGAGTAATTGGTGTTATGTGGATGTGCCAATGGTGCAGACTATTATTATTATTATTATTATTATTATTATTATCACAGAAAAGTAAATAAAAAAATAAACAGACACAAAAAAATAAAAATACTGCAATGCTCACCTGTGTCAAAACCGGCAGGACAGGCCTCGATTTTCTCTGACCAGTCCATGTCCTCGGAGCCTCTGAACACGATGTTGCGGGTCAGCAGCCCCACCTCAGCACGGAACTCATACTGCTTCCCGTCGGGGAGAGTGACCTCCACGCCGAGGTGCTGGTACTCCAGCGGCTCCGTCAGGGTCAGTGTCAGACCGTCCTGGGACACTGAGGCGATCTTACGCACCTCATTCTCTCGCTGACTGTGACTAAAACATGACAGAAAGAAGACAAGGGTGCATTTATTTTCTCTGAGCGAGGAACATGTTGAGTATCATCTACAAACATGCTTTGTGTACTGTCCAGGGCATACTTCTAAAGTCCCAGAGTTACTTATGTATCGTAAGTAGCTCTTTGCCAGGATTTTGTAAAAGTAGCTCATGGGGGAAAATAGTACTACGCTGTACTACGGCATGGAGGTACAGCTCTTAGTGCTCGTGCTGCACAGCTAGAAGGTCCGGGTTCAATTCCCACCTGGACGGGAAATTTCTGTGTAGAGTTTGCATGCGCCCCCTGTGTCTGCGTAGGTTTCCTTCGGGTACTCCGGTTTCCCCTACCACTAAAACATGTACAATAGGCCAGGATGAATGAGAGCGTGTCTGAGAGAGGAATGGAAAATAGCCTAAGGCTATAATCCGGTGTGGCTTGTTCATTAACATGCACTGTTCCTACCAAATGTTTTCATTTTATTTGGACAATTCATGGAATGAAATGTGAGTTGAGATGTTTAGCAAACTGACTGATTCATCAATTTCACAAGAAAGTCAGTATAGAGCTTTGCACATGTGCAGTGACTGATCCCTCAGCATTATATCTATTTCTCTCATCAATACATTTCATTCCATTCGGATTATCTCCTAATTGCAATAATAATACTACAATTATTGACATGTATTGATTGGATGTGTTTCCCCGCCCCCTAAGGCCAGACACTGATGCTGTTTTGTACATTCTCAAATCACAGCAGATATTTTTTTCAGGGATTCAGTTTCTTTACAGGATTAAGTCGGGTCAGGTATAATCCTGACTTCCTCCTCAGGGCGGTTTCAGCCGTTATGAAACTTTTAGCTCAGAAAGTCAGTGTTACTACATTTGTCTTTGCCAGTGACTCCCAACAAATTAAGTAACAAGCAGTGGTGCCATTTTCATACAGATTATAGTATGGTCCATTTATTTATGGACAGTAAAGTCATTATTATAATAACAAATGTGGAGTACAATAATCATATTAATCATACTTTCTTTAGATAGAGTTTTTTTTTTTTAAGTTGAAGAAGGAAATAGAGGCTGCCATTGTGCTAGTTGGTTAAAAAAAAAAAACACGCTAGCACCGAGAAAATATCATAAACTAATTTTATATCTGTAATGTAACAAATAAATTTCTCCATTGTGAGATCAATAAAGACTGATCTGATCTATCTCTTATCTCTCATTGTGCCATTATAGTATTGTAAAATATCAACCAGCACTTGAGATTGTTTTGGTCAGAAACTGTGCCACAGACATAAAGTGACGAGTGAGCTGTACCGATGTCCAGTGGAGGCGATCACTATCTCGTCGTCTTGTTTCCAGGTCACTGGAACCTTCAGTTTCAGAGTGTTGGAGCCGTTTTGTGCCGTCTCAGCCAGATGCGTCCATGTGACAGGAACAGGGATACCTGCACAAACAGAGGCCTGAGGAGGAGGCAGCTGTAGTGTCAGTGATTAGACTTCACTCCCAGCCCAAAGGACAACACTCCTGTTACAGCGCCCGCCAATCACAAACTGTCAGGCTGAAATAGATCTGGGTCAGACTGAATTCCTCCAGGTGTTAGGGGTCACAGAATTCATCCTCTGTACGGCAACATGGTGGGGACTAAAACCAATGAGTCAGTAGAAGCTACACACCCCCACCTGCTCCTCATGAGGCTTTATATAATGGCACTTTTATACCATCATATACCATCATTTTACATTATTCAAACCCAGACCATCCGCCTGTGTGTGTTCATACCATGCATGTCCAGTGTTCCTTCTCGGACGCCCAGCCCTTTGGCCCCGTACACTGGGAGCTCGGGGGAGCGCAGGTTTCCATGGAGGGTGATAATGGCCTTGTGCTGGAAAGGCTGCTCCTCTGTCCCGATCTGCAGCGCCCCTCCATCAGTGATGAGGATGTTCTCGGCCTGGAGCTCAATGTCCGCTTCATCAAATATCAGGGTGCCTCCTAAGGACACAAAAACACACAAATTAAAGGCCCTGAACAAAAGCTGTTATAATAGAGTGAAATCCTTTGTGTCTTGTTGCAGTATATTGTGCTCATAGAAAATTGTGGCAAAAAAAAGCCATAAGCGCAGCATTATGATCTATTTTTAGCGATCATAAACTCTGCAGTGTTGACTATATGGAACTGCAGGTGAAATTATTACATTATTTTTCAATTAACCATGCGGTCATTAAGTACAAGTGTTTGTCCAAGATTAAAATTATCTAGTGAGATCTTTATTTGATTAACTCATGCGTGATGCAACGTGAATGAAAGTCGTAACTTGGTGCACCTTGAATGAGCAGCATCTTCAGCACAGGAGTACTCGTGTCCAGGAGGATGGTCTGGTTCTTGGTGATAACGGCGAACGTGCCCTTCTCTGGCGGGGACAGTCCGCCCCACGTGAACCGAGACGACCACACGTCAATGTAGAAGAAGTCTGCATTGTCCTAAAAAGAAACAATTATACAGATTTTATATTTTTGTTTCTTTTGTTTTCCCATGATTGACCTAAAGGTATAATGTGAAGTGCAAAATTGTGACTGTGTCATACTCAAAAAGATAAGCCATTAGCGCAGTCATTCCCATATTTATTAATGATATTTCAGATTAAGATTATGAAAACAAAGTAAGTATTTTATTTAGAACATTCTTCGTGCACTGAAACAGAGCAGGACAAATGATGATGGGATATATGTGGTTAGTTGCTTTTAGTTTCTACCACCTCACTACAGCTAAACCAGGGGTTCCCAAAGTTTTCAGGCCGCGACCCCCAAAATTACAAAGCATTTATAATTATTTACGGTGCAAAACATTTAAAATCTGGTTTCATGATGTTGGCTTGGATACTGTATTCTGACATTTCACTAAAATATGCTGTTTTTGGTTAAAAAATACATCAAATTCAATGTCAGAAATGTAAAAAAAATATTGTTTCAAAATCATCTTGTGACCCCTTTTGTTTAGCATCAAGTAAGTTTGTTGAAGCTCATAGTAACACAGAAGCTCTATCACGATGCTGTGACATGTCGAGCAGTGTTAGGAGACCTCACCAGTCGGGCGATGCCGTAGTCTCCGATGCTGACGTGGACTTTGGTTTTCTGGGACTGGGGCTGGGCGTTGGTCACACAGAGGATGTGTGTGGTGTTGGCCGACTGTACGTCACACACCACTCCAGCGATGGTTACGTTGACTTCACTCATAGTTGTGCTGTTAAAAGAGAATATAAAGAGAGTTCTCAGCGAATGGCAAGCACAGTAATAACATGGAAATAGAATGGAAATAATTAAGGATAATGATGAGTTTTGTAGTCTGTGTGTTTCCAAACCCAAACTATTACAGTAGTTTTCACACAGGGTTAGGGTCAATACCTGTAGAATGAGCGTGTGTGTGTCCTATTCCCATCTGAATTACCGTAATTATCAATACACTAGGGCTTATATTGCCAAACTACCACCATCGCAATAGTAGGGCCCATTGAAGAAAGAAGCCACAATGAAATCACTTCCATCTGACTAAAACTTAAGTCATTTTACAGCCCATTAAGTCTTGATTTGTATTTTAATAAATCTTTCTGGACAGAATCTGATGTTTTTGTTTATTTTTTTTTACTTAATGGAAGGTAGTGCATTAAATGGTTTATTGGCATATTTGATGAAATATGACATTTCTTTCTCACATCACACAGCCCTGCTTTTATTTAATGTGTTAGTTTCACAAAGGGCTCAAAGTTGCCTTACAGTTACAGGCATTACTCATTCACAGAATATGTTAAGTGGTGGTAAGCAATTTCTGTGGTCATAGCTGTCTTGGGGTAGACTGATGGAGGAGTGGCTTCCAACCTTCTTCAATGGTCACTCTCTATATTCACTGCCCAAGCTCTGAACCACCGACCTCCAGCTTTGAGGGTGAATGCTTTAATCACTGAGCCACACTGTCACACCAGAGGTGATACTTCATGTTCTTCTGTCACACTAAACCAACTTTGAACATCCTCCATACTTTTCATGCACAAATGCTTCAAGTGCCTGATCGACTGTATAAATCACAGAGTGCCCCGGGTGATAGATGATTCCAGACAAATGCAATTGTGTGGTGTAAGTCAAGCATTTAATGTGTGTCCAGTGGCGCGTAAACAGGGCGTGTCTGTCTCATTGTGTCTCTGCACCTGAAACCGGTTCCAGTGATGGTGAGCAGGACGCCTCCAGCAGTGCCCCCACGTCTGGGCGAGACCGCCGAGATCACGGGAGTGAGCTGGGACTTGTACGTGAAGCCGCTCGACATGTTGATGGTTTGTGTCGGATTAGAGACGCTCACTGCACAGCTGAGCTCAGACTGAGAGTCTACGAGATGAACATAAAACAAGATTATTCTGAAGAGGAGAGAAAACAAAAAATCCCATCTATTCTTGTAAAACAAAAGTCCTGCAGGGTATTTTATAATAATCTCAATCACATCTTTATCATTATCTTACCCTTTGTTGGTTAGAAAATGCAATATTGATCTAAAACAGCTAAAACAAAAATATCCAGTCGTTTAACTTCTGATGCAGCTGTTTCAGTAAAAAGCAGCAGTGAAACTAAGGCACTTGTTTGTACATGGACTAAGTTTAGCATGATATCGAGAGGTGAGAAAAGCATTTCCTGGATACGTATGGCCTCAGGAGGAGTTGTTTGGGAGCTGCCACTGCGCTGCTAAGACTCAAAGATTACTCAAAGATGAACAATATTGTAACATGGTTAAAAGCTGTAAAAGTCAAGTCATCAGGGATTTTAATCATCCTCATAGTAAACCAGACACATGCTGATTAGCATGATAATAACTTTGAATTGGATACACCCCAATTACTGTATGAGAAGGCCACTAAAGCCAATGGCTAAATATAGTTTGTTGTGTTTTATATATGTAGATTTGTTTCCTGTTCCGCAGAGAGAGGGCCAGGGCAAAACTCTTTTCATTGCTTTTGGTACCCTGCACTTGATGCATATGGCAAATAAACTTGAACTTGAATTAGTAATAAAGTACAACAGAATAACATCATGTCTTCTTGTCCTAAGAGTCATGTACTCACAGTGACTTAATGTAGAAAGCCCTGGAGTCATGTTTAAAAAATATACAATCACAGGCCATAGAGGTCAGTCAACTTCTTAAACACTTGCCTCTTTCCTACAGCTCAAAGCACAATGTCATTCCCCACAGACAACATTTTTCCATTAGAGCATTAAAAGACTGGTTTATTATTACGCAATGACAATCTTTCCCACCCAACCTTGAGCAGGATTATGTGGAAAGACTGTGAACCCTCTTGCTTTCTAAATAGGATGTAATACAGGGTATAGTTTTGAGTTATACCATTATTAAAGGGAGAGTAGCAGGACAGTTGGGATGACGTTGATGATGCTCTGTCCACTCGACACTCTTGGCCACAGATCTGGACCACAGCGGTATTTGGGTCGAATCCTGAGCCCTGGACCGAGAGCAGGGCTCCGCCTCCAAAACTCCCTAACAACACAAATCAGAAATACCATAACATTGTACACGGACAGACTGGATTGCGAAATAAACTAAATGCAGTGCAGAGTAAAACGTCTCGTTTTTGCTGACCTTCATTTGGCA
Organism: Gobius niger; assembly: GCF_951799975.1. Classification (NCBI taxonomy): domain Eukaryota; kingdom Metazoa; phylum Chordata; class Actinopteri; order Gobiiformes; family Gobiidae; genus Gobius; species Gobius niger. The sequence continues at coordinate 22,479,948 of NC_136865.1, read as the reverse complement.
GGACGCCGCTCAGAGTCAGTTCGTAGTTGAAGGTGACCTGTGACTGGGCGTAACCTTTGACCTGGTGCTGAAGCATGATGGGATATGGTCCTCCAGGGTTGTTGCCCACTGTGCACTGGACCTGAGTGTCGGTGACCGAGGACACGGCACAGGGCGCACCGTGCAGAGTGACGGAGATGAGCTGCTGGTCTGTGCCAAACCCTGAACCGGTCAAAGTGATGAGGGTCCCACTGGGGCCTGTGCATGCAAACAGGAAGAAACAGAGATAATTATATGTTCGCATTAATGTTCCTTAGCCCTTCATCACACCTTAAAGGAATAGGCCACTGTTTTTACATACTGAGATATGTTCTTACCTGAGCTTAGACGAGTTCATGTGTACCTGACTGGTCGTCACACGTGCCTTCTATCACGTAAACACAGGACAGACGGCGTTAGCATTAAGCCTCTCCCTCTCTCCACTATAGCGAGGTGAAGATAGAAGCTACCAAGCCCTTCCACGTTTTCCCTATTTAAATATGGTTACGTGAAGTGTTACACTACAAAGTATAATTACACAAAATTAAACAATGGGGATTTTCTAAGAAGATTAAAGGAGGAACTATATCGTAATAATACCAGGAGTAGTTCGATATTTGCACAGTGAAGTGAAGATATTAATGCACGGATTTCGAACTACTCCTGGTATTATTACGGCTTACAATATAGTTCCCCTTTTTATCCGCTTAGAAAATCCACATTGTTTAATTTTGTGTAACTATACTTTGATCAAGTAACACTTCACGTAACCATATTTAAATAAGGAAAACCTGGAAGAGCTTGGTAGCTTCTATCTTCACCTCGTTTGGAGCTATAGTGGAAAGGAGGAGAGGCTAAATGCTAACGCCGTCTGCGCTGTGTTTACGTGATAGAAGGTACGTGTGAAGACCAGACAGGTACAAAAGAACTCGTCTAAGCTAAGGTAAGAACATATCTCAGTATGTAAAAACGGTGGCCTATTCCTTTAAAAAAAAGTTACATTGAGACACAAACATGTGCTTGGATGTGATAAAGGGTTAATTGTTAATCAGTAACAAACAAAAAACATGTGCTTCTATTATATCAGAATTAAACATTTATGTTTTATGCACAAAAATATGCCTCACGTAGTCTCAATTTCAACAGCTGCAATGGAATATCTGCTCTGCAAGTATTTGATATGTCATTTGGTTTGACCAGGTTATGTGATAGAAATGTAGAGATTAGGTGTGGGATTAAATGTGTTAAGTGTTTACTTCCTCCCACTGCTTTTCAGGTGAAATAAATGAAAGTGTATTTTTGTCCTAAATTGTAGCCATAGACAGTCGAATAGTGATGGACTAAGACAAACATGTGCAGCTGAGAATGACAAGCCTGCACTCAATAATGACATAAAGAGGAGCAAAAAGGTAGAAACCTCCGGAGCCTGCCCCCATTTCCTATTAGGCTTCAGCAAATAAAAGCGATGTCCATATTTTCACAGTGTATGGTTGTAATTCTATTGAGCTGCAGATTTTACTTTGAACTTAGACATTTTTGTGCTTTTTTTTTTTCCTGTAATACTGTAATATACATGCATATCTTTACCTCATATAGATTCAGAAAGGTTCTTTATCTGTGTACACATACTTACCGGTGGTGGGACTGACGGAGCTGATGACCGGTGTGTGCTGGAGGGAGTAGTTGAACGTCAGAGTCGGATACGTTTGAGAAAACACCAGGATTTCCACCTCCTCCGACCCCTCGCTGTTCGGAGGCGTCAGGCACCGCAGCTCGCTGGCCGTCACGTTCTGAATGACACACGGGTTCCCGCCTATCGTGACGTTGGTGTTCCCCGGAGCGAAGCCGTTTCCTGTGAAGACCAGCGGGGTCCCTCCCTCTACACTGCCCACCTCCGGAGACAGGACGGCTTCAGCTACACTGGTTATCGTGAACTGCCTGTGCGCGAGACCTTTGCTTCTCACTATAACTTTGGCTCGGTGTCCCCCGGCCGGGAGAGCGCCCACTGACACGGTAATGTTGTCGTCGGCTACAGCGATAACGTCTGCTTCTTCAGCGCCAACGGTGACATACACATCACTGTCGTTTCCAAATCCGACCCCGATTATCTCAACGGTGCTCGGACCGGTTATGCTATAAGTCGAAAGTCTGTTGACAAACGGGGTGATATCGCTGGAGTATTCATAGCTGCAATCTGAAAGGCACGTGCTGGGAATGGCGCCGATTTGGTAGACGACATCTCCTGAGGTTACGGAAGATCTGGAGGTGTCACAGGTGATGTGGGTGTAATTGGCAAATACGACGGGGCACTTTACTCCGGCCGTGGTCACAGCGCCGTCTGAGAAGCCCGAGCCGCGGACGTCCAGCCTGGTGTAGCCGTTGGTGCTGCCGATGAGAGGCCAGACCCAATCGATGACGGGGAGCAAGACAAAGCGCCACTCCATGTCTCCCTGTATTTGGATTAAACCTCTGCCCAAATTGTTGACCCGCAGTTCGACCGGGTGGGCCACACCCACGGAGAGCTGGCTGTCCGCGCTCAGTTGGCAGTAGATGTCTGTGTTCGAGCTGTTGATCACGTGGCAAGTCTCACCTCCCACCGTCACCTGAAGAACCAAGTCATATTCATGTTTTATTTCAGGGATTTTGCAAGCTTCCAATGGTATCATAATAATGGCTAACACTTGTATTGCACTTTACACGGTGACATGTCTTACAAAGCTGTTATTAATTCAGCCTACAGTGACAATAGGAGCCACAGCTGCCCTGGGGTAGAGAGATGGAAGCAAGGCCCCTCTGACCACCACTAACCACTCACTCACAGAAATACATTTCTTCCTGTGAGGCAAGAGCACTAAAAGCTGCGCCACTGTGCCACAAAACAATTTATACCATGGTCTGGGTGAATACTCGATTCTGATTGGCTGGTGGGTGCTAACAAGCGTGCATTATTTTCGTATAACCGCACACGTAGTCCGGTAGTTAAATCACTGGGATATCACTCCGCTGTGGGCATCGCCATAGCAACGCATGACACAGCTGAATCAGATAAAGGCGTAATTAGTGACTGACAGGAACGTATGAGATGGATTTTGATTAATTTCAACGTTTTTGGCCAAAACAAAATGTTTGATAAATGGGAAGTAGAGGAGAGTGAGCAGCTAGGTTAGCCTACTGTTAATAAAATATGAGCTTTACATTTCTATTGAAAAAGGTTAAGGCACTATTCATGATTTTCAGGCGTACATAAAATGATCCTGCATTTAAACATATTTGTCTGGATTAGTAAAGTCAATCATAAAAGTTTCAGTTCGTGGGGCCCAAGTGTAAGAGACTCCACCGCAGCTGTTTCCATAAACAGTTGAGCTCGTTGAGCTAGCTAGCTAGCTTCAGGTTAAACAGCGTAAAAGTGAAATAACTCCTGCCCACGAGTGCCGCATATCGGTGTTTACTTCCACGGAAAAGTGCCGGGTTAGTCCTGTTGTGTTGTGATTCTGGCGATGCAGCGTGTGCTTATGTTGTTTGGTTGCGCCTGACTGAGATCCTCGTAATAGCTGCGGAGAATGACTCGCTCTGAGACGAGCCTTCAGTGACCGGCTAATA